>NC_090991.1:39002500-39627500 GCF_041146395.1 Eulemur rufifrons | reverse complement strand
GACCAATTTCTCAGAACACCCCCATCTAAAAGACAACCCAGGAAGCAAACAGGCCCAGATGAAGCCATTTGGAGCAAGCACATCATATACCAGGCGCACTGCACCCCTGTGCATGGCGTTCAGTCTCTTTTTGTGCCCGCAGCCTGTCCTCCCTGTGGGGAGGTGCAATCACACCCCCACCCCACATCCATGGCCCATTACAATGACCACTCAGTAGACAACTTCCCATCCTCCTCCTCCAGCCCTGGCCAATTGTCACCTCCTTCCTCGCCAGAAGGGCAGGCCCTTATCACCATCGAATGCCGACTCCCCCCTCACCACGCCCCGCCGGGGCCTTGCCTGCCTTCAACAGCCACGATGACGGGGCAGGGCAGGGTGGCAGGGATAAGTCCAGAGGTCAGGGACTAAGACCTGGCCCTCCTAGCTTGTCCCCCAGACCCTGGATGGAGCAGGCAAAACATGAGCGTTGGGGTCAGGCTGTGACCACTTCCAGGCTCTGCTGCTGCCCGTGTGACATTGAGCAAGTGACCTAACCCCACGGAGCCTCCAGTTCCACAGCTGGACAATCCAGCTCTCAGGCATGAAGCGCAGCAGCGGGCACCAGGGAGGCCCTCAGTGGGTGTTTCTGTACATGGCGGGGAGGAGGGGCGGAAGAACCATTCACTCACTCAGTTCTGGGGGCTGCGTTTGCCAACCTTTTGCCTTGGGCTGCGGGCTCCTTGTAGCAAGAGGCTGGAAGGAGGGAGAGGGGGAGGGAGGACAGCAGGGCCCTAGAGGAAAGGGACAGGCTGCTCTCAGGGGCTGCACGAGCCACTGTTCTGAACCCCTTTTCCTTCCTCGGGAGCAGCCAGCCACTTTCTCACCCCCGACCTCAGCGCAGACCACCGCCATCTTCTCACCTCCGCCAATTGGGGCAGATTCCTGCTGATCGGCGTCTTCCTCTCCTGCAGGGGCCTTGGCCTCCCACTTAGCTTAGACCCTCAGCTCTGATGCCACCATCACCCTCTCCCTGGCCCTTCAGTCTGCTCCTTCCATGCCACCCTTCACTGGTGCCACTTGGTCTCCCAAATCCACACCGTGTCCTGTCACTCCCGCTTCAGAACAGTTGGTGGCCCCCATTGTCGAAGCTCACACTTTTTAGCATGCCTTTCAAGGCCTTTTAAACTCAGACTTCAAACCGCCTGTCAGCCTCACCTCTTCCCCAGCGGGTGCTCTGGCCCTCCATTCCCTGCTAAGCAAGCCTGCTGCCCACCCCCTGCCTCTGACATGCGGCTCCTTTGCGTGTGAAGCCTCCCTCGCCTTTCCATCTCTGCCTAACACACTTCTTTCTGCCCTTTAGTACCAGCTCAAAAGTCAACTCCTCCATAATGTCTTCCCCAGAAGGAGCAAGTCCCTTTTTCCTTTGGGCATTCACAGTACCCTGTGCACACCTCCATCAATGCTCATGCAATTACACCGCAGTTACTGGTTTACTGGGTCTTCCCACTAGGCTGGGACTCCTCAAGGGCCAAACGCCTATCCTTTGTGCTCAGCACAGTGGGCAGAAACCTGGTGTGACCAGTCCCCCAGAAGCTGCTGAGCCCCCCACTTCCCCATGTCCATCCGTGATCTCCTCATTCTCTATTCTACAGGCTGAGTGTCCCTTATCCAAAATGCCTGGGACCAGATGTGATTTGGATTTCAATTTTTCTTTTTAATTTTGGAATATTTGCATTGCATTCATTGGTTCAGCAATCCTAATCCAGGAATCTGAAGTCTGAAATGCTCCAAGGGGCATTTCCACTGGGCATTGTGTTGGTGCTCAAAAAGCTTCAGATTTTGGAGCATTTTGGATTTTGGGATTAGGGATACTCAATCTGTAATACTATGTCAGTTTATTCTGGGATTTTTCTAAGTAGGTGATCCAAATCTTTTGCAAATAAAGAGTATTTATTTTTTCCTTTCCAACATTTATACTTCTTTATTGTGTCATATTTCATTGCCTAGGGCCTCCAAGGCAAAGATGAATAAAAGAAATCACAGTCGGTACATTTGTCTTGCTCTGACACTCCCAGAAATTCTTCTAACATTTCACTGCACTCCATGAGGGGCTGGAGGTGGCTCATGCTGGCTCCCAAGAGCGAATTGTTAACTGTTCGGGAATTTTGCAAGACAGTTGTTAAACTGCCGATGGCTGGAAATTGGCCATGGCAGGAGCATTTGCACCACTGAACTTCGCAAACACTGTGAATTAGAGCACCCTCGCCTGTTGCTAAACATTGACCAGCACACCTCTGCCATAGTCTTCTTCATTTTCAACGTCATGACTGTCATCAGAGGCCAACAAGATCCGACGCAGGGGGATAATGCATATGTCATACACAAATAACTAATTATTAATGAGGGTAAGCATAAAACACAGGAGAGCCTCAGATATAGGTACAATTGATCACAGCTAGGTAAAAATGACATGGGAATGCTGGTAAGATTGGAAGAGATCAGAGAATCTTGTAAATAATGGAGAGCAGATTCAATGTGGTTTGATGCTACTGTTATTATTCGGTGAGTTTAACTTTGTTTCTCTGAATTAAAATAAAGACTCATGATGGGGATGTGGCCTGGGTTTGGGATAAGTCCCAGCTATGGGGCCAGGAGAGGGAAAGAGCAGACACCAAAGCCAGCAATGACCTGCATTTGAATCCTGGCTCCGCCAATTCCTGTTGAGAGACCTTGCGCAAATCACTTAGTCTCTCAGAGCCTCAGTTTCCATCTATGAAATGGGGATACAAAGACCTACCTCGCCCTCACTGACCAGCAACTGGGGCTCCCACTCCCCTGGGCTCTCCCTGGCTTCTTTCTCCTTAGCTCAGCAGGTCCAGGTTGGGTTTCAGGTACCTGGACAGGTGCTCTATCCCCTGTCCCCAGTGTCCCTGAGCTCAGCAAGGCCCTTCTTCAGGCATCCTACCCAGAGGCTGGTTCCCAGGCACCTCAGAACCTCTCCCTGGACTTCAAGATCTGGGGACAAGGAGGGCAAAGAAGGGGAGCTGAGGCCACAAGCAGGGTGAGGCCAGCGTGGCCAGGGCTTAGGTGACGCTGTGGGCTGGGTAGGGATGCCGTAATGGTTGGCCCAGCCTCAGGGGGCTTCAGGAATCTCTCTCACACCAGGCAACGAGTCTTCTGTATTCCCTGAGATGTCCATTCTTGTCCCCAACCCCCGGCAATTTCCCTCTGGCACATCTGGGCAGACAGGAAAGGCCCCTGAGCATAGTCCTGGACAGATCTGGGTTCCATCCTGCTCTGCCTCTTACTAGTGGCATGACCTTGGGCAGCAAGAGTGAAAGAACAGGCGAGACCCAAACAGCACAGCCAATGCCCAAACATTGCTCCACACTTGACCTGACTCATAGAGAGGCCCCACAAGGTCAGTACCAAGATTAGTCCTGACGGCCCCGCCCTCTTCCCTCTGCACCTCCTGGCCCTCAGCCAGGGGAAGGAGAGACATTTGTTACCTGGAAAGACTAACAGAGACACCGGGAAAGTCTCATCGAAGACCAGTTTTTTTACCCCACACCGGTACTTCCCGGCATCCTGCAGGGTGAGGTTCCGCAGGGTCACGGTGAAGGCCAGCTCTTGGGGGCTGTCTCGGATGGACACCCTGCCCTGCCTTGTCTCCTGGCCACCTTCTCCTGTGTAGATGATGCTAGAGCAGCGGAGGAGTAGGAACCCAACCTGCGGGCACCAGTACTTCTTGTGGTTCCTCAGCTCTTCCTGGTAGGTACACTGCAGGGACACTGTGTCACCTTCAAACCCGCTGATCTCCTTCGGGCCCTGCAGGGCTTCATAACCTGAAACCACAGCAGGGCTGGAGGTTGGAATTCCCAGGATCCAAGTATCAGGGTCAAGAGCAGAAGCTTCCATTTTATGGGGAGAAAGGAAGGCTTTCCTTTGCCACTCCTTCTGGGGACAGCCCTGTAAGAGGCTCTCCCTCCCCCTCTGGGAAACCTTGGGGCAGCCCTGCTCCTGTTTCCCTAACCCTGGCACACTGAAGGGCTGCAGGGCAGGGGTGAGGTGGGAGGAGTTTGAATCTCAGCACTTCCACTTAGCTATATGACCCGGGGGGAAGATGCTTGACCTTTCTGGGCCTCTAAGTTTTCTCATCTATGGATAATGATGCCCTATGTCACTGAATTTAAGATGCCATCATATGTAAGACACACCATAATTTTATATACCACTAAGAAACAACATGGCCAATTGACCAACTGGCATCAATTATAAAAACACTTCCTGATTTTAAGTGTTCAAAGGTAAACAAAGAGATTCAGTAAATGCTGGGCAACCAGATTGTGGGGGCAGGTGTCTTGTCTGCCTCCAGGCTTGGTGCAGGGTAGGGAAATGAAGATTAGAGAGTTAAAGCTACTCTGGCAGCCACACATAAAGGAGTTGGAACCCACAGGTCTGGGACAAAACCTGACTGTGGGTTTCAGAAACAGCAAGTGCCCCGGCTCCTTCTGAGACCTCAGGCTGAGGGTGGGTGGGGTGGGGTGAAGCCTGGAAGGACCAGGCGCTGGGGACGGTCACCGCTACGTGCACGTTGGGGAAAGGAAACGTTGGCCCAGGAGGTCCTTCCTCTGCAGACCCAAAGGCAAGGTCGGGCATGAGCCCCACATCCCTCCCACCACCGCCCTCCCCATCTCACCTGGGAGCACCAGGCAGCCCCACAGCAGGACCAGAGGCCGCATGGTGGGCGCTGGACACCAGGAGACGCCAGGAACTGTGAGCTGCCCTCCCCGCCCCGGGGCTTTAATTTCCTCCAGGAGCACGAGACCAGGACGTGATAGGGATGGGAGGGGCTGGGTGGGTCACCCCTCTGCACGCCCCGCTGGAAGGTGCCTCTGCCTTCCCTATACTGAGCGCTCAGGCGCCAGCGCTGCTGCTGACCTCCTCAGCCTGAAAACCCAGGCAAACCTCTCCCCAACTCCGCCCCTTCCAGGGGGCCTCAACCTGTGGTCCACACACCCCAAGGGCTCTGTGAGTAGAATTCAGGGAGTCCATGAATTTGGATGAGAAAAAATTAGCATATTGACTTTCACAAACCTGTTATATTTAGCTTTTCCGTTAGGAATGTAGTATTAGCAGTACCTGTAACTTTCTTACCAGCAAAAATCCTGAATCTGGGCTCAGTGGCTCACGCCTGTAATCCCAGGGCTTTGGGAGGCCTAGGTGGGAGGATGGCTTGAGAGCCACTCCCATCTCTACAAAAAGAAGAAAAAAAAAAAAAATACAAGGAAAAAGAATTGGTGGGCATGGTGGTGCACACCTGTAGTCCCAGCTACTCTGGAGGCTGAGGCAGGAGGATCGCTTGAGCCCAGGGGTTTGAGGCTGCAGTGAGCTATGATTGCTCCACTGTACTCCAGCCTGGGCGACAGAGAGAGACCCTGTCTCTTAAAACAAACAAACAACAACAAAAACGCAAACAAAACAAAACAAACAAAAACCCCACATCAAGTTGTTGCCCATATCTCCAAATACTGTGTATACTCATCACTGCTTGGACAATCATTATTAGACCTGCCACTAGAGCTGGTTATTTAAAGCACTAATAACGAAGCACGTTTATTACTATATTACACAACTATAAATATCTAATAGGTTGATAACCATTTCACTGTTAGTACTTTTAAGCATATGTGTTTTATTTTATATATTTATGGGCCATTATTCTGAGGGGGGTGGTCCATAACCGCACTGCCACGTGGTTGGTGGTACAGAGGTTAGGGCCCCTGGAGCAGGGCCCATTGCCCCTCCCTCGCCATCAACTCCGGAGGGCGCCGTACCGCCCTTGGCCACAAGGAGGCGGTGCAGGCAGAGCTGGGCGAAGCAGGGCTGGGCCGCGTAGCAAGGCTGGACTTGAAGCCCACTGAGTCTGAAAAAGCGAATGAGTGGTTGGTTTCCCCACCGCAGATCTGAATCCTCCTTGAGAGGAACAAGAAAACACACACGCTAGAGGGAGCCCTGACTCATCGTTTTCCAAAATAGCTGTCGTCTTTTTCTGATTGCAAAGTTCAAACAGGCTGTAAGCAAAATTTTACACCATACAGAAATGTAAAAAGCAGGGCGGTGTGGCTCACGCCCTGTACTCCCAGCTATTCAGGAGGCTGAGGCGGGAGGATGGCTTGAGGGCAGGAGTTCAAGATCAACCTGGGCAACATAGCAAGACTGCCCGTCTCTAAAAAATAAAATAAGAATGAGAATGTTTCCTGTAATTCTCCTTCTGCCTTGGAAAAATCACCTTTATTTTCCAAATGTACAGTTGGAATTTTACCCACTTGGCAGGTTAATATTTAAAGCATTAACTCAGTGGTTCTGGGAAGGGAGATTGTATGTGTGTGATTTAATGTGGGGGGATGTGTTTTGGTGTTGCAATGATTGGGGGGCACTGCTGCCATTTAATGGGCAGGAGCAGCTGTTCACGTTGGTGAAAACCCTGTCACCATGATCTCAGTCTAGAACCTGACTTCCTTTTACATATACAGACTTCAAAAGGGAATCCGTTTTTGCAGTTTAAAAAAACACAGATTTGCCAGGCACGGTTGCTCTTGCAATCCTGGCACTCTGAGAGACCCAGTCTCTACTAAAACAATAGAAAAATTAGCCGGGCATAGTGGCACGTGCCTGTAGCCCTAGCTACTGAGGAGGCTGAGGCAGCAGGATTGATTGAGCCCAGGAGTTTGAGGTTGCAGTCAGCTATGATGATGCCACTGTACTCAGAGTCTTTGAGACTCTGTCTCAAAACAACAATACCCCACGAGAACACACACAGATTAAAATAATATTTATTCTAGCATTTGATAGTATATCTCTGCTCTTTTATTTATTTTTGTCCTTATACAGAATAATTTCCAATCTTGTACTTTTCTTAAATCCTATTGGCTTTAAATAAAATTATTTATTATAAGTGGGGACAAGCATCTGGCACTTCATTATGTTTTCTAGTGTCACGGGCCCTGAGCACTGACATATTGAAATATGTGTTATTTGGTTATAAATTGGTTTCCTTCTATTTTTTCTCCCTAGTACAGCTTAGGCATTATATTGTGATTTTTAAAAATTAAGTGCATGAGAAGGCATGTTATTTATGATTGTCATTTCAGGAGAGTACGGGAGGTATTATTAAATGTTTATTTATATAAAGAGGGTGTAGGGTCTAATGGGAAAGTCCTCCCCCTGCACCCCACCGGCCCCACACCCAGCCCAGGAGCCCGGCTTGAGGACGTCATTGGAAACAGATCTGCCAGGCTGGAAAGTGGAGAGTTGGGGAAGGGGCGTCAGTGAGGTGTTAGTGTGGGCCCTGCACCTGGTTCTACCCTCAGGCCACACCCTGGGGTGGATGGGGCCAACAGATACGGGGATCTGAGAGGCGAGGACCCTAGTGGCCTGCTTCCCACCCAGATCACCCCGCCTGGGAACGGCAACGGGGCAGAAGGGCTGGCGGCAGCCTCATCGCATCCTTGTGAAGGGCTCCGCGTGCTCCAGAGTGGGTCGGCGGTGCTTGGAGGCACAATGGCAGGGATGAGGGGACCGAGGTGCTTGGTCTTAGATGGTCATCCTGGTCCAGTTCCTCTCTGGTTTGGACTGGCTGGGACTAAGTCACTTCAGCTGGTCCGAGATGGTAATTTGTCCCCTTAGAGCAGGGTTCCTCACCCTCAGCACTATTGACATTTTGGGCCAGATGATTCTCTGTTGTTGGGGGCTACCCTGAGCTTTATAGGGTGTATAGCAGCATCTCTAGCCACTACCTGCTAGATGCTAGAGTAGGAGTCCCTCTCTCCCCAGTTGTGACAATCTAAAATGTCTCCAGACTGTTGTCAAGTGTCCCTCTGGGAGGCAAAAATATTCTGGGTCGAGAACCACTGCCTGCCTCAGATGATGAATAAATCTACAGAATAAGTGTACTTTTGTGTAACTGTGGTTTTGCGGGTATCGCCACAAGGGTCTGGATATAAGAGAGTGGGCTTCCTAATACTGAACCCCAGAATTAGGTAGACTTTATCAGTCATAGGCAGTGCTGCAACACTGCAGTCCCCTTCCCCCAACCCTGGGCTGGGGCCGTCCCTGTGACGTCCAAGGTAAGGAAGGTGTGGTGTAGCCCCCCAGGGAGAGGGAAGGAAAGGGCTGGGTGACACGCGCCTTGTTTCTCCTTCCACGTTCATCAATCAAATCAGCAAAGGCGTGGGGAAAGACCCAGCATGTCACACCAGTGGGGCTCTCTCCTCATGGAAGGAAACCTCAGGAGGGGGAAGATGTGCCCTCAGCAAAGACGAATGAGCCACAAGTTGAGAAGATTTAGATTCCTGAGCCCCAACTTGGGAGACAGCTGCCCTGGACAGGCACCGAGCCTGCTGCAGACTTGGCGTGAGCAAGAGAGAGACTTCTCTGTGTTTGGCCACAGAAATCGTGCAGTTTGTTAGTTGCTGTAGCATAGCCTAGAACGCCACAGAGTTTTTTATTTTTCTCTCATACACGCCGTCCTCCATTCTGCCTACAGCTCTTGCAACCACAGCCTGTTGCAAACTCAATTTTTCAACTTCCTCCCCTGAAACAAATCCGAAAACTCCCTTTCAAGTTTTTAATGTGGACTGTTATAAGGACTTTTACTTCTAAGAATGACAGTGAAAATGGTGGGGAAGGGCTCTAATGGGCAATTAGCCTCGTCTTCCCTCAGAAGCTGGTGAAACAGATATGTATTTTAAAAATTCTCTCAAAACCATTGAAGCCTAACTGCAATGTAGTATCTTTGATTGGATCACAGAACAGAGAAAGGATACTAGTGGAAAAGCTAGTGGAATATTAATAACTTCTGGAGTTTGGTTAATAGCAATGTACCCATGTGAATTTCTTAGTTTTGAAAAATGTACCGTGGTTACATAGGATGTTACATTAGGGGAAACAGAGTGAAGGAACTCTCCGTACCATCTTTGCAACTTTTCTATAAATCTAAAATTCTTCCAAAATGTAAAGTTTATTAAGAAAAAAAAAGCAGTGAAGAGCTAACAAGAGCATAAGGGGTTCCCAGGCTGAGGTCTGCAAGTAGACAGGAACCCAGGAAGATGACCTCAGTGTGAGAGAGGCTTTTGTCCTGGGGAGCCTTTACTGATTCAGAAGTAGCTACAAGGATGCCCTAGGAGTCTAGGGCCCTCCAAGGCTGGGAATGGAATTTGGTGTATTTGTATCACATTAGGCTGGGACCCCAAAGGGCTGTACGTTGGGAAATAAACCAGGCCACAATGGACTTTCACTCAGCTTCCTGTTATTTAGATGTCCTGGGAATCTTCAAGCTTTGAACTTGAACTAAAAGTGGTTCTTGTCTGGTAGCACCCTCCCCATCCCTACTCTTAGGTACTTTAAAGATACCAATGAAAAATCCTTTCTGGAGGAAAATAGCATCAGCCTAAACCTCAAATTATTTTTACAAATAGTTTTTTCAAATCCAACCCAATATACAACCAAAGATAACCAAATATATGAGGGGGCAAGACCCCATAAGCAAGAACATACAGAGACAGTGGACAACAGAAACAGACCAGTAGGGGGTGGGGACTCCAGACACTAAAAAGTGCAGGGATGCCTTCACCTAACCATTTTTACTGCGTTTAAGGAGGTAAAAGCCAAGCTTGACATTTTGGCAGGGAACTGGAAAGTATAAAAAAATGAAAGCAGGGCCAGATGCGGTGGCTCATGCCTGTAATCCTAGCACTCTGGGAGGCCAAGACGGAAGGATCGCTTGAGGTCAGGAGTTCGAGACTATCCTGAGCAAGAGTGAGACCCCATCTCTACCAAAAATAGGAAAAAAAAAATTAGTTGGGTGTCATGGCATATGCCTGTAGTCCCAGCTACTAGGGAGACTGAGGCAGGAGGATCACTTGAGCCCAAGAGTTTGAGGTTGCAGTGAGCTACGATGATGCCACTGCATTCTACCCGGGGCGACAGAGCGAGACTCTGTCTTAAAAAAAAAAAAAAACCCAGACCAAATGAAATGGTATTGTATCATGATACAAACACACACACACATACACACACACCCCTAGATGTTAAAACCATAATGCAAAGCACAGAAGCAATGACTATAAAAGGGTCATCTTAAGTGGTTATCCGCATGGGGGGGGTATTGCGATCTATTAGGAGCCCCAGGGGGCTTCTGGGGGCTGGCAAGGTTTATATCTTCACCAGGGTGGTGGTTACCCAGGTGTTCTCTTTTCATTAATTTGTGAAGTTGCCTTGTTTTATGCACTTTCCTGTGTACATATTCTATTCCACAGTACTAAACTATTTCTCTAAAAAGGGAAATGGGGTAACAATACCCACAAACGATAGGAAAAGTTATCAGAAATCTCAAAAAACGTACAGTAATTTCCCTTCCTCTCACTGAGACGTGAGCAGAGCTGAGCCTGCCCTTTCCTCGGCGCCATCCCAACGCGTGTCTGGGAGTGCGCCCATTTCTGCTCTTGGAAATGATTCCTTGTTCCCTTCGGTGTCTGGGCTGAACGCCAAAGCAAATGATGATACACACCTGTAGCCTGAGGCAGATTCTCTCTGTCACCTCTTCAAGGATCGTTGGCATTCTATTTTTTCCAGAGCGTGCTTCCTAAGCTCGCTTCTCCCTGTACAGATGGACCCCGGAGTTACTCATTCCTCTGGCACTGAGCTTGTCTTCCTGCTCCTCCGACAGAGCACCTTGACCAAGCCCTGGCTGGGTGAGGCGACTTCTGTCCTGGGCTTCCAGCTATCTCGGCCACCTCTGCCCTCGCCTCACCTGCTCTGTCCTGTTCTGAACTCTCATTCACCCAAACATCTCTATCTCTCTTTCTTTCTCTCTCTCTCTGCTTATCTTGCCTTTCAACCCGCTTGCTCCAATATCCCCTGGGCTAAAGGACATGTGCATATAAAATTTGAGTGAAAATAGCTAAGTTGTCTTCCAGAAAGTTTGTACCAACTAATATTCCTTCCAACTGTGTAAACATGTTTATTTCGCCACATCCTTGACAGCACTGGATGTCAACAAACTTAAACATTTTTGTCTTAGTCGGTGATAAGGACATCACTTTCTATTTGGGTTTAGAATTCTTTGATTTCTAGTGAGGTTGTGCATCTTTTTGTACATTTATTGACTATATGTATTTCTTTTGTAGCAGACTGTGTTTTCCTTGACCATTTTTTATTTTTCATCTTTTCTTATTGATTTATGTAAACTCTTGTACATTAAGGAATTTAACTCTATCATACTGCATATGACATCATATCATGCTACAAATAATATTTTTTTGTCTATAACAGTGGTTACATTTTATTTAGTCATACATACCTACCTTTTTCTTTATAGATTTGGGTTTGGATTTTGCTTAGAAATGTTTCCCTCATAGCAAGAATGATAAAAATAAATCTATTGGGAAAGTATTTTGATGTGAGGAGTGAGGTAGATCCAGCTTTCTTTCTTTCTATTTTATTTATTTATTTATTTATTTTTTAGAGACAAGGTCTCACTGTGTTGCCCAGGCTGGAGTGCAGTGGTGCAATCATAGCTCACTGCAACCTCCAATTCTTGCGCTCAGGGGATCCTTCTGGCTTATCCTCCTGAACAGCTGGGGCTACAGGCATTTGCCATCATGGCTGGCTAATTCTTTTCACTTTGTGTAGAGACAGGGTCTGGCCGTGTTTCTCAGGCTGGTCTCAAACTCCCGGCTCAAGTGATCCTCCCGCCTCAGTCTCCCAAGTGCTGGGATTACAGGGGTGAGCCACTGTGCTGGCCCCAGTTTTCTCTTCCTTTTTTTTTTTTTTTTCCATAAATAGTAGCTAGTTGTAATTGTCCCCACACATTTTCTTTTTTAAAAAAGTAATTCCTAGGCTAGGCACTCTGGGAGGCTGAGGAGGGAGGTCTGCGAGGCCAGGAGTTCAAGACCAGCCTGAGTAAGAGCAAGACTCCACCCCTACAAAAAAAAAAAAGAAGAAGAAGAAAGAAAAATTAGCTGGGTGCAGTGGCATGTGCCTGTAGTTCCAGCTACTCAGGAGGCTGAGGCAGGAGGATCGCTTGAGCCCAGGACTTTGAGGTTGGGGTGAGCTATGAAGATATCACTTGCACTCCAGCCCAGACAACAGAATAAGACCCTGTCTCTGAAAAAAAAAAAAAAAAAAAAAAAAGTAATTCCTTTCCTCCCACTTACTTAACATGTCACCTTTTTCAAAAATTAAAAGACCATATAAATAAAGACTATTTCTATACTTTCAATTCTGTTCTATTTGTCTGGCTGTTGACTGCCTCTTTGGCGCTAAACTTTAAAAATTGTTTTCACATCTGAAATGTTTCTTCTCTGAAAGGGCTAGTGACACCTTACATCCCACCTCCCTGGTCCCGTAAGTCTCCTTTTTCAGAATTTTCCTCTTATTCACCAATGTTTATTTTTCCTGATGAATTTTAGTATCATTTAATAAATTCCTTTTGAAAATCCTTTTTATGTTTTAATTGGAATTGCATTAAGTTTGGAGATCATTTGGGAATGAATGAACATATTTACAGTATTGAGCTGTCCTGTTCCCTATCCGTTTGAAGTATGTTTTGTCCTTCCATAGGATTTTAAAGGTTTTTTTGCCTATGTATCAATAGGTCCTTCACTTTTCTTATTAAGTTTATAACTTTACATTGAATATTTTGCTTGCTATTTTAGTTTGAAATTTTTTCTTTCATTATACTTTATTTTTGTTCATAGGAAAGTCATGAATTTTTAATATCAGTTATGTATTCTGCCACTTATTTGATTTCTTCCTCATTTCTATTGGCTTTTTAGTCAATTCTCTCTGGTTTCTAGGTACACCCATGTATCACCTGTGCTGCCTCTTTCTTTATAATAATGTAATTTCTTTTTCTCATCTACTCATATTGGCTACCACATGTAGAGTGATATTAAAGGACTCTGGTGTTGGTAGGCACCTTCAGGTTTGATTATTAGATTCATACACATCTAGGGTTACATCTAGGGTTTCATACGCATAAGATATGTCTTTTTGATTAACTGATTCCTTAATCATTATGAAATGTCCCCCTTTATCCCTGGTAATATTCCTTGTTTTGAGGTCTACTTTGCCTTATAATAATGTATTCACTCTAGCTTTATTAATTAGTGTTTCTATGGTAAGACTTTTTAAACTCTTTTTTTCTTTTTCTTTTTTTGAGACAGGGTCTCACTCTGTTGCATAGGCTAGAGTGCAGTGACGTCATCATAGCTCACTGCAACTTCAAACTCCTGGGCTCAAGCTTCCAGAGTAGCTGGAACTGTGGGTGTGCACCACCATGCCTGGCTAATTTTTAAATTTTTGTAGGGACAAAGTCTTGCTATGTTGCTCAGGATGGTCTCAAACTCCTGGCCTCAAGTGATCCTCCCACCTTGGTCTCCCAAAGTGCTAGCATTACAGGTGTGAGTCACTGTGCCAGGCTTCATTCATTTTCTTTTAGCATATCAGGTCTTTATTTTTTTTAATTTGTTTTATATTATCCAGATACAAATGTTATGAATATTTCTTCCCAGTCTGTGGTTTGCCTATCTATTTTCTTAATAGTGGTTCTTTCCTGAGCAGAAGTTTTAAATTTTGATGAACTCCATTTCTCAACTGTTTTTAGGATCCATGCTTTTTGTAAACTTTTAAGAAATCTTTGTCTACCCCAAGAATGAAAAGACTTTTCTCCTATTTTCTTCTAGTAGCTTTACCAATTTACTATACGTGTAGGCCTATGATTTCTTCCTAAATGGATTTTTGAATATGGTGTGAGGTAGGGATTGAGTCCTTTCACAGACGAATATCTAGTTGTTCCAACACCACTTGGTGCACTTCTTGAAAGTCATCTGACCCTATGTCAGACGGCTCCTGATATCTTTCCAACACTAAGCACCCCAGCTAAAAATGTGTCTTGTGTGATCTCTCACTACTCCAAGTGTGATCTGCAGACCAGTGGCATCACATCAGCAGAGAGCTTGCTATAAATTCAGAATCTGGCACCACACCAGCCTTAAGCAACCCCCAGGTTGATTCATAGGCATGCTACATTTTGAGGAGCACTGGTGTGGATAATTTTTGAGGAATGAGGGGAAGCGTCATTATGACATTTGCTGCCTCTCACAGCCAGCTCAGGCACCGCAGGCTGGAGAAGGGAGAGGGGCTGCCGACCCATTTCCTCTGGCTGATGGGCTCTGCTAGAACAACTCCCAGACTGAACCTCTGGTCCAGCCCTCCCAGTATCTGCTGCTCTGTTCTTTGCTGCTGGGGTCGAGGAGAGGGGACTCACCCACTTGCTCACTGCTCACTCTCTAATGCCCACAACCACCTGCTCACTCACCCAGCAGCCCCTGCTCTCTCCTCCATACACATCCGTCCACCCCTGAGCCTCAGTTTCCTCAGCTTCAGAGCCAAAATAATAATGGTGTCTATCTCAGGGGCTAATGTGATGCGAAGCGACCCGAGGAGTACTTGGGCATAGAGACAGCACAATAGAAGTCAGCGATTGGCATGGCCATTTCAGAGCTCTTTCCCTAGGAGAAGCCCATGGACACTAGTCGCCTTCCCCGACCCTCTGCAGCCCCACCCCCCTACAGCCCGGCAGATCCGAGCTTTCCTTCTCCCTAGCGCGACTTCTCTTGCCTCCCTGCTCCGCGCCCCAGGGCAGCGCGCACCGATAAATCTTTCCCAGCACGTTGCATTGTTACAGCGAGTTGCCCTCGCGTCTGCCCGGCCCCCCGCCCGGCTTGGGACCTCCTCAAATCCGGGATCTCTGCCTTGGTCCTCTTTGAAGCCCCGGCCCCTGGCACAGTGCCTGGCACTTGGAAGGCGCTCAATAAATGTTTGCAAAATCAAATTCTACGTTGAGCAGGTGTCCACGCCTCCACTCGCGGGGGGTTGGGGATGTGCGGGCGGTGGGGTCACAGAGAAGGCTGGCTGTGTGCCCGGGCGAGGGGACACACACACACGCACACACACGCGCTCCTCCGGGCTCAGGAGAGCGGGAGGGGGAGGACGCGGGCGAGCGCAGCCGGGGCCCGCGGGGGACAGCGGTGCCCACCGCCGAGGCTGCCCGCGCTCCTCCCCCTCCTCCCGCGCCTCCTCCGGCTCCGCCGCCCCCGCCCGACGCGGCCGCAGCAGGGAGGGGCCGGGAGGGCGGAGCCAGCGGCGCCAGAGCTGGGGCACTCGCGCGCCTCCGGGTCGCGGAGCGGAGATCCCCGAGCAACGAGGTAGGAACGGACAAGGGAGCCGGTCGCCGCGGCGGGAAGGCCGGGCGGGGCGGGAGGATGGGCCGAGACCCGCCCTGCGCGTGTCCCGGCTGCCTCGCGGCCCAGCGAGCTCCCAGCCTGGGGGGCTCAGTCCCCGCCCCTCGGTCCCCCGGCCTCCCTCCTCCCGCACCCCCACCCGCGGGCGCCCGGCTCCTTCTCCGCGGCTCCGCGTCCTCCGGGACCGCCCTCCGAGCGTCCCCTGGGCTTAGCCTCTCCTTCGCCCAGCAGTGCTCCTTGTTCGTCCCACAGGTTCCCTCCGAAGGGAGCTGGAGCCGGCGCTCGGCTGCCCAGGGGGAGAGGGGCGGGCACGGCTGGAAGCAGTCGGAGGGTGAGTCCGGCGTGGGGGGGCGGGGGCTGGAGGGACGGGTACCATTCTTACGCCTCTTAGTGTCACTGATGCTCAGCGCGGCGGGCTGGCTCCATGTTTGCAGAATGAATGAATCATGACTCTCCTTGTCCCCTTCTGAAGGAGGACTTTTTGAGGTCCACGTGCTGCAGAGCACCTTTGGGGGCCTCGTGAGATAGGGGTCCCCCAGTCCCGTGTAGTAGAAACCTGACTTTCATTTCTGCACTCCCTCTCTGCGCTCCATCCTGGAGACTCCCATGGGGTCGGGGCTTGGGGACAGGTTGCCGGGAGAGGGGCTTGTAGGCCCAGCCAGCACTTGTTGAAGGTGTGTCTGGGCAGGGGACTTCAGCAGAGCCTCTCAGAAGGTGACAGTGAGGGGTGCTGCAGAGAAGAGCATCCACTGTCAGACAGGGGTCACTCGGCACCTCCAAGGCCAGCCTGGAAAATCGACTTGAGTATGGACTGTGACCCACAAGTTACTAAGTACCCCAGGCCTCTGTTTCTTCACCAGTGAAATGGAAACATTAGTATTCGTTCCTCAGGACTTTACCCAGATTCAGAAAAATATCACATAAATCACCCATCACAATGCTTGGCACGTTGGGGGCACTCAGCAAATCTTAGATTTATTTCCTTCCTCTCTGAAAAAAGTGAGCAGAGTTATTTGTTCCCATCCTCTCTGTACACAAATTGGTCATAGATGAACACAGAAATTGTGTGATTACTGTTTTTTGAATGAATATGCTTGATGGAGTTTCAGCACCTACCCTCGCCCCCCCCCCCCCTTTCTCCCAGCATCTGCAGGGAGAGCTCCAGACCTGGCTGGCACAGGCATGCCGGTGCTATCGGAGGACTCGGGTGAGTGCCTCTCCCGGGCTGGGCCTGCCACAGCCCTGAAGATAAGAGCGGCAGCCTCCAAGCCCTAGCAATGAGAGCTTGGGGAGAGAATGTCCCCAGGGCAGGGCTGAAATATTGTGTGAGGGTCCAGCGTCCTCGGGGCAGGAGTACCCATTGCGTTGGCTGTACCTTGTTTCTCTTACGCTCTCTCCGCAGGTCTGCATGAAACCCTGGCACTGCTCACCTCTCAGCTCAGACCCGACTCCAACCACAAGGAGGAGATGGGCTTCCTGAGGGATGTTTTCAGTGAAAAAAGCCTCAGTTACTTAATGAAGGTGAAGTCCTATTGCATCCCACCTGGGGAGGGTTTCTAGAGGTCTTCCTAAGCTGTCTTTGACCCTCACAGGTCATCCTAGCTATCCCCCTGCTCCAGGAAGGAAGGACTTCACTGGCCCACTAGGCAGGACTTTGTTTTATGCTGCCCCGTCACCCCGACTGCAGCCCTAGGTGTTCCCCCAGCTGTGGGTGAGTGTGTGATGATATCGGCTGTCTTTGCAGATTCATGAGAAGCTTCGCTATTACGAACAGCAGAGTCCAACTCCAGTTCTGCACAGCGCTGTGGCTCTCGCGGAGGATGTAAGCCCCTTACGTCCTTATACGTCCCCACTCTGTAGGGCTGCCTCATCTTGCTCGTCACCATTGCTTAGCCTGGGGACATCGGGAATTGGGAGTCCAAAAGTGAAGAAGTGTCTCCTTCCTTCTTCTCTGCCTCCTCTTCCTACCTGGGTCCCCCGACAGGCAGGGAGGAACCTGAGAGCCTTGGGCCAGGCTGAGAGACATGGTGACATGGGTCCCCCCACTTACTGTGTGTTAAGTTCTTGTGAAAGTCAGTTTCCTCTTGGATCGGTTTGGCAGTTCCCAAACTGCTCTGAGCACTGGCGATTTGAATAGGTCAATAAGCACATTGTACTGTGCTTTAGGAGGCCAGTGTGAAGTCCTGAAGTCAGGGGACCTGCCTTGTGTCCCCACTTACTGGCTCAGGCTTCTCATTTTTTAAGGGAATGCTTCTTAATTTCTCGTGGACCTAGTCCTCTGTGTGCTGTGGTTGGCGAAAAGCTGTCCCAGCTGATGACTAAGACCAGCTCCTGAGTCAATCACCTGACCCCAGGAGATGGCCTGGGTGCACATCCCCTGTGCCCCGTGGAGTGGAATGTGATTAAGCGCATGTTAGACTCCCGGCTCCCAGGCTCGGTGCTGCCTTTACCACTAACCCTGTGACCTCAAACAGGCCACTTAACCTCTCTGCGCTCCAGTTTCTGCATTCATAAAATAGCACCATGGCGAGGGCACAGACAACAGAGGCACAGAAGCCCGGGCTCAAATCCCGGCTGTGCTCACTGACAGCTTTGTGATTTGGGGCAAGATGTTTAGTCTCTTTGAGCCTCAGGATTCTCATTTGTAAAATGGCAAAATACTAGGACCTGCTACATCTAGTTTGTTGCGAGGGTTGGTGACAAGGTCCACATAGAGCAGATGGCACACAGGAAGGGCTTAATATGTTAGCCCCTAGTAGGATAACCCCATAGAGCTGCTCAAGCACCCCTGAGCCCTGGCGTGGCTTCCCTGGGCGCGTCGTCCTGGGGTGGCTGAGGGGCTCATGTGCCCCTGAGTGCTGCAGCTGTTCCTGGGGGTGCCCTTGAGTCTGCCGTCCAGGGAGGAGGGACTGTCAGTAGACTTGGGGCCAGGGGCACTTCCAGCTGGCTGTGGCGTTCTGTCTCATTCCCCTGCAGGTGATGGAGGAGCTGCAGGCTGCCTCCGTGCACAGCGAGGAGAGGGAGCTGCTCCAGCTGCTGTCCACCCCCCACCTCAGGGTAGTCACGCCGCAGCCCCTGCCCGCCCACGCCTCTGTGTCTCCGGGGATGGGGGTGGAGGAGCTCTCATCAGGGAGACGTCTGAGGGAGGCTGCTCAGCCCCAGTGTCTGGGGTGGTTGTCTCTCTGGCACGACGTCCCAGACCCTCCAGCCCACTGCCCAGCCAAGGCCTGCGGAGCCCTGGCGCCACAGGCCAGCCCTTTTCTCTTGCTTTCCCGACAGGCTGTGCTCATGGTGCATGACACGGTTGCCCAGAAGAATTTCGACCCTGTCCTCCCCCCTCTCCCTGATAATATCGACGAGGATTTTGAGGAGGAATCAGTGAAGATTGTCCGCTTGGTGAAGAACAAGGAACCCCTGGTATGTGGTGCCCCGCTCCCTTCCCCACCCTTCCCTTGCACCCCACCCCCACCCAGAAAACTGGGTGACCTCCTGACGTCTTCAGAGTGAGTGATGGCAGCTTTGTCAGGGCTGCTGCTGCCCCTTCCGCACCTTTGTGTGCAGGGTGTCCCCATTTTCTGGATGGATACAGCTCCTCTCAACTGTGGCCAAGCCACGTGGTGCAGTGTATAACCCGCACAGCTGTATGGGGCCGCCCCAACCACTTTCTGACCCAGAAGTGGACAAATGCAGCCTCAGGGCCAAACCCAGCTCCTGGCTTGTTTCTATAACTGGGGTGTTTTGGGAGCACGGCCGGCCGTGCCTGCTCATTTGTGTACGGCCTGTGGTTGCCTCTCCACTACCATGGCAGAGTCTCGAAGTTGTGACAGAGACTCTGTGGCCTGAAAAGGCTAAAATATTTACATTTGGCCTTTTATAGAGGCAGTTTGTGGATCCCTGCTCTGAATCCTGGGGAAGCGCAGGGCCCAGGAACTCCTCCGCCCAGCTGACAGATTGTTGTCTGTTTGGTCCTGGTTCCGCATTGATTTACTGAGCAAAGGGACAGGGTTGTTCATGAGCTGGAGGGAAGTGGTGGAAGTCCAGACAGTTGAGTGCTTGCTCTAGAGAACACTGCAGCTGGCATTCCTTATTTGCAACTCCTGCAAACAGATGAGGATCTCTTCTCTGCCTCTGTTTCCTCACCTGTCAAATAGGGAGACAGCCATCCATTCGGCTACGTAGCATGGGCCCTCCTGTGCAGGCCCCACGCTGGGTGCCTGCAGTTCAGAGCTGAATAAGTGATGGACAGAGATGCAGGAAGGTTTGCAGGTCTCGGGGACAAGAAACCCTGGGGTTCTTACCTGATGACCTCTCTTCCCGAAATAATGATCTCATGTACTTCAAACAGGTGACAAGGATGAAGTTAACAATAAGTGTGCAAAGGTGTTTGCAGTTATGGCCAGTAATAAATGGTTAACATTTGTTGAGCGCTTACTGTGTGCTAAGTGCCTTGTGTGCATTACCTGGTGTAATCCTTGCAACAACCTTCCAGTTAAATGCGATCCTGTACCCCAGAGGAAACAGGTGTGGAGAGGTTAAGGGACTTCCTTGCTTAAGGCCACATGCTTTTAGTAAATGGCAGAGCTGGGTTCACACCCAGGGCTGTCCAACTCCAGAGCTCTCAACAGTCCAGCCTGCGTGGTGCAGGGAATCAGGGCTCATTAATGCCTTTGTCATCCTAGGTGTCATCGTTACTGTGCTTCATGGGCCAAGTCCTTGTCCTGAAGCTCTGGCTGGGGCATAATTGGTTCCCCTCAGCAACAACAGAAGGCCCAGTAACCCTGTGGTTGGTCAGAGGCAGGTTGAATGTGCTGGCACATATTATCCTCATTACTGAATGTCTTTGCAAGTGGACAGGGCTGTGAAATGACAGAGAGGTGACAGTGACAGCACGGGGTTTGGCATCATATAAAGCTTTCCACCTTACAGGCTGGGTGACCTTGAGGATGCTTAACTTCTCTGAGCCCCAGTCCCTCCTCTAAAATGTCTTAGGATTATTGTCCTCTGTAAACTGTAAAGTGCAGTGCTATGCTAATGGGAGATGTCGGTTTTATTGTGTCCTCCGCATTGGGAAGGTCCCCACTGATCTGCCCTCTGGGGTGGCAGACGGAGGGATGGGGGAGGCTGTGTTGGGCTCAGAGAGTCGGGGCCTGTGGTCTGGGACGGCTTCTTAGGAGCCTGCCTGCTCTGTGTCGGATGCAGGGTGCCACGATCCGGCGGGACGAGCGCTCGGGGGCTGTTGTGGTGGCCAGGATCATGCGAGGGGGTGCGGCAGACCGGAGTGGTGAGTGGTGGCAACGCCTGGCCAGGATGACGGCCATCATCCCAGGGCCTTCCCCTTTGCTCCCAGACCTCCTTACCCGCTCCTGCTGGGTCACCTGTTTGGGATGCACTTTGCTTTCTGGGATTGGGGCTGGAATTCTCATCTCTTCCCAAGCCCAGTAGAAATTTTAATTGCAAGTGTAACAGGCATGGAGTACTTCGGGGCCACAAGGAAAGAGTTCATGCATTGGCTTAGCTTGAGGTCTATGATAATTAAGCACACACCAAGGGCTTGGCGGGGGATTCCTAACTGGGGGACAGGGATGACATCCTTCCTCCCAACCCCAGGTGCCTTGCAAGCTGTTCTCATGGAGAGAGGGTGTTAATGCCCCAGATTTGTTTGGGTGGAAAACAGGGTGAGAATCACTGGTGTGGAAGGACTACTAAGCTGTGAGGCAAACCTGGCGTAGGGGACATTACCCTCAAAGTCCGGGGAATTGTCACAGAGAATCCTAGACCAGTTCCTCTCAAACATTAACAAGCACGTGCATCCCCTGAGCAGCTTATTAAAATGCAGGTTCTGGTGCAGCACGTCTGGGCTGGGCCGCTCCCAGGCGACGCTGCTACTGCTGCTGCCCGGTGCCCAGGGTAAGCAGTAAATAGGACCCTGCCATATGCAGGGACACTTGTCGTCAAAGCAGAGGCTGATAGATGGTGTATGTAACATTCTTGATGACATCTTCACTGGGGCCTTTAAGTTTCCTTGTTGAGACTTAGGAAGGCCATTGTTGGAGTGTGTCTGTAAACCCAGGAAGGTGAAGAGTTAATGATATTCTTAAAAAAGCAGAGGTTCCAGTAGAAAGAACATAGGCTTTATACCTCCTGGTAGCTGTGCTCGAATACTGGCTCCATTCTTTCTTAGCAGCATGGCCTTGGGCAAGCTGCTTAATCTTCCTGAGTCTCAGCTGCCAACTTGTAGATTGGAGATTTGACTGGTGATTGTGAGACCGCCATGCCCGGTGAAGTGCCCAGGACGCAGGAGGGCTCAGTTCGCCCCAGTCCCACCTGCCGGCTTTACACCTGGAGTCTGCCATGCAGTGGGCTTCTCGGGTACCCAGAGCTCCAGGGGCCTCTTCCTGTGCCAATGGTCGTCCCTGTGTCTCCTAGGCCTGGTCCACGTGGGAGACGAGCTCCGAGAAGTGAACGGGATCGCGGTCCTGCACAAGCGGCCCGACGAGATCAGCCAGATCCTGGTCTGTGCTGCGTGCCTGCGGCAATGTGGGGGGCTTCAGACACCGAGACCAGGGCGTTTCCTGGAGCCAGGGCAGGCTCTGGCTCAGCCTCGCTGTTGTCCTGAGGAGGCGTCAGGCACAGTGGCCTTACTGTGTGCCCGGGGTCCGGGGTGGGGCAAGAGGAGGGGGCCTTCCCGTCCTCCTGCTGCTCTCAGACCCACCCTTCGGCACAGCCATCCTCCCTCCCTGCTCCTTTTCATGAGGACACTTTGGGGTCCTGGGTTCGAATCTTGGCTCTACCTTTTTGTAGCTGTGCAAGCTTGGACAAGTCATCAGATCATCTCTGTTTTCAATCTCCTTTCCTCTAAAGTAGGGGTGGAGATGGTTTCTCAACAAACGTGTGCTTATCATTAGGGCGGAAACATCTGGAACAGGATAAAGTCCTTCGCTACTATAAGGGGATTCTAGATATTAAATGCTGGGATGAAAACAACCTCTGATGTCCATTCTGGGGAGTTTAAGTCAACACTGAAACTGGCAGAAAAGCCCCCACCATAGCTTTGTTCCCTTTATCCTCGGGCATCCTCCTCTGGCATGACATTCCTTGCTAACTTCTGATTAGCAAGGGGACAGAAACAGGATGAGATCTCAAGAGGGGAGTCCCACTCTTTAAGGCCCCGCTGTAGGGGACCCAGCTTGCGGGCAAGCTGTTCAGTCTTTTTGCCCCAGCTTTTGGGTGCCAGCCTCCTTGTGTTCCAGAGCCGTGGTCAGGGCGTTCTGGGTAGTGACACAGGGCCAGGAGACGATGTGGTGGGCTGTGCTTTCCTGGCTCGACAGCATTCTTCGTTGTGGGCCCCCAGCATTGGGGTGCAGGGTCTCTGGAGTGGAGGGAAAGGACCTTCTAGAAAGCTGGGAATGGCCTGATACCGCAGAGCTGTTGGGGAAAATGGAAGCAACGCGGGAAGTACTCATCAGGGCCCAGCCCTGAATCCGGCAGGAGAGAGGAACATGAGACTGAAATTGGGTGTTCAGACGACCCAAGGAAAAGCAAGGAAGAGAGCCCTGTGGGGCCCTGGAGATCAGGAGGGGTGGAGAGGGGGGATTCAGTGCGTGGAGGATCCCTGGGTTCCCATTTAAAATCTTCTGTCCCGTTTGTCCTTTGAAAATGCAGATACTTGGTTTCTGAGTTTTGCTTTAGTTAACTCAGCCAGGGCGCCGTCCCAGAAAGGTGGGCCTCAGGTGGGCTGTGAGTCTGACTTTCATTCTGAATATCAGTGTTTGGACCTGAGAAGTAAGACTTGATCCCACGAAGAGTTGGACCTGGCAGGTGATGAGCCTCTGTTCTCTCTCCTTCCAGGCCCAGTCCCAGGGATCCATCACCCTAAAAATCATCCCCGCCACCCAGGAGGAGGACCGCTTGAAGGAGAGCAAGGTAGGGGAGGTGGGCTCACGGGGCCTCTCTCTGCTCAGGATCCAGTCTAGACTTTTGAAACGTCATTCGGGAACAGATCACAGATCTGGTCCTAGTAACCTTGGGTTCGAATTTAAAGAGGACTTTAATTCAGTCACAGAGTGATTCATTTGTTTGTACTGTGCCTCTTTCTAAACAGGATTTGATGTAGCTCACTAATAAAACACAAGGTTATTTGAATTGAAATAGAAAATCAGGGCCGTGAAGAGGAGGAGAAGGTACAAAATGTGCCGGATTCTGGACCAATTAAGTAATTGCCATTTGTTTAATTATTTGAGCCTACCTTACTTGGCCACCTCATCTGTGCCAGGCGCTCTGCCAGATGCTGGAGACAGGGACGATTAGTGGCTTCGAGGGTTCCTGGTGCCAGGGAGCAAGTCTTTCATTGCTACGTGATAAGTACTTTGGCAAGATTGTGTATGAAGAGTTACAGTCACCTTGGAGGGTGTCACAGAATGGGGGTGTTGGAACTGAGGCTTGAGGAGGAGGAAGATGAGTAGGACTTGGGGGGAAGCTGAGGCTGAGTCGTGTGCAGGTACAGAGGGTCCCAGGCGTCACGGAGAGGAGTGTGTGTCCGGAGCGGTGAGGAGGGCGGTGGTGGGTTTTGCTGGGGAGGCGGGTTAAGCCTGTGTTCTGAATGGCCTTGAATGCTTTGTTAAGGGCTTGAGCATAATCCCTGCTTAGTTTGAGATCTCTTAGAAGCTAACCCTGAGAAAAAGATTTGAATGCCAATGGTTGGTTTGGGAGGCGACCCCAGGAAATGCCAGTACAGGCCTGCAGAAGGGAAGGCAGCCAATCTGACAAGGGCTGTGTTATCAAGCAAGTTACTACCGTGGGCAAGTAGAGCTTAATCCTGCTGGGGAACTTGGGGATCCCCTGTGAACACACACCTCCATCATCCCACCCAAGAGACCTGGGAGCTGGGGAATCTATACACCACCTCCTGCCAGCGTGCTCCCAGGATTAACTCCTCGCAGTTCCGGCTGTCAGATTAGAGCAGGCTCCAGTGGCCAGAGAAAGTAAATCCTTAGACACAGAGATACAGGTGCAGGTGTGGAAGTCCTTAGGCAAAGAGATGCAAGTGCTAGATGCAGGTGCCAGCAGCTGACCTGGAAGTCAGCCCAGGGTGCACTGAAATGGTACAGCTCTGGGGGACGGGGGAGCCGCCCACAGGATATCCCCATAGGTGGCGAGAAGCTCTTAAAGGTTTTTTTTTTTTTTTTTAAGGAAGGGAGTGATGCAGCCATACTTGTGTTTTAGAAAGCTCCCTGGGGCAGCCACCTGCCCCTGAATTATAGAAGAAAACAAGGAAGTGTGAAAAAGTGCCATGTCCTCACCCCATCTTCTCCAGAGAGGGGGACTCCAGGGGGAGGTGGGAAGGGGAGTTGGGGCTCGGCCAAGTCTGTGGCAGATGAGGCAGGACCGAGCTGTAAAAACTGTGGGTGTCAATTACCCACCGAAAAGTGATGCTGAGGAACCGGTAACAGTAGTTTTGTTGATGTTTGTGTTCTTACCAAAACATCGAGATTGCTTAGGTAACAGATGGCGTCTGACTTCCTTCGGAGCAGTTGGCATGTCAGAAATAACATTCGAGTTAGCAATTGTGCTTGCCTTTACTTTTTGTTCTCAGGATTAGTTGTTGCTGAGTGTGTGCTGTTGCGAGGACGGCAGGTCAGGTAAAATAGGGAGATATTTAGGTGGGAAAGAGAAATTCAGTCCTCTGCCCATCTGTTGGTTTTTTGATTCGGGATGGATTTCCTGACGATAATATCCAATAATGGTTGAACAACAAACAGTAAGAACCTAGGTGCAAGGTGTGTCTGATTAACTCTCTATTCTCAAGGCTGCTTGTTCTTCCCAAGTGTGGTTGGTCGCTGTCGTTTGGCCTTCGATGAGGCTCACTTGGAGAGGGGCCCTCACCGGCGCCCTCCCTGTGCAGGTGTTCATGCGGGCTCTCTTCCACTAC
Organism: Eulemur rufifrons; assembly: GCF_041146395.1. NCBI lineage: Eukaryota > Metazoa > Chordata > Mammalia > Primates > Lemuridae > Eulemur > Eulemur rufifrons. The sequence goes on along the minus strand of NC_090991.1, from coordinate 39,602,285 downwards.
AACCCCCGGGAGGACCGGGCCATCCCCTGCCAGGAGGCGGGCCTGCCCTTCCAGCGCAGGCAGGTCCTGGAGGTGGTGAGCCAGGATGACCCCACGTGGTGGCAGGCCAAGCGAGTGGGGGACACCAATCTCCGAGCCGGCCTCATCCCATCCAAGCGGTTCCAGGAGAGGTGAGTCCGGGCCGTGTCGTAAAGGGCTGGTTCCAGAACGGCAGAGGCTCGGGTATATGCCAAGCCCCCAGTCTCTGCCGCCACTGCCAGCTCAGCCCACTGGGTGTTGTTCCCCCAGGTAAGTGCCAATTGCACTTGTGTTTGTTCTTCTTGTCCCCTAACAAGAGGGCTGTTTTAAGATTTAAAGAAAGGTATGGAAATTTATGTCATTAAGTTAACATATATTTTATAATGCATAGAGAAAGTTGAGAAATAAATATAACAATGTAGAAGTGGAGGACTAGGAAAAAAAAGTTACTCAAAGTCTCGCCACTATCTAAGCAGCATCGTTTTTGTCCTGCCTGTGCTTTTTCTGTGAGTGTTGCATACAGAATGTGGGGTCTTGCTTTTTTTTTTTAAACTTAATAATTTGACATTAGCAATTCCCATATTATTATATGTTCTATGCAGTGTGATTTTTATGGCTATATAATATTTCATCAATAGATACACCTTTCATTCCTAGGCAGCAAGTATTTATCATGAATTGAGCAGGCCTTGTGCCCGGCGTCTTGCAGACTGCTGTGGGCTGATGGTTTCTGCCTTGGAGGAGCTTGTAGTTTAGTTTTCCCACTTAAGTCAGACATTCCTCAAGCAAACAATTTATATAAATGAGATGGGCGCGAGGGAGGAGGAAATGGTGCTCTGTGAGTTTATATTAGAAGGTTATGCCCTCACCTGGGCATGCAAGGAAGGCTTCTTGGAGGAAGGGTCATACCTAAGTTACTTCACTACTTTCCTTTGACTGCACTTTTAGGTCATCTCCAATTTTTCACCTTTATAAGGTGGCAATACTATCGTACACAGACTGTTCTGGATATTTTAAATGATTTCCTTAGCATAGATTTCCAAGAGGGTAAAGTCTGGGTCAGTGGGTGTGGCAGTTATGACTGCGTTGTTTCCCTGTGGCTTGTAGCCTTCTCTCCATCTTGTGTGTGGGATGCGGTGACGACAGAAGCTCAGTGGCTTTTGTGGTGTGGTCCCCAGGCCAGGGCTGCCAGCATCACTTGGGAACTTGTTAGAAATGCAAATCCTTCGCCCCCACCCCGGACCTGCTGAATCAGAAACTCCAGGGCAGACTCTGATCTGTGTTCACAGACGTTCCAGGTGCTTCTGAGATGCTGAGGTCTTGCTGTGTTTCCTCAGGGGAGCCCCAGACCCATCTGCGCTTTTGACTTCACGGATCTTGGCCACATCTTACCAGAGGGAGTGGGGGAGGGTTCCTTAGCTGCATTTAAGTGTGGCAATCGAGACACCTGCAAGAGCCCTGGGACGTTTCCTCAACTCAGAGATGAGGCCCTGGCCACCTCTCCACCCATGTTGGATAAGCCCCGGGGCTGGGCTCTCCCTTGCAGGGCAGGGGCGTTACATTAGGGTCACTTTTGTCCTCAGCCTCTCCTGGGAATCATTCTGCTGTCTCCCAGCTTCCTCAGCGATAGGGAGGCTGAGAGTAGAGAAGAGGCCTCCTTTTCTCAGGAATGAGCCCTAAGAAAGCAACTACCAGCTGGTGACCGTGGGCACTGGGCTGACTCCCTGCATGTGGCCAGCTTGGGCCGGACGAGCTTTCCCAGAGGGAGACACTCGGTTTCCTCCGCCTGGGGAACCGTTGGCACTCACTGCGAAGGATGTGGCCCTCGGAGTGCCCAGCTCGTGCCCACCTGTGGGATCCAGCCTCTGTTTCCTGAGTTTTCCAGAAGGCTCCTTTCAGCTGGTTCTCTGCCCAGCTCATGGGCCCACCCATCCCCTTGTTTCCCCACAGACGATTAAGCTACCGGAGAGCCACGGGCACCCTGCCGAGCCCCCAGAGCCTCAAGAAGCCCCCCTGTGAGTAGATGGACGTGGACGGCACTCTAGGGAGGGGCCGGGAAGAAGCGGGCACGGGGCTGGGGGGGCCTCCGGAGGAAGGAGGGGCTGGGGGGAGACATGAGGAGGGGGAACGGGGTGAGTGAGGGGCAGCTATTCCCCAGAGAGGAGCTTCTATATTTGGGACCCATAGATGACACTGGGGGGTATGTTAGCACCTCCCCCCAAATGGTGTACAAACGCGTGCGCGCGCGCGCGCGCGTGTGTGTGTGTGTGTGTGTGTGTGTTTGGGAGCGGGTCTACAGTGCTCATTAGAGTCCAGGGGCTCTCTGACCCTGCAGATTGAAGAAACACTGATGTTGGAAAGGAACAGAGAAGCCCTCGAGAGGTCCTGTGCCTCTGTGTCAGGGCTGCCGGATTTATTTAGCAAGTGCCAATAAAAGACGCCCAGTTACATTCGAATTTCAGGTAGACGATGAACTGTTTTTTAGCATAAGCATGTCCGGTGCAATATTTGAGGCAGACTTATACTAAGAAATTATGTGTTGCTTATTTGAAATTCAAGTTTAACTGAGTGTCTTGTATTCTGTCTGGCAACCCTGCTCTGTGTAGCACTTTACCTTTTAGAAGACACAGCCACCAGTCTTCTTGCCTTTTCTCCGTCACAGCAACCCTGTGAAGTGGGTAGCATCGGGCATCCCCTTTCCGAGATGGCAAATGGAGGTTCACAAGGTTAAGTTAAGCTGGGCTCGGGTTCCAGAAGGCCTATGACCAGAGTCCCAGCTTAGGGCCCCGTAGAGAGAGGAAGCTTTTCCAGGGTGTGGCCTCTCTGGGGGTCATGGGAGATCGTGGGGTCGTAACCGAGGAGAAGCCTGAGCTCGTGTGCTGTGACCAGGGCACGGCTGGCCTGCAGCTCTGCTCCAGCTGGCTCCATCCTCTGGCATCTGCATTTTCCCGAACAAGTCTCAAGGCCCAGATGAGAAAGAGCAGGTGTGATTCCCACTGCAGGGTCCCGGCGTGAGCCGCTCCGTGGGCCGCTGCTAACGGCCGCTTTTCCAGACGTGCTGTCAGGTTGCGGGGCTGCTGAGTGCATTGGCCTTGGGGCTGCCTGCGCCAGTGATGAGCTGGCTTTCTCTGGGCTGCTAATGAGACACACACAAGAAGACTAATTAGAGCAGGTCTTGGGGTTTAATAATGGACCACAGCTCAGATCACAGGTTTGTTGGAGGGGAGAGAGAGGCCAGATGGTGGGCTCCTCAGGCGCCCAGGGCCGTGGCTGCCTCTCAGCCGCAGGGCCCCTGCTCCCCTCCACTAACGCTGTTCCATCTGTCTTTTGTGCAAACCGCAGATGATCAGCCTTGTGACAAAGGTAGGCCTGGCATTTGTCCCCTGTGCACATGGGCAAGGCCCCTTTTCTGTGGAATATCTAGGGCTGGAGGGGCTTTTTTTCCTTTCCCAGCTCTGGGTGGCTGTGCCCCTCCAGCACTCTGCACACCTCCCCCTGCTCTGCCAGCTGGACCGGCCCGTTCCTTGCTCAGGCAGAGCTGGTAGGGACAGGGTTCGAGGCCTGGGGGCCCTTCCCTGCCTACCTGGCACGCAGGGCCCAGCCGTCCCCGTGACTGGGCTGGGTAGGAGACAGGAGACGGGAGGGTGGAGCAGGGAGGAATGAATCCTTCTTCCTTATTCACACCTGTCCCAACTCAGGGACGGGCCTGTGACCAGCACCCCTGCCAGGGCCCAGGAAGGCTACTGGGGCCCTAAGCATGGAGGCCTGAGAGAAACAGAACTTGTTTTCCTGGGGTGGCCAGGACATGGCATCATTCCAGAGGCACTTCCTGCCTGGCCCTCCCGGTGCTGGGTCCCTCTGGGCTGGCTGAGTGTCCCTCCCTCTGTTTGGTTCCCAGAGACCTGTGACTGTGAGGGGTACCTCAAAGGGCACTACGTGGGTAAGTAGCAGGGCTCTCCCCCCTGACACCCCTGCCCCCACACACAGCCCACCCCACCTCGGGCCCTAGAACCCTCGAGAGCAGCTGAGCCTGCGGAACCCGGATCTCCCGTCAGCTCTGTCAGCCAGAGGAGGGGCTGGGGCCCCGCCCAGCCACTGGGCACAGAGCCCTCCATTAATACCAGTGTTATCATCCTGGTGATAACTGGAGTGGATTCAGTGCCAGCACCACCACTATACAGCGCGGTACTCCCAAGTCCCTTCACTTTGTTTATTTTGGTTTTTTCAAAGGCCTTAGAGATAGGCAAAAAGTTTTTTAACTTTTGCTTTGAAGTAATTTCAAACTTACAGAAAAGCTGTAAGAATGGTACAAAGAACTCCCATATACTGGGCACCCAGATTCAATTGTTGACACTTTGCCATATTTTTGCATGTATTTCTCAAGGCCAAGGACATTCTCAGGGCACTTATCAAATTCTGGGAATTTAGCATGCATACAATTCTATTATTTTTTATACTGTCATTAAAATTTCATCCGTTGTCTCAATAATATCCTTTAGAGCAGTAGTCCCCAACCTATTTGGCACCAGGGACCAGATTCATGGAAGACAATTTTTCTGGGGTGGGTGGGGCAGGGGAGGCGGAGCTCAGGCGGTGAGGCCAGCGATGGGAGCGGCTGTAAACACAGATGAAGCTTCGCTGGCTGGCCTGCTGCTCACCTCCTGCTCACCTCCTGCTGTGCAGCCTGGTTCCTAACAGGCCGTGGACTGGCACCAGTCTGCAGTCCGGGCATTGGGGACCGCAGCTTTAGAGCATTTTCTCCCGGTCCAGGATCCAATCTAGCACCACAAATTGCATTTGTAGATTTGTATCTGCATTTCACAGATAAGGGAATTGAGGCTCAGACAGAGGAAGAGACGTGTCCGAGGTCAGTCACATGCCGAGTAAAACAGTGACCTGGAATCCTAGTTTGTGGATGGCAGGGATCACCCTGTCATCGTATTACCGTGCTTCCTGGACAGCCCCTTCCTGTAGCAGGAGACGGTTGGGAGAAGTCAGGGGACTCAGTCCTACCTCCAAGTCTGGCCAGGTGGAGAAAGTCTTTACTTTCTCCTGGGATATCCTCGGACAAATGCCACAGGGTCCCTTTGCTCCTCCCTCCAAGCTGGTCTTCGGAGGAGCTTTCGGCTGGGCTGTAGGGAGAGGCTGGGTGGCTCACAGGAAGGGAAGGCGTCCTCAGTAGCAGAGCCTCCAGAGCTGCTGACATATGAAGAGGTGGCCAGGTACCAACACCAGCCCGGAGAGCGGCCCCGCCTGGTGGTTCTGATCGGTAGGTGACGTCCTGGGTTCCCAGGGAGTGGGCTGGTTTCCTCCCCAGGGGGTAGGGAGGTCACTCAGCAGGGACCCTGGTCAGCCTTCCCTTTGTTTCTCAGGGTCTCTGGGAGCCCGCCTGCACGAGCTGAAGCAAAAGGTGGTGGCTGAGAATCCACAGCACTTTGGAGTTGCTGTTCCACGTAAGAGGGCCCATGTGGGGGGGGGGGTGTTTGTGTGCACAAACATGAATATTTCTTGGGGACTTGACTCCTTAGATCCATCCTAATCCTTACTTTGGGTCTGAGGGACTGCCAGGCACGTTTGCTTTAGGCAGATTGTGGGACCAAGACATCATGGGAAGAAACTTACTTCAGTGGTCCACTAGGACCCTCTGAGACAGAGCTGGAGGACCACCTGCCTGGTTCCTATCTGGGGTGGAAGGTGAGTTCAGGGCACACTGCAGGCAAAGTGGAAGCCTCAACCTGACACTAAGGACCGCCGTGTACCCACCGGATGGAGGTGTGACTCAGAGTTGCACTGTTAGGGGCGGGGGAAATTAGTGCAGATGACGTGGTGGGAGATGAAGCTGAGTCAGAGGTTTGGGAACATAACGAAGGTATATGCTCATCTAAAGTGTTTAAAATGTAATCAGAAGATGAATAAAAGTTTTTAAGCAAGGGAATGCCATAGTTGGAAAAGTGACCCTTGCGGCTCTACCAGGGGTGGGACTAAGATGCTACACGTAGAGCACAGAGCATCCCTGGGGTCCCCCAAGGGCCAGAAGACACGGGCCCCAAAGATGCCATCTTTTCATTTGGAAAAAGTTATGTGTTGCTTCGTGCATGTTCTTTTTCTGTGGAAGACCTGATTTCCCCCGGAAGTGTACATCTCAATTCTATTATGGAAATCAATGGGAAAACACCATGTCTTTTAAAATTTTTGTTTGAGAGCCAGCCTTATTGGAAAACATCTAATCCAGAAAGGGTCTGTCTTCATGTCTCCTTTTCTCCCAAATGAGAAATAATTGAATAAAGAATTAAAAGCATAGAGCAGGGTCAAATGTATTTGTGGCCTCTTGCTCTCAAAAAAGAAAAACAATGAAGAAATAAAAGCTAGGACTCAGGGTCCCTGAAGTGATTCTTCAAAAGCCACGGCATCCGTGAGGCGGTTCAGCAGAGTGGCTCAGGGCATGTGCCTGGCATGAGACAGACTGACGCTGGCTCTGCCACCTACCGACTGGGGCCTCTGCGCGTGGTGCTTAATCTCCCGCCCCTGAATTTCCTCAGCTGCAAAACGGGACGCCTCCTTTTGCCTACATCAAAGAGTTGTGTGAATCAGTGGTATGTCTGGACAGGTAGAGAGCCTGATGAATGGAAGTGTTTGGTTTACACACACAAATCAGCAGTGACCCCCTGAGTGAGGGCACAGGCCTGCCGCTGGCCCGGCTCACTGCGATGTGACAACTTTTTGTCCAACTTTCCTTCTCTTTTCTTGAAAAGATACCACCAGGCCCCGAAAGAACCATGAGAAGGACGGAGTGGAATATCACTTTGTCTCTAAGCAAGCGTTCGAGGCCGACTTACACCACAACAAGTACGTTGCTTTATGGGCCAACTGGCTGTGGGTGTTTGTCACTGTCCCATAGGCCACTGGGCCTCCTGGGAGGGCGTCCGGAAAGGATGCGGGAAGCGGGAGAAAAGTGGTGTTGGGATATCTGCTCTTTGCTAATTCAGGGACGCTCGGGAACTAAAAGTCCTTTCTCCCCTGGTGGTGTTTCAGGTTCCTGGAGCACGGCGAGTACAAAGAGAATCTCTACGGAACCAGCCTGGACGCCATTCAGGCCGTTATGGCCAAAAACAAAGTTTGTTTGGTGGACGTGGAACCGGAAGTGAGTTCCTGGGCATTTCCAGTTAATGGAATTTATAACCTAGGAGATTGTGCATCTTGAGGAGCACTTGATCCCAGACTAAGGAATTTTTAGTCTAGAACACAGGACGTTAAATTTCCTTGCCTCGCCCTTTGAGAATCTGATGAAAGCTTTGTCACCCCAAATGTGCCCCTTTATCCACAAACACTGCATTAATTGTAGGGAGCTCGTGCACCCTCTGGTGGCCCACAGCCCCAGGCAAAGCTGGGGCTGAACTTGTGGCACCAGGCCACCCCCTCCCCAGCTAGAGCAGGTGGAATCAGTGGCTTAGGGAACCGATGAGGGGGCAGTCAGGAGAGCAGTTTGAAAGGGAAAAGGAGGAAGACATGACCCTGTGAAGTGCTTCAAACACATCTCCAGTTCTGCACACCCGGCGTGCCGCTGGCTCTGCAGGGGCCTAACTGTCTTTTTAACCTTGTCTTTCAGAAAAACTTCCAAGCTTTGAGCTCAATCTGGGGATTTTTTTTTTCCTCTATAGAAGCATATCTCTGATGTTATGATATAAACCGCGGGCTTCATTTTATACAAGTCTGCTTGAAACAAACATTTTCCAAAAATCACATTGTGCCTATGAAGGAAAACTCTCACCCATTTCGACTTACTAGGAGTTAGTAGTCAAAATTAAAAGTCCAAATTTCAACAGTTTTTTTGAAAAGTGATTGTACTGATTTTTTTGTGTGTGTGTTCAGATAGTGCATGCAGCATTTTAATACTGTTTCCAAATAGAGGCCCTTACATGGTAGATAAAATGCACTAATTTACACGATTTGCATATCAAAAACCTACGGTCTGCAATTTTGTTTCAAGTGATCTCATTTGCTTTGCAAAGCTTTTCTTCTTTGACTATCCAGAGGAGGCCTGTGTGATAGCACAAATTGCGCGTTAGCATAGTCCAGATTGATGATATATAACTAAATATGAATAGATACACATTGCGTCCTTGTTGTCCGACAGGAGCTGCACGGGGGAGGCAGAGCCTTAGAAGGTTAATTAGAGCTGGAGGGGTCAGAGCTAAGAGAGACGGTAACTCTCTGAGCTAACGCTTTGGAACCTTCAGTTCTCAGTGAATGTGCCTTCAGGGCCCCGCTGAGTTCAGTGTCAAAGTGAAGTGAAGGACGAGAAAATGAGCAGTTGGTCTGCCTAGTAGAAGTCCATTGTCATGGGATCAGTGTAACCAGGACCTTTGCCATTGAGGTTGTAGCATTGAAGCGCAGGATCCTTGAGCTTTAAAAAGTGTGTTTCACAATAAAGTATTTCAAAAGTATATAATCCTGAACTTTCTCTCTCAGGCACTGAAACAACTGAGGACCTCAGAGTTCAAACCCTATGTTATATTTGTGAAGCCTGCAATTCAGGAACAAAGAAAGACGCCGCCTATGTCCCCAGCTTGTGAGGACACAGCAGCCCCACTTGTAAGTTGAAAGCTGATCATTTCTTTTCTGAAGGCCTGCAGGAGGCTGTTGAAGCGTAAGGGTGCTTGCAGCTGACGAGGGATACAGGACATACCTTCTGCACAAAACCATCTTTCCATTTTGCCTGTTGGCAAAACTTAGAGAAGGTGGTCACGTGGCCAGAAGGCTCAAAGTGAAACAGCCAGAAGTGCCTCCCAAACCAGGCAGGGGTGGCTTTGCCTGGGCTCATTACCGTCCACTCCCTCGTGTAACCACCCTCCCCAAAAATATGACATCTGTCAGGGACCTGAACTGAGTATGACAAATTACACTCATCTGTTGAACTCCTAAGCCAAACTCCAGTATAAATTGCAAGGCCAACTATTAATAACAAGGTCATTATCATTGCTTTCACACCAGTTTGAATCACCAGAGAATTAATCTATTTCTAAAATTAGTAGATGAGATGATCTAATATGTTCCTAAATGAACTTCTGCTTCACTGTCATAGATTCTGTGTTCAGCCCAGTGTGTGTCAGGACCCTCACCCAAAACCGAAATATTGGACCAAGTTCTTCCAGGACACATGGGCTTGGTGACTTATTTTTTCTGATTTTCAACAGGGTTAGGGGTGTGAGATGGAAGTTGTTGCAAAGCAACCCAGTTCCGGAGTAGACTTTGCACGCTGTCCCATCAGCTGGTTTCAGCTGAAGGAAGCCTTCTCATGTCCTTCCCCTTGGTCAAGAAGCTCCCTCCAAGTAAAAATTTGATGCAATCATAGTTCATACTAATTCTCTGTTTTAACTGTCCACATCGATAAATTATTTAGAATGACATGCCTGGAAGAACTATTAGAAATCTTCTCCTTTAGGAACTCTAAGGAGATCATCAGCTTGGTCTAGAATCACTTAGAAACAGACAGTATGTTCATCATGGTGGTGGGAATAGCAAGAACCAAAAATCAGAAACAACCTCAGTGTTCACTAGTGGGGCTCAGTTTAATACCCTGTTACGTGACACTCGCAGGAGGGAATGGAATATTATTATAGCCATTTAAAAGTTCTGTGTTTGAGGAATATTCGATGACATAGCCAAATGCAATAAAATGTCAAATGAAAATAAATCAGAAAATTAAAAATTATGATTTTAATTTTGTGTCACACACAAAGAAAATACATTAAAATGCTAAAGGCAGTTCTCCCTGAACAGTAGGCTCGTGACTAATTTTTGTTTTCTTTTGTGTTTTACTATGTGTTTTTTTTTTTGAGAGGGGGTTTAACAGCTTTATTGAGATAAAATTCACATACCGTACAGTTCACCCATTTAAAATGTGCAATTTGATGATATATTCTCAGAGTTGTTTCCATTAGCACAATTTAAGAACGTTTTCGTCGTCCCCAAAGGAACCCCGAGCCCATTAGAATATCGCGTTCTGTTTCCGTCCACCTCCTTTCTAGCTGTAGGCAACTGCTAATCTACTTTCTGTCACTATAGATTTGTCTCTTCCAAACGTTTCATATAAATGGAATCATACAATGTGTGACTTTTGTATCTGGCTTGTTTCAATTAGTATGTTTTTAAGGTTCATTCATGTATCAGTACTTCATTCTTTTTTATGGCTGAATAATATTCCATTGTGTAGAATATGACATTTTGTTTATCCATTCATCAACTAATGGACATTTTGGTGGTTTCTACTTTTTAAGCTATTAAGAATAATGCTATGAATATTCATGTACAAGTTGGTGTGTGAATATGTGTTTTCATTTCTCTTGGGTATATATTTAGGTGTGGAATTGTTGGGTTATATGGTAACTCTGTGTTTAACATTTGGAGGAACTACCAGACTGTTTTCCATGGGAACTGTACCATTTTACATTCCCACTAGCAGTGTTCAAGGGTTCCAATTTCTCCATATCCTCATTAGTGCTTGTCATTGTCTGCCTTTTTGATTATAGCCACACTGGTGGGTGTGGTGTCTCATTGTGGTTTTAATTTGCATTTCTCTAATGATTATTGATGTTGAGCATCTTTTCATGTGTTTATTGGCTATTTTTATATCTTCTTTGAAGAAATATCTATTGAAATACTTTCTCCATTTAAAAATTGGATTATTTGTCTCTTTATTATTGAGTTGTAAGAATTCTTTATATATTTTACACACAAGTACCTGATCATATGCATGATTTACAAGTATTTTTTCCTATTCTGTGAGTTGTCTCTTCACTTTCTTGGTAGTGTTCTTTGAAAAATTTGGTGAAGTTCAATTTATCTATCTTTCCTTTTGTCACTTATGTTTTTGGTGTCCTATCTAAGAAAACTGTTGTCTAATCTGAGGTCATAAAAATTTCCTCTTTTGTTTTCTTTTAAGATATTTATAGCCTTAGCTGTTACATTGGGGTCTATGATCCATTTTGAGTAAATTTCTGTGTGTGGTGTGAGGTAGGGGGTCCAACTTTATTCTTTGCCTGTGGATATCCAGTTGTCCCAGCACCATTTGCTGAAAAAACTGTTCTTTCCTCATTTAATTATTTTGGCATCCTTGTTAAGAATCAATTGAAAAAAAAAATAAGGGTTTATTTCCGGACTTTGAATTCTATTCCACTGATCTGATCTGTATGTCTGTCCTTCTGCCAGTACCACACTGTCTCGATTACTTTGATTGCTAGCTTTATAGTAAGTTTCAAAATCAGGAAGTATGAGTCTTCCAACTTTGTTATTCTTTTCCAATATTCTTTTGGCTGTTCTTTGCACTTCCATATGAATTTTAGGATCAGTTCGTCAACCTGTTTTACTATATTTTGGGGAGATTTGTTTTATTTTACAAATATTTCAGGATTGAAAGAATTTAATAACTGGGGAGAAAAAAACCTTATTTAAAAAGAGTCAGGAAGGCATAAAGGAGAATAAGAGGCAGCTTCCCAGGACACAAAGAAAGTTCTGCCAAATCGTCAAGTCCACAGGAAGTGCCAGCTTTCTAGGAGTCAGAACCGTCCCTGTGCATGGTTGTCTAAGAGAAGCAGAACTGCAGTCTGTTGCCAGTGTCCTTCCAGCGTGACCAGTTTTGTCACTTGTTCCATCGCCTTTATTACCCACGACAGTGCTGTGCTTCGAGCAGGTGGGCTAATGATGAAGTGCGACTGGCTGATGTTTTCCCTTGTCTGTGGTCAGTTCACCCAGCAGTTGTGAAATCACATCTTGCCCCCTTAGTGTCCCCAGACCCTGCAACCACAGTCATTCTCTCTGTCTCTCTTTTTTTTTTTCTTTAGATTAAAAGCTAGAAGCCACAGTCATTTTCAACATAAGTAAGTAGCAGGGTCACAGCGAGGCTGTTCAGATACAGAGTCCCTGGCTCTACTCCCAGAGATTCTGACGTAGGAGGCTTGGAGTGGGGCTCAGGCATCTCTATTTTTAACATCATGCATTCCTTTCATGTGACTTTGATCATGTTGGCAAGACCCCAGACCACATTTGGAGAAATTCCTCACAAAGGCCTGGGTTTTGTGTAATGTTAAATATTTGTCCATTATTCGGTACCTGAAGCTCAGGTAGGGGGACCTGTTATATAAAACACCCTATGGTCTCATCCTCTGTCCGTCTTTGTCACCCACAAGTTAATGGGGCTTCTGCCTTCTGATCCAGCAAGCTAATCCAGCAGGGGGCCAGGGCCAGCATGGGGTGGGGGATCTTGCCTACGTGATCTTCAGGGCTGTGACTCTCTTGCTGAAGCCGTAAGTGGGTGAGTTCCACCTTTACAGGCCAGGAAAAGTGTTCAGGGGATCTATGGCTACAATGTAAATGTCACACATTTTACTACATTAGAGATTGACTTGAGTTCTTTCCAGATGAAAATATTTACTAGGAAGATTGTGGTACCTAGCAAAAATTTTCCTTCTAGAATTTCTTAAATAGCTAAATGCTTCCAGGATGAACCATGTGAGTTCCCGGAGGAGGAGAAATTCTGGAAGCAGCAGATAGGTCCATAGGATGTGTGCATAATGGGGTGGGGGGTGGGATTGAAGGTCCAGGGGCAGCACTGGGACACTGCAGAGTGCTTCTGAGTGTAAGAGTAGCCCTGCTAGAATATTCTATATAGGATCTAGAATTTGGAAGCATCTCCCAATTTAATCCAGTTTTTTTCCCTCCTGGGAGAAAGAAGAGAAGAAATTATCTCAGACTTTGTGGTAGCAAGCAAAAACTGTGTCCTAGAACTTTAGAACCCATCTCCTGACATTGCAGATGTTCTCACTAAAGTAGGAATTGGGTTTTGATTGGTGACAGGGAGAAGAGGAGCAGGGAATATTTTGGAGTGTGGGTGTCTCTTTGGGAAGGGACAGAACTTGCCCTCCCCTCCCCCCATGGCAGCATGAAGACACTGAGTCCCTAGAAGCAGAGGAGAGAAGGCAACAGAGATCTGGAAAGGGACAGAAAGGGAAGTGGGTGAATGCCAGTGACAAATTCATTCTGTAGTTTTACTTAGAGTGGATCTGCCACTTTTTCTTCCAAAAACCAGGCTAATTGTCTGTCAACTGCCCACCTGAAATTCTACTTATTAGAGGTTCTTTTGAATGAAGAAGCAAACAGTGCCCATATTGGGTAAGATGGGGTTGTTCTCTATACCTTAATGTTCCATGTCAGGAAGACAGTCTTAAAGAAATCCGGTGCCCTAAGAAAATGGGGAATTTGATTAGAGTTGTCCCAGCACTTTCTTAAATAACTTCACTTTGTCTGCTGTGCTAGTGTTTGGCCTTGGTATGAGGAAATGGAAGAAGAATTGGGTTCTGCATTATGAATTTAGGAGTCTGCAGATGGGCGCTAGAGTTATTCTCCTTCTTCTTCCCCCGGTTGATTCCAGAAATGCTAACTTTGCTTTTATGCAGTTAATATTATTTATCGTTCTTTCTTGTAATTATTTAACCTGTATATTAAATTGCCATGCAACACAATAATACTTCTTTGGAACTACTATATGGGCAGGAGATGTGAGGTTGACATATAATCACAGGTAAGGAATCAGCATCCCCCAAAGCACTTCACGTCATGGCTTTCCGTTCCCAGGTCCTCAGTAGGAGTCTTGTGAGTGAATGAATGAACAGCGCGATTATGTCTGCTGCCCGTTAACTTTCTTTGAGGTTTGACGTGATGTTGTCCCTACTCTCTGTTTTTGTGTACACAGTTGGTTAGCAATGGGCACAGTCATCCGCTCATCACTTAAACATTTAAGGTTGCAACGTGCCCAAGACAAAGGCTCTAGGTTTCTCATAGAGCAGCCCCGTTCTCCATACTGCCCCTTTCCTTGCAGGACGAGGAGCAGCAAGAGATGGCCGCGTCTGCCGCCTTCATTGACCAGCATTACGGGCACCTGGTGGACGCCGTGCTGGTGAAGGAGGATCTTCAGGGCGCCTACAGCCAGCTCAGAGTGGTCTTAGAGAAGCTGAGCAAGGACACTCACTGGGTGCCTGTTAGTTGGGTCAGGTAACTTTATCCCAGAACAGCCCGGCTGGATGGGACTTTGAAGACCATGTAGTCCAGTCTCCCTCATTTCACCATCGAGGAGTCTCAAATGCAGAGAGGGGCAGAATTCTCCACAGATTCCATCATCAAGAAGAGTAGAAGTGGGAAGTCTTGTTCGTTGTGGGTTTTGTCTGTTGTTTTGCACTGCCCCTCTTGGGGTCGTGAGTTGAAAAGGGCATATCAGAAAACAACACATTTCATTCATTAAAGCATCACAGGCAAGTTGACCCTGATTCTTTGTACCAAAGTTAAGTAGCCACTGTCTTTTGCGGGTGGTGGTGGTTAATTTATACAACACTGATTTGTAGAGATGTTTAAGCTTTATAAACATAGTGACACTTCATTTATCTGGTTTGGTTGGAAGCTAAGTTGTTTTACTCAAGAGGATTTTCCATGCAACTGAAGTTTTCCCGTCTTCAAAGCACTAAAATGTTGATTTTAACTTTTTTTTTTTTTGATAGTGAGTGCTTGCCTGGCAATAGAAAACTTGGCTCTCTGCTTTTTTAAATAGTGAGCGTACATGACCTTTTTCTGGAAGACTGAGGCACACTTCACCAGCAACGTGAATTACTGTGCTATTCTGCAATGCAGTAGTGCCTTCAGGGTCTCTTGAGGAATGTAAGGCCACCTTCCTCTTTCTAAATACCCTCAGATTCCTAAAGCTGAGCCCTTGCTATGTTTGATTTGTCTATATCACCAGTGGTCCCTCTTGTTACTGACGATCGCCTTGGTTCTAGCCTGTCCCTACATTGAGGTTATAGGGGCTCCTGTTGCGCTAGATTGTGGGGAACCAGATGCCTCTCCCTGTTAAAACTATGTCTAAGCCATAGTAAAGCATTTCTGTCCAAATAAAAGTATATAGACTCAGAGTGTGGGCCTGATGGGTTGTCTCTGAGCAAAAATGATGAATGTCACCCAGGATTTGTGATTTTTCTTAGCAGCTCAGAGGGTTTTATTTGTTACTAACAGCCAGCATTTGTAAGTCTTTGTTCTGTGCTGGATGCTATGCTAAGGCCTTTATATACATGATCTTGACAAATATACCAAGCCAGTGAGGTAGGATTCTTATCATCCCATTATATGAATAAGAAAAAAATAAAGCATAGAAAGTTTAAATAATGTGCCCAAGCTTCCATAGGTTAAAAAAAAATGGCAGAGCTATGGTATTTGAGCCTAAATCTCCCAAATACCAGAGATGATCATTAGCCACGATATGTTACTGCCTTGTTCTTTTGTGGTCTCATAACTAAGGCTGCTCATTAACATAATTGACTTATAAGTGAGGAATGTGTTCACAGCTAGAATTAACAATAATTTGCAATGTGGCTATAACTTCTAAGCCTTAGAAGAGGCTGCTTACACATGTGTATATTTTCAAACTCTTTTACTCATGAGAAGAAAAGGAGGCCAGGTCAAAGGTGAAGCACCAGGGAGAAGGTTTGCTGCTCATTTAGAAATTTCTATTTTACCTTCTTAAAGAAGGACACCTTTGCAGTTCTCTAGCTCACTAACCTGGTAGGTCCACCTAACAGGGTCACATTCTTCAGAACTTTCTAGCAAAAGGATGGGGACTTCTTTGTATTTACAGAGTATTGGATTCTTATCAGATGAAATTGGTCTTGAGCTGTTTCAGAGAGAACCAGGCCAGGGAGGGCGGCTACCCCCTGAAGCATGAATGGCACATGCAAAGTTGTTTTGCAGGATAGCTAGGACCTAAAGGCTGCTCACAGGTTAAACACACACACACACACACACACACACACACATAAAAATTACTCTTTTTTTTTGAGACAGACTCTCGCTTTGTTGCCCGGGCTAGAGTGAGTGCCATGGCATCAGCCTAGCTCACAGCAACCTCAAACTCCTGGGCTTAAGCGATCCTACCGCCTCAGCCTCCCGAGTAGCTGGGACTACAGGCATGCGCCACCATGCCCGGCTAATTTTTTCTATATATATTTTAGTTGTCCATATAATTTCTTTCTATTTTTAGTAGAGACGGGGTCTCGCTCTTGCTCAGGCTGGTCTCGAACTCCTGACCTTGAGCAATCCACCCGCCTCGGCCTCCCAGAGTGCTAGGATTACAGGTGTGAGCCACCGTGCCCAGCCAAAAATTACTCTTGAACTCTTCAAAATACCCTAAGGAGGCAACATGATGGAGACCTAACCAACTCTCAGAAGTCCAGGTGGTTTTTCCACTAGTGTTGGAATATGATGGTTGAGCAGCAGGTGACATTTTTTTCTGTGTTTCATACCATTCAACACACATTTTCTGCTGCTTACACAGTATTTTTACACAATTGTCAGATGAAATGGTAGCAGTACATCTGTTCTGAGTCCATGGGCAAAAGTTTTGAAAAAGTCCATCACTCCGTGCCCCTGCAACCAATAAATCTCCTTATTTCAAACCCCTCAAGATGTACCTTTTTTATTCTTGAGTCTTCAAACATGGGTAAATTCTCTGTGTCTACAAGAAGAGAGACTGTGAGCTCTAGAGGAATTTTCTAGGTCAGGGATGTTAAATGGGTGGCATATGCACTGCAACTGCCCATTCCTGCACCTGTGGCAGACATTACTAATTGATCACGGCACTCTCCTGTTGAATCTAGGCACTGCCTTTGGATCTTTCTGGACACAGTGTTCAGTATCAATTGAGCATAATTAGCAAGTGAGTTAATCCCATTTGCCATCCTTTATCCAGTGATTTATAAGCTTCCCTGCCACCCATTCCACTCTTTGCAGAAGATGGGTTTAAGAAAGTTACAACCATCTGCCATTCACAGGCAGTGCTCAGATATGTTAAACATTAGCCATGGTGCTTTTACCATTGTATGTTCGGATACATACGTGCTTTAAAACATGTGGCCAATCAAATTGCGAATCTACTTATCTAGTGTCACGGCATCTATGCTACCAATCATAGGATCATGCATGCAAACAATGATAGCACTTGATGACTTATTTAATAACTACAGACTTCCATATATGCACAAAGCCTATTTTTAATCAGATAGTTAAGAACCAACAAGCAGCATTTCTTTATTTGGTGGAGTTAATACTGATCAGTTGCTTACTCCTTGTTTTCCTGCCCTTTGAGTACAGTCACCAACCATTGCTTCCTTTAAAAGTCAGGCTTGTGGTTACAGAACAAGATGGTGTCGATTCACTTTTTCCTCCTCCTCTCTAAATACAACCAAATACCTTGGAAATTATTCAACAGACAATGATAAAAGGACTCTGAGAGCTGGAAAGAAGATGGTGGCTGACTAGGGACTTCGGGACTTGAGAAACAACAATGTGGTGAGTTCCCTGGGTTTTCTCTTTTTCTCCTGTGTAACCGAGACTGGGCTCTGGAGAGACCTGCAACCCAGAACTGCCAACGGGCATAGACAGAAAAAACAAAAAAACCAAAAACCAAGAAAAGCTTGTTTTCTGTGGCCGAAGGATGGAGAAGGGAAAGCCCATAGAGACCTAGTGGGGATCCACAACCCCAGCTCCACGCTGGGTCGCTAGCAGGTTGGGCATCTTGATTTTTTCTTTAAACCTTTTGAGATAATTGTAGATTCACATGCATGTAAGAAATAACACAGGGAGATCCCGTGAAGTCCTTACCCAGTTTCTCCCAGCAAAACTACAGTACAGTATCGTAACAAGAATATTGACATCGATACAGTCAAGATATAGAACAGTTTCATCATTGATAAATGGGATGTCATCAAAATGAAAATATTTTGCTCTGTAAAAGACCTTGTTAAGAGGATGAAAAGAAAAATAGACTGGGAGAAAATATGTACAAAGCACACATCTGGCAAAGGACTTGTATCTAGAATATGTAAATAACTCTCAAAATTCACTATTAAAAAAATAAAGACTCCAATTAGAAAATGAGCAAAAAACATACATAGACGTTTCACCAAAGAGGACATAAAGATGGCAGAGAAGCACAGGAAAGGTGCTCAGTTTCACTAAGCATTAGAAGAATGCAAGTTAAAAACCACATGAAATTTAACTCCACACATATCCGAATGGCTAAAATAAAAAATGGTGATAACATCAAATGTTGGTGAGGATGTGGAGAAACTGGAGCACTCATTCATTGTTGGCAGGAATGTCAAATGGTACAGCCACTCTGGAAAATAGTTTTGTAGTTCCATTTTAACTGAAAACAGACTTACCATATCACCCAGCAATTGCACTCTGGGGCATTTATCCCAGAAAAATAAAAACCTATTTTCATGCAGAAACTTGTGCACAAATGTTCATAAGCAGCTTTATTTATGATATATTAAAAAACTAGAAATTACCCAAATGTCCTTTAATGGTATGTGGTTAAATAAATTGTGGTATATCCATACCGTGGACTGCTACTCAGCAATAAAAAGGAATAAACTATTGCCACACACAACTTGGATGAACCTCAAGGAAATTATACTGAGTGAAAAAAGCCAGTCTCCAAAGGATGGACACGTGCTGCATGATGCCATTTATGTAACACTCATGAAATAACATAGAGATGGGAAAAAGATTAGTGATTGCCAGGAGTTAGGGATGGTGGTACAAGAGTGTCTTAATTTTTTTTTTTTTTTTTTGGTAGAGACAAGGTCTCACTGCCCAGGCTGTTCTTTAACTCCTGGCCTCAAGTGATCCTCTTGCCTCAGCCTCCCAAAATGCTGGGATTGCAGGCATGAACCACTGTGCCTGGCCTAATCGTGTCTTTTGATAATAGTACAGTTAAGTATCTTGAATTTAGATGTGGTTACACAAAGCTACGCACGTGACAAAACTGCGTGGAGCTATATACACACATACACAGATGAATGCATGTGTAACTGATGAAATCTGCACTCTGTGGATTGCACCAATGTCAGTTTCCGGGTTTGATATTGTACTACAGTTATGCAAGATGCTAACGTTGGGGGGGGGGGCTGGGTGAAGGGCACAGGAGGCCTCCCTGTACATTTATATGCAACTCCTGTGAATCTATCATTTCAAAATAGAAAGTTTAAAAAGTCAGTGTGATGGTTAATTTTAGGTGTCAACTTGACTGGATTAAGGAATACCTAGAAACCTGCTAAAGCATTATTTTGGGGTGTGTGTGTGAGGGTGTTTGTTTCCAGAGGAGACTGGTCTGAGTGGACTAGGTGGGAAAGATCTGCCCTCATTGTGGGCGGGCACCATCCAATCTGCTGCGCCTCTGAAGAGAACAAAAACACCAAAGGTGAGCATGTAGATCGGTCTGCTGGAACTAGAAGACAATCTTCCTCTCCCGTCCTTGGACAACACTCCAGGCTCCCCGGTCTTTGGACTTCAGGACTCCCACCAGCACCCCCTGCCCCTGGGGTTCTCAGGCCTTGGCCTGGGACTGAGTTACACCATCTGCTTCCCTGGTTCTGAGGCCTTCGGACTTGGACTGAGCCATGCTACCAGCATCCCAGGGGCTTTGGTTTGCAGAAGGTCTATCGAGGGACTTCTCAGTTTCCATAATCTCGTGAGCTAATGCCCTTAATAAATCCCCTCTCATCTGTCTACCTATACATCATATTGATCCTGTCTCTCTGGAAAACCCTAATACAGTCAGGCTCACAACCAGAACGACCATCATAGAAGCCACGCGACATTGTCTCACCATACGTGTTGAGACATTGTCACTGTTGCTGCTCCCTATACATGAACAGAGTACACGGAAACTCAATTCTTCATTCTTTTCCAAATTTGTGTATTCACAGAGGAACTAATGACATTTGTTCCCTGTGTTGTGTGAACCTCGATGTTGTCATGTCCTTTGTTTCCCATTGTGACAGTGCTGTACTTGTGGTTGGATGATCTCACTCCACTTTTTCTTCCCCCCCAGGACGGTGAGTGTACGTTTAAAAGAGAGAACTCTCAGATCTCCCCACCCCCCTCAGTAACATTTCTTTTCCTAGCCCCAAAGAGAAATGCTCATTGCATCCTTGCTTCTACCTGCCCCATTTTGGGATGAGAGTGTAAAGCATTTGGGGCCCTTAAATGTGACTTACTCATTTTATGTTCCAAGCTTTATTGAAGCATCCTAAGACTGAGCATTCGGCCACTCAGGAGTGTCTTGAGATTCCAAGCAGCCAAGAAATCTTAGGGCCTTCCCTTGTGTCTTTTTCCATGGTGAGTAACCTGTATTCAACAGGGAAGAGAGAGGGAGACACATCAATTATACAGAAGTATTTTCTGGAAAACCCAAGTGTCCATTTATCCTTCTCTCTTGGCGTGTGGGGGAGACCACTTAGTCATTACTGATAATGTCAAATAATACAAAATGCCAACATGACAGTACTTTTGAATACTGACGGAGACCTGCTTGGGTACAACTTTAAGGCCACGAGGTTTCCAGTTTATCTTACTGGAACAAGTCACTTCCCTTTAGATTCCCATAAAGCCGCAAAGCTGTGACAAAAATTCAATGTCATTTCCTACATGTATGGAGAGAGGAAACAAAGTCAGAGAGACCCAAGTTCCCTGAACGGCTGACCAACCAGTATTATGTGAGAAGAGCAAAATCCGTCCCCTTAACTAGGCCCCTAAATCACCATTTATGGGGCTATTCAGGGCCTTGGTATCAACGGTGATCATGCTCTATAGCAAAAAGACGTACCTAGTCATCTCAGGAGAGAAGATATCTTGTTGTATTTCTGATATAGCGTCTTGAGTTCTTGAAGGAAAAATACCAGAAAGGTTTATGTCAGTGCCATGACTCTGGTGCTGCTGCTTAAGTTCTAAATCTTAAGGATGGCTCAGGAAAGGTTTACCGACCAAAGCTGGGGAGTACAGGTTTTTTATTAATGAAACATCACAGATGAAGGGCCATTCCTAAATGCAACAAATCAACCACTTACAGGACTGCGTACCCTTCATCCCTGTACATTTTGACAGGGGAAGATGCTAGCAGATGCTTTCTGAAACTGACACATCATTGTTATGAAACTGACACACAATAGCTTTGCTTCCGAGCTGTCCTTAGCTGTTTGTTTGATGGTTTGTGCCCGTTAGCTTCGTTCGCTTTGGATGGGTTTTGTTTTAAGGATTCTTGCATTTCCGTGGTCTGGCCCTTGCTGTTTAGGGACCCTTCTGAGACTCTCTCTAGGCCAAACGCAGACAAACTCTGTGGTGTGCCTGGGATATAACAAGAGTGTCCACTTGCCTGCCAGTCTGTCTCAGATGCCCTGCGGTCGTAGTGGGGTTTGCGATCACCAAGCCTCTTCAGAATGCCCTGGTTTTCCACAGTGATTCTCACTAGCTCGCGGTTCCTCCATTCTCTGTTTAAGCTGAAAAACACAAAACCTCGAGATGGGTAAAGAAGGAAATGCTCCTCCTGGATGGGAGTAGGGGAGGAGATGAAGTCATGATGTCATAAACTCCCGGCCACCTAAGTGCAGGGAATACACTGCCCCTCTGAGCCCTGAGGCCCCCAGGGCAGCCCGTGAACCACACTGCACTCTGGGAAACGTGCAAAGCATTTACAGTTTATGTCTGTGGTCCTCAAACTTACTGCCCACTAGAAGATTCTACTTTATTGGTCTGGGGTAGACCTTGGGCATCTGTATTTTGTAAATGTTACTCAAGCAATATAATGTGAAATCAGAATTGAGAACCTCTGGTTTATATAATGGGGAAAGGTCTCCCTGTGGATAGATCACAAATGGCTGGTGACAAGTTTTGGTTCACGTCACTCCGCTCAGCTTTCAACTTATACCAGGATACCGGCAAAGCATCTTGACCTCCCCACTCCACATACACACTCCACCAAATTCTAACCCTTGCATACGCTTCTTTTGTAGCCCTGACCACACTGTACTGGTATTTACATAAATGTCTCCCCTACAAGATCCTGAGTTCTTTGAGGTTAGGAAATATACATGTCATTTCTTCTTTGTATTCCTGGTGCCTAGCAGATAGCAGTTGCTCAGGATATGTTTGTGGAGCTGATTTTAAAATGTGTGTCATAGTCCCAGCTATGGTGCTAGGATCTGAATGTCTGTGCCCCGCCATTCATATGTTGAAATCCTAACTCCTAAGGTGATCCTATTAGGAGGTGGGGCCTTTGGGAGGTAGCTAGGTCATCCTAATGGAATTAGTGCCCTTATCAAAGAAGTCTGAGAGAGACCCCCTGCCCCTTTTGCATGTGAGGTTATCGTGAAAAGGTGGCTCTTGGTGAAGCCGGAAGCAGGCCCTCACCAGACACCAAATTTGCTGGTGCCTTGATCTTTGGAACTCCCAGACTCTAGAACTGTGAGGAATAAATTTCTGTTGTTTATAAGCACTCCGTTTATGGTATTTTGTTACATTTAATAGCATTCTATAATGGTCTAAAGCACATGGTCATCATTTTACAAAAGTGTGCAGTGAATTCTTGTGACAAACTGAATAGGACTCTGAAAAGTCTCTTAGATGAAATAAAGGTTAGCTCTTCACTGCGAGAGAAAGGTCCCTATTTTTGAAGTTTTCATTGTCTTTAACGTGGTCTCTTTGGTTATCCCTCGAGATAACTTCCCTTATGTACTCCTCTCACTTGGGAGAACCTCTCACTAAAACCCAAAGGGAAGGTCAATTTTGACTTTCCAAAAATGAAATGAAGAGAAAGAACACACTACCTCTTGGTAAAATATTCATTCCAGCAATCCACCTTGGCAGGGCCTCGTTGGGCATTCGCAATTTTCTGGCACAGTTGCTTATTTTCGTACTCGATTTTGTCGATTTTCTTTTGTTCACCCTGGTAAGAAACCACACCCCACCATGGAGACATCGCTACACTTCCTCCAGCACATGATGGCTTAGCACCTGCTTCTCTGGGATTGTGGGAAGGGGGCACACTGAGGTCCACGGTGGAGACTGGAGGCAGAGCTTAGGAAACTGGTGATGTGTATGGGAAGAAGTATTAACACATCGTTGAATTGGGCAGGTATTTAGAAGGCTCTGGGAAATTGGACCTCTTTAGGACGTAGATT
Organism: Eulemur rufifrons; assembly: GCF_041146395.1. NCBI lineage: Eukaryota > Metazoa > Chordata > Mammalia > Primates > Lemuridae > Eulemur > Eulemur rufifrons. The sequence goes on along the minus strand of NC_090991.1, from coordinate 39,579,210 downwards.
AAAAATCCAAAAAAAAAAAAAAATAAAAAATAAATAAAATAAAAATCCATAAAATACATCTGAAGATGGCAGGAACAAATACCTGTAGTTTGCTCAATTTTAAAATGTGATGTGTATGCGCCACTGGAGGTTTGGTATCAACAGTAGGCTTCGCTAGAAGAGGGATAAAAGAGAGTGGGGTTATATCACAGGAATCCCAATGCAGCCTCAGAAAACCAACTCACATACAGGCAATGACCGTGGCTAATGGATGATTTTGAATTATGACCTTAATCTGGTTCAGAAATTTTAGTTTGGTGTAATTTCCCAAATGGACATCTCTGAAGAGTTTTGAGCAGAAATGGTGAGGACTAGAAAAAGTAAAATTTACAGAGATAAATGTCCTTTTTATTTTATTTTAATTAATTCATTTTTTAAAGATGGGGTCTCACTCTGTTGCCCAGGCTGGAGGGCAGTGCAGGATCATAGCTTATTATAACCTTGAACTCCTGGGCTCAAGCGACCCTCCCACCTCAGCCTCCTGAGTAGCTGGGACTACGAGTGTGTGCCACTCCCCAACCCCAACTAATTTTTCTACTTTTTTATAGAGATAGGGTCTTGCTATATTGCCCAGGCTGGTCTCAAACTCCTGGTCTCAAGTGATCCTCCCACTTCAGTCTCCCAAAGTGCTGGGAATATGGGTGTGAGCCACTCACTGTGCCCAGCCCAAATGTCCTTTTTAATCCAATGAAAGAAACTCTCTCCCACCCTTTCCCAATATTATTAGTCTGTCCATTGGGTTCTGAAGTCTTATCTTCTTTCTAAGCTACCTTGGCTTTAAAGAATTTAAAATGAGTGTTTCCATCAAATGAACTCCCTGGTGGAAGATAAATTTTGTTGGTGATGCTTATGTCCTCTTGACCAAACTCAGCAGATAAGGCCGTATCATCCTAAAGCCATGTCCCGGTCTGGTTTACTGTCAATATCTCCATGGGGGACCCTTCCAGAATCCCTGAGAGCAGTGGCCAGCCCAAACTGCCCACGTACCTATTTGGATTCTATTCTTGTGAAATAGGTAGTGCCCAAAGTCCAGTTTCTTTCTGAAGGTTGTGGTTTGCCTATGATTAGAGACGATAACAGGGTAGGCCAGATAATCCAGGGAATTGTTCATCTTCTCTTCCTAGTCTCACTTCAGAAATGAGGCACCCAGGCTCCTCTGTGAGGTGCTTAGCTGTCCCCATGGCAGGTCGTCATAGCTACCCAGTTATGACATCAGGGACCAGTCTCAGGAAAGGAGTAGGAGCAGCAGAGCATGGCTTCTGTCTCTGGGCTTCTGTTTTTAACGCTAACCTCGGCCTAAGTCAAAATGAGAGTCAAGGAACTCACAAGCTTCTCCCCCTGCCTACAATGCAGTTGCTGCCAACCCACACCAGAAGGAAAGGAGTGGTGTGCTGGGAGGGGTGGGAATCATGGGGTAGGGGATCAAGAAATTTTGGCCTTGGATACACATCTTGGGCTGTGAACCAAGCAGTCTCCACTGCAGTGGTTTCCCTGAAGGTGCAAGATCACAAGCTTTCCGGGGAGGAGAAAATGACCTTGACAATAAACCCATCCGTTCCCTTCATTTTGCAGATGAGGAAACTCAAGTCCAGAGCAGCAATGAAGCTCCTCAAGAACCAAGCTGGTGGCAGAGCTGGGCTCAGGATGTGGGTTCCCTGAATTCCAGAGACTATATTTGCTCTTTTGAGGAAGGGAACTGCCATTTTTCATGGCAGTGGGGGAGGGCAGCTTTCTTTCAGAATAGAGACTGTGTCTTTTGAACTTAGTGGGAGCTCAGGAACTGCTGGGGTGCTGATACCACGTGGCTCCTGGTGAGCTGGCAGCTGCTCCAGGAAGGGCTGCGGAGTCTGATTTAGCTCCACACCAGCACAGGGTGCAGCACCCAGTGGGTGCTTGACACATTCGCTCATGCGGGGAGGAAGGGCTAACACTTGAGTGCTCATTATGTAGTGCTGGGCGCTTTCCTTGAATGTCACATTTAATTCTTCCAACAACTGTAGGAGTTAGGTACTATTATTATCCCGATTTTTTTTTTTTTTTTTTTCCTGAGCAAACGGCTCAGAGAGGTTAATTCCCCAGGGTCAGAATTCCAAGCCTGGCTGCATACAGCCCAAGCTTTTGAGCACGATGCTGACTGTCCATGAACGTTGAAAGCAGATGTGCCCCAGAGTAGGGCTTCCCAGACTCTGCCCTTCGTAGGGATCTCCTGGCGTAGGTAAAATGGACATTCCGATCCAGCAGGGGAGGGCAGGGCGGGAGATTCTGTGTTTCTGGCAAGGGCCGGGGAGATGCTAACACCGCCGGTGGGCAGCAGGGAACAGCTCACACGCGGAACCCGAGTGTCCCTGTAATCACGAAAAAACTAAGCCACACCTTGGTGTACATTTATTAGGTACATTTATTGCTCTTCCATTTGGCTCAGTGAAGGAAGTTACTGCACTTCCCAGTTGACAAAGATACACAAGCTGCCTCAGCCTGGGGTAGGCAGAAGACCCCTGAGTCAAGAGCGCGACATCCCCCCCACCCCGGGGACGCGTCCGGGGGTCTCGCGGATGGTCTGCTCGGCGCCCAGCGGCGCGCGTCCCCCCCGGCGTGGAGCGCGGGTGGCCCACGCGTCACTGCGCCCGCGCTCCGCAACTTCCCGCGCCCGGCGGGCCCGCCCCCGGGGCGGGGCGGGGCGGCTCCGGCTGGCGAGCCCCCGCCCAGCTGACCCGCAGCTCTCCCCCTAGCTCGCTGCGGCCCCGGCGCGCAGGGCCGGGCAGCCGCCATGTCGGGCCCGTTCGAGCTCTCGGTGCAAGATCTCAACGACCTGCTCTCGGACGGCAGCGGCTGCTACAGCCTCCCGAGCCAGCCCTGCAACGAGGTCACCCCGAGGATCTACGTGGGCAACGCGTGAGTCCCCCTCGCCAGCCCACCCCGCCGCCCCTGCCTGGGGCGCCCCGCCCACCCGGAGGCGCGGATCGGGGGAGCCCGGCGCGATCGTCCGTCCGGAAGCACCCGGGGTTGGTGGGGAGGGGTCTGGAGCCGACGCCCACCCTCACGCTTGGGGCCGAGGGGCTGGACCCCGGCCCGGCCCAGCGCCGTCCTTCCCTGTCGCCGGGTGCCCGGAACCCGGGAGCGCCTGGCCCCGCCCTCAGCCGCCACCCGCTTGGGTCTCGGGCGGGGTCGGGGCTACCATGTTCACTTAACAGGTGGCCCTCTGTCGCCCGGCCGGTCTTCTGCCCGCGTGTCATGTGACAGCTGCCTGGTTCTGCAGTGAGGTCACCGCGGAATGTCTGCCTTCGCCGCCATGGCAACGGGCTGACGTCACAATCCGGGAGTGGAACTTACCCCCGCCCGGCAGGCGCAGATCAGGGAATCTAAATACCCCAAACGAGGGAGTTCAGGGAGCTGGGCCGGGAATTCCTGGCCTCTTCTCCCACCTTATAGCTAGGGTTTGATTTACGTGAGATTCTAGAACGATCCAGTGATAAACCCATAAGGACCTGAGCCGTCACCTAGAAAAGGTTCCAGACCTTCTCACCACCAGGAAATGCGTTTCTTATTTATTACTTACAGGTTCTTTTGTCAGATTGATTTCTCCATTTTCTCTTATTCAAACTACTAGTAAGAATTTCTCAGCAGCAGGAGAGAACCAGTGTTAATTAACCTGAAAGGCTCTGAAATACCAGCCAAAGGAAAGAATAGATTAGCATGTCTACACTGGCATCTCCAAAGACCCAGTGATCAAAGTCCTAAGCTCCATGGGCCCAGCCAAGGGACAGCATGTTGAAAACCCAGAACTAATCTCTCCTCTCATTTTACACAGGAGGAAATGGTGGCCCAGAGTAGTTGAGGGATTGTGAGGACAAGGTCAATGTCTCGTTCATGTCTGTATCCCCTGACCTCTGCTAGGACCTGCTACTTAACGTGCCAAGGACTGCCACAGAAATTTGGGTCATCATGGAGCTCGAAGGGGTCCATGAGGCAGGCCCCAGCCTCACGGGGACAGGTCTTGTCTATTCCATCATTCATGCACCAGTTTGGGCACCTACTATGTGTCAGGCACTGTACAGTGTTCATGCATAGCAGAGGCAGTAATAATGATAATGGTCAATTTGTTGAATGCCGAATTAGTATTAGAGAAGGGAGATGAATGGGAGTGACTCTTCAAAGTGTTTTTTTCTAGCAGCCACTGCTTTATAGTTTGTGTATGAGCAGGAGTAGCTAAAACAGAGTCCCATAGTCCCACCCAAAGGCCCCAGTAATTGCAAAGTTCTGGGGACACCCTCCCCACCCCATCCCCCAACTACCCAAGCAGCAAGTGGGCTTCGGCAGCCTCAGGATCTCTGCTTGCTTGGGCATTTTGGCCACTCAGCTGTCCCTGCTTCCCAAGTGGAAACCAAGGGTGTGAACATCTGGTGGTAGCCAGAGTGGCAAGTGCTGATTGCCCTCTAAGGAAATCTGACCTTGACTTGGCCAGGGGTGTGGGGGGTGCTCAGCAGGAATGATCAACTGAGCATCAGGTACCAGGAGAACTTGGGCTCCCCCACCTGTCGGGAGCCCCTTTACATCAGGGCTCCAGCCTTGTCCTCACAGGGCAGAGACGGAGCCTGTGTGAGCCACGTTTGCCAAGTCTCGAGGTTTTGAGTGGATGTGGGCATGAGAGCAGAGTGAGGTGGAACACAGAGCAGGGCTGGGTGTTGGGGGAAAGGAGGTTTCCTCCCTGCTCCGCCATCCGCAGCTCACAGGAACACATACACGTCCCTCCACCTGTCCTGTTGGGCCAGAGCTCTGTCGCATGGTGATATTGCAGTCCTTCCTCACAGGGCTGTGAGCTGGGCAAAGGAGATCATGTAGGAGGCACGTTTTGTAAAATGTAGACTGCTGTTTGAATCGGGTTGTTTTGTGAGATGAAATACAGGGGCCTTAGACCATTCAGATCAAGTATTTTGTAACCCCCATAGTTCTGTTAGGGCTGCTTGCTCCCCAGCTGCTAACTCACCTGTGAGAGCCTCAGAAACGTGGCCCATGGAGTGTGGTAGGAAGGATCCTTCTGTGGGTGGGGGTGGGACTGCCTGGCATGTGATGATTTCATTCCTTTTCGCTCATTCGCCCCCTATTTATTCAGCACCTACTATGTGCCAGGTACCACAGCAGGTACCCGGGGAGACAGACCTGAAGCAGATATGGTTCCTCCTCAAGGAGCACGGAGCCTGGACATCTGAACAAATGAGCACCATCAAGCATTAGAATAGTAGCATCACTACGGTGTCTGGCTCCATCAGTGGAATAGCCCATTGAACACTCGTAACAACCCCAGGGAGTAGACACTGTTATCACCCCCATTTTACAGAGAGGGAAACTGAGGCACAGAAAGGTTAAGTGTCTTGCTCAAGGTTGCCTGGCTGGTGACGGGGCTGCATTCAGACCCAGGCAGTCTGGCCCCAGAGCCCATTTATCCACTTGGCCATCCCACTACCACAGGATAGGGAGATGGTGCCAGATGGGATGGAGGGGAGATGAGGAAATCCTGCAGAGGGTGGTGAAAGATGAGAGGGTGCGTGTCTACAGAGGAGGTGGGGAAGGGCATTCCAGGCAGAGGGGACAGTGTCGGCGTGAAACCACCAGTCTATTTGGGGAAGCTGCTGGTAATGCGATATGGCCGGAGTGCACGGAGAGATCATAAGATGAGGCTAAAGCAGCCGGCAGGCCCAAGGGTTCCTTGCTTTGCCAAGAGGCTCAGAGCCTTCCCCACCCTCCTCCCCCTGGGCCTGCCAGTTGGTCAGTTAATGGCCCCTTCCTGCTGTCTCCTGTCCAGGTCTGTGGCCCAGGATATCCCCAAGCTGCAGAAACTGGGCATCACCCATGTCCTGAATGCTGCTGAGGGCAGGTCCTTCATGCACGTCAACACCAATGCCAACTTCTACAAGGATGCCGGCATCACCTACCTGGGCATCAAGGCCAACGACACGCAGGAGTTCAACCTCAGCGCCTACTTTGAAAGGGCTGCAGACTTCATTGACCAGGCCTTGGCTCAAAAGAATGGTAAGGGGCCTGCCACCCAGGTAAAAAAGGGGGGCCGCTTTGACTGGACTATCCTAGAACACGGGCCCACAGCAGGTCTCGTCTTAGAAACCCTCTGTTTTTGCATCTCCTGTGGCAAATGACCAGGAGCCGTGGTTCGCTCTCTGCTCACCTGGCTGCCTGTCAGCTACAGGACACGAGGTGTTGCAGCTCACGCACACAGTGGCAGCACCAGGCCCTTGCATTTGATTTGACTTTGGCTGAGGGTTGGTTTCCAGCCACTTACACATCCTCCACCCCCGGTTCAGACAGCCTTACTAATGAGGAGAATTTGTTATTGTCTGTGAGGTGAAGGAACCAGGGCTGGTGGATTCAGCAGCTCCAAGGTGGCACCTGGGCCAGTTTCTTTCCCTCTCTCTCCCCTCCTGGTCACAAGATGGGATCCAGTCACCACATCCCAACAGGACAAATGGCAGCAGATGAGGCAGCCATCTCTTCCCACGTTCCTCTCTGATTTTAAGAGCAAGGACAGCATTCCCCAGGAATTCCCCTCGCGTCTCCCTGGCTAGGTGTTCGCATGATACCCGGCGAGGGGAGACGGCTCAGCCAACTGCGGCCCCCAGGCCAAATCTTCCAGCAACCTTTTAAATGCTTCCTGCAGCCCTAAGTATGAGGAAGGACTGCGGGAGCACTGCCGAGGTGCTGGCAGTGGGACAAGGCTTTCCGGCAGGAAATCCTAGAAGGCCACAGGGCAGACAGCAGCTGAGCAGGCTGGGCCACTTGCCCTTTCTGCTTTTAGCTGTTTCTCTCGGCTCCTCTCTTGACCTCTTCCTCCCTCCCCACCCCACGCCCTCCCAGGGGAAGTGACCCCCGTAAGGGGTGACTGGCCTCATCTCTGCTACGCCCAGCAGCCTCCTATCCGAGTGATTTCCAGGGGACGGTCTCCATAGGCACACGGCCAGGGCTTCGGAGAGTTGTTTTATCCACTGGGGAGTCTGCAGACTTTACTGTGAGGCCCCTCATGGTCCTTCATGGTCACTGTCGCCCTCAGCCCTCCACTTCAGCTGTACGGAGCTCGTCACCCTCTGTAGATGCAGAATGAGGGGCCCGATGGAGGGGGAGGATTGTGCTCCTCTCATATGATATTGAGTCGTTGGCTGTTCAGGGAACTTACGGCTCTCACTTTGTTTCCTCTTTCCAACCAGTTAACTAGAAACATGCCCTGACGGTTTCAGACGTCCCACTTCAGCCCAGGTGGGCTGGGTCTTCAGTCTAGAAAGTTCTCTCTGCCTCTCCCTACGCTGTCCTTTGGCAAACTCTTCCTCGTGCTTTAGCACTGGGCATGTGTCTTCTCTTCCGTGAAGCCTTCCCTCAGCCTGGCTCCACTGTGTCCCTTGTCTGTCTCCCCAGCACCTGATGTAGCATCAGGCACATAGGAGGCACACTGCAAATGATTACTGAACACATGACAATTCCGTGGGCTCTAATGCCAAGTGTAAATGCCTCTAAGATTGGCCAAGTGAGTCGACAGAAAACCACTGGCCTTTAATGGAGCGCAGGGCTCAGGGGACACCCGGTGCCTAAGAGAGCTAGGTGGGTGGCTGGCTGGTGGGGGGAGGGGGGGCAGTCACTTGTAGCTGGGGAGATCAAGGGAGGCTTCATGGAGGAGGTGGTAGCATCTGGGCTGGGCCTGGGGGATGGATGGTAGGCTCTGTGCATCTTGGGCATGCTGAGTATGTTCCAGGTGGTAAAGTGGCTGCTCTGTGGGGGGTCCCTTTCCCAGGGAAGGGGCAGGGGCAGGGGCAGGGGCAGCCGCACTCTTAACACTTTAGGCATACTAGCCAGACAGTGAACAGGCAGGAAAGTGGAAGACCCCCTCTGTATTTGAGAAGTGCTGGAAAAGCTGAGTGGTGTTTTGGGGGTTGGTGTTGGGAGCAGAAGAGACCTTGGTGGACTTTGGGCTGACAGATCTCCTTCCAGATAATGGCATGTAGAGGTGTCAGTGGGTAAAATCCACTCAGCGGTCAGCACTGTTCACTGGGCACCTACCGTATGCTGGAGATATACACACCCCACAGTCCTCACTCTCAGGGGATCCGCCCTCAGGAAGAGGAGAGTAGATCTGTGCACGGCCGGCAATAACACGGGGCTGGGCTGCTGCAGTTGAGGATGTACCAGGTGCCACCAGAGGGCTCCTAGTACTGGGTAACAGTTACTGTGTGCTCACCTTTGCGAGGCACTAACCTAGCGGCTTTTTGTGTCATCTCCTTTAAACTCTCAACCACCGTATGCGATGGGTCTGTGGGCACAGATGAGAAAACTGAGGCACCGTGAGGTTAGGTGGGTCATGGAGTTAATAACCAGCGTATTGGTCAAGATTCCCCAGAAAACAGAACCAATAGAACACGTTGTTGGCCCTCTGTACCTTTGGGTTTCGCATCTGTGGATTCAACAAACTGCTGATTGAAAATATTTTGGAAAAAAAAAAAAAGCTTGTTGCATCTGTACTGATCATGTACAGACGTTTTCCTTTGTCACTGTTCCCTAAACAATGCAGCGTAACAACTATTTACATAGCACATGAAATGTAAATACATATTTACATTGTGTTAGGTGTTATAAGTAATCTAGAGATGATTTTTTTTTTTTTTTTTTGAGACAGAGTCTCACTGTGTTGCCCAGGCCAAAGTGCTGTGGTGCCAGCCTAGCTCACTGCAACCTCAAACTCCTGGGCTCAACCAATCCTCCTGCCTCCACCTCCCGAGTAGCTGGGACTACAGGCATGTGCCACCATGCCCGGCTAATTTTTTCTATATATATATTTTAGTTGTCCAGATAATTTCTTTCTATTTTTAGTAGAGACAGGGTCTGGCTCTTGCTTAGGCTGGTCTTGAACTTACTTTGAGCCATCCTCCTGCCTCAGCCTCCCAGAGTGCTAGTTTTACAGGCATGAGGCACTGTGCCCGGCCTAGAGATGGTTTAAAGTGTATGGGAAGATGTATGTAGGTTATTTGCAAATACTGTGACATTTTATATAAGACTTGGGCATCCATGGATTTTGGCATCAGTGAGAGGTCCTGGAACCCATCCCCCACGGATATGGAGGGACAGCTATACCTATTCATATATAATATATATGATTGTTTTAAGTCATCCTTGTTACAGGGATATGATTTATTTTTAATATATATGTATGATATTGATTTATCTATATTCCTATACATATACATATGATTTACTTTAAGTAACTGGCTTGTGACTGTTGGGGCTGGCAAGTCTGAGATCTGCAGGCCAGGCCAGCAGGCTGGAAACTCAGGCAGGATTTCGATGTTACAGTCTTGAGATGTAATTACTGCTTCTCTAGGAAACCTCAGTTTTTGTCCTTAAGGTCCTCACCTGTTTTGGTGGGGCCCACCCACATTATCAAGGGTGGTCCCCTTCCCTTAAAGTCAACCGATCGTCAGTGTTAATCATAGTTGCGCAATACCCTCACAGCAACATCTAGAATGGCATTTGACCAAGCAGCTGGGAAATGTAGATGAGCCAAATGGACATATTTAACCATCACAACCAGCAAGTTCAAATTTAAATCCAGGTTCATGAGCCTTCAAAGATTTGGGTTTTAGATCCCTATGCTGACAAATACTTGAACTGGTGTCATAAAGAATGAGCAGGAGTTTACCGGGTGGCCAAGAGGGAGATAGGTTCTAGGTAGAGGGAACAACCTGTGCCAAGGTGCAGAGGTGAGAAAAAGCATGGAAAAGTGTCAAGGCTGTGGCCAGTTGGCCTTGCAAGCCACACCTTGGGGACTGGATTCTGCCGTGCAAATGGCGTCAGGTCATATTTGTATTTTGGAAAGATCCCTCCAGCTGCTGGGTGGCATGTGGCGTGGTGGCGGTGAGGGTGGAGGGAGAGCTCAGTGTGGAGGTGTTGAGGGGGCACAAGTGAGAGGTGACAAGAACCTGAACTAAGCACTCTGTGTAGGGAGAAGCCAAGGTGTGTGGCTCACGGGGCCCCCTTTAACATGTGGGGACTTTGCTGACATCAGCTTCCTTCCTTCCTTCCTTCACCTAACGCTGGGGACTCGGCAGGGAGCAAAACACGTGACATCCCTGCCCTCGGGGGTTTACATCTCAGTGGGAGGATGACAGTACATGAGTGAGGATGATCCCATCCATGGCATGTTGCAGGGGAATAAAGCCGGGAGAAGGGGATTAGCCAGGGTAAGTGATGGCACTGGGCTTGTGGATTTAGCGAGGGTGGGTGGGAAAGGCCTTCCTGGGAAGGTGACATTTGAGCAAAGCCCTGGGGAAAGAGGAATTGCAGGCCAGGGCTGGGCTGGAGTGGAAAAAGAAGCTCAAGAAGGAGATGATGTCACAGCTAGGGGCCAGATTCTGTACAGCCTCGAGGGCCATTTGGGGAGCTGTGAGAGGGCGTTTGTATTTGTGTGTATGTGTGTTGCTTTTTTGTCTTTGCTTATATTTGTATTTGATGTGCGTGTCCTTTCATTCTTTAAACTGCATTGTTGAGGTGTAATTGACATTCAGTAAACTGCACATACTTAAAGTACACAGTTCAGTAAGTTTTGACATATGTATACAGCCGTGAAACCATCACAACAGCCAAGATAGTGCACGTGTCCATCACTCATGTCCCTTTGTGACCCCTCCCTCCTACCCCTTTCTACTCTCCGTTCCCAAGCAACTACTGATCCGCCTCCTGTCACTAGAGATTAGCGTGTGTTTTGTAGAGTTTTCTATAAATGGAATCACACAGTATGTACTGTTTTTTTTTTGTCTGGTCTCTTTCACTCAGCATAGTTGTTTTGAGTTTCACCCATGTTATTGCAGGGATCAATAGATCATTCCTTCTTATTGCCGAGTAGCATCCGTTGTATGGATGTACCAGTGTTGGTTTATCCGTTCACCTGTTGATGGGCCTGTTGTCTCGGTGTTTTGCTTTTGACTGAAGCATAAAACGCACATAGAGAAGTGCCCGTATCACAAGTGTGTAGTTCACTCCCAGGGCCACCCTGTCCCGGCTTCCAACAGCACAGATCAGTTTCGCCTGCTCCCTGCTGGATGGCATCTCGTGTTTGTGTTGCTTCTGATAAGTTGTAGATTGCTCAGTCTTTTTATTTATCTCTTCTACTGTTGCTGGGCCTTTAGTGGTTTCCAGCTTGGGGCCGCCATGAGCAGTGCTGCCTGTGAACATTCTGGTCCGTGTCTGTTCGTGAACACATGCGCACGATCCTGTGGGGCACGGACCTGGATGCAGGTGTTCAGCTTGAGGAGATAAAAGCGCCACCATTTTCCAAGGTGGTTGTACCAATTTGCACCCTGCCTCCCCCAGCCGTGCAGAAGAGTTGTAGTGGCCCCACATCCTCACCGACACTTTGTGTTTTCCGTCTTTCGCATTTTGTCCACTCTGGTGGGTGCACAGTGGCATGACATTGTGCTTTTAATTTGCATTTCATGGAAGAGTTTCAGCCAGAGTCGTGGGGTGATTGGATTGTCTGTGGCTCACCATGTCTCCCCGTTTCTTGCAGGCCGAGTGCTCGTCCACTGCCGTGAGGGTTACAGCCGCTCCCCGACTCTTGTCATCGCATACCTTATGCTGCGGCAGAAGATGGACGTCAAGTCTGCCCTGAGCATGGTGAGGCAGAACCGTGAGATCGGCCCCAACGATGGTTTCCTGGCCCAACTCTGCCAGCTCAATGACAGACTAGTCAAGGAGGGGAAATTGAAACTCTAGGGCGCCCCCGCTGCCTCCTCTCCAGAGGTCCACCGGGGAGGCCCTGGTTGAAGGTGTCCCAAGCCGCCATGTTTAGGAAACACACTACCCCGCTCCCAGCATCACAAGGCACGTGCCCACAAGTCTGTCCCTACACAGTCCTGGGCCACTTTCCCCCTGGGGAGCACATAAAGATGCTTGCTGAGGAGCGCATCCTCGTTCCCTGGTTGTCCTGTTGTAACTTATGTCCTTTTTCCTGGGGTGGGGGCTTGGAGGGGGAAGGCCTGTGGCCTGCATGCTCCTTGATGGCCCAGGGCAGGAGGTCTGTGGAAGTGTGAGGCCGGAGATGCTCACAGGGGCCCCTCACAACCTCCCCTCCCTACCCCCAAATCCTCTCCTGAGAGGGAACCTCAGCACCTGAGCCCTAGTGAAGGACCTATGCAAACGCAGGCCCCCTCCCCACCACGTGTGTGCCCCCTGGTGTCCCTGCAGCCTTCCACACCCTGTGCACAGGCAGAGTTCTCGAGTCACGAGCTCTGAGGCTGGGGCGGGGGTGTCTGTCAGTTGTTAGTGGATGGAAATTCCCACAAGAGGTTGCATTTTAATGATTTTCTTGGGGTTAACTGGGTGGGCAACAAATTCTCCTGGAAGCCTCTCCTAAATTCATAGATTTTTTAAAATGTGAATCTTTGGATGGTTGAATTCAGAAACCACGGCTTTGGACTATTTCCCTTGGACCTCTCTCAGTCACTTCGTCTGTTAGAAGAGCGATGCTTTGGGCATGGTTTTTATTTTTCTTTTTTAGAAAACAGGGTGTTGAAGTCCAGCCTATTTAAAAACCCCACCATTTGGAGAATTACAAGGGTTTCGTCCTGAATTACAGTGCTGGCGAGCCCAAGCCACTTGTGCTAACTGCTTTTTGTCTCAGTTGCTATTCCTAGACCCGGAGGAGGAAGCTGGCCAGCGACAGCGCGCGTGCGTGGGTGCATGTGGGGGTGTGGCTCTCGGAAACGAATGGTCCCAGGCACACACCCTGCCCACTTACAGGTGCCAGTGGAGGGTCCCTGGAGAGACTCAGAGACATGGCAGAGTGGCCAAATGGATCTTTTATTGGTGGTAGAGCAAACAGACAAACAAAAAGAAACAACCTTTTAAAAGACTTTTTAAAGATGATATCAGAATGCACTAGCACTCACGTGTGTGCACATTTGCCAGAATATAGGAGTTGTGTTTTGGACACAGTCTTGTTAGGACTTTATGTTATTGTTGTCACGGAAAGTGGTGAAATGTTATTTATATTCAGGGTCACTCTGGGCAGAGAGGTGGTCCACAGCCATGCCCCTGGCACCCGGCACATGGGTGTCTGATAAAAGTTTGTGGAATTAAACTCTTTCTGAGCGCCAAATATATACATAGGGCATTGTTCTGGTGGGTGCTTCAGACTCCCAGAAGCCTGAATTCATGGTAGGATCACTTGCAAGGATTTGCAAAGGAGTCTTACCTGAACTGAAAGAAATATCAGGGACTTTTGTTAACTATTTAAAATTCAGTTTTAAATTTAGATTCAGGCAGTGTTAATATGTCAAGGTGGGGAATGTGCCTTTTTCAGAGTTGACCAGGAGCTCCCAGCCAGGACAAAGAGAAGCAGGTGTGCTGCAAGGCCTCACTTCCGGGTGTGAAGATCTCTGATGACACAGGAGTGGCCCTGTGCAGCCTGGACGTTCACTGTCCCCTTTTCTGTGTGACCACAGCCCTGAACAACTAGGATCTGTCTTCTTTTCCAGATATGGGGCTGTCCAGGCAGATCCACTAAGTGAAATGGCCATCCTCTAAACTGTGTGCCTCATGTCACAGTTTTCAGGTAGCCTTCCTGTTTAATCTAGCTTGAGCCTCACAATAACCCTGTAAAGTGGGTAGAGCTTATTCACATATTGTGACCTTTTAAAAAAATAAAAGGGAACTGGGTTTCAAAATGATTAAGGGTATGGCCCCAAGGGTTGCCCGGCTCTTCAAGGCAGAGCAGAGGCAAGAGTTCAGGTTTGCTGCTCCCTGAAGCTAGATTCTCTCTTTAATACAATACTCCTCAAGAAGTGAGCTCCCCGGGAGTATCCAGCTAGGCTGCACATGCCCTTGACCCAGCCTTGCAGAAGGAAGTAAAAAGGGTGGGTCTCCAATTGGGTTAGAATGTGCAGCTCTTGTTCCAGGCGACATGTAGCACCTCTAAGTCAGAGCCTTCTGCTCTGCTCCCGGAGGAGGCTCTGGGGCTGGGGCTCCCCTCTCATGCCCAGGGAATGGTCACCCCACAGGACAGCCACAGCTACTTAGGAGAACACAGCAGGTTGGTGTGGCTGGTTAACTAGGACCTCCCGAAGGCCTCTCTGTGTGGGCATAAGGGAGAAAAAGCCATTGGGCGAATTACTGCCTTTCCTTTGGGACTACTTTTACGTGGATAACTTAGGATTTCTTGATAGTTTTTCATCCCAGAAACCTCATATTTGCTTTATAAGGTTTAGCTCCTAGTACTTTAAGTAAAATATTAATAAAATTCTACTGTGTAAGAGCCAACACATGCCCAGCTGTGAGTGGGAGCTGTTCCTGGACAGTTTTCCACCCTCTGGGAAGTGATGGGATAGGAACTCAGGGTGCCCTACTTCCTCCCCAGACCTGATCCCTTTCTTCGACAGAACCCCATCCAGGCAAAATCTGAGGGCCAAACGGTTTTCTTCGCCATCTTAAAACGATATACCTTTCCACAGGCTGGTCTGTTTCCCTGCCACTCTGAGTTATCTTGAGAGCAGAAACCTCCACCTTTCAAAAGAGGGGACTTATCTAGAAGACCTCTAAGGTGCCTTTTGGCTCTGAGGGGTCTCTAAGAATCCCTACTTGGAATTTATTATATAATAGCACCACCGGGAAATGAGGGCATGTGAGTAATGATATGCTGGCCAGCAGGTGGCGCTGCGTCCCACCCGTGGTGATGGATGGTTCAGAAAGGGCAATGTTGGTGCCTTTTGTGCTGCAAGTTAATGTTAAGATGCTAATGTTTTAATCAAAATAAGCACTGACCTTAAATATAAAGATGTGAGGTTTTCTCGCAGGAAATTTTCCTTTTCATAAAACGGGTGTCAGAAATGACTGAAGAGCCAACAACTATGGTCCTTCCAAGTCCAGATTTTATCTTGACTGGAAATTAGAGACCATCTCAAGTTGAGAGAGCAGATTGGTTGAAAGCTTAACTTTTGTTCCCTCTTACTTCCTGCCAAATTTTAGGGTAATTTGATTGTGAAAGAATGAATTTTCTGGACAGAAAAGGGGGAGGTATCAAATTGGTTAACAAAAAAAAAAAAAAAAAAAAGTTAATGTTCATTGTATCACAAATCAGTGTTAAAGCACTAAAATTGTAACCAAAATAAATGTCTTACATTACAAAGAAATCATCTTTTTTGTCCTTCTTGTCACAGTTGATTTTCTTTTATGCTTCTATGCTTAGCTTTTATGTTTGCTTTTTCTAACTCTTTAAAATAATTATCATCTAAAAACCAGCCATCCTGAGCTGGTTGTAGGTTCCATGAGGGTCATATTTATGCAGTAGCTATTTGTGGAACATCTCTCCAATACCAGAAATTTTCTGTTAGGAATATTCTTGGGTAGAGTGGCCCACCCAAATGAGGAAGGTAAGATTTGTGTACTTAAGAAAGAAGGGAACTGGGGTGACAATTTCAAGTTGGTCCCCCATGATGATTGGGTGGCATTTTGGGATTTGAGTGATCCTGCTAACAGGCAATCCCAAAATATATCCTCTGTCCCCAGATATCTTAAATCCTACTATCGGCACTATGTTCCTTTTCCCTCTGAATTTAAAAAAAAAAAAAGAATTGCGAATGTGTGTGTCTTTTGTCCGAGACAGAAAAGAGCAGAGAGAGAGGCTCTCTGGGCTCCATCCCTCCTCTGTCACATGTGGCAATTACACTGGCTCACTGTTTGTCAAGCCTCTTTGACAACATAATCTTGATGGTTTTACCTAAAATCTTAAGGCATAGCTCTACTAGATAAAACTGGTAAAAGTGTTTTTTAAGCATAAGTATTAAAAATATTTTAATGAAAAGATAATACTACATATACATAGTAATAAGTTTAAACAATATAAAAGGCTTATAGTGAAAAGTGAGACTCCTCTTACCCCAAACCTTTAATCTCTCTCCC
Organism: Eulemur rufifrons; assembly: GCF_041146395.1. Taxonomy (NCBI): domain Eukaryota; kingdom Metazoa; phylum Chordata; class Mammalia; order Primates; family Lemuridae; genus Eulemur; species Eulemur rufifrons. The sequence goes on along the minus strand of NC_090991.1, from coordinate 39,563,229 downwards.
CAAAGGAAGCCACTATTAACTATGATATCCTTCTAGAAAAACCCCATGCATATGTAAGCATACACATGTACATATGTGTATAGATAGAGATATCTATGCTTTGTTTTTTCTGAAACGATATTTTAGTTATTTCTTAGAGTTCTACCCCATTCATTTTAACAGCTACCTAACATTCCATTGTGTATGGATGTGCAAATAAGGACGGTTATGTGGACATCTCTCCGTGCAGGCAGCCGCCTAAAAACGAGATTGCCCTCCAAATCCAGGTATTCCCTTCTCACCACTGACCAGTGGGAACAAAATCTGTTTAAAAATGCAGCCAATAAGGAGAACATTCAGTTTCCATTAATTAGAGACAGGTGCTTCCTCAAGAACCAAGTAGAGAATGACACCAGATGACCCTTGAGATTTCTTCCAGTTCAAACATTCTGTGATCCCAAGGAGTCAAAGGAGCATAATATACTTTCCAAATTTGGCCTGTTTTTCAAAGTCTGGTCCAAATGCTGTGTCTTACCATGAGGATCCCAGATCCACCAGGGGGAAGAGATTGTTCTCTCCTTTGAAGGCCTGTAACATTTTGTCCTTTCAAAAAATGCGTCTGGCCAGGATGTAGAACGACAGGAACTCTCATTTCTGGTAGGAATGCAAAATGGTACAGCCATTTTGTAAGACAGTTTGGCAGTTTAGTCTCTTGTAAAACTAAACATACTCTTAACTATACAATCTATCAGTCATGCTCCTTGGTATTTATCCAAATGATTTGAAAACTTGCATCCACATAAAAACCTGCACATGAATTTTTACAGCAGCTTCATTCGTAACTGCCAAAACTTGAAAGCAACCAAGATGTTCTTTAGTAGGTGACCAGATAAACCATGGGTCATCGAGACAGTGGAATATTATTCAGCACTAAAAAGAAATGAGCTGTCAAGCCATGAAAAGACATGGAGGAACCTTAAATGCATATTATTAAGTGAAAGAAGCGAATCTGAAAAGGCTATACTGCATATGGTATGATTCCAACTACATTACATTCTGGAAAAGGCAAAGCTATGGATATAGTAAAAGATCAGTGGTTGCCAAGCGTTGGGGAAAGTGAGGGAGGGATGAATAGGCAGAGCACATAGAATTTGGGGGCAGTGAAAATACTTTGTATGATATTATAATGGTAGATACACATCATTATACATTTGCCTAAATCCATACAATGTACAACACCAACAGGGAGCCCTAATGTAAACAGTGGCCTTTAGGGGACAATGATGTGTCAGTGGAGGTTCATCGATTGTAGCAATTGTACCACTCTGGTGGGGGATGTTGGTGACAGGGGAGGCTATATATGTGTGGGCACAGGAAGTATATGAGAAATCTCTGTACCTTCCACTCAATCTTGCTGTGAACCCAAAACTGCTCCAAAAAACAAAATCATCTTTTTAGAAAAAAAGCATCTGAACTTTTTCTCAGTGGCACCAGCCACTTTCTACTTGGTATTGGAGGTATTTGGATGAAGAACTTACTTCTTCCCTGGTATGAGGGTTTCTGGAGGGGGAGTGTGTGTCCCCCTTGCTTTATTAAATGTTTGGCAAGTGAACGTAGAACAGGCAGCTCCGAAGGAACAAAAGCTAGTAAATCATCACATGGAAAAACAGCCTTTCTAGAAATTAAGACACAACTATTAAATTTAATATAAAAAATTAACGGCCCAAACCCAGTGTTGGCAGCCTTGGTGATGAGTTCAATTGTGTACCCACCCCCTGAATTTATATGTCGAAATCCTAATCCCCAGTACCTCAGAATGTGACCTTATTTGGACATAGGGCTGTTACAGATGTAATTATTAATAGTTAAGATGAGGTCATTAGGGTGGACCCTAATCTAATGACTGGTGTCCTCATCCAAAGGGGAAGAATGGCCCTGCAACACATAGCCAGGCCTACCAAACTCTTCACTCCCTCAGACACCGCATTCACAGCTGGAAATAACCCTAATGCTAAAGAAAAAAAAATTTATGGAATACTACTCAGCAAACATAAAAAGGAACAAGTTACTAATATGTAAAATTTGGATAACCCTCTGGGAAATTATGCTGGTTACATAGTGATCAATACCATTTACATGGCATCTTTGGAATGAAAATATTATAGAAATGGAGATTTGATTAGTGGTTGCCAAGGGTTAGGAGTGGGGAAGGAGGCTGAGAGAGGGAGGTGGGTGTGGTAACCAAGGGCAACCCGAGGGACCCTCATGGTCACAGAGCTGTTCTTTATCTTGACTGTGGTGGTGCATCCTTGAATATACGTATGTGATAAGATTGCATGGAACTAAATACACACACATGTGCATGCACATGCGCGCACACACACACAAATGAATACAAGTAAAATAAGATCGGCGAGTTGTGTCAATATCAACATCCTACTTGTGATGTTGTCCTATCATTTTTCAGGATGTTACTGTTGGGATAAATTGGATAAAGATTACACAGACTCTCATATTTCTCTTACAAGTGTTTGTGAATTTATAATTCTCTCCAAATAAAAAAATTTAATTAAAAAACTTACTTTGTAAGAGGATGTTCATAGCAGCCTTGCTGAGGATAGGAGAAAATTGAAAATAATCTAAATTACCCACCACAGGAATCAGCTAAAACCCTGGGGGTTTAACTCCAGGGAATGTTGGCTAATTCTGAACAATGACAGGTCTGTGGACTGCGTAAATGTAAAGACCTGTCAGTGACTTAACATTGAATGAAAAGACAGATGACATCACTGCAAGTTTTACGGGGGCCATTCCGTGAAGCGCATTCCTATACACTGGCAGACCATAATTCAGTGGCGTGGAGATCATTTAGAGGTTCAAGTCCAGTGAATTCTTCCTTTTTTTTTTTTTTTTTTTTTTTGAGACAGAGTCTCACTCTGTTGCCCAGGCTAGAGTGGGTGCCGTGGCGTCAGCCTAGCTCACAGCAACCTCAAACTCCTGAGCTCAAGGGATCCTCTTGTCTCAGCCTCCCGAGTAGCTGGGACTACAGGCATGCGCCACCATGCCCGGCTAATTTTTTCTATATATATTTTTTTTAGCTGTCCATATAATTTCTTTCTATTTTTAGTAGAGATGGGGTCTCGCTCTTGCTCAGGCTGGTCTCGAACTCCTGAGCTCCAACGATCCGCCCACCTCGGCCTCCCAGAGTGCTAGGATTACAGGCGTGAGCCACCGCGCCCGGCCTCTTCCTTTTTCTTTTAATATGACTCCAGTTGCAAATAAAATAATGAAACGAAATCAAATCCAATCCTGAGCCTCGCCATTCTCCAGTGGCTGGCGCTTCCTTCTGTCTCCAGCAGGTGGCAGAAGTGTTCCAAGGATGGTTTCCATGGTCTCTCCAATGCGGACGGTCCAGCAGCTCCCAACAGCAGGAGGGGCTCTAAGCGCCCATCCCGCCTGCCTGAGGACCCCCCCCCCCCCCCCAGGCATCAGACCGGTCTCTCCGAAGTCCATTGCAAGAAGGCAGTTGTCTGTCCCTGATAGGGTTAACAGTCCACATTCCAGAGCAAGGGAAAAGGACTGGCGGGTCACAGACAAGGGGCGGGGGTGGGGGGTTGCGGAGGCCCAGCTTCTCCCAACACTACCGGCTCTGTTGGGAGAGATAGATCACCCCCAACAATGGCCACAGCTGTTTTCTTCTGCCCCGAAGGAAACTGACTTAGGAAGCAGGTATCAGAGAGACCCCTTCCTGCAGGGGCTTCTGTCTGGCTTGTAAAACTGTCAGAGCAGCTGCATTCATGTGTCAGGTGATGGATGGTGGAAAGAGGACAGTCGGCCACAGATGGACACAGCAACCTACAAGTTGAGGCAGGTGGCAAAGGCCTTGCAGAGGCTCCGCAGGTGGGGCGTATTGATTCATTGCCCAGTTAAAATACCAAGGGGATCTGGGCCACAGCCCTCTTCCCAGCCTCCCTTCGGGGCTAGGAGCCGAGAGCCGTCCTCAAACAATCCGTCTTCAATGAAAGCTTCCGCTTGGCCCTACTTTCTTTTCTTGCACCTCAGGTGTGAATTATCTCCCTCGTGCCTCTACCTCCTGCTCCTCGTGCCCCTCATTCTACTCAGGGCTGAGGTAGCAATTCCTCTTGGCTTCTTTGCAGGGAGCAGGACCTGACATGGCTTCTTGGAGCACACCCCCCGGTATGCACCAGTGAGGTCTTCCATACAGGACTTGAAGATGGTTTAGAAAAATGTAGCAGGCTGGGAGGTAAAAAAAAAAAAAAAATGTCAGCACTAAAAATGCTGGCCTTGGCTTTTGCTAAGGAAAGGAATTCTCAGTTTCCACCCCCACCCTCAGCCTGGCCAGGGAAATAGCTGCCTTTGGCACGTCAGCCTGGGAGCTGCAGTGAGCGCCCCGGCTGAGAAGTGCCTGTCACCGTGCACAGGGTCCCCGAGGAGCATGAGCTGAGGTTTCCTCTTTGCGCTTCATCACCAGAGTGTGAGTGACCTGCTCATCCTCGACTTGTACCCAGAATCCCACCCATTTCTCCCAAGCGGGGACCTTTGCTGTGGCCCTCCGGTTTTCTCTCTTGCCTTCCAGAGAGTGCCAAGAGAGGCTTTCTTGGTCGGGATAATCAATGCTGAGACTCATGGAAGTAAGGCCAATGGGATTTCTTAAAAAGCATCCTTCTGCCTCTGGCTAAGTCTGTGGGGCCAAACAGACACCCCTAGGGCCATTTGTTGGTGGGGTGACAAATGAACTTGGCCTGAGAAATGGGATCAGCTGGGCTCAGCCCTGTGGAAGGCTCAGTGCTGCACATTTTCTGTTAAGTTGGTCCACAGCTTGTTTTGAGACTGCCCGAGGGGCCCAGGGAGGCAGACAATTAAAAGCTGGAGCTCATTTTGATATCTGCAAACCACAGCCGCCTGCACGTGGGAGGTGCCAGAGAGCAGACTTGGGCCCTGCCTCACATGCCCCCCTCTCTCTGGGTCACCTGGGAGTGCCAGCAGCAATTTGGAAGTTTGCTGAGCTTGAGGAGAAGTCTTTGGGGAGGGCCTGCTCTGAGCACACCCCTTTCCCTCCTCCGGGGCTGAGGGAAACATGGGACCAGCCCTGCCCCAGCCCGTCCTCATTGGCTGGCATGAGGCAGAGGGGGCTTTAAAAAGGCGACCGTATCTGGGCTAGGGACCGGAGCCTGTGCTACTGGAAAGCTGTGTGCCCTCCTCCGGCTGGCACCATGCAGCTCTCTCTAGCCCTGTGTCTCCTCTGCCTGCTGGTGCACACAGCCTTCCGCGTGGTGGAGGGCCAGGGGTGGCAGGCCTTCAAGAACGATGCCACAGAGATCATCCCCGAGCTCGGAGAGTACCCTGAGCCTCCGCCAGAGCTGGAGAACAACAAGACCATGAACCGGGCGGAGAATGGAGGGCGGCCTCCCCACCACCCTTTTGAGACCAAAGGTATGGGGCGGAGGAGAGAATTTTCAGCACAAGGGGCCTGGGGAGGTAGCTGGGGAAGTTTTAGAACCTTTTCTTTAGGAGGCTTTGAAGACTGGGGTAGACCACCAGCCTCTGCCAGCATCAGTGGAGGGACAGGCTTGCCTGGAGGCAGGGGGGACGGCATGCCAAGTGCAGCCTTTGAATTCAAGTGCAGGGCATGAGGCTGGCAGGGGCGTGGCTGAAGTGCTGAGGGTACGGCTTTGGGACAGGCTCAGCAGCTCAGAAAACAAAAGGTTTCAAAGAATCCCCTCCTGAGAATACAGGAGCCAGGTCCAGCTGCTGAACCACTGGGGAGGGGACAAGGTGAGGGAGCCTCAGATCTACGGAGTGGCACCTGCTGGGTGCCAGATGTTCTATGCAGGCTGTGGCTAGCTGTACTGTACCCCCAGACCCACCTTGTGGAAGCCCTGTGATGTGAACCCCCAGATTGAAGGTGAAGAAACTGAGGCTCCAGAGACTAAGTAACTTGGTAGTGAGTAGAAAAGCTGAGATCTGAACCCAGTTTGATCCAATTGCTGGACAGCCCTGGGGGAGGGGCTGAGATCCCTGTGTACACCGGGAAGGGGATGTCTGTTGCTCCCCTCGCCCACAGCTTTAACCTCTACCATGAGTGGCAGCTGAGTCCAGGCCCTGAGGGGAGGCAGCACCCTCTGATGCATGGAGTGGGCACAAGTGGCACCATCCGTCTTGAGCCCCCACCCCAGACCCAGCTTCGCCTCATTCCCGGAGAGAGAGCCTGACCCTAGGAGAGGGAGAAGGCAGTGGGTTCCCGGGTTCCTGGTGAGGCCTGCGCAGAGAAGCCTGGCGGCAGTGTGCACAGCTGGCTCTGCAGCCTGCAGGAATGGCTGGGGTGGCAGCTGAAATGACACTTCAGAGTGAGGGCCTGGCTGCCCTCTGGCCATTACCCAGGTGGGAGAGGAGCACACTGCCCAGGCTCCCACATGCCATCCCTGCCTGCCTATGACCTGCTGGGGCTGTAGGGCGCTGACGAGGGCCACCCAGAGGAGGCTAGCCAGGACCCTGGGAGGGCAAGGGCACCCCTTCCCCCACCTCCCCACCCAGGTAAGGAGTCAACTGAGCTCGAGTGACTGCTTGAAGGGCTATAGGGAGCCCAGATTCACCTCCCTGGGCTCCCATGAGAAGCCACAGCCCCTGAGGAAGCCACACACTCAGAACAAAGTCACGCTCTGCAGAAGAAATGCCTGACCTAGGGGCACTATTCTTGGAAAGACCCAGAACAAATTTCCCTGGGCAAATAGTCCACCCCCACACACCGCCCCTGCAGGGGTGAGGGTGCCAGACCAGCCCAGAGCCCGGAGAGACACACCTGCCCTGTTGTGTTTGCTGGGGTGGGAGGGGAGGGTGCCTTCTCTGCCCCCACTCTGGTTTTGATCTAGGACTATTTTTCATCCCTTTGTGTCACATTGGAACTGTCCCCATGAAACCCTCGGGGGTGGACAGGTGCTCACATGAAGACCAGCTATTTAAAAAGCTCCCACCCATCTAAGCCCACAGTAGGAGACATGGTCAAGGTGTGTGCAGGGGACCAGGCCAGGCCTCAGAGCCCAACCTCCCCTCGCCTGGGCAGCGAGCTTGCATCATCATCAGGGGCCCATTCGAGTGACACAAAGCAAGGGGTGTGCCCAGCAGACAGCCCGGTACACAGTGGGTGCTTGATAAACGTTTGTGGCAGCTGAACCTGTAGGTTTTGGGTCAGAGGTCAGTCCCCCTCTGGTAGCAAAGCTGTAGTAAAAACTAGCCCTAACCTTCCCCTCCCCGCCACCCCCCAGCCAGCTTCTCAGGGGTGCTGGAGCACTTGAGCTTCTTCCCTTGTGCAGACAAGAGGAGCTGGGGCCCCAGGGAAGCGGAGTCAGGAGACCCAGCTCTGCCTGTTGGGCAAACTCTCTTCTCTCTCTGGGCCTCAGTCCTCGCTGCTAATGAGGGGGTTGGACACGCTGCTGTTGGTTCCTTTCAAGTCTAATGAATTCCTATCCTGACCACCTCCCCTTCCATCTCTCGCCTCCAGAGCAGCCGTGCTGATTTATTACCCTCGATTAACCTCTACTCCTTTCTCCATCTCCTGTCCACCCCTCCCAAGCGGCTGGAAAAGGAATTTGGGAGAAGCCAGAGCCAGGCAGAAGGTGTGGCTAATACCTACCCTGCCCAGGCCAGGGATCCTGCCACACAAGTGGGGCTTAAATCAGAAGAGGGCCCGCCCCCTAGGAGAAGAATATTAGCAATGCACAGTAAGAGCCAACACTTCCAGCCCTTACTATGTGCCCAACGGTGTTCCTTGCATTGTATGTGTAATGGATTAACTCACTGAATCTTTGGGACAACCCATTTTACAGACTGTAAGAAGAGGGAGGTTAAGTAACTTGCCCAAGATCGCACAGGTAGTAAGTGATGGAGCCCTGGTGTTTGAACCCCAGGATCTTTCCAGGAGCCCCAGAGTATCCGGGACCTTCCTATAATAGATGCCCAGGGGCAAAAGCCTCTGGAGGGAAGGGGTGGGGCAGGCTTGGGAAAGAGGGGCTGGGGAGGAGGGGGCCGGGCCGGGCAGCCCCTCACGCGCGCCTCTCTCCGCAGACGTGTCCGAGTACAGCTGCCGCGAGCTGCACTTCACCCGCTACGTGACCGACGGGCCGTGCCGCAGCGCCAAGCCGGTCACCGAGCTGGTGTGCTCGGGCCAGTGCGGCCCCGCGCGCCTGCTGCCCAACGCCATCGGCCGCGGCAAGTGGTGGCGCCCGAGCGGGCCCGACTTCCGCTGCATCCCCGACCGCTACCGCGCGCAGCGGGTGCAGCTGCTGTGTCCCGGAGGCGCGGCGCCGCGCGCGCGCAAGGTGCGCCTCGTGGCCTCGTGCAAGTGCAAGCGCCTCACCCGCTTCCACAACCAGTCCGAGCTCAAGGACTTCGGGCCCGAGGCCGCGCGGCCGCAGAAGGGCCGGAAGCCGCGACCCCGCGCCCGGGGCGCCAAAGCCAACCAGGCCGAGCTGGAGAACGCCTACTAGAGCCCGCCCGCCGCGCCCCCGAGTTTCTGTCCTTTGCGCGCGGTTCGATTGTTTTTATTTCATTTTAAATGCCTGCAACCCAGGGCAGGGAGCTGAGATCTTCCGGGCCCTGCGGAATCCCGGGTGCCTGCAAGGCCCCCCTCGCCCGCCCGCAGAGGGGGTCCCGCAGGGGAGGGGAGAGAGTTGGGAGTCACAAACACTGAGCCACGCGGCCCCGCCCACCGGGGCCGCCCACCTTCGCTGGTCCCACTTCAGAAGAGGCAGAAACAGAAGCATTTTCACCGTCCTGGGGTTTTAAGGGAGCGGTGGGGAGTGTGAAAAGTCCGGGGCCTTCTTAAGAAAGTTCGATAAGATTCTCCGTCCACCTCTCTGCCCATCATAAAGCCCATATTGTGCCAAGAACACAGGACTGGGGGTCTGTATATGGTTTCTAGTCCTGACTCTGCCACTAAACTTGCTGTGTGGCCTTGAACTACACCATTCTCTTTTGGGACCTCAATATCCTTTTGTAAAATGGGGGTCGGGATGGGATTAGAATTTCGAGGAATGTACCGTCATGTATTCCAAGGACTCTTACCTTTGAATGGGCAGAGGAGAGCTAGAGGGAGACAGAGAGGTCTAATTGACTCACTACCAAGGTCACTTCCAGAATGCAGAGTTGTGATGCTCTGATCTGACAGCCAAAGATGAAAAACAAGCAGGAAAAAAGAAAAGGGTCTATTTATGGCTGACATATTTATGGCTGACAGACTCCTGGAAGAAGCTGCCGCCGTTCCCAGCCCGGCCTCCCCAGATGTTTGGCTACCTCCACCCCTCCATCTCAAAGAAATAACACCATCGACTGGGGTAGAGAAGGAGAGGGTCCCAAGGGTGGCAGGAGGGCCAGAAATCACATACACACACCCTTGTTCCCAAAGGGCAGCATCCCTCCCCCACCCCATGGCTATATTTTAAAGGCACCTTCTGAACAGAAGTTCAAAGTTCAAGGATGCTGGGCTTACAGGTCCAAGGGAGAAGCCACCACACACTCAAAGACCAGCCCATCCCTTTTGAGGCACCTCCTCCTGCCCGCCACTTAGGGACACATTTCTGCCCAGGAAACAGCTTCTTGCTGCTCTCCCATGTGAGGACATACCTTACATTAAAAGAATACCATCGGGGGGGAAAATGACAAGTGCTGTACATATGCCGAGAAACTGCAAAGCGTAATAGCTGCCACCCAAAAATCCTTTTGAAAATCATTTCCAGACACCTCTTACTTTCTGTGTTGCTTTTAATTGTTAAAAAAAAAAAAAATATTTTAAACAGAAGCACATGCCGTATGAAAGCCTGCAGGACTGGTCGTTTTTTGTAATCCTTCCACGTGGCACTTGTCCACAAGAATGAAAGTAGTGGTTTTTAAAGAGTTAAGTTACATATTTATTTTCTCACTTAAGTTATTTATGCAAAACTTTTTCTTGTAGAGAATGACAATGTTAATATTGCTTTATGAAATAACAGTCTGTTCTTTCAGAGTCCAGAGACATTGTTAATAAAGACAATGAATCGTTACAGAGAGGATGTGGTCTCATTTTGTCAACCACACAGAATGTCATTTCTGTCAAAGTTCACACCCTTCCCTTGGTAACTAGGGCTCGAAGCTTGAAGGTACCTTTGCTCTCTAGTGGCCTTTGTGACAATTATGTCTTCCTTTGAAAAGTCATGTTCCTCTCTTCCTTTCCAAACCTAGACCACATTCCTTCACCCAGGACATTGTAATAACCTCAGCCTGGTGTCCGCAACACTGTGTTCCAGAAAGGCTGTTCTCATCACACCACTCCCCTGCTCAAGAACCTTCAATGGCTCCTCTGGCCCAAGATCAAGTGCAGTTTTCCCAGTCTGCCTGATTCCCACCTCCCATTGTGCCAAGCTTCCTTGCCGAAGTGACCTCTAAATGGTCGCTCTGACTCCTGCCTGTTTAGTTCGCTGTCCCCACTTTCCACCCCCAGTAACTCCTACTCTCTTTGAGATTCGTTTTACTTAGCACCTCTTCCCTGAACCTTCCAGAGATGTTCCAATCTCCAATGATTCTTCTCCCCCGTTGTCCCAGCCCCTTTTGTCCACACTACTCCTTTGGCTCCTGATTCTGTGTCTTCCATTTGACATACATTCGTTGAGGATCTGCCTAGCCTGGCCAATCCCTGCTTAGTCCTGGGACAGACACGAAGCCAAGTACCATTCCGGACCAGCTCACAGGGAGCTCGGTCAAGCTTTTTTCCAAGTGTGAATTTTATGCCTCCTGGTGAACATGTAAGATCTTCAAAAGCAGGGACAATGTCTCTCAAAGTCTTGCCTCCCCAAGGTGCCCAAATGTGGTGGGTGCTAGCTGAGATTCAGTAAATGCTCTCCAGTTGCCATAAGGAGGGATGGTCAACTGGAGAACTTTAAATTAAGTCCAGCCTTTCTTGGGGGAACCTACCCCCTAAGTGAGCTGAGATCCCTCCTGATGACTTTTCAGTTTAACGTCCGATGAACCTTCCTAAATCCATTATCATCATCAACAGGGTCTTTCATAGGTGTCAGTGGGTGTTGCTGGCTGGACCCTCCTGCAGCTCCAGGCCCCAAGGAGGCTTCAGGGAGACCCTGCAGGAGTTCATGCACTATGACGAGTGTCCCAGAGCCCAGAACGTGAGAGCAGGTAGGGAACAGACATCGTCCAGCCCTGAGAGGCAGTGTGCTACAGTGGGTGGGGACACGGGCTCCAGAGCCAGGTTTGTGTTTGCATCTGAGCAGACTGAGGCACTAAGGGGTTAAACGTTTTGCCCATGGCCAGCCCGGGCTCAGTTCCTAGCCCTGACACTCTCTCAAGCTGCTCAGAGCCAGTGGGCACGTGGGCACATAATCAGATCACACTGTTCTGTACAAAGTGTTACGGGAACCAAAGACAGGAGTGATTCACTCCGTGGAGGGACAAGGGATAATGATTAGGGAAGGTTTCACAGAGGTGGGTGCTGCTTAGAGATCTGCCAGGTGGAGAAGGAGGTGTCTAGGCAGGGGGCAAGGCCCAGGCAAAGGCTGCAGGGCAAGGCTGTTCGGGGGTGGGAGAGACTCAACATGGACTGAGTCCTTACCATGTGCAAGGCAACGTGGGAGCATGGGGATTCCAAGCAATGCCCAAACTTAGGGTCTCCTTTCTGGGACCCGAAGATGCAGGAGGGATCAGCCCAGGCTGCAATCCCATTACCACGAGGGGAAAAAAAAACCGGAAGGCTAAATTGTAGGTCAGGTTAGAGGTTATTTATGGAAAGTTATATTCTACCTACATGGGGTCTATGAGCCTGGCGCCGATCAGAAACGGAACAAACAACAGGCTTAGCTGGGAGGGGTGGCATTTCGCTGTGGGGAGCACATGTTCTGGGGGTGCAGCCAGACACGGGCTTGTATTAATAGTCTGAGAGTCAGACAGACAGAGAGAGAGAAGGAAATAGACCCCCCCACCCCATACATGCGCGCGCGCGCGCGCGCCCGCGCGCGCGCGCACACACACACACACACACACACACAGTGTCTCACACTCCGTAGGGGGTCCTATCTATACAAAAGAAACTCAAAGGAGCGACAGAATTCTAAAGTTCCCTATTTTCCTTGAAGTAGGCAGGACTTGGGCAGCCAGGGGGGTGGAGAGACTGCAAAAGCCACTTGTGTGTGAGCCAAGCTCGGAGTCACAGACACTGAAAGCTGGTGCTGTGTCTCACCCCCGCACCCACCTGTTCCCTGACACTAGGGCTGCGCTCCCTGCCCTGTCCCCTGATCATTGATTATAGCTCTGGGGCTTGCATAGTCCTCCTGCCACACCTGCACCCCATTCTTGGAATGAGCCCTCTGTCTTCATCCTGGTCCAAGGGCAGGCAAGGGCTCAGACCTCCAGCAGCTTGGACCACACCTGGAGTTCCTTTTGTGGCCAGAGGCGCAGGAGGCAGGGGATGCTCTTCCCAATCAATGTGACCACGTGCCTGCTTTGTCCAGATGATCTCCCTTTGCACCTATCGGCCCACTTTTACTCTCAAAAATGTCCCAATTTGGGTAAGAAATTGTTCCTGCAGATCAACCTGAGCCCAGTCACCCATTTCCAAACACTGGTCCCTCTGTCTCTCTCCCCTCCTGGATGGTACAGGCCCAGGAAAGCAGAGAGTCTTTTTCACCAGGGCACCCCCACTACTCACCATGCAGTAGGGGCTTAATATGCATTGTGGTTGTGTTTTGTTTTGTTTTTTTGCAGACAAGGTCTTGCTCTATCCCCAGGGCTAGAGTGCAGAGGCACCATCATAGCTCACTGCAACCTCCAACTCCTGGGCTCAAGCGATCCTCCTGCTTCAGCCTCCCAAAGTGCTAGGATTACAGGCATGAGCCATTGTGCACAGCCTGCTGCTGCATTTATTTAGGATTCCTTCTCTTGCAAGATTAGGTGGGTGGCATGGGCTGAGAGGCCTGTGTGCTGGTGAAAAGAGGCTGTTTGCCCAGACATTAGGTCTCCAACGTTAAGACACAGCTCCTACTCTCAGATGACTTACAATCTTGCTGGGAAGTCAGTGGAAAATGAGGGTAAGAGGGATCACGTGAGTATGTAGTCATTTCCCACCAGAATGGAGAAACCCAAGACGATAGAGGGCTTCAGGGGAGCAAGGCCTCTATGGGGTCCCGGCAATTGAGGACTGAGCTTTGAAGGCTGCCCAGGATGTGGAGGGGCAGAGAGGAGAGACAGTGAAAGGAAAGGGAACAAGAGGGGCTCCACCAGGTGGGGCGGGGTGGGGCGGGGTGGGGCGATGCTGGGTGGGATCAGGCACACAGCAGGTTCTCTCTGTCCAAGTTTATTCCACAGGGAAAGAAAAGCCAGGAAGGGGAGCAGAGTGGGAGTCAAGTAGAGGCAGATGTTGTCAGTTATGGCAGGAGAGGCCAAGGCAATGAATGCCGAGGAGAGAGGGCTGGAGTCCCTATAATGGTGGCGCCAATTCCTGCAGGGAAGGCGAGAAGCTGGGTCATGGGTGCTGAAGGGTGCCATGCAAGACATTCTGCTCTCCCAGAGCCTGGCAGGGCTGCTTCGGAGACTGAGCCCTGCAAGTGCATGGCTATTTGTGGATGGAAGAGAACCAATCCCCCATTCCTCAGCATGCACTGAGTCCTTTCTTGCCATCCCTTCACTCAACACCCGATTTCCCTACGACCATTTGGATGCCTGAGCTTGGGTCCTGCCCACCAAGAAGACCAGAGCTGGCAGCAGGCAGCTGCAGGTGGAGGGATCGGTACCCAAGAGAGAGTCAGGGGAGGGAGATGGAAGGAGAGGAGCCCAGAGTGCAAACCTCCCCTGCCTGACAACTTCCGGAGGGCTGGTCCTTCCAGCAGGTTGAAGGGAGAGGAAGGAAAGTGGGGCAGGAGAGGAAGTGGGAGGAAGAAGAGAGTGGGATGGGCAGGAGAGGCAGGTGTTCATTCATTCATTCCACTGCTGCTGCCTGTGTGCCAGCTGGGAGCCAGGCACTGCCCAGGTTCCAGCATGTGGTTGTCATCATGGAGCCCCATGAAGCTCACAGCTAGTGCCAGCAAGGAGATAGATGGTAGGTGGGTAAAAATAATTGTTCAGCATAACGCTCGGGAAGAAAAATAAAGCTGGTGAGCAGATGGAGAGACCTGGAGGTGGCCAGGCCAGACCCCTCTGAGGAGGTGGCATTTGAGCTAAGACCTAAGTGCAGCAAGGGAGTGAGCCACACAAGGACCTGGGGGTGCATGTGCCAGGAGGGGGAGCAAGTGCAGAGGCCCTGAAGCTGTGTAGGGGGTGGTGGAGGGACACTGCTAATTCCCTTGGGTGCCTTTCGGGGGTCTCCATGCCAAGGCTGCTAAGCCCTGATCTGGAAGCCAGTGCGGAGATGTGTGTGTGTGTGTAAGAGAGATTCTCTCTTTATATGTTCTCCTAGCTCTGTGTGTCAAAGACCAAGTGGTTCTAGAGAAGAATAATACGCATATTATCAATATGTAGTTATGCACACCTTGATTCTTAAAGCTTTTGATAGGTTTGCTTACGTAAGGCTGTTAGCATTGGGCAGATGTATTACAAAACAGGAAAACGGATGCCCTTGAATTCGTTCCAGGACACACATATGTTATAAAATTTGTATGTAATTGCAGAAAAGCCTGCAGTTTCCCTTTACCAGATGCCCACAAAATCCACCCTTTGATGGAAGCAGATGATTAGTTCGGCCCAGGAAGGTGCAAGCACAGATATGTTGGTTCTTTCCTGCTGCAGCTGTAGCCCGGACATGTAAATATATGTAGATGGACACATGTATTTTCTATATATGTGTTTATTCTATCAGCTGAGACCCCAAGTTAGGGGATGGAAATCTGAAGGTTAAGAAGAAGTCTAGAAATGAATTTCTTCTGGAAAGATGCATTCTCATTCTCATTCTCTGAACTGTAGAGGAACAGACTCATCCATGAACATGCTCAAGTCACAGCATCCACTGCAAACCCTCTTCGAGAAGACTCGCTTTCATTGTGCATACACACATGCATACATGCACGTGCGCACACACACACACATACTGTCTTTACTCTGAATATGCAATGCCAAACTTCTCCAGGTAGTCTAAAAGCCCCCTCTGTTTGCCCCTTGGTTGGTAGGATCCAAAGACGGTACTGGCATCCCAGGGACCAGGAACCATGCTGAGGTCTGGAAGTCACATCAGGTCAGAATAGTGGCCAGTTCTGGACGAGACACCAGGCAAGAAGCCAGGACAACAGCCCAGCTCTACTCAGAGGCCAAAAGCAGCCAAAAGGTGAGGGTTCTCTGTATACATTGCCCACCGGGCCCCCCAAGATCTACCTCCTACTCTACCCAGGGGGTGCTGTGTGGAGGCAGAGGCTGGCTCGGGGTCCCTTTCCCCAACCCCCTCCATTCCATCCTCTATAGCAAATGAACTTTCCTTTCTCCGTGTTTGAAAAAACAAAGTTCAAATTTTTTTAATTGCAGAAAATTCAATATTTTAGCTTTTTTGCTTCATATGCAGTGTTCCTTTTTTATATAAAACCAATAGAACATTATAGATAAAGCTCTCTTTGTATTTCTATTCTTCCCCATGCCTTTTCCTCCCTCTCCAAATCCATGTTTTTATGCTTTTCTATGTATATATTATTAATAATCAATATACCAAAGTGTTCCTTTAAATTTTACATACATTTTTTTCTACTATACATATTCTGAAACTTAGCTTTTTTTTTTTTTACTGAAAATCATGCTTTTAAAATCTAGCCACATTGAATCATTTTAAACTCTTTTTTTTTTTTTTGAGACAGAGTCTCACTCTGTTGCCCAGGCTAGAGTGAGTGCCATGGCGTTAGCCTAGCTCACAGCAACCTCAAACTCCTGAGCTCAAGCGATCCTCCTGTCTCAGCCTCCCGAGTAGCTGGGACTACAGGCATGCACCACCATGCCCGGCTAATTCTTTTTCTATATATATTTTTAGCTGTCCATATAATTTCTTTCTATTTTTAGTAGAGAGGGGGTCTCGCTCTTGCTCAGGCTGGTCTCAAACTCCTGAGTTCAAACGATCCGCCCACCTCGGCCTCCCAGAGTGCTAGGATTACAGGCGTGAGCCACCGCGCCCGGCCCATTTTAAACTCTTGAAGAGTATTTTATGACTATATCACTATTTTGTTTATCCATTTTTCTACTGATGGACAATTATGTAGTTTCCAGTGTTTTCCCGTCGTAAGCAATGCTGTAAGGAAGATGCCCACGTTAGTCTCCTGATACTACCTAAGTTAGAGTTTCTTCAGGACAGAGAGCGCTTTAATACATAAATCTAATCATGTCACTTCCCTGCTCAAATTCCTCCATGGTTCCCTATTAAAAGATCGACTCTAAACCCCTTAGCTTACAAGAATATGATCCCGTTTCTGCCTACCTGTCCAGCCATGCATTCGACCACTGACCTCCTTGGAACTTTATTCTCTGCGATATCGTATTTCTTTTAATTTCCAAATGGTCTGGGGCGGTTTCAAGCTCTGTGCTTTTGCATATGCTCCTTAGTCTAGCTAGGACCCCCTCCTCCACTTCTCTGGCCTAGAAAGTCCTCTTCTCTCCAAGTCTCACCTTAAATGCCACCTCCTCCGCAGAGGCAGCCACTGTACCAGGTACAGGCTACACTATGGGGCCGCCCCGTGGCTGAACTTGGCTGGCTCCCTTCTGGACTAGGAGGCTATGGAGGGCAGGCCCTGGCCTTTGCACATTCGTAGCCCCGGTGCTTTTGCACAGGACTCGGCCAGAGCCAGGACTCCATAAATATTTGCTGAATTGATAGATGTTTGGCCGGTGGGGCGTGATTTGAGCAGCAGGAATGAAAAGCCCAGCTTCCTTGCAGCTCCGCAGCAGGCAAGAGCTCTGGGACAAGTTTTCAAAAGCATTTCTTTCATTCAAGTCCCTCCGTAGCTTTGTAACGCTGTGGGGGGAACGGGCCCTCCCAAGGAACCAGGGCACGGTTGTTTACCCAGGACATTATCAAGAGCCCAAATTACAGATGTCTCTATCACTTGGCCAACAATTTGGTGTTGCAGTGTCGGGTTATTTCTATGTCTGAAGAAAACAGCTCAGCTCTGACTAAAGAAATAAATGATATCATTTTTCATTCAGGCAACCAGATTCCTTGGTACAAAAGGCTCCCTGGGGAGAAAGGCTGGGACAGCATGGCTCCTCCGAGACTATTTACATCTGTCAACTTCTCTAATCTCTTGCCTTCCTTCCTCTGTCTGTTTCCTTCCCTTCACACAGGGCCCGTGTTGAGCCTGGTACTTACAGGGAGGGCGTTGGAGTCATCGTCCCCACGTCCCCACGTCCCCATGTATGTGCTGGGGAGGGGTAGGGGGAGGGGGTTTGGCCCAGTGGCATAGGTTTTTTTTTTTTTTTCTTAGAATCCAGCCTCAATTTAAGATAATGACTCTCCTTGTTCACCAATGATCGCTATTTGTAGGGACTTATTTTCCCCTGGTCAATTTGGTTAAGAGAAGTTGAATCTAAAAGGGAACATTTTCTAAAAGTGCTGCTGGACAGTTTGCAGAAACTGGACCGAGGAACATCTTCTAGGTCACCTGCTCCATGAGAGCTGGATGCCGTCCTTAAATGAGAAGTGGGGCTGGAAACAGACTCCCCAGCCTCCTATGACAGCATCGGATGGCTCCTTAAAATGCCACTGAAACCTGGGGTAACAAGGGCCTGAGGAATCATTTGGTCCACCCTTTGCCAGCCCCACCCCGTCCCCAGCTAGTGGCTGGTCGGTGTCCTCCCACCCCCGCTGGCCCTGGCTCCCCCCTGCCACCCACCCCGCCTCTCTTTTAGTTCCCTGAAAGCACTATGATTTTTTTTGGTTCCTCGAATGCACGATGAGAGATTATGACAATGCTGTTCCCTCCACCGGGGGCACTCTGCCCGAGTTCTCTGCCTCCCATCTCAGCTCAAATGTCACCTCCTCAGAGGCCCTGCCTGACCGCCCCATCTAAAACAGGACCCCGCTGTTCTCTTTCCCAACCCTTGTCACAATTTGTCATTTTATATTTGTGTCATGGCACGTCTGCCTCTGCTGTCCGACCTTGAGCTCTATCAGGCAGGGACTGAGCTGGCTTGTTCCCAAGGCCTGACACCCCGGAGCTGGGCACACAGCAGGTGCTGAGTAAACGCTTCTGCATCCTGAGTGAATGCAGGCGGGCACCTGCTGGCCGCAGATTGAGCTTGTATCCATTTCTGGACATTGAGGGGCATAATATGGCCATCAACAACTTTGCTCAAATAGATTTTTCTGTATTTATGACTATTTCATTTCCCCAAAGAGGTAAATTTCTGTGGCTCCTGACATATGTTGCTTGATTGCTCTCCAGAAGACAGGTACCACTTGACAATCCATGACCCAAATAGGGCAAGAGAGGACCCCATTCCTGGCACATATTAATATGCACTAAATACATGTTTCGTAGCAGGCAGAACAGAAAATGCCCTGGGCCGTGGGGCAGCGATGCTGTTGCCGGAGGGAGAACAACCAGATGTTTAACTCTTGGGGGCCACTTGAAGTACGATTGTGCAGAATTTAAGTGTCGTTAGTAAATGTTGCTGAACTGAATCCATGAATGGATATGGCAAAGGCTGTCTGCAGATTTTAGAGTAGAGCAGATGGGGTGTGGTTCTCAGGCCTCCCACAAGGCCTAGACGTCACAGTGTGATGCTAGTGGCAGGACTTCATTCAGGGCCCCGCCATCAGGGGGTTCCTGCAGCCTCTGCGCTCCACCATGGATAACTCCCTCCAGATTTAAATTCCTGTGGGCCTGATTGCTCCAGCTGGGGCTGCGGTGGGAGGTGCTGGAACCTCACAAATGAGGGCCCCATCAGGACCGCACAGAACAGGATGAAGGCAATTTGCTCAAAGAAAAACTAGAATGGAGGCAAAAGCAATAGCTCGCCACTAGCCGAACTGCTATGCACCAGGGCTAGTTGTCAAAGTGTGGCCATAGGCCAAATATGGCTGTCATTTTACAGCCCATGAGCTAAGAGTGGTTTTTACAGATCAATATCTGCAATGTATTTAATGGTAGGGACTATCAACTTTGAATCCCAATAAAGTGAAATATTGTCAAAAAAAATTCATTCTTCTCATTAGTAAACCTGCATTATAAAAAACGGCTCCCAATTATTTTGATTATATTTATGATGTCAATAAAAAGTTTGTGGACATTTGTTTATTCTCTTGTTGAGGAAATTCCTACAGAACATTCTCAATTCTGCCTCTTGGCTTGCAAACCCAACATATTTACTATCTGGCTGTTTACAGGATAAGTTGACGGCCCCTTGCTCCAGCGCAGTGCTTCTCAAATTTAACCTAGAGAGTTAAATCAAAATTCCTGGGCCCCAGTGTCAGAGATTCTAATTCAGCAGGTTAAACATAGGGCTACCATACAACTGGTCAATTCCATGCGTAGGTGTATAACCACGAGATTTGAAAACATATGTCCATACAAAAACTTGCACATGAATGTTCATAGCAGCATTATTCATAATAGCCAAAAACTGGAAATAACCCAATGTCAATTAATTGAAGAATGGATGTATACACTATGTATATCCATACAGTGGAGTATATTCAGCTGCAAGATGAAACAAAGTACTGATACATCCCACAACACGGATGAACCTTGAAAACATGCTACGTGGAAGAAGTCAGACCGAAAGGCTACATATTATATGACTTGGTTTATACGAAACGTCTAGAGTAGGCAAATCCGCAGAGACAGATGGTAGATTAGTTGTTGCCGGCCATCTGTGCCTGAGCTTTCCTGGCTACACTCAGGGGCCCTGCTCAGGCTTCTCTGCAATCTGGTGTCTCCTCTGCTGGGTAACCTCAGGAAGGGCACTTAACCTCTCTGAGCCTCAGCATCCCCCTGCAAAATAGAAACAATGATACCCACCTCAGAAGGATGTTATGAGGACCAAATAGGTCTCCACCCACTCTCAGGACATCCTAAGCTTTTTGTTCAAAGTATGTGCATTAATAATTGTTTAATGTTTGTCTTTTACTGAACTACGAGAACCACTAGGGAAGGCCTGTGTCCATGTCCCGGAGTCTAAACACGGGGCCTGGCACTTAGTAGATGCTCAAAGAACTCTTGTTGAAGAAATGAAATGAGGACAGGCAGGCCCAGGAGTGGAGTTTGTAGTCAGTGAATCTTAATCCCTTTCCTTTCCTTCCCTAAGATATTCCAGGGCAACCTCTGCAGATACATACTTTTTTGTTACTCGCCATGCATGGTAACAGCTCCATTCGCCCAACGTCCTTAAAATGAGGGCCACCGCCACACAGTCACTGGACTTTTGGTGGCTTTCTGTTGGGAACAGATGTGGCTTTGTTGGCGGGTCAGCAGAAGCACAGACATCAGAGACTCGAGGGGTAGGATCCCAGGAGGCCAAGATGGCACAGCTATCTATGGCTGCGTAACAAACCACCCCAAAGTTGGAGTTTTATTAGGTTCACAGATTCAGTGGGTTAAGAATTTGATGGGGACCCAACAGGGTAGCTTGTCCCTGCTCTCTATTGTCTAGGGACTGGATTGGGAAGACTCAAATGGCTGGATTTGTCTTGAAAGGCTACGGGTGAAATCATCTGGGGACTTCTTGCACATATCTGGGGCTGGACTGGGATGACTCTGTGGGGACTGTCACCCAAAGTGCCTACACATGGCCCCTCTATGTGGTTTGGGCTTTCTCATAGCATGGTGGCCTCAGGATAGTTGAACTTCTTAAATGGAGGCTCAAAACTCCAAAGGCAAGTTTTCCACTAGCAAGGCAGAAGCTGATGGCCTGAGATGACCTAGACTTGGAAGTCACATAGCATCACTTCTCCGGACTCGATTGAAACAGTTACAAGCCTGCCAGTATTCAAGAAGAGGAGACATAGAGCCCAAGTCTCAATGGAAAGAGTACCGACGAATTTGTGGCCATGATTTAAAACTGTCACATGTTCCCCCTGGTTGCAGCTGCACATTCTAGAACCTACGACAGGGCCTGGTTCAGGAGTAGGCCTCGGGAGTTGTTTACCAAGTCCCAGGCTCTTGGCCTGATGCTGCCACTCACTTATGCTCTGTAGCCAAAGGGAAGTCCTTCTACCTTCTTGGCCTCCATTTCCCCACATGGCACACAGGGAATAAAATGCTGCAAGGTCAGCCCATTTCCTTGGTGCTAGAGACCCTCCCCTTCACGTGTATCCACAGCTCACAGCAGAGACAGAGATCAAAATGGGGTGGGGGCACCAACAGACTCCTCCCAACCAGTTGGGGAAACAGCACAGCAGAAGAGACTGTCCTACATCTGGAACCCTGAAGGGGTGGCCGCCCTGCTCTGTCATGGCACCTAGGGGTCAGCCAGGGCCTCCCTGGGACCTACAGTAGTGAGGGGTCAGCTGATTTTCCACTGCTCCCAAGGAGGCATGGAAGGTGCCGGGCAAGCCCTGGTGGCTCTGCAGGGCCTTGGGTGCAGGGTCGGGAGGATGCAGAGTGTGTGGACTGATGACCACAGAATAAAGGACATGGATTTAGCAGACACCAACGAGGTAGGGAAGACCATGCCCAAGAGGCTAGCAAGGACGGATACCAATGACAGTGGCTCAGCTGTCCCCTCCTCCAGCTCCCCCTCCTGCAGTAACAGCAGCCCCTGGAACTAAGGAGCTGCCCTGGCGAGGGAGATGAGGCAATTCAGAATAGATTGAATTTAAGTCCAAAATGACTGAGCTCAGCTGAAATTGATTAAATTAAGTTTGCTGCAGCTGGGCAGAACGAGGGGCTCAAGGAGAAGTATAGGAAAATGAAGCTGCATTTTTAGAAACTCCAAGATTGTAGCTAATTCATTTTTTCTTTCTGTCCAGCCAGGGCTTGGCTGAGATCTCAGACCTTTCCAGCTGTGACATCTGCTGTGGCTCTGGTCCCCAGGCTTTTCGACCTTGCTGCCGCTGCTGCTGCTACACCTCAGGGGACTGCTAAAGCGTATGCAGGTCATGGCCCAGAGGGGCTCTGCCTGATCAGGCCCTGAAATGTGGTTTGCTCCGGAGTCCTTCAGACAACTGATACTGTTAAGAAACCACTGTCTGCAGGCCCTGGGCTCGGCCATCAGTGCCTGGTTCTGGGGACAGTCAGTTGAATAAGACACTGGCCTCATCTTCAATGTGTTTGCAATCCTGTGGCAACAATTAGGAGCCACTGATTCTAAGACCCTAATTAGGAATTGCTGCTGGTTACTGCTTTTGTTAAGAATCGGCATCAGCACATCTTGGGCTAATCAGTCAATAAATATTTATTGAACACCTACTACGTGCCAGGTTCTGTTTTAGGTGATTGGGATACATCAGTAAACAGACAATAAAAATATAAATACATGGGCCCTGAAGGTTTGTTTTTATCTCTCTGCCCCTCTTGGTCCTGGAGAAATAGGTGTTGGTGCTTCAAACTGAACAACCAAATGATAAATTTCATTCTAAGGCATTTCCCACCCGACCCTCACCCCCTGAACTCCCATCCCCCTTTGATCCCCAGTCAAGGCCAATTTCAAAAATCCCTTGGTAATCAGCTGGGAGCTTGCAGGCCCCAGACAGTCCTTTAGCAGCCTGTGGGAATGTCCCAAGAGGAACATTTTTTTGTCAAAAGAATGCCAGGAGTTTAATTACTGTGTGGCCCATGGAGGTGATTTCCATTTGTCAGAGCAGAGACCAGACAGATCCTAGGAAGGCCGGTTGCGCAGCGCTGTGGCCGCTGTGGCCTGCTCTCCCCGGGGTAGGATAAGCCTGGGGCCCATGCCCGGGGTGGGGGCAGCAGGAATGCTTTGAATGCCTCCTCTGCATGTGGCCTTGGTTTTACACTGGCTACTGCGGGCAGTTTAATTAATAAATGTCTACTGCTTGTCATTTATCATTAGCAAAACAGAAGGGGTTGCAGGTGGGGGGCAGTTAAGAGGGCAGGGAAGTCTCTCTCAAAACAAGGTGCGTTGAGAAATTAAAGTTTTCCCCATCAGTTGCATGGGTTGGCTGCTATTGGGCAGTCCCACGTTGCTCTCCTCGGGTTCAGAGGTCAGTCTCATCTCTCTGGCAGGGCTCCGCACCAGTGGTAGGGGGTTCATCCATGACTGTGTTCTCCTTGTCAAACCTCAGGGAAGGACTATGTTGTGTGGTGCGAGTGGGCAGGAGATTGAGTAGAATGTGCCCAGGAGACTGCAAATTGGAACTCTAGGGTGGATCCAGCCTGAAGTTGGATTTTGCTTGGCCTCAACCACGTTTGTAAAATTGGAAAATTTTACATAAAAATCTGAGTTTCCGGCTTCTCTTGAAAAAGAAAGATGTGGCAAGATCAAGCCCTCTTTTTCAGCAGGGCAACAAGCTGCGGATGGCCAATTTAGGCAAGCAGGGGAGCTATGTGAGGTTGTGTGGGCTGTGCACTGCACAAAGGCACCTGGCCGATGGGACAAATTGAGGCTGAATCCAGACCAGGCTATCTTCCCAGCAGAGGTCCTATAGGCAGGATGTGGGTCTTCCACTACACCACCACCTCCAACAATCCTGTCTGGTTCATTTATGTTACCTGCCCGATTCATTATGTTATCTGCCAACTACTTGGTAAGCAGTTGATGTTTTGACTCCTAGCACTCTTTCATTTTCTCTATGCGAGGAACTCCTCTTCATCTTTCAAGGTTCAGCTCAACCCTGGTGTACCTTCTCTGTATCTTCTCAGCAGCTCCCACCCTTCTCAGGGTGGCCTCCCCGATCCCTTTACTGTAAACTGCACCCCCCAGCATTCCTGATCCCTTGCCCTGAGTATTTTGCTCAGCACCACTTACCCTCTTCTTTTGTATGTTTCATTTATCCACATATTCACTGTCTCTTTCCTCTGGTAGAATGTTCCTCCATAAGGGAATGGATTTTTTTAAATCAACTTAATTGAGGGATCATTTACATATAATCAACCGTAACCAATTACCACTTAAAGTATACAATTCTGAGTCTTGTCAGATGTATACAGATGCACATATCTGTAAACCTGCCACTGCTACCCAGGTACCAAACATTTCCCATCACCCCCAGAGCTGCACTCCCCACTCCCCACTCCCCCATTTCCCACCCCATACCCACTCCAGGCAATCACTGACCTGCCTTTTGTCACTATAGGTTAGTTTAAGAGCAGGGATTTTTATCTTTGTTTATTTCTCTGTCCCAACACATAAGAGGGTGTCTGGCACGGATTAGGCACTCAATCCATTCTTGGTGAATGACTGAATTAATGAACGGGGAATCAGAGATGATTAAGATCTGTCCTCAAGCAGCTCATAGCCCAGTGGAAGACACAGGTGTGCACAATAGTTACAACCTGTCCATTGTTCTCCGACCTCCACAGGTCCTCCTCAGGAAGTGGTAGAGTGAGAATACACAGGAGTGGATGGCAGAAAGTTTGAGGTCTCTGGCATCAGATGGATTTGAGGTCAAGAACCAGCTCCACCTCTCATGACTTTGTGATCTCAGGCAAGCCCCTAAACTCCTCTGGGTCCCTTTTCTCTTTGGTAGCTCCTATATAAGAGCAGTGTCCAGCATACAGTGCTGTTGAAAGGATGAAATGGGTAATGCTTGTCAAGAGCATAGCACGGTGCCTTGCACACAATCCTTGCTCAACAAATCTTAGCTGTTAACATCATTAGCCATTCAAAGAACGGGGGAAGACCTGCTCTGTAATATGCGTAAGGTAAGATTCTTGATTTTGTGAAGGCAAAGCCTGGGAAGAGAGGCAGTGGTTGTAGACGTCAGGATCAGCTAGTTTATGCTGCAGTCACAAATGATCCAGGGTCTCAGAGGCCTTGAGCACCAAGGTCAAGTTAATTTCTCTCACACTTCATATGCCTCCTGCTCCCCACTTGCTTCATTCCCATGCCAGGTTGGCAGCGTGGTTCCTGGAGGGGGCGCTGCCATCCTTGTAGCAGAAGGTAGGGGGAGCGTGGTGAACCATGCCTGGCTTTGGGAGCTTCTGCTCTGGCGCAACTCACCCGTCCCTCACAGGTCCCACTTCCCTGGTCCCTGCAAGTCACATGCCCAAGCCTGGGTGAGACCAATGGGTTAGGGAAGTAGAGAAGGGGGGAATATTTGTGAACAATGGTACAGCGCACCTCAGGCATGCAAGCAAATAATTGCAGGATGTGAGAAGTACCATATATTTCTGCAGGATGCTAGGAAGGGAAGAAAGCGGACTGCTTGGAGGGCAGGTGCCAGGGAAAGGGGAAATCAGAGAAAGCTTCATGGAGGAGGTGACATGTATCTGGGTCTTGAAGAAGCAGTAAGAGTTCACCAGGCAAAGAAAACAAGGGAACACACAGACAGAACGAAAAGGCAAATGCCAAGGAATGAAATTGTTAAAAAAAAAAAAAAGAAAGAAAGAAAAATAACGAGAGAGAGAGAGAAAGCCTGGGGTGCTCTTGGTGGCTGGAGCACCGCGGTACAGGGGCCGGGACATAGGTGCTTTCACCATCAGGCTAAGGACTCAGACTTTTCCCTAGGGCGATGGAGAGGCACCGAGGTTTCTGAACAAGGAGATATGATTTTGAACCCTGGGGTGGCTGGATGGAAGGATGTCTTCATCGCAAGTGCAGAGAAGTAGCCAATTAAAAGGGGGCCCTAAATCAGGCAGAATCCCCGGAAAGAGGACCTGGAATCCAGTTAGGGACGGTCCCCAGGGGAGCCTGAGCCCCCTTCCAGGGGCAGGGAGCAGGCCCCAGCTTTGCCAACGCGGACCAGCCTGACCCCGCGCCCGCCCCGCGCGCCGGGAGAGAGGCCCCTCCCCGGCCTCCGGAGACCTGGCGTGGCGGATATTTGTCTGTGATACGATTGTAATTTGGGCCCCTTTTGGCCGCAGTAAATTGTCCTGTTTGCACAGCGCCAGGCTGAAATAGCCCGGCGCGCGCGCCCCAGGAAATGAGCTCAGGGCCGAGCCGCCGCGGAGAGCGCGCTGCAGCCGCCCCGGCGCTCCTGGCTCCCGCGCCCGGCGCCCGGCGCCCGCCCGCGTGGGGGCGGAGCTGCTATTTTTTCGTTTGACCGACTTAAACAGGTAATTTGAATTATGAGCGTGAAAAAGTGCCCAAGGCTCTGTCTGCCACCGAAAGCTCACAGCGAAGTGGGAGACGCTGGCACGGGGACCTAGGAGGCTGGGGCATCTTGCTTTGGGGGCACGGGTGAGAGGGGGCGGGGCGGGCAACAAGGCTTGGTCGGAGATGCGCCTCTTCTGCCACCTCCCACCGGGCGATAAAGAAAATCAGAACCCGTGGTGACAAATTGCGATTTTACAAAAATGGTTTCTCACTGGAAGGACTCTCCAGCCGTGGAAAAGTGCATTTGAAACACAAGTCACACCCAACTTCCCGAGCCCTACAGGTAACACAGCCACTGTAATTTCTCCAGGTTCTCCAAGATCGCCACCCCGACTCACACACAGATTTGTGAACATGGCCATGACCACGGCATTTATACAGTTCTGTGCTCCTTTTCCCACATGCTTTTATTTTCTAGGTACTATTTCCTGTTGGTGCACAATTTACAATTGACCATTTTTACCAGTGGGGTGGTATTTCCTTGGCTGGATGTACCGTAATTTATAGGACCATCCCCCTCTGCTGGCTGCGGATGATGTCTCCAGTTTTTCACTCTCATAAATAACTCCCCAATAAATGTCTTTGTAGATATGAAATTGTTCTCTCTTCCTTGTGAATTATTTCCTTAGGATTAATTCCCAGGAGGAAGATTATTGGGCCAAAGGCTATGAACATTTTTATGTCACTTGATATTATTGCCAAATTGCTTTCCAAAGGGGTTATGTCTGATAATTTATGGTTTTAAAAGAAGGGACTAACCAAATGTGTACACTGTACTTCCCTGTACACGCACAAAGGGTACAACCTTGGGGATTGGAGAAACAGGTGCTTCGGAGCAGCTCCAAGCAGGGGCGGGGTAGAGGTATCGGGAAAGGAAATTTGGAAGGGTGGGTGCTGGGAGACCCCCCACCTGGTGTTGGTACTTTCTAGAAGGGTGGGCTTCCTGGACTTTTGGACTCTCCTGCCCTCTGTTTTGCTTCCATCAGATGTTTGCACCTGTCACTCACAAGACCTCACTGTCTACCCTGAGTCTCTCCTGCCAGGGCTGCCTGGGAACTGGCCCACCCTAAGCCCTGAAATAGCATGGTTTGCTGAACCAGGTTTATCATGAAGTGGGAACTATTCACACCTTTGGCTTCTTGTCATCTTTGTGTTATCTGCTGTGCAGGGCTAACCCCTCAATGACAGGTGAGGAGGAGCTGCTGGGGTTTGCTCCAGGTGGTGCCCCAGAGAAGCCTTCTCCCTCGCAGTAGGCGCAAATCATTGCCAAGGTGGGTGATGGTGGAGTCTTCTGTATTTACAAAGGTCAAGACTAGGAAATGAAGCCGAAGACAAAACCTCTGCTGTCCGCGCTCCTCGCACTATCCAATTTGCTGATGTCGTTCCTCCCACAGTGTTTTGGTATCACCCTGGCTGACATCAAAGATCTTTTTTTTTTTTTTTACTTTCCTGGCAACGCTGTAGGAAGAAAGCACTTTTAGGGGACAGTTGCCCAAAGAGCAAACAGACTTGATTTCTCCTCCTCTGTGGTAACCCATGTGTTCTTAGGACAAGCCACGTGGGGAATGTGGGTCCCAACTTCACTGACAAGATGAGGTTCTGCCCAGGTCAGCCACATCACTGCCCTCCCTAGGACCCCAAAACCCTCGGTAGAGTCTTGTTTATGCTCCCAAGTCTCCTCCTGTGGCCGCACCATGGAGAAGTGGGACAGGATGTGGCCCTGGCAGGAGGGACTCTGAGGGGTGGACACTGAGGTAGAGACCTGGGAGTGACAGGTCTGGACATCAGACAGGAGAAGGAGAGGGCAGGGTGGGATGGACGGTCTGAAAACTCCCAGGACAAACTGTGACCTGCCAAAGAGAGCCCAGGCCTGGTCACACAGGGC
The DNA here is from genome assembly GCF_041146395.1 of Eulemur rufifrons. Taxonomy (NCBI): domain Eukaryota; kingdom Metazoa; phylum Chordata; class Mammalia; order Primates; family Lemuridae; genus Eulemur; species Eulemur rufifrons. The sequence continues at coordinate 39,535,190 of NC_090991.1, read as the reverse complement.
TGTCACTGCCCGCTTGGGCCTACGTGCAGCTCCTGTCTCCAGAGGAACAGCTTGCTTCCTGAGGGCTGCTGGGAAGCCCCCCACTTTATCTCTGGAAGCCCCCACACTCAGAATCGCCCCTCTGCTCAAACCCACAGCTCCAGCTTGTGCCTCTGACTCTCTGCCCTCAGGCAAAGTTCGTGTCCCATCGGCTGCTCTGCCCGAGAGCACAGAAGAGCCATGACTGCCCTCTGCCATCCCTCAGCTTCAGGGGGTCTTTCATGGGTTCTTCCCTGAGGCTCCTCAGCCCCAGGTGCAAACAGAAGCCCACATTCAGGGGAACTACCTAGATCAGTAATGGGTACGCCCTGGGGTCCCTGTGGGGTGAAAATGAATGCATGATGAGGGGGCTGGCTGCTTTGGGCCCTGTTTTCCCACAAGTACTGCTGCTATGGTCTGAATGTTTGTCCCCTCCAAAACTCATGTTGAGATTTAATTGCCATTGTGATGGTATTGGGAGGTGGGACTTCGTTCTCCTGCACGGACTAATGCCATTATCAGTTGTGGGTTCGTTATCGTGGGAGTGGGTTCACCCCTTATTGTGTGCACGCTCTCTTTCTCTCTCTGTCTTTTTGCCCTTCTGCCATCCTATAACGTAGCAAAAAGGCCCTTGCCAGATGCTGGCCGCTTGATCTTGGGCTTCTTAGCCTCCAGAACTGTGAGCCAAATAGATTTCTGTTCGTTATAAATTACCCCGTCTGTAGTATTCTGTTGTAGCAGCGCAAAATGGACTAAGACAACTGCCTACTAGCAGGCATTCCTTCCACCACCCCACTCAGTTATTTCCAGTCCCTCCAGCTCAGTCCCTAATCTGGAATACTGTCCCAATGCTTCCAGTTCTCACAATCTAATTCGTTTCGTACTTGGTGACAGCATGTCCCAATGAATGCTCAAAGTCATCTTTTCTAGGTGTCCACAAGACCCAGCTAAGCCCAGCTTCACGACATGGTCTCATTTGTGGTCTCATGCACAGTCTGTCTCCCCAGCACATCAGGACCGCCTGGGGCACTGCCCGTGTCTTACACATCATTTGAGCACCGTGGTGCCCAGCCCAGGGCCTGTCTGCCCGCGCATGCTCAGAAGCACATGTTGATCTGTTGCAGTTGTTCATCCAACCCTTCCTGCTCCTGACCAGGCTCTTGGTTGCAAATGACAAACCTACACTGGCTAAGAAGCAGCAAAGCAGTTGATTGGAAGGATGTTAGTGAGCACAAGGAGTTTACAGGGAGGCCGGAGCACCAGGATGGGAATGGGCGAGGAACAGGGGACAGGAAACCAGCCAGCTTCACATCTCAGGGAAGTGGGTCAGGAGGATGCCCGGGCCCCACCCCTGCTGGCCACCACTGCCATGGCTTACGGAGATCACTGCCAAGTGTGAATTCTGGGCAAGATGGGGGAGCATCCAATTGGCCAAGCCAGGGTCACATGTCCAACCCCAGATATGGGGACGATGTGGCCTCCCCAACTTCTATGGTGGAACCCCTGACTTCCCCCACCAGGCCTGTGCATTGGGGGATCCCACATTTAAACAGCCCCCCTAAATGACAAATGTCTAGCAGTTACTGAGAGTAGCTTCACTGTGTGCCAGGGGTTAGCCTAGGTGCTGAAACATGGAGATGAGGAAGCCAGGCCCTGGCTGGGCAGGGAAGCTAGCTAAAAAAGCAATCACAGCTCCACTTGTCATTTAGGGGGCACCGCTCCATGCCAGGCACTTGTCCCACTTAATCCTCACTGTGGTTGGGGCTAAATTAAGGGGCGAAGGGTCAAGGGAGCGGCAGGCCTGCCAAGGAGTTAGGGCAGCATCACAGGGAAGCTACCACCTAGCTGGCCCGAGGTGGATTCAGGGAGGTAGAACAGCGTGTGTCAAGACAGGGGGCCTGACAAGGTCAGAGGGCTCAGGCCATCACGGCTGCTTGTAGGAAGCCAAGGTGGGCTGGAGGTGGCTACCGCAGGGGTCTGTGCCAGCGATGAGGAGGCCTTGAATAGTACAACAATAAAACAGCTAATACTTCACAAACACTTAGAAAATGCCCAGCCCTGTATGAGGGCCTTACATCTATCATCTCCTTAGAATCGTCATGGTAGCCCCAGAAGGCAAGCGCTGTTTTTATTTTGAGGATGAGGACATTAAGGATCAGAGGGGTGACATAGCTTATTCAAGGTCACACTGCTAGTAAATTGGCAGAGCTGGGATTTGAACCAAAGCCTGTGTGCTCAACCACAGATGGTGCGGGAAGGAAGAGGAGGAGTCCATGTCCCTCCCCTGATCCTTATTGTCCCCCAAAACTGCACCTTTTTGCAGGATTGTCTATCTCCCCCTCTTCTCCACAAGGAGAGTGACCTTCATAGTCCGTGGGGTATGCCATGTCTTACCCTTACTCTACAAGGTCACTCCAAGGAGGCCATGCCAGAGCTGGCTCCTTTGCACTGTGACATTAAAAAGCCAGTTCTCTTTGACCACTTCTCAGTTCTGTATTTAGGAGAAAGGAACTGCCCAGGCCCCATAGGACTTTTCATGGATAGGGGGAATTATTGAAATGAGAAAATGCTTTTGGCTGGGTCATTTCCAGGCACTTCCAAACAGAGGGACAGGTGCAGAGGACACCCAGCAAGTGGTTTCACACTTGGGCTACGGCACTAGGCTGCCTGGGTTCGAATCCCAGCTGCCACATTTAATAGTCGTATGACTTTGGGCTCGTTACTGAACCTCTCTGTGCCCCAATTTTCTTATCTATAAAACAAAATATCACAGTGCCTGCCTCATAGGGAGGCTTAGAGAAGATGATGTTTGTAAAGTAGCTGGTGAGTAGTGAATACCAAAAAAAAAAGAAAAAAATGCAACGTGTTAGTGGGGAGAAAAGCAGTTTCGTGCCGTGTAACACACACCCTGTGATTGTCCCCTGGACCTAGCACCATGTTCTGGTGGCAAGTGTGAAAACAAGCTCCCAGGCCCGTGGAACACAGCCAGGGTCACGAGAGCAAACCCCGTGGGGCCAGAGGAAGGGGAGGCCTGCCCTGGGCGGGGGCTCAGGAAAGCTTCTTAGATAAAGTGGGCTTCGGATCCAGCTTTCAGGAACGTGTAGGGTCGTAAAACCTTGATGGGGGGACATCATTCCAGGTGGAAGAAACAGCAGAGGCCAAGGGTTAGAGGTAAGAAAGAGGGGAGCTCTTTCACAGCGTCAAAACAAGCCCTGAATATCTGGCGACTTCTCCAGCTCTCACGACAACACGCCTTCCCTCCGGACCGTCCTGACAGCTGCGTCTCGCACACAGCGAGATCAGAGCTGCTCCTGCATGGTTGGGCTGGTCCTGGGAGTCGGGCAAGCATAGCTCCATGTCGAGGCTTTCCCACTCTGCCTGGTGCCTGGGAGCCACACTTCCGTGTGGGACCCCTGAATAAACTTTGGAAACGCCGGAGACCCCAAAATCCAATCCCCACGCGCTGGTGTCTGGGTCTGCCCTGGAAAAGCCCAGATGGGGCTGAAGGAAGGGAAGCTACTTCCTAGGAGAGGCACAGATGTGGATCCCAACTCTGCCCCTCTCTGGTTGTGTGAACGTGGGCAAGTGACTTAACAGCTCTGACCCTTGGTTTCCTGGCCTGTAAATGGCAATAATAAAAGTTGTGCCCAATATGCATTCCCCAGCACCCCAATTTCCCCTTGCTGCTGTTCATAGTGTCTTAAAGAATAGGAAATCCAGGTGCCTGCCCTTTAGACAGCCTTCCTTTTGCTGCCCCCTCGTAGCATCAAGGGGGAGGCCTGTCACTCAACAAGGATCTTGAGTGGAGGGGTCCAGGGATGTGAGGGAGATGTCCCATTGGGGGCAACTCAGGGAATATGACATTCGAGCTCCTGAGGCCTGCAGGCACTCACTGAGTCCTGCCTGCACTAAGCCTCTTCTCTAGCTGTCCCTTCCTTCCTGCCAGCTCCCTCTCACCCTTCCAGCAAACTCCCAGTTTGCTTACATTAGCTGGAGTCAGGGTCTGTGGCTTGCGATCAAACAATCCTCCCAACACGGAACTCATACCCAACTAACGGGGTTGTCGTAGCGACTAAAGATGAATGCACAGGACGGGCACGTTACAAGGGCCAGAGGTGGTTGTCGTCACCATTATTATTTTTCATTAATTTTCACAATAACCCATGTGTAAGGCAGGAGGTGCACCCATTTAAAAGATGGGAAAATAGAGGCTCAAAGAGGTTAAGTAGCTCCCCAAGTTTACTCCCTAAGTATCAGAGGGGGATGCAATCCCAGATGTGTCCCTGAGCCTTACGCAGTCCCTCACTGCCTGAGGGCTGCTTCTGTGTCAGTGCACCTTGCCCAGGTGTCACTCATCAGCTAAAGCCACCTTGCCTCCCAGGTGCCCGCTGCGGCTCAGGTACTGGGCACAGCGGGCGTGAAGAGCATGGCGCTGGGGGCGCGTCCCGGCCCCCCACGTGAGCACCCTGCAGCCCAGGCGCTCGTCCCTGCTGTCTCAGGTAAAACTCTGGAAACCTCAACCCCTAATTACCGCCTGGCACAGGGCACCCGGCGGTTTCCGGAGGGCTTGTATTGACTCGCACAGTCTTCATAGGACATGGGTCTGGGCTAAATTTAAGCCCCGTCACAGACAATTTAACAGTTTTCTGTGGGGGGGTAATTGAATGGTGAACCATAATTACCGATACAACTGATACCTTAATTCCCAAAACAATCTGTGGAGGCGTGTGGAATTCAAATCAGTCCAATTAGAATTCTGTCTTCTCATAATAAAATACAGCATAATTGCTAATTGTCCTCCTGACTCACAATATTTTAAGGCAGAAAGTTGGTTTTGTTTTTTAATATGGCTTTTATTTTAAAGTGTTTGTTTTTAATATTGGCCCATTGCCCATGAGGGGGAAGAAACCAGCCCTCTGTGCTGGAGGCAAGAGGCCTAGAGAGGCCAGCTGGGCAGAGGGCTCCACCGCCATCAGGGGTGGTGGCCTCTTAGCAAGGCTTAAGCTCTGTCGCTATAAGCCGCTTGAATCGTAAAGCACGTTTGAGTTGACAAAGCATTTTGATGAGTACTAGAGTCAGACATGAAGAAATTCAAGGTGAGACTGTAGGATTTAGGGCAAGTTATTTAACCTTTGCGTGACTCAGTTTCCTGATCTGTACAATGGGTGTAATAACTGACTTCCCTCAGTGGATTGTTGTGAAGATTGACACGGTGCCTGGTAAACACTCCAGAAATGGTAGCTGCTGTTATTATCATAAATTCATCATTTGTTCATTCATTCAGCAAATACATACTGAACGCTATACATTCCAGGCACGGTTTTGGGGGCTGGGAATATACCAGCACATGAAACAGATGAAGCCCCCGCCTTTGCGGAGGTTACATTCTAGCAGGGAAACATGATAATAGACAAATGAACATGTCTATTATCATGCTATTATCATGTCTGTTACATGTCTAGAACATGTAAAAGAATCTGACCCCTGTGAGAAGTCACATGACATGGTCAGGGAAGATGTCTCTGGGTTTATTGACCCCAGGAGGCTGAATATACAAAGAGGGAAACTGAGGCTCAAAAGTTCAACTTTGGGGCGGCACGTACATGCCACAAGTGTTTCAGAGAGATGGGGGGAGGAATAATCTCCGGGAGAGGGAAGGAGTGGCCTCGGTGGTCAGGCCGCGACTGCCACGGAGAAGGCGTGGGGACCTCAGCTGCTGAGTCACAGCTTCTCCCTGCCATCTGGAAGAGTCCTCGCGGTCACCCGGAGCTTGCCATGCAGGAGAAGGTGCTCAGTCAGTGGAGCTGGAGAGCGCAGGCTTCAGACCCTGGCCCTGGGTGACTTGCTGTGTGGCCTCAGACACCTGCTGCACCTCTCCCGGGCTGCCGCTTCTCCCCTGTAAACTGGGAACAAGAAGATTTATGTCACAGGGTCATTGGTGAGGGTTGTGTGGGACCACGCATGTCTGCAGCATGGCATACCCTGGGCACTCAGCAAGTGCCCAGTCTGCCCCCCTTCAGAAACTGAGGCCCAGACAAGGGAAGTGACTTGCCCAAGATCACAAAGCAAGTCACGGCAGAGAGCAGGCAGGGTTGGGTTCAGTGTTCTTCTCACCCCTGCCAGCCAGGACTCAGCCGCCCCAGTGGCCAGGGGGAGAGGCGTGCAGGGCAGCAGGCAGACAGGAAGTTTCCAAGGAGGGAGGATGAGGGTTAAACACAGAGGCGCACCTGAGTTAGCATGAGACAAGCCGTTCAGATTTTGACTTCAGTCATTCATCTACTTCAGCGGCCGGGCATGTCGGAGATGCCCCCAGGAGTTACAGAGCGGGCTTTGGGGGAAGGGGGAGGTTGGAGGGATGGGGACAGCTGGTCTGGAAAGGAGACATATTGCTCCAGGACAACCCCCTTGTGCTGAGAACGCCTCTGGCATTCCCAGACAGGCCCTCCCTTCCCCATTTGACAAATCCCACTTCCCAGCTGGGATCCAAGGGGTCTCCAAGATTAAAAGCCTGGTCACCCACTGGTTACGGGGCAAATGGCTCCTATTACGAGAGGGCCGTAGGGGCCTGGGAACCCAGCAAGGGGTGGACAGGCGCCTGCTGACACCTTCTTATCCAGGGGCAGGTCCATTCACTGTCCACACAGAGGTGGGGGCGTGGGGGGCCTGCACCTCCACAGTGATTATTGCCCAGGCCCCCTCATCGATGGGAACCTATTTCCAGCCCAAACAGAGCTTGGCCTGCTGCTCGAGGGCCCCCTTCCCATGACCGAGGCATGGGGGCGGGGTGCCGGGGGGAGGGTCAGACTCCTGGCAGCCCAAGGGAGAAGCAGCGAATTTGGGGCTGAGGGTCTGGGCAGGCTTTTGGGGTTTAATTCACACATTTGGCCATGAGAACCCCTGCTGTGCCCTCAGAGTCCTTATAGACGTAACTTTAGACACCTGGGCTCCCTAACACATAACTACGGCAGGTGTAACAGGCACATTGAACAAGCACAGCTCCTAGGATCATCAAAACACAACTTTGTCTCCCACCTTCCCTTAAACTTTCTTCAGTGAGAGTAATTCTCCTGTTTCTGAACAAGAACTCCCGCAGGCCCATGACTTTTCTGCCTACTCTTAGGTAAAAGAGAGTCCTGAAGTCACTTTAAGTCACAAATACCATCTCAATTCAGATGCTTCAATGTCCCGTCCATGACAGTAACTGAAGCTGAACCCGATTTAGTGACATGCTTTACCCCTCCCCAGCTGGCAGCCTGTGGTGGGAGAGGAGGCCTAGGGGCTTCTCTTCGGGTTCCCAGCAGTGCTGTCCCCACCCTAGGCTTCAATCCTACCTGACCTGCAGCCCAGTGAGCAGGGTTTGGGCCTCTGGGCTGGCCTTGGGTGTATGTCTAATGCCGGCTCTTTAGGCCTTGGTTAGAAGAAGTCAATAAATATCTGGGTTTTATGCAATATTCCTATGGCAAGAATGGTGCTTTAAAGCTAGGCGTGGTGGCTCACACCTGTAACCCTAGCACTCTGGGAGGCTGAGGTGGGAGGATCACTTAAGCTCAGGAGTTTGAGACCAGCCTGAGCAAGACTGAGACCCCATCTTTACCAAAAATAAAAAAATTAGCCGAGTGTCAAGGCACGCACCTGTAGTCCCAGCTACTAGAGAGGCTGAGGCAGGAGGATCACTTGAGCCTGGGAGTTTGAGGTTGCAGTGACCTGTGATGATGCCACTGCACTCTACCGGGGCAACAGAGTGAGACTCTGTCTCAAAAAAAAAAAAAAAAAAGAATGGTCCCTTAGAGTAACAATGAATAAAAGAATACCTACGTTTGTATTCTGACATGACTCCCACTTACTCATTGTTCCAGCTCTAACTGAAGGTCCATACATGGTTGACACCAGGAAAGCTCCAGAGATGGAGAAGACTTGGCCTCATCTAAATGTTCAAAGCCCTGTGCTCAGTCACCTGTCTCACAATGACCAGAAACTCAATGACATCCCAAGCGAGGAGAAACCCATTCCTTTGTTGTTGTTGTTTTGTTTTGTTCTTTAGAGATGGGGTCTTCCTCTGTTACCCAGGCTAGAGTGCAATGGTGGCATCATAGCTCACTGAAACCTCAAACTCCTGGGCTCAAACAATTCTGCTTCAGCCACCACACCTGGCTAATTTTTTTATTTTTTATTTTGTAGGGATGGCGGTGGTCTCACTATATTGCCCAGGCTGGTCTGGAACTCCTGGCCTCAAGTGATCCTCCTGCCTTGGCTTCCCAAAGCACAGGGATTACAGGTGTGAGCCACCATGCCCAGCCAAGAAACCCATTTCTATCTCTGTTTAGGCACCAATCAGGAAGCACAGTGCTATGGTCTACAGGACATTTCTAAAGACCACATCTTCAGCAGTACCCATTTTACTGATGGGGAAACTGAGCCTCAGAGAGATTAACTAATGTGCACGGTGATACTCAGTAAGTCTCAAGGTTTAGACTCTAACCAAGGTCTTCTAGTCCCAACCTCAGAGCTGCCTCTGTTTCACCACTGGCCTCTCTTGTGCATTAAAGGCCACCATCTGACTCTCTTTTGTTATTTGTGTGAGAGAAGAGCAAGGCAGGGAATCTTTGCTCTAAAAACTAGCCAAGCAGGAAGGCTAGGCAGGCTAAATCCCTTTCCGGGATCAGGAGAAAGCAGCCAGGGCTCGACCCTCTGTGTGGCCAGGGAAGCTGCAGGGCAGATTTTAACTCCAGATATTTGAGAACCCCTGGAAGCCCTTGAGTGCTGTGATATTGTTAGTATGAGGAAGACGCAGGGAAAGCTTAAGATTTGGAATTGTTAGGAGCAGTGAAAACACTACTTGAAAATAGAGAGGAATAACATAATGTCTGCTGGAACGTCCCCAGTCATATTCATTTTCTCAGCCACCCCAACATTAGGAGATATTCTTTTACCCAGAGTTCAGACAGAAGTCCCAGAATAGATCCTCATTGGCTCAGGTAGGTCATGTGTCCCTCCCTAAACCAATCACAATAACTGGGGAAATTCAGAGACCTGATTGGGCCAGGCCTGGGTCATATGATTTGTCTGAAAGATGCAAGATGGGGTCAGCTTCCCGTGAACTACTTGTAATGTGGGCAGAAAAGAGCTGTTACCAGAAGCAGGGGGAAGGGAAAGTGGGAAATTAGATAGGAAAGAGGGCTTTGTAGGCCAGATGAAGGATTTCTACTTTATAAATTGGCAGCAGGCGCCAATGGATGCTTTCTGCACAGGGGAAAGACATTATCAATGCTGGGGTTTAGGAAGGTGAATCAGGCAGTAGTGAAATTGTTGCAGCTTGTGACTTTTAACCATTAAGTGTCAATTAAACATATGTAGTATCTATTAATGTAAGTTTCTTAGCAATATAGCATAATGGTTAAGAGAGTAAGACCTGATTCTGTCACTTACCAGTGACTTTGTGGAAGTTACTTAACTTCTCTCTGCCTCAGTTTCCTCATCTGCAAAATGGGTATAATAACAATAGCTGCTCCTGGGTTTGTTGTGCAGATTAAATGAATTTACACACGCAAGTCACTTAAAGCAGGGCTAGTCAGAGTGTTTGCTTCGGTTCCTAGGAGCTGAGAAACTTACATCCTGGGGAGTCTCTGGCTCTGGCTGCACAGACCTGGCCAGGGTGGGCTGGCAGCAGTGGCCAGCCCCGAGCAGTGACCCACTTGCCTGCAGCCCTCCAAAGCCTCGCTTCGTTGACAAACAGGAAGGTGGCAGGGCTGCCTGCGTGCCTCTACCGCCCCCACAGCCCTGTGTCTGGCCTGAGCCCTCAACTCTGCTCACGGCTGCGGTGAACTTGGATGGTGCTGCTCTCACCACAAACCACAGTCCATCACAAATTGCCGTGTGGTGAGTAGCAAGCACATTTATAATTGATGAAATCAGGGGGCGAGAGCTCATTGCTGAGATGTTTAGTAAACAAAACCCTGGGCCCTGGGGTGGGGGCTGGGTGTGCTTGAGAGAAAACAAGAGCAGGTGGGGGGCTCAGCTCCCTCACAGAGTACATCAAAGACCCCCAGCATTTGTTTTTATTACTAAACCTATTTTGAAATACTAAACCTATTTCAATCCTACAGAAAAGTTGCAAGAATATATATCCATCCCTTAGGGTCACCCATTCTCAACATTTGGTCATATTTGCTTTAGTTCTCTCTATATATGTGTATATCTAGTATAATAACAACTACATTCTTTAGTCTTTTCTTAGCCTTTTATTATTGTCTTATTCTTAGTCTTTTTATTCTTCTGAGTCCTTTATTTTGCTGAACCATTTGTGAGCAAGTTGCAAAGATCATGCCCTTCCTTCCCCAAATACTTTGAGGACATCCTCTTACATACCTAAAGGAGAATGATGAACATCAGGAAATTTAATATCGACACAATACTGTGATCTCATATACAGTCCATTTCCAAATCTCACTGATTGTCCAATACCATCCTTTATAGAAACTTTTTTTTCTCTAAGGGAGCCCGACCAGCCCTTCATCATCAGGGTCCCTGGTAATTGTCACCCTTGGTCCCCTGTCCCCACTCGCTGGCCAGGATCTCACAGTCAGGTAGGAGTGATGAAGTTGTGGTCAGGTCAGAAAACAAGGCCAAGCTTGAGATGACAAGTGAGCCAGATATCAGAGGTGGCTAAGCTCCAGGAGCCCCAGAAGCTGTTTCCAAAGGGTCCCCAGGGATGAGAGTCCACGTGAGCAGGGGGAGAGGCTCTGGCAGGTACTGGGAGCCCGAGGGAGACAGGCAGCTCCCACACTTCCTGTCACAGCACCCAGCCCCTGCAAGCACAGGTGGGGGCAGGAGAGCTGTTAGGAAGACAGATGGGGAGGTGCCCACCACCCTTTCAGACACAGGGGCTGGCAGAAGGATAGCCTTGTCATCTGTATTATGCTAATTAGCTAGTTTGCATATTCATGTAACAAATGTATATGGCACCCTTACTGTATACCAAGAAGTATGCTGGGTGCTGAGGATACAGACCCAATTGCAGCCCGGTGGTGTTTATGTCCCACTGGGAGATGGATATTTTGCATTGTTGTTATAAAAATAGTCCCTCCGCTCCCATTCCTTCCTCTCCCAAACAGGTGTGGGAGAGTGAATGTCCCCACTCCACTGCCATTAGGCTTGGCCATGAGACTTCTTTGGCGGCTAGAATGTTAGCAGCATGTCATGATCACCCTTAAACATGCTGTGAGGTTTGGCTTGACTTTTAAGGTCCTACCATTCTCCGTGAGAAGCACAGGCCCCAGGGCATGGCTGGGCCCAGGAGAACGAGGAGCTACTGGAGCAGACCCACACTCAAGCCACAGCCTGGAGCGCCCTGTGTGGCTGACACACAGACCCGTGAATAAGAAAAATCCATGCTTGTCGTTGGAAGCCTCTGAGTATCGGGGCAGTTTGTTATACAGCATCATTTCGGCAGTAGCTGACTAAGACAGGTGGAGATGGAACATAAACAAGCCAGCAAATTTTACATGTGTGGTGCCAGGGGGCGATAAGAAGAGGACAAAGACAGCAGGAGAAGGGGAAGAAGCGCAAGTGCTGTTACAGATAGGGCTGCAGGGAAGGGCCCTGATAAGGTGGCAGAGACCTGAAGGAAGTAGGGGGTGAGTCACTCGGTTATCTAGGGCAGGAATTTCTGGCAGAGGAAGCAGCAAGTGCAAAGGTTCCGGGGCAGGGCGAGCTGAGCGTAGGAGCAGGCCCATGTGACTAGAGCAGAAGGAGCCAGCTCAGAGAGGGGCTGAGGCCTGACCCTGTGGAAGGATGTGGACTTTTATTATATCACCTAGGATAACTTGCTCCTGGCAGTCTGATGAAAGAGCCAGAAAACACGCGGAAAGTCATGGCTGAGCTCCCTGGTTTGGGGTCTGTACCAACAGTACCAGTGTCAGCCATATTCAAGCCAGTGTCCCAGGGGCCTTTTCTCAGCCCTCATTCTTCTTTTGCTCGAGGTTCTCCCCTCCCTGGTCCCCTCCCTATCTGGGCTCTCCTCCCACCTCCCTGACACCCCCAGCTCCCTCGTTCCCTCTCTGCTCCTCTCCCTACCCCCAACCCTTCCCTGACCCTCAGCCCCTCAGTCAGCCTCCTCGGCTCTCAAGCTGGGGACGACTCCCAGCCCTCCAGCCCTGTCCTGGAGCCCTGGGCATCCTGTCACTAGCTCCCTGCTTGGACCTGTCCCCTGGGGTGGCCTGTGGCCCTCTCTCAGTGAGCATGGCTTAACTTGAGCTCATCACCAGGGCAAGGGCTTTCAAGGGACAGTCTGAAACCCCAGGAGCTTCATAGAATCCCCCGGGAGTCCAGTCAAGTTCACAAGTCAGCACCAGCTGGGCCACTGGCCCCATTTTCCTGAAATACTTATGTCAACATGTCATCCTCAGCCCCTGTCTTGGATGGCTGCTCTTCTCTGTGGGATGGAGGAACCCTCCTCGGCAGGGCACTTCTGCCGTGGGGTCTCGGCTGGCCTTTGCACCAGCTCCTCCCCCCAGCCAAGCTGGCTACCCCTCTCCCCCTGCCTCAGGCATACTTTGCCTCTGGGTCTCTGCTCATGCACAGTGGGTATTTGCTGAAGACCTACTGTGTGCAAGTCACTGCCCAGGGTGCTGGGGTGCAGGGGGCATCCAGGGGGCTTACAGCCTGTAGCGCCCAGCCGAGCGCCTCCGCCGCTCTCCCTGCACCTCCCCTTCCTCCCCTGCCCTCAAGGCCGGGCCACCCAAGGCCTCAGTGACCGGTGCCTCCTCTGCTCCTTGGTCACTTGGCACTTAAGCATGCCTTGCCTGTGTCTGATTGCGCCTTCAAACAAAGATTTCCTTTTTTAATTATTAAAGTAATACACACTGATTGTGAAAAATATGGAGAATGCAGAAAAGAAAGCAGCAAAAGGAATTATATAATCTCAGATCACAAAGAAGCTTCCCTTAAGAGGTGTCGGCAGCTGCTCGCTTTCCATGCGCCCTCCTCGCAGAGCAGCCTTGATCCCCCAGTGCCAAAAATGATGGAATCAAAGCCTTTTCTGGAAGTGGGCAGAGTTTTCCAGGGGTGGGGAATAGACGAGAGAGAACTTAAGAGAACTGAGTTCCTAATGGAAAGTGGGGGCGGGGGCGCAGGGGGAGGCCCAGAGTCCAAGAAATCCAAGAGATCAGTTATAACCGAGGGCACAGCTCTGGGAGAGGAGCCAGGAGGCCCTGGCTCTTTCTCCGCTTGCTGTGTCCGTGTGAACTTGAGCGAGTCCCATGGCCTCTCTGAGGTGCAGATTCTCCCCAGTGAATGGGCATGACATTCACCTCCTCACGACATTGTGGGGACTTTCAAATGCCACGAAGCCCTTTGTAAATGGTGACATCCAGCACAAACGGGAGGACGTGCTGCTCTCCCTGTGCGAGTCCCTTGTCTGGGTCCCGGATCCCGGTCTGGGTGCTGAGCCTCTCCAGGGCAAGGACCACATTTATTCATGCTTCTTCTCTGCGTGCCCCAGAGCCCAGCCCCGAGCAGGTGGGCGTACAGACACATTTATCATGCACCTGCTGCCTGCCGGACACTCTGCCGGGGTCTCTGACTCGAAGGAACTCTGGAGCTCAGATCCACCCTTTACACAGATGGGGAGAATCAAGGCTCACAAAGGGACTTGACACCCCCAGGCAGTGACAGAGCCAGGATGCAGACCCCGAGGAATGAGTGAGGGAGGGAATGAATGAGGTGAAATGGGGTCCCAGTCAGCACGATCAAGAGCTGACCTATGGTGAGCCTTAACCTTGACTGTGCTCGGTGGCCCAGCCGCGCCAGTGCCTCTCACAGCTTCTCAGGAATCTCCGTGGAGCACCCAGGCAACCTCCCGACGTGTGGGGCCTGGGGGCAGACCCCAGGGCCCAGGCAGGGGATGTGCTGCTGGGCCTTGTCATGAGCTGCCAGCTTTGCCACCTGGCTCTGAGGGCCCGGCCTCTCCCCAGGGATCAGGACGCCACTCCCAGGCCCTCTGGCCCCGTTTCTTACCAGGCTGCTCTGGGATGGCAGCGTCCCAGCACCGCTATAAATAGCATCTCTCTGGGCCCCAGACGGCCAGTTGGCAAACACTGTAATTTGCTGAAAAGTTTGGAATGTGTCTAAAAATGAAGAAGGCAAATGAGACCAGCCTTGAGGGGGTGTGACCAGCATATCCACTCCAGAGGGGGCTGAGCCTCTCTGCTGCTGCACGCCAACTTCTTTACAAGGGCACTGCAGGCAAGGAGAGGGGAGAGGGGACAAACGTGAGTCTAGGAAGTAAATATTATCATTTCCACCAACAGCCTCGGCCCTATGTCCTGTATTGGCCTCACCTCTGACCTTCCTGTCCCAGCTGAAGGAGGAAAGGGGCCGCCACCGCTTAACCCTTTCTTGGGCTGTGCTAGCTAAATTGAAGAGGACTTGGTGAGCACGTAAGGATTATGAGAGCCAGAAGGAAACCTCCAAAACAATTTCATCCAACTCCCCCAGTTTGCAAATGAGGAAGAGATTTGACAAAGGCCGAACAGCAAGTTGAAGCAGAACCGAATGTCAGCCGAGGGCCCTGGGCTCCCAGCTTGGTACCAAGTGTCGGAGCCCAGGCCCCCTTGGAGGGCCAGCTCCCTTAGGGAAAGGTGGGGGGGCCCTGTGGCTCTCAGGTTATGCAGAGGGTTGACACCAGGCAAGTCACTGCGCCTTTCTGATTCCTGGTCTGTCAGTCCACTCCAGCAAGACGCAGCCCTTGCTGTCCTCATTTTATACATGAACAGACTGAGCCTCAGGGCGGAAACCCACCCTCGCCCACAAAGCCAGAGCAAGGCTTGAGTAGAACTTACCACTCTGTCCCCAAGCCAGGATCAGGGCTTTTCCCACCTTCAGGCAGAACTCACTGCTTCCAAAGCCACCTTTTATTGTTCTTTGTCCTACCTTCTGGGGTTTTGATTGTCCCCTACAGGAAAAATCACTGAAAACAGCGGTAGACTGGGTGTCAGGAATTCCGAGATGGGGCCTCAGACCCAGCACCGTCTCACTATGTAACCTTGGGCAAGTCACTTCCCTTCCCTGAGCCTCAGTTTACCCATAGGTAAAACTATAATAACAGTAAATGCTTCCGTGTGTGACACATAGTCATGTGCTTTACACACATCTGTTCTCTTGGTCCTCATAACAACTGTACAAACAAGATATATCCCCACTCTGTTTTACACATGAAGAAATTGAGGCAGAGGGTTGGGTCACTTGTCCAAGATCATGCCATTTTTTAAAAGTTTGAAAACCACAGCACTTGATGCTCCAAGGTCTCTTTCAGCCCTGATAATTCTGCCTTTTGTGGTTCCAAACACAACAGTAAGTAGTAGTGGCTCAGGTGGTAGCTCCCAGCTCCTGGCTGCTCGGAGGCTTCGTCTGAGGGCAGGGGAAGACGGAGTGGGGAAAGTTCACATCTGCATGAGGAGGAGAAAGGCCATCCCTGTAGAAGGTGCCTGCTCCGGGGCCGCTTGGTAAGAATTGTGGCTGGAAAGCGACATCTCGTGGCCAATTGTAGAACTGCACCCCAACAGAGCTGGGGACCCAATGTCCAGGGAGGAGGATGAAGAATGTGGGCGGTTATGTTGCTATAGAATGGGATGCTCATCTAAATTATTTGTAAAGTTTTAAAAACACACCGGTGCCAGGACCTCATGCCTAGAGAACCATGATCTCAAGGTGGGGGGTGGGGGGTCTATCTGTGTTTTTTAGGCTCAGGCGATTCTGTTCCAGCTGTCTGAGAACCCCAAGTATAGGAGGCTTTTAAGGGGGTGATGGGTGCTGGTCAGAAGAACTTCTCAGTGGCAGCCCCCCTACCTGGTGTTGCACTTCTGTCTGAGCTTCGGGAGCTTTCTAGGCAGCTGACAACTAAATCCATTAGGCATCATTTACAAAAGAAAATCTCGACGCATCTTAAATTTGATTTGGGCTTTTTAAAGACATAAAATGGCAGCTGGTGAAAAATGTGCGTCTAGAAATAGAATCAGTTATTTTAGAGAAATGTCAGTGAAGTTCAGTGCATGGGAACATGAGTAATGATGAACCAGAACTAATGAATGCGGCGTGCAGAGGCAGAAGGCTCCTAGACCCGCTGCCTCAGAACCTCTTACGAAGGGGCGAGGGAATATACATTTGTAATAAACTCCCAGGTGATTCTTACACTTGGGAAAATTTGGTAAACTGGCTTTAGTAGACTTTGGAGTTAAGCTGCCTGGGCTCAAATCCAGGCTGTGCTACTTACTGACTGGGTGATCTTAGGCAAGTTAATTAACCTATCTGTGCCTTGGTTTCCCTGCCTGTTAAGAAGGTGCCCAGCACTACTGCTGGCATCCAGTAGGACTTAGCAGATGGCAGCTCCCCTGTCCCCTTCTCTAGCTCTGATCGTTTATGAATTTCACCTTCATCCTCCAGACAAGGCTGTCTCCTGGCTCTGCCATTTCTCTGATTCATCCTTTCTCTCAGCCCCCACTGGTCCTCAGTGAGTCTATTTGTCACCCACTGGCCTCCTACTGGGTTTCCCTAACTCTTGTCCCCATACCTCAGTGAGTCCTTCAAACAGTAGCAACAACACCCGTCACTGTGGTTTACAGTTGTCAAAGCACTTGTCACGTACATCGCCTGACTCATTCTTCCCCATCAGCCTGAAGCATCATCAGTATGAGCTCCCTGAAATGCGTGAGCCCAGGTCTGAGGCTCGGGGTGACTCTGACCATCCCAAGTTCCAAAGTGAGTAAACAGGAGCATCTCTGCCTCCCAGGGCTGTGACCTGCTGTCTCCCGGTTCCTCCCACAGCCCCTGATCGGAGTCTCCCCCCACCCTTCCCCTGCACAGGAAGTGGTGCTGGTTCCCCATTGATCAAATGCAAGTCCCTAGACCTGGTGTCAAGGCCCACCACAGCTTGGAACCACTGCCCGGTCCCCACTGCCGTCCCCACCGCCGCCACCGGCCCGGCTGGGCTGCTCCACCTGTCTCATCCTCCCTGCCTCCCCGCTGGGGTTTGGGGGGGGGCGCAGGTGGGGGTTCCCCTGCAGAGCGCCACCTACAGAGGGTAAGTGACCACAGGAATGGAGGCACGCCCTGCCTGGGGTGTTCACATCACCCTCCACTCCCCACACCTGGCCTCCTCCTCCAGGAAGCCTCCTGCCGCTGGGTGAGTATCCTGTGCTCAGCCAGGCGGTCGCAGCCTCCCCCTGCCCCACTGCCCCCACACATACACCTGCCATTTGTCCCTTTGTGACCAGCACCTTAATCTTTGTACTTGTATTTGTCCTGTATGTCGAATGAGGGTGGGGTGGGAGTGGGTAAGAGAGTGCTGCGGTCCCTCCACACTGGAGCCTGCTGTGAACCTATGGACAGAACGGGGGTGACAGACAGGGCCACTCTCTACTGCCACCCTAGGCGCCGGGGGCAGCAGCAAAAACCACCACTGGCTATTGTGATTTCTAGGGGCACTTGTCACTGCTAAGTGGCACAGGGGTGAGTTTCCAGGCTCTTCCCTGTGGCCCGTGGTCTCCCTGGGCAAACTGTAACTACCCGGGCAGCGCGTGGCATGCCCCTGTGGGTCCTCAGTGTCAGGCACCCGGGGGGGAGGTGGGATGGGATGGGATGTGGCGGGTGGGGTGGGGACCTGGGTCGGGGTAGGAGTGGTGGCTGGCTCGATTGTGCTCTGATGCTGCAGGCACAGACGAAATGTCATTCAGGAGCCCAGAATTTGCATTTCTTGGGAGGCAGCTGGCTGTGGTGGCATCAGAAGCCTCAGGTTTGTGCCTCCCTCCGTCTGCCCCTGCACCTCTGAGCAAGTGGCCTCAATGCTGCAGTGTGGGGGTGAAGTCATCAGAGCCACTTTAGGGTCAGGAAGGCCAGCTGGGGGGGAAGGGCTGGAGCACTGGACGCACGCCAGGTGCCCTGCTTATGCCGTCCTCTCACAGCAGGGGTGAATGTTTTTACCCACATCTTGCAGGTGAGAAAGTGGAGGCCGGAGAGGCTGTTGCTGTAATTCACATGAGGCTCTCTCTGCCTTCAGTGCCCGAACTTGGCCCTGAGGCCAGTGGTTCTTAACCCTGGCAGCACAGTAGAACCCAGGGAACCCTTTAAGCACCCCGAGCTCCAGGCTGCATCCAGACCAGTTGAGTCAGACCCTCTGTGGAGGGGCGGGCGGACCCAGGCAGCCGTATTTTTAAAGCCCCCAGGTGACTGTGGTGTACAGCGAAGGGGGAGAAGACACACTAATGGCTCAGCCAGCACTTTGCAAACCGCCAAGTTGTGCAAAGTTCCCTTTATGTCATTATGCGGCTCCCTATCCATCCTGAGCCTCTGTCCTCATCTGTAAAATGGGAATAGTTACAGCTCCCCGCCTTGGTAAGTTGAAGTGCATCCTCAATTAACATTGCAAGTCACCCACCCTGAACTCTTGTTCCTTTTACTCTGTTTTTTTATTTTTTTGGTTTTTTGGATTTTTTTGGCCATAGCTCTTATCACCTGTGAACATATTATATATTTTCTTTTTTATGATTTTCATGTGTTATTTTTTGTCACCCCCCTCCCTCCACTATATCATCATCTGCATGAGAGCCGTGATCTCCGTCTTTGCTTCAGTTTTGTTCTTTCCTGTATCCCAAGCACGGAGCAACACAATGTTTGGCACATAGTAAGTGCTCAATAAATAGTTGTTGAATGAATGAATGTGCCTGTGCCATCTAATAAATGCTACAGGTCTCGCTGCTGCTGCTGGGGTTGTGGTCTGCAGCATTTTAGCCTGAACCGCTCACCTCCCAAGCTGCTTGCATCCCAGAATCAAGCTGGGTCTTCCTTTCCACGAGAAACACCCCTCTGTCCCCAGTTCTCGGGGTCTCCCCATCCCACCAGCTCCCCCTGGACACACAGTACCCAGGCACAAGCAGGGAGAAGTGGCAAAGTTGCAAGATTTCATTTGTAATCCTTTTCAGATGAAATGTCAGAAATATTAGAAAGGCAGAGTCATAAATCTGATCCTAATATAGCATAGAGCTTATTAATGAAGAATAAATCACCGAGGGAAACCTCCCCGGAGTGCTTTGCCGGGGCCTGTGGGGAAGATGGCATATTTATGTGCAAGCGTATCGGCTCTTTTACTTTCTCAGATATATGGCCAAGGCAGATTTGTCAGGGCAGTAGCCTTAACATCAACCAATTATATTTTTTTCTAGTAAAACTTAATCTATTCTATAGAAATCTCCTAAGCATTTATTGAACTAGGATCACATCCAAATGGAGAAGATTAAACATACATGCGGTGCGCACTTCTGCGGGGCTGTGGGAGGCCCCGAAATGGAATGACTGCGGCCCCCCTCCAACATACTCTCCCAGCTGGAAGGCTCAGAAGGAAGGAGCCAGAGGGCCCAGCCTCATGGCACAGGTGGGGAAACCAAGGCCCAGAGAGACGATGAGCCTTACTCAAGGTCACCAGATTGCTAAGGCTGAACCCCAGGTCCTTATTCCTACCCCCCAAAAATGTCCACATCCTAATGCCCTAATGGTCCCAATGTGAATATGTTACCTTACATGGCAAAAGAGACCTTCCAAATGTGATGAAATTAGGATATTAAGATAGATTATCCCGGACTATCCAGATGGGTCCAGTACAATCAAAAGGGTCCTTGTAAGGGACAGAGGGAGGCAGGAGGGTCAGGTAAGGAGATGTGATGACAGGAGCAGGGGCTGGAGTGATGCGGGGCTGTGAGCCAAGGCACGTGGCAGCCTCTAGAAGCTGGAAAAGGCGAGAAAACAGAGTCTCCCCCGGAGCCCCCAGAAGGCGCGCAGCCTGCTGACACCTTGCTTTAGAATTACGCTCCTCCGGGGCTGTAAGATATGAAATTTGTGTTATTTTAAGCCACTCAGTTTGTGGGAATTTGTTGTAGCCGCAACAGGGGACAGATACAGTGTTGGAGAGAGAAGCTGTCACGGGACACGGCCCCTGGCAGTGTTGGCTTCTGTCTGTACCCAGTACTCCAGAGGGACCCCTACCCTGAGGTCCCCCCCAGATCACCTCTGGTGCCAGGCAGCTCCTGTCCAGCAGCCGCAAGGCCGTCACCCTGCCTGCTCTTCTTGCTGCGTGACTCTCTCGCCCGTCTGTGTAGGGCTGCAGTCTCCCTGTTGCCTCTCCGTGGCCTGAGCCACCTCAGTCTCAGGAGAGGAAGCCACTGCTCCCAAGGGTTTCCCTACTCCCTCGCCTCTGCCCGTCCCCTCCTCTCCAAGACTGGGAAGCTAAGGAGACAGCAACCTGCATGCAGGACTTCCCCGTCTAGCCTGTCCTTGGTCCTCAGCCACCATCTCCAGCCCCTCCCATGGCCTCCCCTTGTCATCTCCGCTGCGGGGGAGCCACTGCTCCCCTCTGGCCATTCCTCTCCGCATTCCTGGGCTCTCAGGGGCAGAGCCTGGCTCGGAGAGCTCTTGGGGGGGACCTGACCCACACGGAGAGGGACAGGAAGGGGAAGCGTGTGGGAAAGAGGCCACCACAGCTGTGGTGCAGACGTCCTTCCAGCCTGGCCCGCAGCTCGCCTTGCCTTGAAGGTGGCATATTCCCAGACACCCGCTCACCCGAAAACGCTCCGTGGCCAAAGCAGGCTCTCCGAGGGTGGGCCCAGGAATCTGCAGTTTAACCCGCTCCCTGGAGGTGTCTTACTGCACAAGACTTAGGAAGCGGAAGGGGCCTGGGCCTTGAAGGCAGCCAACACCGGGTTGAACTCCTGGCTTTCCCACCTCCCGGCTGCGGGAAGGTTATTTAACCTCTCTGAGCCCCAATGCTCTGGTCCATAAAGCTGGGGGTTCTGATCTGCATGTGACCAAAGTAGGAGAATTAACATAAACACATAAAGCACAGGGGCAGAGGCTGTGGGGGCCCTGCCCACAGCTCCCAGACCCCATCGCCTTGGAGCCCAGTGGGCCTGACTTCTGACTGCCTGAGGGCCCCGGAAGTGCCAGAGGATTAATGCCCCCACCCCACCCAGCAGCCTCCACTGCTGATGGCACGGAGTCGCTCCTTGACCTTCCCAGCAAGATTAAGCTCCTGTGCCCTGCAGGGGGGACTTGCCTGATGACACGCCCTTTGTCAGCTGCGGAGTTGACCATGAATGACCCTTAGATAAATGACTTGCCCTACAGTGCTTGTCTCAGGACAGCTCCTGGGGGACCCCAGGCCAAGAGGAGCCCCAGAGCGCAGGGCCTGGCAACCAGGACGTGAGTTCTTTTTCCTCTCCCCGTTGGCTCTCGGTGTGGGGGACAGGTTGGCCCAGACCAGGCAAAGCCGCTGCAGGGCCTTGGGTAGTATGCCGGCTCGGAGGGGTATGTGTGCAGACACTGCTGTCCAGCGGCCAGCAAGGATGGTGCCCCACCCAACTGGAAGGACACCATCGAAGTCCCAGGGAGGCCAGCGCCCCCTTGCCTTGCCTGGCTTCCCAGTGTCTGCTGGTCGGGAGCGCAGCTACACCCCGTCTACAAGAATCCCGTCTCCCCCGCCCCACATCCTCGGTCTGAAATTGCCCCCGTTACTGCTTTCCCTGCCCTCACCTCCCTTTCCTCGTTCCTCAGACACAAAGCAAACAGCCGGCCCCCAATCCTAGAGACACCTGCTTCTAAATTTCGAAACTGCCAGGCCAAGCCCCAGCTGCCTGGGCCCCTGGCCACATGAGTTCCAGCCCCCAGGGGCACTGAAGTCACCTCCCAGAGAAATCCTATGATTTCATCTTCTATTTAATCTTTATTTCTCCTCATACTTTTTAGAACTTCAAATAATTTCTCGTTTGTAGTAACTAGGAAGCCATAAATCGCCCCTTTATGTCTAAGGAAAATCAATTGTTATTTGACATTTTACCTTAATATTCCCGACTTCCTTCAACTGTAATAAAGCTTCCATCTGCCTTTTATTTTACAGGCAATTAGTAAGTCACCTTTTTAAAATTTCTCCACATTTTCTATCAAATGAACGCTAGGATTGAAAGAGGAGAGCTGTTTTATGGGATTGAACTCACCGAGTAGAGGGATTTATCTGTAGCCTTCGAGGTACCAACACTCATTAATGGGTTTTATTGATTCGAGGGCTTTTTAACCCTTAGCAATAATACAGGTGTCACCTGCGTGCGGCAGCTGGGAGGGGGCAGGGAGGCTGGGAGGGGCAGGGAGAAGTCCCGCACATTTCTCAGCTCTAGGCCAAGCTAGGAAAGGAGAGAAACGAGGTCTAGTCCTTTGAAATGCGATCCCTTTTGGCCCAACCACACCCCCAGAAGTAAATCACAGCCCAGATACCCTCTTTTTTCCTGGAGAGAAAGTTTAAGTTTTGGGGTTTTTTTCCTGAATTACCCAGGGGAATGTGATACTTGTGGCCCCCCCTTCCCGCCAAGGGATCAAAAGAAAGAGGCCTGTTGTCGGGGTCTGACGACCTGGGCTTGGTCTGCCTCTATCAGCCCTGGATCTTGGGCAGGTCATCGAAGGGACCTCGGAGACTCAGTTTCCTAAGCTGTGAGGGAGGGAGTGGCCCCTTGGCCACCTCACAGGGCTTCCGGAGTCTGCAGCCACCCCGCAGGGCTTCCGGAGTCTGCCCACCAGATCACGTTGGTGAGAAATTCTTGGAAGACCATCAGGGCGTGAGAAACTCTGTGAGGAACCAGTAAAAGTTCTGTTCACACATGGGAACTTCAGTCCACAAACTCCATAACAAAAGCTGTTCTTCACCTTCATCGCCCAGGGCTGGTGGAACTTTGGTCCCAGCCTTTCCCCGCCAGGTTCTCCAGAACCCCCCACAGCCTCCGCTCCAGCCCCCTTGCTGGAAGGCCACCAGCTGACACCCAGAGCCCAGGAGGCCTTTCTTGGTCTGGACAGCGGGGCTGGAAGCTGAGAGCTGTCGGGAAGAGGTCAGAGTCTGGTAGCTGGAGACTAGGTCCAGGGAGAACCGGAATAAGACAGCAAGAGCCTCACCCTAGATACACAATGAGGCAAGAACCATAAATGTTAATGGTAGAATTTGAGGTGGCAGGTGTATGTAAAATTCTTTCAACGTTGCCATATGCTTGAAATTTTTCTTTAAAATGTTGGAAGGGAAAAAAATGTTCAGACTGTGTCAAATCCCTGCAGGTGGGTGCCTGCCGTGATGGGAGAAGGGAACTGATGTCAGCAGAGGAGGAGGACAGCAAGGGCCTTCTGAATCCAGAAGAATCCGCTATGGGACTTGCTGTATTACTTGCAGGTCTAGTGCAGAATGAAAATTCTCGGTCCCTTCCTCATACATGATTAAGGATATCAAGATGCAGAGCATTAAACCAAGTGCCATTTAAGCTCGGAGCCCTGGGTGCAAGCACAGGTCACCCGGCCGTGAAGCCAGCCCTGTCTGCTTGGAGGAGAGGTCGATGTTGACCACCCCTTCCAACCCATCTCTCCATTTCTGATCTTAGAAGAACAATACTCTGAACCCAGCATCTGATGCTAATGCACCATAAGTGGCAGACTGGGACATTTTCTCACGTGGCCTTTGCTACATGCCAGAAACTGACTCGGCACTGACATGTAATAACTTGTTCAATCCTCCCAGCAACGCTGTGAGACAGGACCCTTGTTACTCCCATTTCACAGATGAAGACTCTGAGGCTCAGAGAGAGTAAGTAACTTGTCTGAGGTCTCAGAGCTGGTAAGTGGTAGGGACAAGCGCGGGTCCCAGGTCCCAGGTCCCAGGTAGTCTGGCTCCAGAGTTGTGCTTTTAACCACTGCACTCTGCTGCCTCTCTAAAAAGACAGTCAGGGAAAGGGGGACAGTGACAGCCTTCTGGCCAGAATGCTTGTCCCAGGAGGGAGGCTTCTTGGCAGGTAGCTCAGTGCTTCTCAAGGACATGTCACCACACACCATCTTGAAATATGTCACAGGTATCATATTACTAGTTTGAAAGAACCAAAGTCTCTGAATAATTAAACTTTTTTTTGAGACAGTCTTGCTCTGTCGCTCACCACCCTAGAGTGCAGTGGTGTCATCACAGCTCACTGCAAACTGAGACTCCTGACCTCGAGCGATCCTCCCGCCTTGGCCTCCCAGAGTGCTGGGATTACAGATGTGAGCCACGGTGCCTCGCCAAACTTTTTAACAATGAGGGCAGTTTCAAGCACTGTCGCTCTCACTCATTTGGATCGAGACCGGCTTTCCTGACCGCAGGAGAGAGGGCTGCAGGCACAGCCAGCACCAGAGACGTCTCCTGCAGGATCCCCACGTAGGTTCTCAGGAGAGTGGGATGCTGGTGGGGACCATCACAAGGGGAGGCAGGGCAGGAGAAGCAAGAGCTGTGCCTCCAACCTCTTTAATATGGCACTGAACGATATTACATTTAGAAAACACAACGCTTTTTGTTTCGTGGGCTCCCTTTCTCATCATGACTGCCCCAGGACACCATGCACCTCCTGGTGGCCACCAGTGGTATTGCAGGCACAGTGACCAAGAGGAAGCTTATGGGGCCTTTCTCCTATTTGCTGGATGAGGCGAGAAGCTATATCCTCAACTCCAAGAATCCCATGCCCCCTAATCCCATATCCCTCACTCCGAAGTTGCTCCTAAGCACTACCTTCTCTACCCCCATCTCCCTTTCCTAGTTCCTCAAACACAAAGCAAACAGCTCCTGGGGAGAAGGCCCTTGAGGATGGATAGGAATTGGCCAGGGAGACAGCAGGGGAAGGACATCCCAGGAAGAGGGGACAGAATTCGAGCCAAGTCTTATAAGAGAAGAACACCAGGATGCACTCTCATTATTATTTCATTTTACCCTCACAAACAGCCTTGCCAGAGACATATTATTGCTCACATTTTAAGGTGAGGAAATGAAGGTTCAGGAAAATGAACTTATCTGCCCAAAGTGAAGAGAGCAGTAACTGGCAGGGCCAGCTTGTCTGATAGGAGTTGTGGAGGATTTGAGCTAGCAGAGAGCAGGAGAAATTCCTGACCACCAGGGAAAACAATGAACATACAAGGGGGCTTTCAAGTGCCCTAATAGCCCTTGGCGCAGAAGCCCACCTGGTCCCCAGGGCACAGCCAGAAGGGAGAAAGGCCCTTCCCGCTGAGGTGGCTGCCACTGGCTGGGCTGCACTCCACGCAGGCCAGAGGGCCGGAGAGATGGAGATTTACGACAGCCGTGACCTTCGTGACTTAATGGTCAGGAGTTGAGCTATTTCATCCCATCAGACAGTTTTGCCTAGAAATAGCCACAAACCTTCATTCCAGGATGGCTTTTAGTCATGAAGGGGTGACCTGCGTATCTCCTAAATCATGTTAATACGCAGGGCAGCAGGCGTCCTTCCCTCTGCAGCATCTTTTGCCATCTGCCAGCCAGTTCTTTCTCTGAAGGAAAGTCTCTCCTGGACGGGCAATGCTGAGGAATGCAGAGGAGAGGCAGGAAGGCTACTCTGGTATGTGGCCCGGCTTGGGACCATCTGCCCAGCCAGACAGAGCTGGGCAAGCTGTCAAGGGACTGCCGATAGACTCAGTCTCTCTCTCTCCCTCCCTGTCCCTCCTCCCCAGGCTCTCAGCCCCTCACCCAGCTAGCTGGCCCTCCTCACCCTCCAGGATGCCCTGGGGTGGAACTGGCTTGCTGAGCAGGAACCCTTTGTCCCCAGAGACTCAGTCCTTGAAAGAGACCATCCGGAGAACCCGTGTGTGAAGGGGTGTCACCAGCCCATTTTCCCTGAGCCCTCCTGCCAAGTGCAAGTGTGGGAAATCCTCCCCACACCTTCCTGGGTGTCCAGGGGCCTCCTGTGGGGCTCTAGGGGTCCTGAGATGTCATAAATAGGTAATCGATGGAGACAGGGTGGAATGTCCCATCCTGGGGCAGACTGGCTGATCCAGTGGCAGGACCCTGGGCACAGGCCACTGGATAGCCTCAATCATGGCCTCTGGCTGCTCACAACTCTAGCAAATGGTGTCTCTGCTAGTCATTCTCACTGTCCCCTCAGCAGCCCTTCCTGACTCAGGTAGGGGCCCTGCAGACCCCTTCCATGGATCTGACCCCTGGGTCCGGGACCCACCAGCGCCCCCTCGCCCACTCCTTATTCCCCCTGGCGTCCCACCCCACGCTGTCTTGGCCCTCCACAGAAACCTCTCCTTTCACTTTTCTCTCATATGTCTTGATGGCCTGTTAAAAGCCAAATCCAAATAATCAGCAACAGAAGTCAGTTGCCCTTCTCAAAAATCCAGAGGGCCAGTCCTCAAACCCTCCCCCAGAGGTGAGATACTTTTGTATCCTACTGAGTTGGAGTCACGCCTTCCCCTCACCCTGACCCCCCAGAATAGGCAATAAAGAAAAGAATCTCTAATGCAATAAGTCAAAGGAAGAAAACTACTAAAACAGAGGCTGTCTCCTGACTGTCCCCAGAGGGGCCCCACCTGGAGATGTATCAGTGACACACCAGCTGCCTTGCAGCAAGATTTGGTTGTCATTTACCTTTATAAGGAGCCTTCTCAGACCTCGTCTCTTTCAGAGCCACCATCCGGGATGGGTATTATTAAAAATAGCTACCATTAAAAACACCTGCTGGCCTGCATAGTGGCTCACACCTGTAAGCCCAGAACCTTGGGAGTCTGAGTCAGGAGGATTGCTTGAGGCCAGAAGTTGATGACCAGCCTGCACAACATAGCGAGACCCTGTCTCCACAAAAAAATTTTAAAATACCTACTATGCGCTGGGTGCTTTCCATATGTTACCCTCTGTAATCCTGGCGCGGACTCTGAAAGGTAGGTAGGTGCTGTTATTCCCACTTCACAGGTAGGGCTCTGAGGTTAATTAGCTTTCCGAATGTCATGCAGCTATAAAGTGACGGGGTGAGGCTACCAGTCCAGGTGGGTCCTCACGGGGAGGGGGGGAGGGGTGGCGGACCCGAGGGAGCTTCGGGCTGATTTCTGGGGTGTTCGCTCTCAGCGGGGATGTCATTCAGGACTCGGCCAGCAGAGGGCGCCAGCGCCCCGCCGAGGCCGTGGGTAGCCTGAAGGGCCGGCTGGGGCTCTGCGCCCCGAGACCTGCGGGAACGCAGCCTGGGGAGACGGCGCGGCACACTAGGCTTAGAGACTGCAGCGCCCGGACTTTCAGTGCCAAGAGCCCGCACCATTGGAACCCGCGGCTCCTCCCTTGGAGGCTGCCCTGAAGCGGAGATCTGGGGCAGATGGGGCCAAACACTGCCTGGGCCTTCCTCTTGCACTGGGAGTAATCTGGTCAGTGGCCGCCCCCACCGCCTGGATCTGCTCAGGCTGGCTGTGAGAACGGTGACCCTCCCGGTCTCTGCTACCTGGGTTCTGGCCCCATTCGGCCGTGAGAAGTCGGAGGCTTTCTCTGTACCTGTTTCCCCATCTGTGAAATCACAGGATGAGTGCGTCCCAGGGTCCAGTCCATGGAGGAGGGGGACCCAAGGGGCACATTTAGAAAGCTGCCCAGAGTAACCAAGGTACCAAGAGTTGACCACCCTGCAGACACTGGTGACCTCTGGTTGATCCAAAACTAAGGAAGACTCCTAAATATCGACATGGGAAGAGAAATGGACGCGATCACACGCAGCTGCTTTGGTAAGTAAGAATATCAAACCATGAGTCCACGGGAGTTGGGGCTTGGGGTTGGTGGTGGAGCAGAAATGGGGACACTGGCCTGTAGGGCCCCCCTTCCCTCCCAGCTCCCCAAGCCCTGCCAATCCTGCAATCCAGGTTGCAATGAGCTATGATGATGCCACTGCACTCTAGCCCGGGTGACAGAATGAGACCCTGTCTCAAAAAAAATAGATAAATAAATAAAAATAAAATAAACACGTTAAAAAAATAACGTTTATAATTGCGTATAGTTGATAGAGCACTTTTACCCACATTATCTAATTTAAGTTTTAGCTGTTATCCCCATTTAACAGACAACAAAACTGACCTTGAATAGACTAAAGCACAAGCCCAAGGTCAGGTGGCTTGTCAGAGGCAGACCAGGCACTGGCTCCAGGTCTGGCGGCTGCCCACGCTCGCCTTGCTATGTTCACCACCTGCCTGGTTGATTAGCTGCCTGACCCTTTTGGACTGAGTTGAATTGGGCCCCGAGAATTTCACCACCCCGATGCAGAGAGCTCAGCATGTGCTTGCTCTGAGCAGCGTGATGGTTGTTGTCCTGGCTAACATGGAATGCTCTGGGCACCACACAGAGATTTTTCCAACACGGAGATCTGACCATGCTGCTCCTGTCCTTACAGCCCCTCAGTGGCTTCCTGTGACTTGGGCCCTGCCTGCCCTCCCCTCTCCCCCGGACCACACCACACCACTACTCATTCATCCCATGCCTGCAGCAGCGAAGGCTCCCAGCAATGCCTACAGAATGAAGGAACGAGGCATCAGAGCATCTCAGACTTTCAGCATTGAGGGCTCCTTGTCCAAGCCAACCCTGTGCTTAGTGAAGACATCTGACCAGGACTTCCTCGAGCCAAAGAGTCTGCCTCTGCAGCTGTCACCAAGAGACTTGGTGGAAGGACATGGTTGCCCTGGATGGCCCACCTAGAAAGGCAGAGATTACCCCAATTGCCTTTGGTCACATTGCAGCATTTCACAATAGGACAATACATTGTCATGTTTAATCCTCAAACCCAGTCCTTGAGTTTAGTGGGACAGGAATTCTTTTTTCCATATTAGAAATGCCCACCTGTGTCCAGTACTATTGGAGGGGGTTTCTTGGGCCCATGTGGGTGAACAAAGCAGGTGCAGGCCCTGACAGAGTGCCTTCCAGCTCTGCCACTGGAAGGGGACATCACAGGCTTATAGTGGGGACAGCCATCCAGCTCACTGGCCTTTTGCATATCTTCCATTTAAAACCTGGAAAATGGAAGCTCAGGGCATACATGAGCCTGGTGCCATTTTGGAGGGGAGAGGTTCATTAACTGGAAAGTAGCTCTCTTCCTTTCCTCTGTGCCTGCATGCAATTGTGGGACCACAGGGGCCATAGGGGCTGGACACCTCTATCTGTCCACCACCATTCTAGGGTCACAAGCAGGTCCGCACGCTCTGGGGAGGTACAAGCTCTGGCCTGGGCACATTGCAGAAGGTGCTGCAGTTCTTATTCTCACCACCAGATGGCACTCAAGGACCCACTGCCGCATTCATACCTCTAAACCCATGAACCACGTTTTCTAACACCGTCCTCTGTAGACGAAAGCTCCTCCAGGGACTCTAGGACAGGACCCTTTGCCCAGGCATGAGATGCTTGGAAGGACCATGAACTGAGAAATTAACTGTTTGGGTGCCAAAAGTGGGAGTTGGGATGTGGGTGACAGAGAAGGTGAATGCTATTGCTGTTTGAAAATGTAACCACATTTTCAGCTTTCAAAAATAACCCAAGGCCAAGGACATCGGTGCAGTGTGTGTGTGCGTGTGTGTGTGTGTGTGTGTGTGTGTGTGTATGAGAGAGACCAGGGCATGTATGGACTTCAGGTTTCAGAGCTCATCTCTGTGTCCAGCTGAGTGTGGACGGACAAGATGGTACTTCCCAGCACCTGATGAGAGTGTACATACCTGTGGATCTGGCGGGGATAGGGGAACATTGGGTCCTGATGTGCCTAGCGTGTCTAGCTGTATGCGTATGTTGTTGGGGGTGCCTGGATCGAGCTTTTGTGGCCGTGCCTGTACGTGTGTGCCTGCCCCTGCTTTGATATTTCTGCCCAGATGACGGGGGCCCCACCGTATGGGTGAGCAGATGCACACAGTAGCATCACTAAAAGCATTTGTCATGGACACACATGTGTGCTCGTGCTCTGAGCCTATCTGTAATGGATTTGGTGTGATGCGTGGCCTGCATGCACGGGCTCTATGTAGGCACCGTCAGGGTCCAGGGAGGAGAGGTGCACACGTGTACGTGTGTTTACATGTGTGTACCCCTGCGTCCTGCCTCTCTGGGGCTTGGTGGAGGCCCCCTGCTCTCTATTCCCTGAATGTTTTACTTCTCCATGACACAGAGTCCTTCTAGGCTGCTGCTGTCCTCAGCGAACATTGCCCCTGCCTTTCTCCTTGGCCAAGCATGCCTTAGGGGAGATGGTTTATTTCTTCAATTAAAAGAAGAAAGACCCTGGGAGGCTGCACACTTGAAATTCCCGCATTTTAAAAAGCTCTGACATTCAAGAAACCATAAACCTCACAGTGGTGTCTCAGCTGCCCCTGGGCTCGTCCCGCCCTGAACGAAGGGGTTCACCTGCTCCGGGACTTGCGTGGCCCCTCTCCCGAGGCTAGGAGATCTGACTTTTCCCCTCTGTGACCAGAGAGACCCTGAGCGTTGTTTGCATGTGTAATCATGTGTTAGTCTTTCATTTCCTCCAGGTCTCTTTCTGCCTCGGTGTGGTATTCAGGAAGGAGGCTATGAAGCAGAAAACTGAGATTCTAGCACCCCGTCCCTGGCGGTGTGACCTTGCACAAGGTCCCTGACCTCTCTGGGCCTCAGAAGTCTCCATGGCAAAATGAAGCTGGTGCGCTCTACGATGATCTAAAGTTCCTTCCTGCTCTGATGCTGTGAGATCTGAGGCCCTTGGATAAGTAGAACCTTGTACAGTGAGTAGAGAAGGAGTTGGCATTACCCCATTTTACAGACAAGCTGAAGGTCATTAAGGTTAAGCGACACCCCCCAACACACACACTGCATTTTCCACAGCACCACCCTGAAACACACCAAGGTGAAGAGAACAGTGAGGAACACAGTCGGGCACACGCTCACCACTCCCTGCTGAGATCCTCGCTTAGAACACCCCAAACAGCCAGGAGAGGGTCGATGAGAACCTGCACACAGCCCTACACAGTAATTACTGGTGTTCACAGTGACACCCTAAGGCATTACATTCCCCTGAAATGCCTTCAGAATCATCAAAGAGAGATTAAGCCATGCCTAGTGTAATTGCTCTTTGAAATACCTTCTATTTTATTCTCCTGCTTGGAAAATTGATAACCTATGGATTTTCAATTAACTTTAAGTTACAAAGAATATTCAGTTTACTCAAGTATCCCATCCATTTACGGTTCCCTTTTAGGAGGAGTTTATTATCCATCGCAGGCTGTGTTCCCCAAGGAGGCTGGCGTTTTTATGGGATGACAGAGTTTGGGGCTGGAAAAACCCTCGATCTGCAACAGGAGGCCCTGGCTCCAGCCCTTTCTAGGACTGTGACTTTGGCAGGTCACCAGCCTCTGGAGCCTCGGTGTTCTCACCAGTAAAAGAATGGATTCGTGCCAGCTCCGCTCCCTCAGGGTCATTGCCAGAATCAAGTAGATGATGGATGTGTTTGTAAATGTCATGTCTATGCAAATGAGAGCCGCTCAGGAAGCACTTGAGAACGGCTTGGTGAGACCCCTGGCTCAGCCAGCAAAACCGCTACTCGGGCAAAGAGCGCTCACATTACAGGCTTCCTGGCCCCATAGTGTCCCCATAGCGACCTGTGCGGCCATGGGCAAATCACTGGGCCTCCCTCAGCCTCAGCTTCCTCGTCGGTAGGAGACTTGGACAAGATCAGAGATCGAAAATCGGCATTCCAAGAACCAGTTGTGCTCCCAGGCTGTCTTTAATGGACCGGCAGTGTTTTAAATTCATCGCCAACATTTAAAAATTGAAAGATTGCCTATAAAAAATCTAGAATTATGGCCTTTCTTGAAAAATGGAAAAATCTGGTAAAACTAGGCCCCTGTTCTTGCGAGGCAGAATTGGCCAGTGCCAAGCAGCTGCTGGGCCCCTGTCCCTCCCATCGCAGGCATCCCGGCATCTCTGTCCCAGCTGACATGGGGAGCTTGTGTCTGCTTGCCTGGCCGCATGGGTTCTGACCCCTAAACTGAGGGATTGCTACAGCAATCACCTTGAACCATCACAGCTTCCCCAGGGACGCTGGCCTTCCTCCTGGGGGAGGGAGAGCGAGCTGGGACCTGCCCAGGGCCACCCTTGCCACCTGGCCTGGGCTGGGGAGGGGCACATTTCTTCAGCAGCTCCCAGGCTGGTGGGCAAAGAGCTCTGGGGGAGACTCTGCATCCCACCCCCAGCCTCACAGCCAGAGCCCGTAACTCACAGCTGTGGTTACCCGCATGCTGATTTCTGTTTTAAAAAATACTGCTGGGTAAACAGTGAGGGAAACCCGAGCTGTTCCCACACCACATAAATCCCCAGTTTGCTGTCCTATCTGGTTAGCTGGTTTCCCCAAATAATGGCGCTGCTGCCTTGAAAGCAAGGGGCTGAAAAAGCCAGGAGGCCCCGGGAAGTGGGCGGCCAGGAGTCTCCCAGGCTGGCTCCAGGCCCAGGCCTGGTGGCCTCACTCCCTCTCTCTTTCAGCACTTCCTGCCCAGGGGCGCGCACCTCTGTCCTTGGGCCACCTGGGCCACCTTCCTCCTTCCTCTGCTTGTCTCTCTCAACAGGCCTCTCCTCGTGAACCCTGGGCCCCTCCAGCCAAGGGCAACCCCCCACACACACACCATACTTCCCCCAGGAAGGCTCCCTTCAAAGTTTCCTTCCAGAGCCTTCTGTCAAAGTGCGATATCCTGGCTCAAAATGGAAGGCCGGAGACTTCCCCATCCTAAAGATGAGTTTAGCGTTAGGTTATGGGTGCCAGATTTAGGGGGGGAAAAGACAAAAAAGGACCCCCTAGCTAAATTTGAATTTCAGATAAACAATGAATAATTATTTTGGCCTAAGTATGTCCCTATTATTTTATGGAATATACATAACTGGGCTCCCTGTGTTTTGTCTGGCAGCCCTACCTTGGCGTCTTTCCCTGAGAACAGGTTCTGACGGGGAAGGAGGGGGGAGGGTTATTGGGGCCACCAAGGTGCTGATAGGTGACATCTCCCAACCTCCCTCATCTACTATATGAGTAGAGGCTGATGGTGTCTTCTTGTCCCCTCCTAGGTGGTGTATAAATATTTCACAGGGACCTTCTGGAATTGTCCTAAGGCAAAAATCTCAGGTATCACCATCCTCATCACCCAGATGTTACCACTGTGTGCCAAGAGCCTTCACAGATCCCCTCATTTCTCTCAGCAACCCAGCAAGAGGAAGGTGACAGGAAGATGTTTAGCCCCATTTTACTGATGAGGAAACTGAGGCTCAAGTGATAACGTGAGTTGCTCAAAGCCTTTCAGCTTATTAACAACAGAGCTGGGATTTGAACCCACACGCTCCTGACTCCCAAGGCTGTGATCTTGACCTTGCATTATGTCGCCACAGCAGGCATTTGGGGGCCAGGATGGCCCATCTTAGCCCTCTACCGAGAGGTGACCCTCCCCGTGGTTCAGCGTGGCACAATGTTCCTGAGGCGCATCACCCTTTATCGTCAGCCGGCTCTTTCCTCAGACGTCAGCTCGTTCATCCCCACAGCTGCCAGGGCAGCCCGGTTCCGTCAACTCCATTTTGCCAGTGAGAAAACTGAGGCTCAGAGAAGGGGTGTGACCTGCCCGGGACCACACAGCCAGTGAAAGGCAAGGCCACAGCTTGAACCCCCACCTTCTGCCTCCAAGTTCAGGGCCCCACCCTGACACCCTGGCTCTCCAGAAGCTGGTCTGCCCCGCCAAGGACACGCCTACTCGCTGTGCACAACGCAGGAAATTCCAAAAGTTCCTGGGAGTGGCTCAGGTGTGGCTGAGCTGAAAGTCCTCCTCAGGGCCCCGGGGACCTCCTCCTGAGTCACGCCTTCCTCTTCCTCCCTGGGCTACCCCCACCAACAGCCAGAAACGGGGTCCCCTTCCTTCCTGACAACGCAGCTCCCCTGGGCCACTGGGCTTTTCTCTGCCCTCAGCCCTTCCCTCCGCCTCTGTCACAGGCCTGGGGCCCTTGACAGGGAAGCGCTGACTTTGAGGAGGTTAAAGGTGCCGGTGTCCAGCCTTCATCTAACAAATGGGTTGCGTGAGGGGAGGGACTGTTGTTGTTTTTTCCTGGCCTCAGAACAGGGGCCTGTCAGGAAGATGTAGAGGCCCACAGGCCCCCCGGCCGTGCCCCGCAGGGTGGCTGACAGACGCCAGCAGCTGCTGGGGGCGCCGGGGTGCCAGGGCCCTGCGTTCCCAGGGCAGAGCACCCCACCACGCCCCCTCCCTGTGCCCCTCCTGACCTCCCGCCCACCCCACCGTGACCCAGGGTCCACCCCTTCCAGGGGCAAAGGGCCTCCCTGGGATGGGGTCCCAGGGCCAGATGCAGAGGCGGAGCGGGAATCCGGTTACAGGCCGGGCCCTGGGGAAGGTTTTGCTGGGGGAACTGACAGGCCAGCTCTTCCCCCTGGCCCTAAGTGGGTTCCTTCCAGGGCCCCCACAGCACAGAGCATCCCCCAGGACCTATGAGGCTGTTTCTCTAGAATTTCCTCAGTGCTCCCCGTCCCCAGTTCCCCCCTTTGGAATCATCACGGTTGAGAGACATAGAGGCCCTGGGAAGGGGCCGCGTTTATCTGTCACCTGCCCTGCCCAGCACATACAGGATTTCACTGAAAATTCACAACATCTGTGGCATGGCCATTCTGATGCAGCCGGGCCAGGCTGCCTGGGTTTGAATCATAGGTCCTCCACTCCCCTGCTGTGTGGCCTTGGACAAGTTACACAGTCTCTCTGTGCATCAGAGTCCTCTTCTGAAAAACGGCGCCCATGAGACTAGCACTTGCCCCAGCAAGCTTTTGTGGGGCCCCCCGGGGTAATGTGCACAAGGTGCAAAGACCAGTGGATGGATGTGAGCCCTGACCATCTTCCCGGGTGAGGAAACAGAGGCTCAGAGAGGCCAGGTGACTAGTCCCAGTCACACAGCTAGGAAGTGGCAGGCCTAGGATTTGAACTCAGGCTTGTCTGACCCCAAACTCCCACATCCCTTCCTCTACCTCTTGTCTGCTCCAGATGGAAGGAACAACAGGACGCAAAGAGGGCACCTCCTGGCTCTGCCATTTCTTAGCCCCGTGGTGCTGAGCCGCCTGCTCATGTGCCTGAGCCTCGGTCCCCTCACCTGCAAAACACGCATATAATTCTCACTGTACGCACAACAGCAGAGGCGCAAGGCTCGGAAAAGAATTGCACGTGCAACAGCTAAGGCCAGGACAAAGCAGAGAGGTGAGTCTCGTTTGTGCCTATGACCCCATCTTCTCGACTGGCCTGCGACACCCTGGCCCCGTGCTCCAGAAGAGGGCACGTCTTTTCATGAAGAGTGTGTGCACACCCCATCGTGGACAGCTTTTCCTGCCCCCCACCGGGACATATATGTGACTAGAGTTTCCAGGTTAAAGGCAAGTCGTATCTTCTATTCCACACCCCCAGGGCTCCCTTGCTCCCTTCCTAAGTCTGCCAGCTTGGAGCATCTCCCTTCCCCCGGGGCCCTGATTCCAGGCAGCAGGGGTAAGACCCGTGGGCCCCTCCTCAGGGAACCTGGTGTCTTTGGAACCAGCCAGCAGAGACACTGCTGTTAAGGTCCACGCCTGCTTCTGCCCTGATGCTGCTGCTCTGGGCAGTGGGTGGGAGAGCAGTTCTGGCCCCCGTGTGCGACCTCACATTACCTTACCCCGAGAAATTACATTACCCCTCCAGAGAGAGCAGCAGGGCACGGCCATGCCGTGGACTGACTGACCAGCTGAGACGGCCACTTGGGCTGGCTGTCCCGTGATGTGCACCCACCAGAAAGACGCGTGGGACTGTTTGCCAAAAAGCCTCCTTTGGGGAATGAGGAGCCCCCATTCCTACCTCCATGCCAAGGAATCCACGGACGGACACCTCAGCCTCTAGGGGTCGAGAAAGGGAAGCAGGTGGGTAGAGGTTAGGGGGGCAGGGAGCAGGTGGGGGTGAGACCTGCAGAAACTTCAAGGACCTTATTTAAGAGCCTTGCTGTTGCTGTGGAGAAAAAAATGACTTGAAACCTCTCTAGAGAAGAGTGTGGCTAATTGGCATGTAAGTTGGAGGTTAAAGAGCGGAAGGAAGAATCCGATTGTTTTTTTAAGTTACTGAGAAAGTGGGAATGTCACTTTGGGCAGGGGGAAATTCTTTTTTTCTAGAGTGTGCCTTTCTTTATACGACAGACCATAGTGGGCCGCTGAGACTTGCAAAAAAGATTTCTTTTAATCCACCTTCCTTTTCTGCAGGCAGCAGTAGAAGGGCCTTTAAATCAAATGCAATCACCAAGCTTGTCTCTTGCGCTTATTCCCCACTTCACTCCCTGGAATTTGGCATTTGATGGATCCTGGATCTGACTTAAGGCTTTTTCGAAATCCAGGACTTGGGGAATTTTGTTAACAGTGCAATAAAAAATAACTTCATAGTGTTACAGGAGGCACATTAAAGGCGGTGCGTGCATGAGTGTGTGTGTGTGTGTGTGTGTGTGCGCGCGTGTTGCTCTCTCCTTAAAATAAAAAAAAATTCAGACAATGTTTCTTTAAAAGTCTCCATCTGCAAATCCCATTAGATGTGCATATAAGGTTTCTGATGATTAATAGTTGCCTGCTAGGGTTTTGGTTGGAGGGGATCTTGTGTGTTCGGGTTAACCCCTCCCTCTCCTCTCTCACATTTCACTTCAGAAATTTGTCACTCTCTCCCCACCGCAGGATTTAAAAGTGTGTCTCAGCAGCCCTGGTCCAGCCCTCTGCAGGGATTTGCTCCAGGGTCCGAGTTGAGCTCCTCATCAGCTGGTGCGTCTGGGCTGGGACAGTGAAAATGTTTAGTGTCATCGGCGGCAAATACCCATACAAGGGACCCCAGTAGGCAGGCCGGTGTGCTGGAGGGGCAGGGGGCGAGGAGCGAAGCCCGACACAGGTGTGTGCACGCGCACAGGGGTAGCTGGCCACATGTGTGCACGCTCTAAGGAGAGACTTTAGTTTTGGTTTTTGTTTTGGTTTCTGGGGTGAACTTTCTGTTGAACATTTTTCCCTCCTATTTACATTTTTTTTTTCATTTTTAAAATTTTGAATATAAAAAGTGAAAAGAGTGAGCTCTTTGAAAGGACGGAGGCGAGCAGGGGACACCAGATGGATCCCGCGGTCAGCAGCTGCATGAGGAGCCCCCAGCCCCCGGCCCCCGTCTGGGGCTGCCTTCGAAACCCCCACTCCGAAGGCAATGGGGCCTCAGGGCTACCCCACTACCCGCCAACCCCGTTCTCCTTCCACCAGAAACCAGACTTCCCAGCCACAGCAACGGCAGCGTACCCTGACTTCTCGGCCTCCTGCCTGGCGGCCACCCCGCACAGCCTGCCCCGGGAGGAGCGCCTCTTCACCGAGCAGCACCCCGCCTTCCCACAGCCCCCCGACTGGCACTTCCCTATCTCAGAGGCCCGGCGCAGGCCCAACTCAGGCCCACCTGGGGGCTCCAGAGAGATGGGGACCAGCAGCCCGGGCCTGGTGGATGCCACCGGAGGCCCAGGCGAGGACTACGGGGTGCTTGGGAGCACTGCCAATGAGACAGAGAAGAAATCATCCAGACGGAAAAAGGAGAGTTCAGGTAGGTGGCTGAGGAGCAGCTGACCATTCCTTTACTGTGTGACCTTGGGGAGGTTGCTCACCCTCTCTGAGCTTAGGAGGCCTGACCATGAATTTCGAACAATACTGTCTAACCTACCTAAATTCAGGAGACTAGACCAGTTCCCTTTGGGGTGTCTTCCACTCAGAGTTCTAGGATTCTCTGGTGATGCAGGCTACACCTGTGTCCCCAGTACTCCTGGGCCCCAGGAGGGATGTGCCAGCAAGACAATGAAACAGGATCAGCAAAGATTTGCAGGACATGTGGGGTGGAACCGCTGGGTGCTAGGGAGGGGCTTTGCTGAACCCAGGCTGCCTCTCAGTCCTACTCCTCCCCACCGTGCTCCAGCCAGCTCCGCACATCCCAGAGCCACAGGGCTCGCTCGCCAGGGGCATCACCTGAGACCAGGCTTAGAGGATTAGGACTGAGCCTGGGACCCTGAGTGCCACCCAGAGCCAGGAGCCTACGTCTCCAGGATCCTAGAGGCAGAGAAGCCGGCCTAGGGCTGGGATGGGACAGGCAAGGAGCGAGGGGGAGATGGAGGGCTGGGATTTGGGGCAGACTGCCCACCAAGTATCACTCTGCGGAGCCGGGCCATGCCCCAGCCAAGGGGACGGCTTGGCATGCTAAGGTCTGGCTGGCACCCAGGGAAGGTATCCCTGCCAGGAGCCCTCCTGAGGGATGGCCGGCCTTGGGGAGAGTCTGGGAGGCAGGTGGCCGAGGGCTAGCGCTGGGCAGAGCCCTTCTCCTCCCCGTGGTGGGGACCTGTTGTTTCCTCCTGTCCCCACAGGGCCCTCCCTGGCTTCTCTCACTGCCCGTTCATGTTTTGTCTGGTTCCTTGTCCCCACCTTGCCCAGAACAAGGCAGTGCCCGAGCCTCCCTCCTCAGGGCCCCACTTTCCTGCCTGGCAGAACCTGTAGAGGCCCTTCCCATGGGGCTGACCAGGGCCGGCCAGGAAAGGGGGTACCAGCCAACAAACAGAATGCTGTGCTTTGCTTTACAAAGTGCTCTCCACTTAGGACAGATTTCCCGGGTATCTGCTCTTTGCTGAGCCCCAGGAACGCTGCGATGAATAAGGGGATCTCACCCCAAAAGAGCTCAAACTGAGAGGAAGAGGCCGCAGAGTCCTGTCGGCCTGGGGCGTGCTCTGGTGGGGAGGTTCGAGGTGCTGCAGGATACAGACGTTAGCTCTTTCGAGCCCTACAGGTTTGGAGGTGGGGACAGCAGATTTTATTAGTATCTCGATTCTATCCGTGTGGAAAAGGAGAGGCTGAAAGTTCGAGGGGAGTACTGCAAAAGTGGGATCCAAATAGAGTGGGCAACTCATCTCAGTTTGCCTTGCCCGGGACTTTTCTGGTTTAGCATTGAAAATCCTGTGTCCCGGGAGAGCCCAGTCCTGGGCAAACCAGGAGAGTTGGTCACCTTAGATGTGAGCTCAGACCCGGGACTTCAGACCCCAAACCCCATACCTCTCGGTAGATTTCAATTACAGTCCTCACGTTGAAATGGTATTTGGTCTCCATGCGTGATAATAACCACAGCTGCCCTCCCGGCTGCTAATAGAAGAGCCCTTTAACTCCCAGTGGTTAAATCCTCAGCAGGAAAATTGACTATTCCTACCCCTGGTTGGAGATTTGCCAAGAATGAGAACGAGGAGGAACTCTCAGCGACTTGGCTGTGGGCTGTGTTCAAGAGCCCGTGGCGTCTGTCACTGTGACTCCTCCATCTCTGCCCA
Organism: Eulemur rufifrons; assembly: GCF_041146395.1. Lineage (NCBI taxonomy): Eukaryota > Metazoa > Chordata > Mammalia > Primates > Lemuridae > Eulemur > Eulemur rufifrons. The sequence goes on along the minus strand of NC_090991.1, from coordinate 39,495,982 downwards.
CATCTCCCGTGGCTGCATCCAGCCGCTTTCCAGGGATCCCAGAGCCAAGGGCACTGGGGAGGGAGGAGCAAAGCCAACAGCCTGCTGGGCTCAGGCGAAATCTTTCCTTATTCCAAGTTGCAGGAAAACCTAAATGTCTTTCCTTTTGGCGAGTGGCGGATGGCACTGCACTGTGGAGCCCAGCACACACGCCAAGCAGCTGACCACCCCAAGAGCACAGGGACACCCTCTGCTGAATGCCCGCACCCTTCATGGGGTCAGCCTCTGTGGGGGGAGGCACCCAACCAGGAGGGGCCCTGGGCTCTCCCTCGGGGTCCCTCAGGAGCAGCAGCAGCAGCGCACGAGGCAGGGCACAGCAAGCCGCCTTTCCTTCATTCACCTGTGGTTCCAGACCCACTCTCTGGAAATCATTATTGCCCGGTTGCTTGAGTTTCTGCTTGGAAATTAGCTGAAGGGGAAGAAGGCAGGAAAGATCAGCTGCATAAGAGCCTAAAGAACGGAGAAAGTGAGTAGCAAGGCTGGGTACCTACTCCAGGAATCTGGAATTCAGCTCAGAAAAGACACACCCACGGAGAGCCCCCCCTACCCTGCCAGTCCTGAGTCACTGGACTCTATCTAAAATTTTGGTATTTTGGCCAGGAAAGGTGGCTTACACCTGTAATCCTAGCACTCTGGGAGGCCAAGGCGGGAGGATAACTTGAGGTCAGGAGTTCAAGACCAGCCTGAGCAAGAGCAAGACCCCGTTTTGGTGCATGCCTGTAGTCCCAACTACTCGGAAGGCTGAGGCAGGAGGATCACTTGACCCCAGGAGTTTGAGTTTGCTCTGAGCTAGGCTGACACCATGGCACTCTAGCCCAGGTGACGGAGCAAGACTCTGTCTCAAAAAAAAATTTTTTTTGATACTTGGTTCATCATCAATTTTTTGCATTAATTTTGATTTTTTAAGACATTGCCTTCAAATAGTATTTATCTTGATTACTGAAGGTTTGAGTAACTCACCCCAGTCCCAGCTGAGCTATGTCTGCAAGGTTAAGCAGCGTTGATCAGAAATGTGTCTGCCATGGTACTTCACAGTTGGACAGAGAGACTGCAGAATCAGCACTGCAACTTCCTGGCTGCGTGACTTTGGGGAAGTTCTTAATTTCTTGAAGCCTCTGTTTCCCCAGCTGTAAAATGGGGATAATAGCAATAGCACCCTCTATATGGAGTCCCTGTGGAGGTTAAATGCAGTGACCCGTGAGATTAACACTGTGCCTGTCACATAGTAAGAGTTCAATAAACAGTAGTTGTGAATGGTATTAGGCCCCTATTTCCTGAACCAGCCTTCAGAACATAGGGTCTGACAAATATTTCTATATTTATGGGGACAGTGGAATTGAATATTTCAAATATGCTGTCTCAGAAACTCCTGCGTCTGGTGTATAAGACTTGGAAACTTCTTGCAATTATTTTGATCCTAAAATCCAGTTGTCATCAATTAGGAGCTTGGAGCTCACAGATCTGCTGGAGCAGTCGTGGGGTGAGTTGTGCCTGGAAAATGTGCCCCATGCTGGGTGGCGGAGGAGGCTCCAGGAACTGAAAGTCTGTTACAAGAGGAACATCCCCAACTGCTTCCTCTTCCTCCAGGTGGAAGCTGGAGCTGATTTGCTCAAACAGTGATCAAGAAAGTGGGGTCCCTGACCCTCCCCGACCCTGGAGACCTGTGCACAATGTTATCTTAGAGAACCACTCCCGGCCCCAGACCAATGGGAGTTAAAGACCTCTGCTGGCAGGGACAGCTGCGAGGCCACTGTTGTTTTACCCCAAACTGTTGTCTTTAATTTATGAGAATGAGGGATTTCGCGGTGACTTCCTGATGGAGTTCAAGGGAAGGTTTTGTGCGATCAGCGGCTGCAGGTGAGTCGCTCGCCTGCCTGGGACGCGGCAGTGCTGGGACTCACACTGCCCTGTCCGCGCTGATGTCCTCGCTCTGCGGAGACTCGTCTTTAATCAGACTCGATTTGTCCCATCCTCCTTCAACTGCAACACGTGTGTTCCCCAGGGCTCATCTGGCCGAATCTCTCCCCTGCAAGATCTGATCTCCACCTGCCCCCGCCCGACCATAAACTCTCAAATTCGCCTGAGGTTTAAAACTCTCCGCAAATGAGCCCCTCTGTCGCCCTCCACTCCCCCTGCCACACACATCCTGCGTTTTCTTCCTCCGCCTCCTTAGTCTGGCCTGTGTCCTAGCCCTCAGCTCCCGTCCCTTCCCCCACCTTCTGCCTGTTAAAGTCCTACTTATTTTAACACCCAGCTCAAAAGCCACCCCTTCCAAGAACATTTTCTTTCTTTTTTAAAAGATTTATGACTACACTTGTGCATTGCATCTACCAGTGAAAACTACAGTTAAGACTTTTCAGATAATAGTATCTGTTAGAACCTATGCTGATTTTCTAACTTCAGCTTGCAACTTCATAAAGGAACTCTGAGATTTCTTACCGCGGGACATCTTATATTTAAAATCTCTCTCTCTCTCTCTTTTTTTTTTTTTTTTTTGTGTGTGTGTGCTGGTAAAAAACACATAAAATTTAACATCGGAACCCTTTTTAAGTGATACAGTACAGTAGAATCAACTATATATACATTGCTGTGCAACAGATTTCTAGAAGTTTTTCATCTTGCAGAACTGAAACTCTACATGCATTGAACAACTCCCCTTTTCTCTTTCCCCCACCAGTGCCTGGCAACCACCATTCTATTTTCTGTTTCGAGTTGGCTATTTTAGATACCTCATATAAGTGAAATCATACAGTATTTGCCTTTTGTGACCAGCTTATTTCATGTAGCAAAATATCCTCAAGTTTCACCCATGTTGTAGCATATGACAGGATTTCCTTCCTTTTTAAGGCTGAATAATATTCCCGTGTGTGTGTGTGTGTGTGTGTGTGTGTGTAGAAAGAGAGCATATTTTATTTATTCATCTGTTGATAAGCATTTAGGTTGCTTCCACCTCTTGGCAATTATGAATAGTGCTGCAATGTACATGAGTGTGCAAATATCTCTTTGAGATTGTATTTTTAATTCTTTTGGATATATATCCAGAAGTGGAATTGCTAGATCATACGGTAATCCTAGTTTTAATTTTCTGAGGAAGCTTCATGCTGTTTTGCATAGCAGCTGCACCATTTTACATTCCCACCATCATTGCACAAAAGTTCCAATTTCTCCAAATCCTTACCAACATTTGTTACTTTCTGGTTTTTTGATGGTGACCATCAAAAATGTGATATCTCATTGTGGTTCTAACTTGCATTTCCCTAATTATTAGTGATGTTGAGTATCTTTTCATGTGCTTTCCACTTGTATATTTTCTTTGGAGAAATGTCTATTCAAGTCCTTTCCCCCTTTTTAATTGGATTCTTTGGGTTTTTTTGTTGTTAAGTTATAGTTCTGCATATATTCTGGATGTTAACCCCACATCAGATGTAAGGTTTGCGAATATTTTCTCCCATTCCATAGGTTGCTTTTCTACTGTGTTGATTATTTCCTATGCATGGTGAAAGTTTTTAAGTTTGATGTAGTCTCATTTATCTAATTTTGCATTTGTTGCCTGTGCTTCCAAAGTCACATCCAAGCAATCATTGCCAGATCCAATGTCATGAAGGTTTCCACTATTCTTTCTTCTAAGAGTTTTATATTTTTAGGTCTTACTTGTAGGTCTTTAATCCATTTTGAGTGCATTTTTGTACACGGTGTAAGGTAAAAGTCCACCTTCATTCTTTTGCATGTGGCTCTCCAGTTTTCTCAGTGCCATTTATTAAGAGACTGTCCTTTCTGATTATGCAGGCTTGGCTACTTTGTCAAAGATCATTTGACCATATACGTTGAGGATTTTTCTCTGGCCTCTCTGTTCTGTTCCATTGGTCTATGTCTGCCTTTATTCCAGTACCATAATGTTTTGATTATTGCAGCTTTATAATATATTTTCAAATTAGAAAATAATGAAGCCTCCAGTTCTGTTTTTCTTTCTCAAGATTGTTGGCTATTTGAGGTTCTTTGACATTCCATATGAATTTTAGGATTTTTTTTTTATTTCTGCCCAAAAAAAGTCATTGAGATTTTGATAGGGATTGCATTGAATCTGTAGATTACTGTGGGTTGTCATACAGTCACTCTAATAATATTAAATCTTCCAATCCATGAACACAAATTCTTTCCATTTAGTTGTGTTGTCTTTAATTTTTTTCAGCAAAGTTTTATAGTGTCCAGTATACACGCCTTTTGCCTCCTTGGTTAATTTATTATTATTTTATTCCTTTTGATGCTATTGTAAATGGGATTTTTTTCTTAATTTCGCTTTTGGCTTATTCCTTGTTAGTGTATAGAAATGTAACTGATTTTTGTGTGTTGTTTTGTATACTGCAACTTTGCTGAATTCATTTATTAGCTCTACAGGTTTTTGTGTGTGTGTAATCTTTAGGCTTTTGTACATACGAGATCATATCATCTGCTAATAGAGACAATTTTACTTCTTCCTTTCATATTTGGATGCCTTTTATTCTTTTTCTTGCCTAATTGCTCTGGCTAGGACTTCTAGTACTATGTTGAATAAATGTGGCCAGAGTAGGCGTCCGTGCCTTCTTCCTGATCTTAGAGGGAAAGCTTTCAATTTTTCACCATTGAGTATGATGTTAGTTGTGGGCTTTTCACATATGACCTTTATTATTCTGAGATAATTTCCTTCTACTACTACTTTGTTGAGTGTCTGAGAATCCTTTCTGGCCCTCCCTCCCCACACACATGGAGTGTGCCTTGTTTATACCTTGTTTAGTAGCATCGAAGCACGGTTGGCCTTGCATCCAGCACTGTAGATACATAGGGCTGCCTCTCCACCCAAAATTGAAGTGCGTGAAGGACCAGAATGATATCCGATCCATCTGTGCAGTCTCCCGGCACCTAGTAAAGCATTTGCACACAGAAGCCCATTCAATGTCTGGTCAACGGCCTCAACTGCAGCCTGGTATTTATTCATTCATTTTCTTACCTTCTCTCTGAGAGCAGCTCCACTGCCTGGCATGAGGGTTTCCACCCCGTGTCATATGCTTCTGTGAAATGCATTAGGACTTGCACAGTCTCACTTATGAGAAAGATATTCAGAGAGCCAGACTTCAGTCATAAAACAAGCCCAGGCACAGAGTGAGTGCTGGGGTCAGAAAGACACATAAACACTCACATGCAGGCTGGGCTGACTCTGCAGGAATCCTCCACTGGGTGCTGGGGTCAGCTCCTAAGTACCAGGCCACCACAGCTGGGAGGCAAGTGGAGCCGCTGTGGCTGGTCAGTAAGAGGGACCCACCGTGGCCAGGCAGTTAAGGGGTACTGCCATGGCTGGACAGCTAGAGTGGCAGCTGTCACATGGGTGTGTGGCTGTGTTCTCCACTCTAAAGGGTACCTTGTTCTAAGCACAGAAGTCCCTACAGCAGTGGCACCCAACCTTTTTGGCACCAGGGACTGGTTTCATGGAAGACGATTTTTCCACGGATGGAGTGGGGGTGGTTTCGGAATGAGTCAAGTGCATTACATTAATTGTGCAGTCAAACCTCTCTGCTAATGATAATCTGTATTTGCAGCCTCACTACTTCTCAGTCCTCAGTGGTAAGCACCGGTGATGGGGAGTTGGGAGGTGTCTTGGCTGCCACGACAGAATACCACAGGCTGGGTGCCTCAAACAACAGAAGTTTATTTTCTCACAGTTCTGGGGGCTAGAAATCTATGACCAAGGTGTTGGCAGATTTGGTTTCTGCTAAGGTCTCTCGCCTTGGCTTGCAGACGGGCTGCCTTTTGTTTTGCCCTCGTGTGGTCTTCGCTCTGTGCACCAAGTCTTTCCCTGGTATCTCTCTGCGTGTCTTAATCTCTTCTTACAAGGACACTGGGCAGATTGGGTTGGGGCCCACCGTAACAGCCTCAGTTTAACTTAGTCACCTCTAAAGGCCCCATCTCCAAACACATCCTGAGATCCTGGGGTTAGGGCTTCCACATAGGAATTGGGGAGGAGGACACCGTTTAGCCCAAAACTGAAAGTATGGGATAGGGACAAGGTTCAAGCCTTGGCACAAATGCTCCGGTTGAAAACCCCTTTGGTGAAGGCGGAACCTCAGACAAGGCCCTGACCTCGGAGCTTTCCTAGCCCTGGGTCCCAGGGGCCACAAGAGCTTTTCCACTGGGGACAGGGCATTGTTTCTGGCTACAAGCAGATCCCTGAGTTCTTAACTTACACCAACAAGTAGAGATTTTAAAGGTGGAGACACTTTTAGGAAGGAATGGCTAAAGAAGAGGGCTGTGTGACAGAGGAAGGAAGGAAAGAGGTGAAGGCAAGGGTGAGAACGAAAGAAATGGGCAGCCCCAGCAGCATGCTTTTCTATTTCTTCTTGTTCCCTGCTTTCTTTGCACAGTGACATAAAGGAACAGTGTGAGTTGTGGGTCTGGGTCTTGAAGCCCACACTTCCTTTGGTGACAGCTGAGGGTGACATCTGGAACTTATAAATACAAACAAAGCCCAGCACTGCCCACAGCCCTGGCCCCTCTTGAAGTCTGCTGCTGCCTCCTTTTTCTGTCACCACTGCCCACCCTCACTGCCCCATCCTGCCTGGGACTCTCAGCAAAGATCACTCTAGCACCAGGCATTCCCATTCCAGAAGAATCTGCTTTTCTTCCCAGAAAACATCTGCTGAATTCTCTGGCCCCACCACTGGGCTCCTCAGTGAGGCTGGGAGCCTGCCCATGTCCCTTCAGGCACCTACAGGAGAGGGAGAGGGCCTGGACACTGGGTGGAGCGGGGCCCAGTGAGAAAGTCAGGCCAACCCCGGCAAGCCAGGGAGGCCCCAGATGTCAACATCCACTTGGTCTTGAGCCGCCTTCATCCAGGTCTGGTCTATTTTGATGAGCTTTGATCCCTCCTTCTGAAGTTGAAAGTGGCAGAACTTACCAGGACATCAAAGTATCTACATTGTGACAGCCCAGGAAGCCACAGATACCATTTTCGGAGGATTTGCCAAGGTCTCACCTAGTGATGTCGTGCTCCAAATATTCTCCTCCTCTCCCCTCCCTGGGGAATCCCAGGGAGACACATCTGGACCCAGACACTGTCCCTGGAGTGGGCACAGCCTCCATGCTTATCAACTCCCCAGGGCAGTGTGACATGTGGCTATAGGCCTAGACTGGTCCCAGAGGCCTTGGAAGCCATCTAGTCTCTGGGTCTTAATTTCCTCATCTGTTCTATGGGTTAACGTGTACCTTACACATTAATCAATTCATTGATTAATTAAATCTCACAGAACATTAGGAGGATGTACTGGGAAGCAGCCTAATAGTGTGGCAATAGCTTCCTATGAGGAACTGTGGGTTCTAGGCCCAATTCTGCTACTAACTTGCTGTGTGTCCTTACCTTGTCTAGGCTCAACTTAAAATGAAATGGTGACATTAGATCATCTCTACATCCCTTCCAGCTCTACTTTCTATGATTCTGTAGTATATACAAGTCCAGAAAAAGTTGATCTCTGGGTGAAAGAAATCCACTGTCAACTGCAAAGTGCTATTTGCATATGGGGCACAGGGCTTTCTATCTGGTCTGGGGCGGAAAGTTATGTAAAATGGTGCTGCAAGAGTTGGGAAGTAGAGTACAGGACTCCAAAAGGCATGTTCCTCTGGGTCTGTCTGAACCTCCCTGTGGATCTGATAAAGCTGTCTGCTAACTTTAGGAAGGCCTGCCAAATGTGACAGCTATTTATGAAACAATTTGCCTTGGATGGTGTAAAAGCTCGTGGTGGAAACCACAATCACACACACATCCTGTTTGCATTTCTCTGGGCACCGTAGCCTGTTCCCCCACAGCCTTGCTCCAGCTGAGGGTCGTGCAGGGGCTGGGGCGGATGGCTTACCCTTAACCACAGGGGCAGCCAGCTGAGCGCCAGCATCCTCCCTTGGCAGTTCTAGAAGAGGCACCTGCTGTCCCTGAGAGAGAGGAGCAGGACCAGGAAGACAACTGGATTGTCATTCTGATCACATCTACTGACTATGTCCAGAATCATGGCCCCCCTGGAAGGCTGAAGCAATAGTGGCTGATAGTGGCCAGAGACACAGGTCCATGAAGAGATGTGGAAGAGGAGTGCAGAGGGAAAATAGCCGAAAGCCAGATGTTTAAAAGGCTTCCTTTTCACAGGGTCTGGATCCTTAAGGAGCCTCGTGTTTAAGCTCCGCCCATGACACCATCTCCAACAGAATCTCTTCTGATGGTTCCTTCAAACAGAGCCTCAGCTGCATGCCTGGCACTGTGCTAGGTGTTAACAGGCCTCCCACCTCATTTTACCTTCTCAGCAGCCTTATGAGCACAGTGGGTGTATGCAAAGGAAGAAACTGAGGCTCAGAGAACTTAAGGGACTTGCCCCAGGTGAGAAAGCGCATCCCTGGAGCCAGCACCTCCAGGGCCCAGACACCTCTGCAGATAAAACTCCCCTCCACTCAGCTCCAGGCAGGGACAGAGAAATGCCTGGCACAGCCCTGATATTTAGGCTGTGGGAAGCTGGGGAGGGCTTTGGGACAGAGCATACAGCAAGACCTCAGATGAGACGGAAGAGAGGGACGAGGAGCCAGGACAAGAATACCTGAAGTTGGGAGGACCTGAGAGTTCATCAAGGTCAGGTGTTCTCAGCAGAAGAGGGAACAGGGAGAGGAGGTATCAGTCAGGGCTTATGTACCGGGAAAGAACTCCGACGCCAGCTCCCTGGGACCAATCCCATACTTCTACACAGGGGAAACTGAGGCCCAGATGGGAGACAGGGGCTCCCCAAAGATGCACTCTCCTGGGACCAAACCATCTTGGGGGACAGGAGTTACTTTCATGTGGCAGTGTGCTCAGGAACTGAACCCCTCGGCCAGAGATGGTGTGGAAGTGCTCAGGGTTCTCTTTTTCTATCCTGATGAAAGTGTCACCATCTTTCATACTGTTGCAGAACAAAGAACCGTAACTTCCACCTCAGCATTCATAGTTCGCTCCCCGTACTGTTGGTCCTTTTATCATTTCTAACCGTGGTGGAAGTTTATCCCACTCTGGGAAGTTAACAAGAGACAAGTGTCTTCCCAGAGCCAATATCCTGCCCACCATTAGTAGGTGTTGCCCCAAGGGTCACTCAAAGGGTTAGCTGAGATGCTTGGGTCCCAACCTAGGCTGCTTCTTCCCATTTCCTCTTCTGGAAATAGGCACTGAAGCCCCAGAGCCGAAATCAGGACAGCAAGAGACAGGAGAGGAGAGGTGGATATGAAGATGAGAAGATGGAGAATCTGACGCCAAGGTAGAGAGCCTCTGCTCTAGTCAGATGGATCTATCTGGGTTCAAATCTCCCTTCTGCTGCCTAAAAGCTACCAGGCACACCAAGCAAGTTCCTGGGCCTGAAGCTGCTTCCTCTATATAACAGAGGATGGTTTAGCAAATATTTAGCAAGTACTTACTTTGTGCCAGGTACAGAAGCAGCTACCGGCTAGATGCACGAGTGAGAAAAAATCATCTGTCCCTGGAGAAAGAGCTATTAATCAAATTATCGCACAAATCCACACAACAGTCCTAAAGGGGATAATAGTAGTATCTACTCATGGGCGTGCTTTGTGGTCAGGATTAAGAAGTGGATGCGTCTAAGCACATAGAAGCCTTCAAGTGCCAGCTGTTTCCATCCCAGCCCTCCAGACGGCATCTGGTGAAGTTGAAGAATTGGAAGAATACTTTATATTTGCCCAGCACTTTTGGGTTTTAAAAGCATTTTCACACACATTAGATCGTCCAGTATTCCCAATAATCCTGGGAGGTAGGTGCTTTATTTTCCCCAATTTTTTTTTTTTCCTGAGACAGAGTCTCACTCTGTTGCCCTGGCTAGAGTGTGTGGCGTCAGCCTAGCTCACAGTAACCTCAAACTCCTGGGCTCAAGTGATCCTTCTGCTTCAGCCTTCCGAGTAGCTGAGACTACAGGCATGTGCCACCATGCTCGGCTAATTTTTTCTATATATATTTTTAGTTGTCCTGCTAATTTTTTTCTATTTTTTAGTAGAGATGGGGGTCTCACTCTTGCTCAGGCTGGTCTCGAACTCCTGACCTTGAGTGATCCTCCAGCCTCAGCCTCCCAGAGTGCTAGGATTACAGGCGTGAGCCACCGCCCCTGGCCTATTTTCCCCAATTTCTTGATGAGGGGAGTGAAGCCCAGAAAGGCCGAGTGACTTTCCCATAGTCTCCAGCAAGGAGATTGGGGATCCAGACTTCAGCGCGAGTCTCTGGGCTGTCCACTGCCCGCAGCCGCGAACAGGAAGGGCTGGGAACCCGAGCCCTGGGACAGGAGGCGGTTAGGAGCCGCAGCCCGGATTTCCTGCGCACTCGGCCCGCGGGCCGGGGTGGAGTCCAAGAAGGCGGTTCGCCCGCGGGACAGCCGCCAGGAGGGGGCGCGGCGATGGCCGCGGCCAAGGCCGGAGGGCTCCTCGAGGACCCTGGCCCGGGCTACGCGTCCTTCCCTCCGGCCCACGCTCCTGCTTCCGGAGGGGTCTGGGCCTGCCTTCCCCGGCCAGGAGCCAGGGGCTGCCGGCCAAGCAGCCCGCGCCGGGGATCGCCCCCTGCCCTGCTCCCCGGGCGCCCCGCAGGCGGCCAATCCGGGCCCGGGGGCTGCGACCCGCCCCCACCCGGGCACCCGGGCTGCGCGGAGCCCCTCGGGTCCCTGGGGCGCAGCGGCCACTCGCATTGCAGCCCCCTGCACGTCGTCCCCTCTCGGGGCCGTGGGGGCGGAGGACGGGGAAGCGGAGACGCAAAGAGCTGGAGCGGGGAACCAGCCAGGCTCAAAATTCCAAGTCGGATCGCGGCCCCCCGCCCCGCGCCGCAACTTGCCTGCCGAGCTGACCGCGTGGGCAGCTTCTCTGCCTCACACCACCCGGCCTGAACCCTCCGCGCAGCCCTCCGGGTCAGTTTAGATCCGGCCTCTGAGAACAGAGGACCGCTCCCGCCAGCAGGGTGAGGCTGGGGTCTTTCAGAGAGCACAGGGTGGGGCGCAGCTTTCAGGAAAGCGCCTCACCCAGAACCATGGTTTCCACGTCTGCAAAAGGACAAGCAACTGAAAGACTTCTAAGTGTTAGAGCCCCGCACAATGGCTCTTGTAGCCATTCACTGGCCACGTGGCTCGCATTGTTAGTTAATTATTCCGGTGTGTTGTCTCTGTCCATGCACCACTGATTAAAGTGAAAGCAGAACAGCCTCTTACCCTGCTCGAGAGAGAACGGTTATTATGTTTATACAGTAGTTTACAGTTTGTAAGCCCTTCCTACAATTATTTCATTTGAACAGTGTGTGAGTCAAACTGCCTGAATTTGATTCCTGCCTCCACCGCGCACAGGCTGATGAACTTGGACAATTTGCTGAACTCCTCTGTGTTAGTTTTCTGGTCTATAAGACGGGGCTAATACTAGAACCACCTGGTTGGGCTATTGTGAGGATTAAGAGGCTAGTACACGCCAGGTGCTTGGTCTGTTCCCCTGACCCCGTTGGCAGTTATGGCTGAGCCCTTGCTGTCTGAGACAGAGCCTCCTTCACAGGGGTCCGGGTGGCTTTCCAGACTTGGCCCTCTGGGGCAGGGCCTGAGATCCGGCATGTCTGAACAGCTCCCTGGTGACACTGAGGCTGCTGGCACCTGGGCACCCTTTGAGTGAGGTCTTAGAGCAGTGGTTTGTAAACTTGACTGTGCTCCAGAATCATCTGGAAGGTTTGTTAAAACAGATTGCTGAGCCCCATCCGTAAAGTTTCTGATTTAATAGGTCTGGGGTGAAGCCCAAGGATTTGCAATTCTAACAAGTTCTCAGGTGATGCTGAGGCTGTGGGTGGCGGACCATACTTTGAGAATTTGTCTTAGGACATCTCACCTTCAAGCTCACAGCCACTAATAACGTCATGCTCAGGGGTAGAAACCATTAGACAGCCAAGAGAGCTTTGGGAATAAAAGAAAGTTAGGGGGAAGCAGCTGAGTTTGGGAGCCAAGAGACCTTCCCAATTCTTAGAGCAGTAGGACACTGGAAGGAATGAGGGGACAGTGTAGCTTCTTTCTCAGCATCCCTTAAAGTGAGAGTGACTGGGAAAGGCTGCCTGGTTGCTTCAGGATGAAAGAAAGGGAACCAAGGCTCCTTCAGCCCATGGCTTCCTGGGTGGGGTCCTCTCTCCGCAGACAACCAGGAGAACCGAGGGAAGCCGGAGGGCGGCAGCAAGGCCCGCAAGGAGAGGACGGCCTTCACCAAGGAGCAGCTGCGGGAGCTGGAGGCCGAGTTTGCCCACCACAACTACCTGACCCGGCTCCGCAGATATGAGATCGCCGTAAACCTGGACCTCTCCGAGCGGCAGGTGCAGCCGGCAACCCCTCCTCTGCTCTGCTGTCCCACCCTCTCCCTGGACCCTCACCCTCTTCTCCTTCCTCCACCCAGTCCAATGGTTCCCAACTGTGGCTGCACCTGAGAATGGCCTGGGAGGTTTGAATAACACCGATGTCTGGGCTCCACCCCTAGAGATGGTTTTCATTGGCCTGGGATGGGATCCCCACATCAGAATTTTTCACAGGTCCCCTAGGTCAGAGGTCCCCAGCCTATGATGAGCTGTATAACTATTTCATTATATATTACAGTGTAATAATAATAGAAATAAAGTGCACAATAAATGTAATCATCCCGAAATCATCCCAAAACCATCCCCCACCTCCCTGGTCCATGGAAAAATTGTCTTCCGTGAAAATAGTCCCTGGTGGCAAAAAGGTTGGGGACCCCCTGCCCTAGGTGATTCTCATCGCAACTGGGGTTGGAACCTTTGATGTGGTTATTCCCAAACTTGATTGCGTTGGAATCACTGAGCCACTTGTTCAAAACACAGGTTCCGGAGCTCCGGGAGGGTGATTTTGCAGTAATAATGGGTGGGACTGAGACTCTGCATTTCTCATAAATTCACCAGGTGATTTGGGTTTACAGCTGGTTCCTGGGCACACTTTGAGAAAAACTGCCCTGGTCCTTTGTTTTGGGCTTTTCCTCAGTGCATCCCACCCACACCTATGCTCTGATGTGGAATAATAGTAGTAATAATAATAATATTTGATAGCAGCATTCGGTTGATATAGCACTCTGCCAGAGTGCCATGTTTTGAATCAGAAGAGTCAGATTCAAATCCTGCCTCAACCACTTCCTAGCCCTGGGCCTCCGGGTCTCCATCTGTAAAATGGGGTCATAATTCCAGCCTGCAGGTAATACCGAAGCTCAGATGAGGAAATGTGCTGACCAGAGCTATCTAACCTAAAAAGTGTGTAATAATTGTGCCTAAGGATGAGGCTCCCAGACCCTTGGGGAATGGAGGCTGGAGGAAGGGGTGTAGGCATGGGGGGCAGGGCATGTGAAAGGGGGTGGGGCCAATGCTTTTCAGAACCTGTTTCCAGGTCTGTCTGGGGCTTATATGGAGACACTAGACAGACCTCTGGGCAGATTGGTGTGTCCTCCCTTTGGTCTCAGTCCCTGGGGCCTTTTGGGGAGTGGAGAACGGCAAGTGAGGGTTCCAAGCTGGGGTCCCTGGAGTTGTACCCTGGCCAGCGTGAGCATAGATGTGGGGTGGGGGGTCACAGCAGCCCTGGAGTGACCAGGCTCCCTTGCTTCTTCCCTCAGGTCAAAGTGTGGTTCCAGAACCGAAGGATGAAGTGGAAGCGCGTGAAGGGGGGTCAACCCATCTCCCCCCATGGGCAGGATCCCGAGGATGGGGACTCTGCAGCCTCTCCGAGTTCAGAGTGACATTCTCCATGGAGAATACAAAAGATGGAGACTGAGTCCCCTATCCAACTACCTTTACCCCCATCCCGCCTTCACCTTCTTCCAACTCATCCCAGGGCAGCCTCTCCACATCTTGCATTGACTGACTGTTGGATACGAAGCTGCCCAGTGTTTCCCAGAAAGTTCTGTCCAGCATTCCTCTGTCTTAGCAGCCCCCTCCCAGGGCCTTTGCTTCCCACACTCTTGTGGAATCACACAGCCATCCTACCAGACGGGACAAGCCTGGAAATAGCTCCAGGGACACTGCTTCTCAGGGTCTCTTGGCTGCCACCCACACCTCCTCCTGCCACCTTCCTCCTACAAGCCAGGCTTCCTCCAGGGCTGGACACCACCTGGCCTGCTGGGAGAGGGACCTTGGAACCAGCTAGTGACTCATGAAATCAAATGCTCCAGAAGAAAGGAAATGACTGAGACACACACAACCTGGCCCACCTTTCCTCTCTGGGCTCGACATCTGGGCCCCTGGTCATCCCCGAACCCCGGGGAAAATCAGTATGAGGAGGGTTAAGGCCAGCACCTCAGCTGCTGCGAGTCAGGAACCCAACCCTGTCTCCAAATTTGTTTGCTAAGTGGGCAAATTTCTGAGGATTGCCTGGGAGAAGACAAAAAAAATAGCCTGTGTAGGTCTCTGTGTCCTCATATAGGCCCATCCACATTGGCTTGACTGGGTGGATGAAAGTCAACCCAGGACGGCATCTGCTGCTTCAGAATCAATTTAGGGTTACAGCTGGAACTGTTGAGCAGTGCTCCAGAGAAGAAGAGCAGCTTATTCCTTTTAATCCACGATTTCTGGATTGAAAACCTCTCCAGCTGCTTACATTGCTGAGCAGAGAGCTGGAAAGCGGCCTCTGCATTGTGGGAGTGGGAGAGGATATGACGGCTGCTGGGTGAGGCCCCAGAGCTGTGGAACCCTGGAGGGGACAGCTCTCCAGCTGCAGTGTCCTGTGACTGCAGAAGGGGACAAGAAAACAGTCCCTCTTCCTCCACAGGATGCATTTGAGCCCCTCCTATGTGTTCCATAAATGCTGTTACTGTGAGAGGAACTGCTAGGTTTATGTGTGTGGACTGCTCAGACTTCAGCCAGGTCTTCCCAGGGTGCCACTTGAGGACTGATGGCCAAATAGCCTGGGGCGACTGAAGTCCTGGAAAGAGATAAACCCCCCTCCCCTGTGCTATCTCCCCATACCAGCTGGTGTTGCAGAGGGAGGTTAGCAAGAGTTTGGATCTGTTGTATGTAGATGTCATCGTTCACGTGTAAAAATAACCCCACCTCCCCACGCCAGAAAGGACAAACACTATGGAAAATGATTGCCAAAAGAGATGGCTGGTTAGAGCATGTATGATTTTTCTAAACCATACGTCATATATTTTCTTAAGATTACATCAAGCTAACTGTGCAAGGTCAATTCACTTTGTAAGAAAACTCTTGGAGAAATAAAATCAAGAAAAAAAAAAGCAAAGTACCCAGGCCTTTTTCTTTACAGAGAGCTAAGAACCACTGCTCTTGTGTGCAGCCTTCTGACTCTCATCTGATCATCACCCAGACAATGTCTAGAAGCAACAGGGCAAAGGGAAGAAAGCATCTAGACCAAGGTATACCCCTTAGATTCTTTAAAATGTGGGTGCAAAAGTAATCATTGCAAAAGAACCCTTTTATCTCATGCAAATGCATTGTCTTCATTGCCCACTGTACAAGTGTGGCTCTCAGTTTCCCTAATCTATGACCTATCAAATAGTTACTGTTCTGTAAACAAAAGATGGTAAAATATACATAAAAGTTATCATTGTAACCATTTGCAAGTGTGTCGTTCTGTGGCATCATGTACTTTCGTAGTGTCGTGCAACCATCGCCAGTGTCCGTCTCCAGAACATTTTCATCTTCCCGAACTGAAGCTCCATACCTATTAAACACGACCCCCCCCCACCCCCCCCACAACTACATAATGTTCACTCTGTGTTGGGCACTGTTCTAAGCGCTTTGCGTGTACGAACTAAGTGAATTTTCTTAACAATCCTAAGAGATAGTCCTGTCATTCTTATTTCACAGATGAGGTGAGCAAGGCAGAGAGAAGTTGAGTGAGCTCCCAAGGTTTTATACCCAGTCAGTGGTTGGGACATCGGGCTTGTCCGCGTGACCTGTTTTGGCCAATAGCATGTGAGCAGAAGGGACGCATGCTCTGTCCCAGCGGCAGCTTTGAGAGTCATTACATGGCTGTGCTATTGAGCTTTTCCCTCTGTGCAAGGCCGAGATGGGGTTCCAGAATGAGAGAGACATGGAGCAAAGCCACAGCTGACCCCACAGCCTTTACTTATGCCAGTGAGGATAGAAAAATTTGTTGTTATAAGCCACTGGGGCTTGGGGGTCATTTGTCACGGCTGCACAACCTCATGAAAACTGGCCTTTCCAGTGATGAGGCCAAATTTGGAATCCGTGCATTCTGGCCCCAGGCCAACACTTCCTACCCTGCTCTGAGAGCTCAAGGTTCTACGTTCTGCTGCCTACCACCCTGTGCCACCTAGATGACCAGAAGCACCTCAGAAACTCAAATATTTGAAGGGGCAACCTCCATCCCCCCCCCCCCCATTGGGCTAGC
This sequence comes from Eulemur rufifrons, assembly GCF_041146395.1. Lineage (NCBI taxonomy): Eukaryota > Metazoa > Chordata > Mammalia > Primates > Lemuridae > Eulemur > Eulemur rufifrons. The sequence goes on along the minus strand of NC_090991.1, from coordinate 39,479,540 downwards.
TCTGTCGGTGTTCCAATGCCTCTATTTCAGTTGGCAACACCACAACCCACCCATTCACATATACTAGAAACCTGGGACACATCCTTGATACTAACCTCTTTGCTTTTCAGAAGCTATCCCTTACCTGTTCATTTCACTTCCCAAATAGATATTTCTCCCGCCCACTGCATTGTCTTCCCACCACCACAGGCTGTCAACATCTTCCACTTGAGTTAGAGCCTCCAATTGCTCTCCTTCCTGGCCTGAGGCTGCTCAAATTCCACCCCCTCTCAGCCCCTAGAGTAGTCACAAAAAAATCCAACCTTGTCACTCCCAATTTAAAGCCTATCAGTGGCTTCCCATCACCTATGAAATAAGCCCAAGAGCCTTTACAGCCTGCGAGATCCCCATGGTCTGCCTGGCCCCTGCAGCCCCAACCCACATCCCTGCCACAAACTCTGTGCTCCAGCAAGATCAAGCCACCTGCTGTTCCACGGCCACATGCCGTGTGATTTCTCTCCTCCATTCCTTTGCACATTCCCTTCTGTTTGGAACGCCCTCCCAGACCTGGAGCCCCAAGGACTTACACACTCTAGGGTCATGCAAAATGCACACACAGGCCGTTTAAACATGTGATACCGCCCAGCTGATTTTCAACAGCAGGCCAGTGTCTCACATTAGGCAGCAACGTTCAGTAATTTCTTAAACTAATAGGAAAAAATGTCTTTCAGTGTAAGAATTTTCATTTCCCCCATAAACACAGGTAATAAATCCATGGAGGAGAACCTGATCTCGAAACTAAAGGTGTCTTTTGCACACTCCCCTCCCCCCTCTCCCTCGTCAGCGCTGGCGTTTGATGGACCAATGCTGGGTGGGTGAGCAGTAGCTGGGACCACCTGCTCTTCAAGTTGGTAAAAATCCTCTACTTTCTCCCCAGGGCAAAGCAGCATGAGGGAAGCAAGGCCACCCACTGGTGACTCCCCGATGGGAACCAGGGACTGTGACCAGAGATGGTGACTAGGTAGGAATGCAAACAACCGAGAATTCCCAGACAGTGACTTTTCAGTAATGGGTTTCTCCATCCTTGAGAGAGCATCGGGGACGAGCAAGTGTGTGGCCAGCCTTCCGAGAGAGATGGGGACATAAAAGAGATAAAGCGAGGAGAGAATCCATTTCCAATTGAACAGGCCTGGAGGGGCTCAGGTCTTCAGAAATCTGCCCACCTGCCTGGCCAGGCCCTGGGGTGGGTGCATGGATTTCTGACGGTTCTTCTACTTGGAGAAAAGAACTGGTGTCAGGCAGGGATGCACTCTTTCCTGTCCGCATCCCCAAAGCACGACAGTTCCAGTAAGAAAGTCACGTGGGTGGCTTTCTTTCCTTCTATTGAGTGGAAATGGTTTCCATGAAGAGCTATATATTGTCCAGCCAGGAGGGGAGCCCGTGCCAGCCAATGCCTCACAGCCACCAACCAGTCATGTGTCAGTTGCATCCTCTCTTGGCCACTACGGCACTGGGCTGTCACCGTGTTCCTTCCTTCCACCAGCTGCCCCTTCTCAGTCCCATTTGTTGGAAACCCTGAACACCTGAATATTTTTGAAACACCTTCAAAAATATCTCCAATCCATGCCCTTCTCGAAGGCCACCATCGTCTGTGGCCACCACTATCCCTTTGTCTCTATCTTCCCACCTTGTGTGTGTTCCTTTATGGCCACTACCATGCTTTATAATTCTTTGATTTTTTTGTTTGTTTGTGTGTGTGTGGTCTGCTTCCAAGGCTAGAAGGAAGAGAAGGGAATGTGTTTCTCTAGTCATTTTATTCACAGCTACTAGCGTGATGCCTGACACGTAATAAATGCTCAATGGATAGTATTGGATGCACAGATGGGTGGATGGATGGACAGATGAGAGAAGGAATTGTTAAATTATTGGTGTCACCTGCTTTCTCAGCTCCAGAGTGCCCATTGCTGGACACATGGAGAGTGGAGGGGAAGCTCTGGCCCGGAGGCTGGTTAGATGGCTTGATGCGGTCAGGCCTTCAGAGACCACCAGGTCTGGTGGGTCATGCCCTTGAAGAGGAGAACTGGTTACCCACCCCCTGGGCCCTGTCCGAAGTCGGACAACCTTCTCTTTGACCTGTGGTTGGCCAAGAAACAGCTTCCAGGGCCTGACCACTGTCAGCAGCAAGACTCAGAGGCGTGCCTGATAAGAGACTTGCGAGCCACTCACACGTGTCTCTGAGGGTGATGCTTAATAGCTTGAAGGTGACATCAGGGTTGGGACTAATAGCCAATTGAACAGAAAGAGACATGACCTAACTCGTCTCTCGCCATGGGCCTGGCTGCGAGAGCCTCTCTTTCTTTATTAATTTCCTAACCGGAGCTGCTGGCTCAGGACTCCAGCCTGTCCCCAGGGCTGGGGCCCACGGCTGGGCTTAACTCCAGTGTTAGTGGGGAGGGAACAGGCTCAGCCGGGGTCTGGGAACCCCCACGAAGGGCGCCCACCGAGTCTGTGCTCGTCTTGGCAAGAGCCGGGCGGTTGGCTTTCTCCACTCCCCAGTGGATTTACCTTCCATACTTTCAGAAATCCAGTTGGGCGAATCCAAGGGCTCGAAAGAATTCCTCACGGTACAAAAGAAAACTTGCTGCAGCCTCCTGTCGAGCTGCAGGCTTCCCCAGTGGCTGGAAAGGATGGTTTTATTTGTGTTTTAAAAGATGATTTAAAACCAGTTTTCCAGCAACACAAATCCTGTCTAAAGCACCCGGCACACCTGGCTAGAGAGCTGCAGGCCTCTGTCTGAGCTGGCCATGGCCTGGTGGGACCGCGCGGTCTTCAGGTTATTTTCCTTTAATATTCTCTGTGTTGCAGGAGGAGAAACCCCATATGCATCAGCGCCTCCCCTGCCCTCGCCTCGATACCATCCCCCACAACTGCACACACACACACACACACACACACACACACCCTGGCCTCAGACACGACAGACTCCAGTTCCAACACAAGCTCTGCCACAGACTAGCTGTATGACCTTCGTGAAGTCATGTAGCTTCTCTGAGCCGCGGTTTCCTCACCTGGGCGGCCTCCAGACGTTGCGGTGCTGGGTAAACTTTTGTTGAAAAATGCTCCAACAAAGGAGAAATCATATTTCACTTCCAGGCCAGTGGGAAGATTCGATTCACTCATTCGTTCCACAAAAATATTATGAGAGTGCCAACTATGTGTTAAGTCCTGGGTACGATGAGTGGGGACAGAGTGAGCCTGTCCCCAGGACAATGGCGTAAGGTCTGCGGAGCACCTAGCCCGGTGCCTGGCTCAGAGCGGGGCCCTCAGTGGGGGTGAGTGCCTCCCTTTCTGTCTGTCCATCTCTCTCTCTCACACACGCACCCCATATTCTAAGTCAGAGTTTTCTTCTCCTTCTGCAGAGAGGCCACAAGCCAGTGAGAACAAAAGCGTGGAGCAAGGAGCAGGAGGCCAGGGTTCTAGCGTCTGCCCTCCTACTCATTCACAGTGGGACTTCTAGCAAGCCACTTACCTTCCCCGGGCCAACTTCCTGACTGCAAAAACAGAGCAGGCCAGTACCGTGGTCTGCCTTGAGTACAAAAGATAGAAACTACAGGCAAAGTGTCTTCCAAGCACCACGCTGCACAAGCACGAAGCCCGGCTGAAGGCAGTCGGGGGTAGTGATGAAGGCCAAGGGCTTGGAGGATGCTGGGTCCCAACTTGCTGCTGACGCATTGGCCCAGAGCAGAACCTCTGCCCACTTCCACTACGTGGCCACACACGGCAGCCCCTAAACACACCCTGTTATAGTGATTCAGCTATTAAACTAAACCACCCCCCCCACACACACACACCCCTCCTCGGAAGGCATCACTCAGACCTTGACCAGGGGCAAGGGAAGGAGCAGCCTCTTTGGAGATGTCCCCAGGAGGGCCCGGGGCGCCACACTCTCTTAGGAAGGAAGTCTCACAGGAGTGCTCAGCCTATCAGCACGGCTCGCCAGCCCACTCTCCCTTCAGTCTGTCTCCCCACGGCTCTGCCCAGGGCAGGAGACCTCCAGGACCCCACTTTTTCTTCCCAGAATGACCAACCCATGAAAGATCTAAAGCAAGAAAGACCAGGCACAACTGCACCTTCCCAGTGGCAAGGTGGCCTGCTAAGCAGCAAGGCCCCCTCCAGAAGTGGGGACCAAGTACTAAGGCTGTGTTCTTCTGGGAGAGGGTGGGGAGGCCTGGTCCCCTTAAAATGTTTTTCATCCTCAGCCACTCCCCCTCACCCACCTCTTCCCCAAAAGGCCTGAGCAGAAGATATGACCAGGGCTGAGAAAGCTACTGAGGGGCCTGAGAGGACTGCTGGGGGCCTGGGGGCCCCGAGGCCTACAAGGCCAGGGGACCCTTCAGCCAGGACCAGGCTCTTTCTACTCAGAATCTGTAGCCCTTCTGGGGGTTGTGGCACAGGATGCGGCACCTTCATCCCCCAAATCCCCTGCATGCGTCCCCTGACGGATCTCTGTGGAGCAGATGCCAGCGGTGGGGAGGAGGACACAATGCCCCTCTTTGTTGGGGGGATCCGGCCGGCAGGCAGGGGAGGAAATTAGACAGCGCTCCTGACAGCAGGCCCGTCTGGGGTGTCTGTGAAATATGGGCCAGAGGGACTCCTTCCCGAGACCAGCTCACGGCTGCTGGCCACCCCCGCCCCTGCTCTGGGCAGAGAGGACACTGCCTGTTTGGAGAGAAATGATATACAACTCCCAGCTCCCTTCCCTCCTCTCCTGAGGGGTTTAAGGGAGCCCTGAGAGCTTGGGGGAGCTCATGGCTGCTCCCTGGAGGTATGCATGTGTGTGCATAGGTGTGTACACGTGCATGTGGGTGCCTGTGTGTACACACGTGTATGGGCCCTTGGGTGTGTGTGTTGTGTGTTTTCTGTATTCGTGTGTATCTGCTCATTCCATGGCCAGAGGAGAGGGCTCAAAACGCTGGCCAAATCATCAAAAGGTTGGCCAAGGTGGCTCCCTCTTTAGCATCCTGCCTTTGCTCAGACCAGGCTGAGGGCCCTTAGCACCCAGGGCCTAAACAAAATGACTTAGAGAGTCTCAGGGGGGAGGGGAAGGGGAGGCAGCTTGCCGAGCACCCCGTCCACTGATTCCACCCTCCAAGCAGCCACCTCACAAGGTAGGAAGTGTTGTCCAGACAAGGACATCTCCCGTCTCCCGGAGCCTCCTAATCCAGCCACAGCCTGCAGGGCCTTCAGTGGCCCCTGAACCATTTGTCTTCGAGAAGGAAATGAGAGGATGTTCCCACCCACCCACCTCCTTTGCGGCCAGCCAGGTCTCCACATCTGGGCTGCAGCTGGCCGCTGGGCTGCCCTTACAGGCCTGCTCTGTCCAAATGACAACAAGACAGAGAGCTGTTGGCAGAGGCCTCCGGAAAGCACCTTAACCCCCGAGCAGGCTGGAAGCCAGAAAGGATCAGCCTCAGTTTCCACATCTGTGAACAAGAGCAAGGCCAAACCCTGCCTTCTGAAAGGTCTGTTGGGAGAGTTAAAGAATATAAAGTGTGGAAATAAGCTGTAAGCTCTAAAGGGCTGTCCAAGGGTTGGTGACCGATATTTTTAACAACAGAACCAACAAAGTCTTTTCAGTGTTATTGTCCACCATAACCTGTTAAGATGGGCAGGTAATCTTATGCCCATTGTGCAGATGAGAAAAGCAAGGCTGTGAGAGTGGGAGGAACTTCTCCAAGGTCACACACCTACTCTGTGTTGGAAATGATGATGTCTTGCATCGCGTCATTGGAGCTGTTGTATGGGACTCACTCTAGAGCCCTTTCCGGTGAGCCAGGCCTATCAGCAACACTGAGCATCACCTGAGATGGGGACTGGACTAGGTGTGAAGTCACACACACTGGAGCCCAGAGCTCAAGCTAATTATTGCCATGTCCTTACCGGTTTCTGACACTTGAGTACTTCCTTTCCTCTTCCCCTGTCTGCCCAAGGAGCTAGATCTTTGGAGCAAGAGCCCATGCTTCACCTCTCTGTCACTCTGTCTCCCCTATCCTCAAGGAGCCTAAAGTCTCATCCAGGAAGGAATCTTGTCCAGGAAGAGCCCAGAGGGCTAAGTGACCCCAGGTAGGGGTTATTTGGTACAGTGGAAAGAATCCAGCCTTTAGGGTCAAACAGACCTGGTCTGGATCCTGGCTCCACCTCTTCCTAGTGTGGAAGCTTGGCCAAGCCACACTTTCTGAGCCTCAGTTTCCTCATCTGAACTGGACTTATCCATGGCTCTGAGCTACTGTGAGGATTAAATGAGCTAATATACATGAAAGAGCCCAGCCCTGGGCCTGGAGCTCAGTCAGTATCCAAGGAGGGGGGTTGCCTTTCTCTTTCCCCCACCAGGGATGAAGGGACATATAAGAGATAGAAGATTAGCGAGTCCAGGGTAGAAGGCAGGCAAGGCCTCCTCGGCTCTGGCCAGAGAAAAGGAATGAAGCTTCAGTGAGACGGGCCTGGAAGAGATGGTGGAGAAGATGTCCAACAAATGGCTGAGAGTCACTGGAAAGCAGAGAATGGGTGTTTCCTTCCTCCTATCTTATGAACAAACAACCAGCTCCTTTGACGCATGGGGAAACTGAGGCCCAGAGAGAAGGGACTAATTCAAGAAAGGGCCTAAGGCCAGGGAGATAACCTGCTCCTATCAGTTGAGATCAGAAGATGAACAGGAGGGGGGCTGGACCAGAGACAGGGCCACAGCCTGGGCTCCTGCCCTCTGTCCTGGGCCTGATGGCCTCACGACAGGTCCGATCTGCCAGCAGAAGCCAACTGGCTGGCCCTGACGGTCCCTATCTGTCTAGACTGCTTGCTGGCCCATCCTGCCGAAAAACTTGACTCAAAGGGGGGCTGGGGTGGGCAGGATGGCCTTGGAGGTCCCCGACAGCTCCGGAAGTCTGCGCACAGAGTCTCTGGAAGACTGAGAGGTGTTGTCTCTGCAGAAAAGCCGTCGGACATTTCCGTGTGACGGTGACACAAACCATGCCTTCCTCCATAATCACCCTTCACTGCAGCACTGGCTCAGGGCAGACAGCCTGCCGTGCATGGACTTTATTTTTAAATCCTTCTTGCTTTTTTTTTTTTTTTTTTTTTATATCCCTGTGAATGCCTGAACTCCCAGGCAGAGGAAAGCACTCAAGTCTGTCCTTGAGTGTGCTGCTGGTGATGTGATGTCCCAGACGGGACCCTCCGAGCTCTGTGGCAGAAACAAACCCCCTGCTGATGTAATTTAAAAGAATAACCTCCCAATTTTCTCATCTCCCTTTGCTGGATACACCTTATCAAATGACAGGAGAAGCCAGTGTTTGGTTAAATGGTTCAGAGGTTAATACTCAACAGATGGAAGAATTTTTTCTTTTTTTTTTTTTCTTCTTTTACCCTTCCAGGCGATCTGGTCTGATCCTCTTGCTGGATACAAGAGATTTTGGGCAGAGAGGAAGGAGAAGGGGGGAGTCCAGGGGCATTCTTCCCATCACACCCTTCACGGCAGCCCACTTCCCCAGCCCCCGTTGGCCTCAGGGTCTCAGCTATGTCCTCAGCCTCCACAAGGCCATATCATGAGACAGGGCCAGCCAGGGCTGGCTGCATTTGGGCAGGTAGAACCCACTCACCCTGCGAGCTACCTGTGTGTGCCAGGCTGTCTTCAGGCATTGGGCAGTTTGCAAAAGGGCAGAATAAAGGGAAGGAAAACAATACAAGTGAAAAATCTCAAAATCTTTCTCCATAGTTTGGGCAAATTATTTTATTTTATTTTTTTATTTTTTTGAGACAGAGTCTCACTCTCTTGCCTGGGCTAGAGTGCCATGGCGTCAGCCTGGTTCACAGCAACCTTAAACTCCTGGGCTCAAGTGAGCCTTCTGCCTCAGCCTCCCGAGTAGCTGGGACTACAGGCATGCACCACCATGCTGGCTAATTTTTCTATATATATTTTTAGCTGTCCAGATAATTTCTTTCTATTTTTAGTAGAGACAGGGTCTTGCTCTTGCTCAGGCTGGTCTCGAACTCCTGAGCTCAAACAATCCGCCCGCCTCGGCCTCCCAGAGTGCTAGGATTACAGGCATGAGCCACCGCACCTGGCCTCCATAGTTTGGGCAAATTATTGAGTCTCCCTGAAATTCAGTTTCTTTATTCATAAAACAAGATGTAATAATTTACATGGCAGGGCTGCTGGAGAGACTTAAAGAGGATTCTTCTGGGAAACTAGACATTCACCTACTACTGGTTTCACCCGATTGCTGCCAGGGGCAAAGAGGGGAAAAGAACGTTGTCCCTGGAGAGATCCAGCTTTCCCAGACTTCAGCCAGTGATCAATTTGGCATCGCAAATTGTGGAATCATATGACATGTTTCCCAGTGACATGCAATATGCAGTCTCCCACGTGGCCCAGAAGTGTTCTTGCAAAAAGTGGCAACTAACCTAACTCGAGTCTTCAAATCTAATTTCCAGTTTACAAGAAGGGCAGGGGATGCGGGCGTGAGTTAACTGAGATAAGGAAACAGGCCGGGCGCGGTGGCTCACGCCTGTAATCCTAGCACTCTGGGAGGCCGAGGTGGGCGGATCGTTTGAGCTCAGGAGTTCGAGACCAGCCTGAGCAAGAGCGAGACCCCATCTCTACTAAAAAATAGAAAGAAATTATATGGACAGCTAAAAATATATATAGAAAAAAAAAAAATTAGCCGGGCATGGTGGTGCATGCCTGTAGTCCCAACTACTTGGGAGGCTGAGACAGGAGGATCCCTTGAGCCCAGGAGTCTGAGGTTGCTGTGAGCTAGGCTGACGCCACGGCACTCACTCTAGCCTGGGCAACAAAGTGAGACTCTGTCTCAAAAAAAAAAAAAAAAAAAAAAAAGGAAACAACGGACAATTCCCATAGGATGCCTGGCCCAGTCTCTCAAAAAAGTCAATGTCCAGAAAATAAAGAAACATGACAATCAAAAATATTGTGAGATTCTTTATAGAATTCTGGGTTTTTCTTTTATGGAGGAGAAATTCATATAATGTACAATTCACCATTTTAAAGTGAAAAATTCAGTGGCATTTGGTACATTCACAATGTTGTGCAACCACCATCTCTCTCCAGCTTTGAGATTTTTCCATCACTCCAGAACATTCCATATCCTCACTCCCCATTCCTCCCTTCCCCCACCTTCTGGCAATCACTAATCTGTTTTCTATCTTTAGGGATTTGCCTATTCTGGACATTTCATATAAAAGGAATAATAACACATGTGACGTGTTGTATCTGGCTTCTTTCACTTAGCGTGTTTTTGAGGTTCATTTACTTGGTAGCGTGTATTACTACTTCATTCCATTTTGTGGCAAAATAATATTCCACCGTAACTAGTCTATCCATTCATCTATTAGTGAACATTTGGGTTGCTTCCACTTTTTTTTGTCTATTATGAATGATGCTGCTATAAATATTCATGTACAAGTTTCTGTGTGGACATGTGTTCTGTTTTTCTTGGGTATACACCTAGAAGTGGAATTGTTGGGTCATATGGTAATTCTATGTTTAACTTTGTGAGGAACCACCAAACTGTTTTCCAAAGCGGCTGTTCCATCTTACCTTCCCACCAGCAATGTATGAGGGTTCCTATTAATATTTCTCCTATTCTTGCCAACTTCTGTCATTTTCCATTTTTTAAAAATTATAGCCATCTTAGTGGTATGAGGTGGTATCTTATTGTGGTTTGACTTTCATGAATTTTTGGAGACAGGGTCTCACTCTCTGTCACCCAGGCTGGAGTGCAGTGGCCTCATAATAGCTCACTGCAACCTTGAACTCCTGGCCTCAAGCCATCCTCCTGCCTCGGCCTCCCAAAGTGCTAGGATTATAGGCCTGAGCCACCGTGACCAGCCTGATTTGCATGTCTTTAATGACCAATGATGTAAAACATCTTTTCGTGTTCTTACTGCCCATTTGTATACCTTTGGGAAAATGTCTATTCAAGTTCACTGCCCATTTTTTAACTAGGTTGTCTTTTTGTTGTTGAGCTGTAAGGACTCCTTATATATTCTAAATACTGAACCCTTATCAGATACATGATTTGCAAACATGCCCTCCCATCCTGCAGGTTGTCTTTTCACTTTCTTGATAATGTCCTTTGATGCACAAAGGTTTTTAATTTTTACAATGTCCAATTTATCTAAAATCTTTTTGTTGCTTGTGCTTTCAGTGTCAAATCTAAGAATCCATTGCCAAATCCAAGGTCACGAAGATTTATCCGTATGTTTTCTTCTATGTTTTAGCTATTTTATTTAGATTGTTTATCCTTTTGAGTTAATTTTTGTATGTGGAGTAAAGCAAAGGTCCAGCCCAATTCCATTGAATTGTACATTTTAAATGGGTGGATTATATGAGATGTGAGTTATATTGTAATAACCTGTTAAAATAAAAAACAAAAACATTCCAAGTCCACAGGCTGTACACGGACAGCAGGCTAGGTTGGCCTGGGAGCTGTAGCCTGCTAACCACTGGCCTAAAGAGGAAAAATTTAGCCTAACAGGATTTGATGCTTTGCATAATAAGTAAACAGTGCTCCTAGAGTCATGGCCTGAGGGGTGGGGGGTAGGTGGGGAAGAGATGAAAGGAAAGGTCTAAAGGGGCAACATGAGGACAGACCAAGGCCAATGCTAGATAGAGCTAGTTAGGGAGGCTGGGGATGACTGATGAATGTCCAGGCCAAGGTCAGCAAACTATGGTCCACTGGCCAAATCCGACCTACCACCTGTTTTTGGAAGGCGTGTGAGCTAAGAATGGTTTTTACAAAGGAACATTTGCAATCAATTTGATAACAGGGAACACCAACTTTGAACCCCAATTAAGCAAAATGTTATCCTCCCCCCAGAATAATTCCATTTTTGTCTTCAGTAGATCTGTATTGCAAAAAAGTACTCGATTATGATGATGATGTTTTTAATTTTGTTAATAAAAAGTTTGTGAAAATTTGTTTTCTCTATTGTGTAAGTCTATACATAATACCCTTGATTTCGCTCTTGGCCCACAAAGCCTAAAATATTTACTATTTGGCCCTTTCCAGAAAAAGCTTGCTGACTCCTGGCCTGGCAATAATTGATACTCAAATCTAAGTGGCCCTTGCCTGGAAACCTTGGATTCCCTCAAATCCAGAGTATGAGGCTGTAAAACACATACCGGCCCTGCGATGGCAGAGGCCTGGGTTGGAGGGCAGCGTGTGGCTTTCCCTGAATATTCTAGAGGAAGGTGGCTCTGAAGGCAGGAGGGGACAGGGCTGAATCTTTCTGTGACCTGAAGGGAGCCACACGGGGACAGGCAGTCACCACTCCCCCACCAGGAGGTGAGCCCCTGAGGGAAGGAACAGTGTCTTGTTCATCTTTGTTTCCACAGCATGCCCAGCCTGGCACATAGTGGGTATCTAATAAAGATTTGATGAATGAATAAATCAATCAGTAGACATAGTTGACCTGAGTGAAAAGGTTGCTCAGATGCTGATTCCAACTAACCTCTGAGATGTGCTCCCAGCCACTAGAAAGTTAACAGCATTGCCCAAACTATGTTCCTCAAGAATTAAAAGGTGGAAAAAAGTATTTTGAGGATAAATATATTTAGAAAATGTTGTCTCATGAATCCTTTTCCTGGACAGTCCAAATATACACTGCTCCGAAGTCCTATACCTCTAGCTGTTCAGAGTACAGAGGGCCGGGACTCTGTTTCTCAGATTTCCAACCGAACTACCTTCATTGAGCCCTCACGCATCTCCCCACAGGTTCCCAAGACTTTGGGGATCCAGGCAGTGACAATCAGGTGGGCTCTGAGTTGCCCAAGGCTGGAAGGTTGGCCTGTTTCCATTCTGTTCGCTCCATCTTCTCTCAAACCCCCAGTGTTTTGTTGCGTGTTGTCTCCTTTCTGGTCTCCTTATTCTTGTGGGTTTATACCTTTAAAAAAAATGCTGTTGTTTTAGTGGGATTTTGGTTGGGGAAGGAGCAAAAGCAGATGTGGGTGTGTTCCTTGGCCCTCTTTAAATGGAAGGAAAGCAGGGCTCTGAGCAGGTCGCCCAGGCGGCAGGACCGGCTGGGGACAGAGAAGGAGAAGGGACGCGGAGAGCTGGGAGCAGACAACCTGCCAGTGCCAGGCTTCCCGGAAGCGGAAGCGGAAGCGCAGGGGACCCGGAAGCACGCGGCAGCGCCAGGTCCGGCTGATTGGCTAAGAGCTTCGCTAGGACCTGGGAAAGCGAAAATGTAGAAGTATGGAAACAATCCATCCTTCAAGGAGCTGAGATAAGTGGATGACTGGGGAAAAAAGTGGTGGGTAGACATGAGAGAGAGAAGCACGGGGGACTGACTACAGGAGCCCCAAGGAGGATGTCCAGCCAGCGTGTGTACCGCGGATCACTCGGGCCTGGGCGGTGGATGGGCCCAAGGCAGACAGCACTGGAGTCTGGGAGGCCGCTTAGGCAGCTGTTGCAAAATCCAGTGGGAAACGCTGAGGCCTGCGCGAGGATCACTGGGGACAGAGTCAAGGAGGTGAAATCAGTGGCGTGTGGGCCAGGGAGGAGGGAAGGGGAGGGGCCTCGTGGAAGCCTCCCAGGTTTCCAGCGCTGTTGGCTGCTGGGGAGGGGATGGATTGTCCCTTCCTGCTGCCCACCACCCCCACACTCCCCACTCTTTCACCCCCTGCACAAAGCGCCCGATGACCCCCCGGACCGTAAAAGGAGTGTGTTGGCTGCCCTCCCTGCCCCACCTTCCCTCCTCCAACTGATGGCCCAGAGTCCCCAGGGAAGAGAGCGAAGGAGATGAAATCATGGAACAAAGGGGATTAGAGCCGCATTTCTTCCCTTCTCTACCATGGAAAACTCTGTTTGTTGGGAGAGGGGAGCTTTGGGAAGGGGGGCCTGATGAGGTTATGGTTTTGAAATAGGAGCTGTCAGGAACCGCCAATCTGACAAGCAACAGGTTCTCATTTTTCTTTCTTCTAAGTAGGCGCCCTTCTTGGTTGCCCCAGTTTAGAGTCCCCTCTGCTGGGGTTTGAGTCTGCCCTGTCATGTGCCCCTCCCACCTGGCTGACCACCTGGCCAGGGCACACACAGGCGAGCAAGGTACCACCTCCTAAAGGGGAAAGGGTCCCCACGACAGGAAGGGGGTCAGGGGAGTAGGAAGGGCCAGATGTGGGGTTGAAGGATTTGGTTTCATGTCCAAGTTCTGCCTCCTTCCCACCTATGCAAACCCAGGCAAGTGTCATGGCCTCCCTGAGCCCCAGAGCCTTCATTTGTAAGTGAAAATGATCGTACCCAGCTCATGGGATTACTACTGCAGCTACGTGAGGCTGTGCCTGTGGGGGGATAAAAAAGGGATTTGAAAACCAGGCCAATCCCTAACAATTGCAGGGCCTTGGGGCAAGAAATGGAGGTCCACCTACGTATGTCTAAATACTTAGGAGCTAAAAAAATCAAATTTAATAAACTTTTAAATGTTTTATCCTCCAACCTTGACAAATATTCTATCATAACAACCTGGAAAGCCAGGTTGGAATGTGGAGTTCCTGGACTTCTTGGAGTTCAACGTGGAACATCCTGGATGGGGAGAGGCCAGCCTTTGGCCCTTACCCATGGCCCGTTCTCCCCTTCCCTTCCCACCACCAGCTCCAGCCTGCACAGCAAGGGCTTCATGCAGATGCGTGAGGATGCCCCAGCCCTAATGCCTATCCTCCACATACACACACACCCCCAAACAACTGTGGGGCCAGAGGTGCATACACTGGGGGCCTCTGAGAAGGATGGATTCTGGGAAGGAACCCGTGCAGATCCTGGAAGAGGGCTCAGGGCCACTAGGGCAGGAAATTCCAGGGCCCCAGATATGCCCAGCATGCTGTAGAGGGGGATGCTGGCTCCAGGTGGGCACAGCCCCTTGGCCCTGTGGACTCCTCACCCCATGGAGAGCCGCAAGGCTGGAGGAAGCCAGGGCAGGGCCTGTGAAGGTGGACACTCGGGTCAGGGGCCTCTCTTGCTTGGCCTAAGGCAGTAGGTTCCATACAAACTGTAAAGTGATATTGAATAAGAGGGATTGTTACTCTCTCCCCAAGGTTTTGGTATTTCTTTCCTGACTCTTTCTCTGATTCTCCACTCCTCTCTTTTCAATTTTCCTTAGGAAGAATTTAGGGATAATGTACACACCAGCCAATCAGAGAAGTGGGAGAGAGTATGTCTTTGGGGACAGATGAACCAGGATGCCAGGAACTCTTGGGTAGGATCCAAGGCCTCTGCAGGAGCTGCTACGCATCTCCCTCCCCACATCTCTGGAAGGCTGAGGAACTTGTTATTTATTGTCTAAAAACAGAGCATCCTTAGAGCCTTAGACACGAGCAAGGTCAAGAACCTGGGGGGGATGCTGCAAGCACTCACCAAGCATGATGAAAAATATGGTGCCAGACAAGGAGATTTGGGGAGACACAGGGGCGCCCACCTGGACAAGAGATCCAGGCCATGGCTGAGCTTAAAGACATCCTGTCCCATACCCCACACGGGGTAAGGCTACACACCCAGGCCCTGGCGAACCTGAAGTCCAAGGGAAAAGGCCACAGGGAGCCATGCAGACAGCACTGGAGTCTGGGCCAAGAGTTGAGAACCAGGTGCCTGGGCCTGGCTGAAGGGTGGTGACATTCTGGGGAAGAAGAGCATAAACTAATCCCAGCTACCTGCTGTTTGAGCTCAGGAAGAGTCCTGAACCTCAATGTCCTCATCTGTAAAATGGGGATAATGGTGTTTTCATTATCAAAGCATTAGCTATGTTCAGCACTGCACCTGGAATGAGAAAGGGACCAGTGAGTGTTAGCCATGTGATTATTACTATGGTCACGGTGCCTGGAAAATGTCAGTCAAATGCTAGTTGAACTTCTACAGATCATGTTCCAATTACGAGCATTGGTTTCCTTATCTGAGAATTGCTTTTATTCTTTAAAAACATTTTTCCATCAATGCCTAGAGTTCCCAAGACACAAATCAGAGCTAACACCTGCAGAGCACTTTGCGGGGGGCCTGGCACTGTGCAAGGCACTTCCTACGATTATCCCGTTTCATCCTCAGAATCCCTGTGGAGGGGCCTTCTATTAATATTATGCCCTCTTGGGCAGAGGAGGAGCCCAAGACACGGGACGGTTAGGGAATTTGCCTCCTGTCACAGCAGCAGGGCCCAGGCAGGCCAGCTCCAAAGCCCATGTCTATCTCCCTCCCTGTCCAGATGTGGGGTGAGCCCTTGCTGCCGCAACCAGCCCACCGTTTTGAGGGAGCCCACTGGCCAGTCCAGCCAGCTCGCTGGTCCGGCTGACGTTTCCCCCACCGAACTGACTAGTCATGGGGCCAAATTTGTCACCTTGACCTTTGAGTCAATGATCCTGCCTCAACTTGTTTAGACTTCCTGACAGTGACACAGTCCCTCCAGCTCTGGATTTCAAAGAACCAGTGATAGACAATCCTCATTTTGAATTAAAATGGAAAAACGGCCATTCCTGAGACCACGTACATCTTAACCCAGGACATCGACCCACCTTGTCCCGTGGAGCAGTTGTGCTCACGTAGTGACATACACAGGCCTGGGATTGTTATCCCATTTCACAGATGAGGAAACCCAGCTGGGGGCAGAAGGGGGAAGGCAGTTGCCTGGGCTCGCACTGCCTTGCTGGCAGTGGAGACAGAGGCAAGATTTGAACCCAGGCCTCCCAATGCACCGTCCTGTGTACACACTGCTGTCTGGACTCGTTTCATTGGTAACACCCTCTGCAGGGCCCCTGAGCCCCTGGCCACTTGGGGCATCAGCACAAAGGATGGGAATGGCTGCAGACCATTTGGCGGGGAGTCCCCCATTTGCTCTGCCTTTTGGCACAGCTCTACAAGGCTACATTAAGTGTTCTTTTCCGAGTTGTTTGTGGGCAGGAGAAGCCTCAAAATTGCAATGAACAGAGGCACCTGGCTCCCCGGGGACAATTTCTGAGTCCATCTCCCCACCTTGTTTATTTGTAAAATGGGAACACAGACACAACTGGTGTATGTTTTGCATTAAACCAAGTAGGAGCTTGTGGCATTTCTGTCTGCACTTGAGACATGTTTATACTGCTGGGTCCATTATGAATCTGTTTAATATCCTTCGAATTCTCCGAGTCCTTCCATCCCCGCAGCCAGGAAGTGGGTAATGTGCACACAGGGAAGAAATTTCCAGGTGCTCAGACCTTTAGGTAAATGAGGACTCTTTCTTTTTCCTTTCTATAAAGCGGGGGAAAGCCTGTTGCAGAAAAAAAATTAAATTCTTCCTGTTCAAAATGTTTTTTCCGATGATCCTTTCCTTGTAGGAAATTGCTTAGGTCCTAGAGAGAGATGTTAAAGGAGCCACCAGCTAGGGGGGCCTGGGGATGGTAAGAATAGCATCCCTTTGGCTGGGAGAGTCTGGGATGGGGACATGGACAAGCAACCCTCCAGGGGCTGAGAAAGACATCAGAGGATCTGTAGCCAGGAGCCCAAGGTCACCTGAGGGCTGCCGTGCCTGCTGGGGGCTCCTGGGAGCCAACATCAGACTAATCCTGCCGGATGGGAACAGCCTTCCCCCAGGAGTGCTGGCAGGAGTAGCTCCCTGATTGCTGGCAGAACAGAGAGGTATTATTTTAAGGAGAAAAATGAGATTCCTGTTATTGCTTTATTCCTCCTGCAGAAATGTTGGTGTGACCCAGCCAGGGCCAAGATGAGAGGCAGTCGGTGCCAACAGAAGGGTGAGCTCATCTCATGTGGGGATGTGTGGTGATTCCAGCAAGGCACAGTGTGGAAAAAAAGCTCCATGCTCGGGATCCCAAATCCCTGTCAGAGTAGAACCCTGGGACCCTCCCCTCCCCTCCCTTCTCCATCAGCTGGTCTGTCTGCCACTGTCGTCCCCATCATATCCTTCCTCCCTTACCTGAGTCCACTCTCGTTTGATCCCTCTATCTTCTTGCATCTCTGACCAAACATGCCCCCTCAACACCCTTGAGCACCGATGGGTGTTTTATTTAGAGACTGCATGAAGGAAGAAGTCCAGACTTTGGTGTCAAAAAAACCTGGGTTCAAATCCCAGCCCCATTTACTGGCTGTTGGATAAGGATCTTCTCTCTGAGCTTTTCCTGTCTCATCTTTTACCATATTATTTTGCAGCTAGATGAGAAAGCAAATGGGAAAATACCTGGCACATAGTATATGCTCATTTAATATTGCCTTCCTCCCTTGCTTCCTTTGTGGAAGCAAAGGATATTGTATAATTAAGGAATTGGGAGACTTTGGGATTTACAAATAAATTCCCACAGGACTCTGGAAAATATGGGGTCACAGGTTATTTGTTAGACTCATCACCAGGCCCCTGACAATGGATGGGGATGACACAAGTCACTCTGAATTGAGCCCAGAATGAAGAAGAAAGGTTCCAGGGAGCTAGGGGGAACTTTCCTGGTCTTGACTAAGAAAGAAACAGCATAGCCAGGAGCCCAGGACAGAGAGGGCAGGAAATATGAGGATGCAGGTTACAGAGAAGCAGCTAAGATTTGGGGAGCAAGAAACTCCTTAAAGTGGCCCCAAAGATGCACCCAGTGGGAATTCTAAAAGGTGAAGGTGAAAGGTGCAGAACCCAGGGAGTAAGTCACCTGTGGTAGGACACAGGGCTCCACCTGGCATTCTGGCTGCCTCAAGCAAGGGCCTGAAACATGACTGTGACCAACTTTGATTTTCCAGCTATGAATCACAAAGGAGGTGTTATCAACAGGCCCTCCGGAAGCTTCCTATGGAAGGGCCAAATCCCTTTGTTTCTGTGTCATGCAGGGGTGCATGTGCTATCAGTATTTTTAAAGTGTAGTAATATTTTAAATGTTGTCACTTTCTGCCATTATTGTTTTAAATTTCATATTCTCTAAATTTCCAGCCCCCCTGGGCAAAAACCCCAATCAGACTGCCCCGGTCATGGCCTTGGTGGGTGAGGTATCTGTGATAGAAACTTGATTGGTTTCTGCTTCATTTCTTGGGTTTCATTTCTCCTTTGACTACTGTTTGTGAGGTTTTCTTTAATCCATCCTGTCTCAATTTTGCTAAGGAAAATCAAGTAAAGGGATTTGGGTCTACACTTTGGTAAAAGGGTGGACCAGGGGCCTTTTGGGGCCAGAGTGGGGATGGCAGTGGGGTGGCAAGCAAGTGACTTTCTGTGGGCTAAGGCACAGGCCAAGATGCTGGAACAAATGGAGATACGGCACAGAAGAGAATTTTATTTTTTTCTCACGTGGGAACCAGGGGCAGGCAGGCGACCAGGCAAACTCCAAGAGCTTGTGTAAACACCCGATCCCTTCCATTGTGTGGCTCTGTCATCCCTAGATCATCTGCATGGCCAAGGCCACCTCACCATCCAGGTGAGCCCAAGGCAAGGACGGAGGAGAGGAGGCCAAGCAGCTTTCTCACACAGCTGTCACCAGAGGTGTCTGCAGCATCTCTGCAGCAGCCCATTGGCCACAACTTAGTCACATGACCACACCTAGCTGCAAAGGAGGCTGGGAAATGGGGAAATGTGCCCATCTAAACCGTTGGGTGTTCTGTTACTAAAAAGACGAAAGGGGACAATGAGGACAATTGTCACTTTGTGCCATAAATCCCAAGAGGAAAGTGATATCAGGACCACAAGTAGCACTCTAGGACCAGCAGCCACTCGTCCAGAGATTCTCACTGGAAGAACTGAGGAGGTTCTGGGCTTTAAGAGAAGCTGTGATAGGTTGTTCTTCAGCTTTTTACTCTCACTTACCTTGTGACCTTGGAAGCAGGAAAGTGGGTGGAATATAGTTCCCCACCCCAGCAGCACTGGGGTTGGCCATGTGACCAGCTTGGGATGATGGGATGTGAGCAGAGGCGACGGCATGCCAGTTCCAAGCCAAAGCCAGAAGGGGCATCACATGTTTTCTTCTCCTGCTATTGACCATGAGAAGGACACGTTCCAAATAGCAGCCTGCCCAAGAAAATGAAGAAGCACGTGGCGCATACCTGAACATAAGCCAAGAGCCAAGTGGTTATTGTCAGGAATAAATGACACAGTGTCTGGCCTATCACAGAGGCTCAACAAGGGGTAGTCCCACCCCCTTTCCACCACTTTATAGGAAATCCTATTTTTAAAAAACTGGAGAGATTGCTATTTAAATACATTCTGCTCTGATTGGGTAAATTTTTCAGTAATCATTCCCGAATTCCAGATGCCAAGTTCAAATGGCAGAAAATTAAAGGCTCTTAGAGTTGGAAGTAACTTAGAAGGCACATAGTCAAGCCTGCCACCCAAAGCAGAACCTTCTCCACCACTTCCCCGACAGGGCAGCAGCTTCTGCTTGGATACAGCCGGTGGCCGGGAGCTCACTACCTACCCAGGCAGTCCTTTCCATTATCGGCAGTTCTAACCGACACAGCAGCCGACTGGGCCTCCCTGCCATGTTTCACTGATGAGTCCTCCCCTCTGTGTCCACAATCCACATGCTCTTGGATAGGCACCTCTTCTTAATGCAGGGCATGTCCATCCTCTGTCCTCACCTCTCATCTCCTAGTCCCTTCTGCTGTCCTGTGGTAGGCAGCCTCTAAGGAGGCCCACACAGCCGTGTAATCCCTTCCCTGAGTGTGGGCTGGACCTGGTGACCAAGAACTTGAAGAAACACATGGTGCTTTGGTTAACCAAATCTTGTGACTTCCATCTTGCTCACTCTCTCTTCCTCTCCCTCGGAGCCCTCACTCTGGGGGAGTCCAGCTGCCGTGTGAGACCCTGGGCAGAGGACCCAGCTAAGCCACACCCAGATTCCTGACCCACATTAACTGTGAGATAGTAAATGTTTGGGATTTTTCTTTAAGCCCCTAAGTTTGGGGATGATTTGTTACACAGCAATTAAGAACTAACACAGTACCCAACATCTCAGTTCCTTCAGCCTCCATCTGTCTGTGGATCCTTCCCATCCTTTCTCTGCACATACTCCAGTATATCAATATCCCTCTTAAAATACAGTGCCCGGAACAGATCGCAACATTCTAGATGTGGTCATACGGCAGAACCATTTCCTCCCAGGTGATGGACATTGTCCATTATTCCCGCCCACGATGCCATTAGCGTTTTAATGGACACATTTCACAGATGATTCATTTTGACCTTGTGGTGGACTAAAACCCCTAGGCCTGTGTCCCATGAACTGCAAGGAAAGCCTAGTCCTTGTGTACTTGTGCCGTTCATTTTTTAAATCCTAGTGTAGAATTTTACAGTCCCTCTGGGAAACAGCCATTCTTCCTGTCCCGGCCAGGTAGGGGCCCTGTGGGCTCAATCCTGCCTCCACTCTGTTCATTTACCCTCCCCGCGCTGGGCCGTCTGCGCACGTGCTCGAGCATCTCCCAGGCCTGCGCCATCTTGTTGACTAAAATGATCAGCAAATATAGAAGCTGCTCTCATCGCTTCTCGGCCTTGTGGCTAAGATCAAGGTCAAAAGCTGCTCTCAAGGGTCTCAAAAAGAAGTCAGGAAACCCACATTGATTGAGACTCATATGCCGATCACTTTGCCAGGTGTTTTTATGTGGGATACGCATCTCATTCTCAGCACAACCCCACAGAGTACTCATTCTTTGCAGATGAAGAGACTGAGGTTCAGAGAGGAGGAATAATCGTCATTTATTGCAAGGAAATAATTTTTAAAAAGAAAAAAAGCTGGAATCAGGATGCGACTCCTCGCTGTGTTGGTGATACTAATCAGATACAACCTCAAAGTACACCTGTGACTCTGGGCAAATAACTTGCCCATTCTAAGCTTCAGTTTTCTCACCTTTGATATAACCCCCGTCTCACAAGTTTTGGGGGAAGATTTGATAAGAACACACAGGCAGTGTGCCTGGCACAGTGCCTGGCACACAGAAAGCCAGCAGTCAACAGAAGGCATTCTTAGCTAACTCAGCTTGCGTAGGAAAGCGGTAAAACCAGATGGAGGGAATACCAACAGAGTGGTGTCGTTGAAAGAGTTCAGGCTTAAAATCTAGCTCTGCCTCTCACTCATCGTGTAAACTTGGCCCAAATGCCCACCTAGCTCACGTGAGGGCCAGGCGGAGTCGTGTGAAACACAGGGCAAATGTTGGTAACTCAGGCTGTGGACGATTAGCGTCACTACCATAGCAATGGACACCTTCTCGCTGTAGTGCTTTTCTTCCTTTGAATTATTTCCTTGGGACAAATTCAAGATCCTTTCTCCAACCCTTTCTGCAGTTGTCAGATCCAAGAAAAGCAGGTAGCAGTAAATCCTGCAGCAGCTGAGGCCCAGGGCCCAGCGTGACAGCTCCCCTGCTAGGAGCAGCCTGCACGAGGATGACCCACAGCTGCTCGTTCTAGCTGAGGCCCGCGTGCCAGAGATTACGTCATCGGGAAGGACAGGTCCTCGCCAGTGGGGGCTGCAGGAGGAGTGGGGATAGCAGAGTTTATTCTCTTGGGACTGCGACCTCATCCAGAGGAGGGGAGGACAGGTACAAATGCAGAATGCCAGGCTTGCCCGGTAGTCCTTTGAGGATAGTCCAGAAAATTCCCGTGGGAGTGTGTACCACCTCTCAGAGTAGAGCTAGAGGGGTCTGAGCATAGGCGAGGCGGGGGCGGGGGGGGCAGGCGGGCCTCAGTCCTGGGATCTGTTATGTGAGAGGAAGTACACAGATGAGAATGTGGTGAAAAAAAAGCAAAGACCAGAAGAGGCAGCATCCAAGACGGGGGCTCTCCACTGCGTGGGTTTCAGAATTGCATGAAATATTTTGTGTGTATAATCCAGATGTCAGCTAAGACACCTAATCCTTTGAGTTCAAATAAAATCAGCACCTACCCCATCCCACGTGCATGCCCCGGCCCCTATCCCAGAACCCTGAGGATCCCAGGATCTGGCTGATGACTTCCTGGTTATCACTGCTCCCCCATCTCCCAAGTTAATTCACTCTGTGAGTCATCCTGCCACCCTGCAGGTACTAATGTTCTGCTCTGGGTTGACCCAGACAGAAATCTGTCCCTCTCCATGACTTCATTCCGAAAAAAGAAAAAAAAAAATCGCTCAAACACAAGTAAGTTGCAGACTTGGCTAAATGTCCAAGGACCAGCAAGATAGAGTAGACATTCATTTTGTTCTCGATGTTGTTGCATTTGTGTGTGTTATGTGCTTGTGTTTTATCTGCTCGGTGTCCCTTTCACCATCTGGTAAGAACAGAGCTGCCTTTCCCCAATTCCATGTTTCTGGAAGTGTTGCTACATACGGTATCCCAGCCCACACAGCCACGGGGGTAGGCACCTGATCCAGGCCTGGCCCAATCCAGTTATGGTACCCCCTTCCCCAGAGGCTGGGGTCACTAGACTGGCGTGCGGCAGGCCTGAGCCTGCTGGGCCCGTCTTCCCAATCGCAAAGAAGAGGCCTCTCCACAGGGAAGGAGACTGACTCCAAGACCAAAAGAAGTCAAGCCGAGAGAGACAGGGGGGCAAGAAGAGAGGTGTCTTTTGAGTCCCTGGATCCTCTTGAGCCAAATGGTGAGAGCTGCCACCATGTGAACAGTGCCCCTTTGAGTTGTGCGACTCAGTGGGACCATGACTTCACTGGCAACTTCCCCATTAGGCGAGCCAACAGATTCCATCTCTCCTGCTTTCCTTTTTAAGAAATTTGAGTTGAGGCTGGGCGTGATGCATGGGCACTTGTAGTCCTAGCAACTTGGGAGGCTAAGGCAGGAGGATTGCTTGAGCCCAGGAGTTCAAGGCTGCAGTGAGTTATGATCACACCACTGCACTCCAGCCTGGGTGACAGTGAGACCCCATCTCAAAAAAAAACAAAGAAAAAGAAAAGAAAAATTTGAGATTCAAGCACTCACTGCCAGAAGACTAAATACAAGCGGGGGTTTCCATCTGCTCTACCTTGCTGGCCCTCAAACCTTTAGCCAAGTCTGCAACACAGTTTCTGCAAAGTGAAGCCGCGAAGAAGAGCTGCTTTCTGTCTGGGTCAGCCCAGAGCAGAGCGAGGGCAGTGCCTGCAAGGTGGTGAGATGATCCACGAAGTGAACCACTCTTTTATGCAGAGCAGTGTGGGCCTCCCTTGGTTCTGCTCCCACCTTGCATACCCCAACCTGGGGCCCATAGCCCGGGCAGTAATTTTCCCAAAGACAGTTTCTCACTCAAAAGGGATCCGGGTGCTCAAATAGTTACATTTTCCCACTGTGTGTATATATTTTTCCTATGTGTATTTTTCTGAGGGGAGGATTGGTAGCTTTCATCAGATTCTCCAAGAGTTCCGTGACTCAGAGAACAAGATAGAAGAAAGGAATGAGATGGGAGGGGGCAGGGCGAGGCCCTGGTGCGCTGGAGCGGGACATGCGCTGCCAGGGGGAAGCTGGCGCCAGACGCTAAAGGGCAGATCACAGACTGTTCCAGCCAGAAGGGTCCTCAGAGGTGTTGAGGCATTTTCAGCCTCGGCATCCTTTGTTCAAACAAAACCTTACAGGAAACCCCAATCTGGGAAGCACACAAAAGGGAAGTGAGCAGGAGGAGGGTGACCTTGACTAGCCAAGACCCCTGGGAAGCCCCGCGGAGGGTTTTGTGAGATCCTTACGACTCCTCGGTGTATGCTTTGGAAAAATCCCTGATCCAGCCTCATCAACTCATTTTACAGAGGAGAAACTGAGGCCCACAAAGAAGTGAGTTGCTCTAGCTTGTGTTGCCCAACCAGTCGTGACGTCACTGAGGCTAGAACGCAAAGATGCCCAGGCTCTGGTGGCGAGGCTTGTGCTCTTTCTGCCTAGGTACAGGTAAAAACCTTACTTTCTGCTCCAAAAGCCCAGGTGCTCCATCCCTCCCACAGCCCACAGGCAGGGCCTGCCTCCAGGCCCGTAAAACGCCAGCCCAGTGACCCTGCTGGCCTTTCTGGGCAGGACACTGGGGACCCCCCTCACCCAGGAGAGAGTTTGGAGGAGCCGGCGCTGCCAACGCGGGTGGAGGCTGTGTGTCTCCTCTCTCAGGGCTCAAGGAGGAGCCCGTGTGATCCCGGGGCCCCAGGGAACAAGATCTGCTGGGGCAGAGTCCCAAGATGTCTCACTTTACAAGGATGGAATTTCACGACTTGTGTATTTTAATTAAATTTTTATTTTTATGGAATTTTAGCAGAAGTTTCCCCCACTCCTGCAGCTTGCTCATTGTTATTAAAAACCGTGACAAGATGAGAGAGAGAAAAAAAAACCGACGCTGTCCGAGTGGCCAAAATGCGGCCATATTTTAAGAAAGGTCTGACCGCACTGAACGCTTGAAACCCACCCCCCACCCTGCCTTCCGACGCTGATCCCGCCCCCGCGACTTCACAGATCAGATTTTAAGTCTCTGGCTTATTGCTTTCTGAGCCTCCTGGGGCTTATAGGATTATTCTGGATTTAATCCTTTAATAATTTTTCCTCCCTCCTGTCTGAGGTCTGGTTTTCAGCTGCAATCGGCCTGGGTGAAGCAGCGTGCTTCCAGCCCGGATGGCCTCCCCTTTTGGACTGCTGTCCTCTGTCACTGTAAGAAAATTAAGGCAGGGATCTGTGGAAAGCTGACCACTTTTACAAAGATAAAGCTTAAAGTCCTTGTTCTGAAGCTCTGGTGATGTATGCTAGGCAGCTCACGTCAAGGGCTATGCCTAGAGCCTGGCATATGTTATCTTCTTTATTCCTTACCGAGGCCTTGGAAGTGAAGGTTATTATCCCCATTTTACAGAAGGAGAAACTGAGGCTCAATGGCAACAAATAATGTGCTCAAGTTGACACAGGTGGTCAGAAGCCTCTCCAGCTGGAATCCGAAGGCCCTGCCCTCTGAGCTTGCCTGGCTCTTTCCTCCTCCACCCCAGCCAGTTACCCGTTTCAGCTGAGCACGTGGCTAGACAGGGACAACCCGGGAATGGGGTGTACGGGAGGAGACCCCTTCCTCAGCCAAGCAGCTCTGGCAGTTAGAGGGAGAGTGGTGCCCCAGCCTCATCCCCTCACCAGCATAGTTTCCAGGAAAGATGAGCATATGCGATCCAGTTTGAAATGCCCTGACTGAGCACCCACTGTCAACCAGGCACAGCGCTGGAGGCTGGAGAACAGATGGAAAGGAATGAATGAGACGTCCCATCTGGTGCAGGGACCAGACTCATGGTAGTGAAGTTCCTACCACGTGAGAGCCCAGAGGAGCAAACGAGCCTCTGTGACCTGCCCAGAGGTGGCCACAGTTGGACTCAGACTTAAATGGATGAGTTGGATGTCAACCTGCAAAGAAGGAACACGGGAATGCTGAGCAGGGAGACAGCATGAGCAGAGGTGGGGAGGCGTGAAAGCAACAGCGCGTGGAAAGATATATAGAAAACACAGTTCCTGGTGTGGAAGGGGAAGGGGTGGCTCCAGAGATGGTTAGGACATAGGATATGTCCTCAAGGAGTTCACAGTTTGGGCAGGGGGTGAGATCTTGCCCAACTGTGGGCTGGAGCATAAGATGGCAGGCCAGGGGGCTGGGGCTCGGCCCTAACTCAGGAGAGGGGCCGGGGGCCTCCAGTATCCTTTCATCATCTGGCATTTCCAGGTCTCAGAGGGACAAAATCAAGTTAAAATCCTGACTCCCCATTCCTCCTTCTGGCATCTCTGGCTGGCAAGCTGAGTCAGTAGCCCTCCTGTGTTCTGGGAAAGCTTGGGGGTACATACACTCATTCACTTTGATTGGGGTGATCCCCACTCAAGACCCCAAGAGCCCTCCTGCCCAGCACCCTCCTCTGGGTGACAGCAGCTGTCTTCCTCCCTCAACTGAGCTTTGCAACCAGCAGGTCGCTTCTGTAGCCACAGCTCATTCAATCAACAAACCTCCAGTGAACAACTCCACTGTTTGCCAAGCAGTAGGATAGAGATGGGAGAGACAGTCCCAGCCCTCCCAGTGGGAGGGAACAAAAAATAAACAGGTAATTGCAACGCAGCAGGATAAGGTCTATCAAGGGAGGTGGTCACAGGGGGCTACAGAGGGCAGCATCAATGTCTCCTGGGATCTTGTTAGAAACGCAAATTGCAGGCCCAGCTTCAAACCTATTGATTCAGAAACTGGGAGCAGGGGCCCAGCAATCTGTGTTTTAACAAACACTCCAGGTGGCTGGGATGCAGCCTACTGTTTGAGATTCAGTGAGCGGTGGGAACACAGAAGAGACAGGGGTCCTTAACCCTGAACAGAGTGATCAAGGAAGGCTTCCTGGAGGAAAACACTCCTGCAGAGAATCCTCGAGAAGGAGGAGCCTGAGGAAAAGGTAAAAAGATGTCCCAGGCAGATGAAGCTGTGTGTGCAAGAGCACAGGGGATGAGGGGTTTTCAAAGAACCAAATTGGGGGCGGGGGGAGGTTGGCAGGCGAGTGGCTAGAGATAAGGAAAGAGGCTGGAAAAAGAGACAGAAGGAATTAAAGATTTCAGAGTTTCTGAGAGAAGGAAAGTGAGAGTGTGCACGTGCGGTGCACCCCACTGAACCAAGCAGGACAGATACTTCAGCCTCCCCAGGGGCCAGGAAGCCCCCCATCTCCACTGGCAACTCCTTGGGTTAACCGCAGCGCATGACCTCATGTGTTATGGCTGCAAAGGCTCGGGGGAGGCCAAATCCGGTGTTTGTATTGAAATTAATTGGGGACTCCGTGGATGATGGAGGCTTTGAGGAATGCACAGCCCCCCACCCCCACCCCCGCATATGATCCCGCGAACAATGGTGTCACTTACGACCACAGGGGCCCCCAGCGGCCCACATCTGCACGTCCACAGCCCTTCTCAGTGAAATAATAATCATAGACAGATATGAATATTTAAAATACAAAGCAGATACCTGCAGGGATTGCCGATGGGGAGGACTCGGACAAGCACCCCAGAGCTATTTTTAGCCTAGGAAGCAGAGCCCCATTTTACCAGGGCAGC
The DNA here is from genome assembly GCF_041146395.1 of Eulemur rufifrons. Classification (NCBI taxonomy): domain Eukaryota; kingdom Metazoa; phylum Chordata; class Mammalia; order Primates; family Lemuridae; genus Eulemur; species Eulemur rufifrons. The sequence continues at coordinate 39,452,598 of NC_090991.1, read as the reverse complement.
AGCTTGTCAATCAGGAACATCCCTCTGCTCCCTCCCAGCCCTGATTTATGATGATTCAGAGGGGAGATGCTGCCAGGAACGGGCCGGGGCCAGGAAAATTTCATCTGTCTGGAATCCGACAGGAAAAAAGAGGCCTGGAAATTTCAGAGGAAGCTGGGATCTGGGCCGGTTACAGCGCCTCTGTTTGTGTGCGCTCAGCTGGCTCCTGTTAGCGAGTTAAGGGTCCGCTGAGGAAAAGCGGCAGGCCAGGTTTTTCCATCAGTGCACAACCTTGAGCTTGATCCCCAGGCAGCCGCTGCTCCTGTGACCTCCGACCCCAAACAACAGGAGCCTTCACCAGGCTTCCCCGGCACCCCAGCCCCCCAGCCCCCCAGCCCCAGGCTGTATCTTAAATCAACATCTTTGTATTTTTCTCTTTTTTCTGGCTACGAAGAATGATAGCAAAGTGATTCTATCTTTTCTGTTGTTTGTTTAACCAGACATTTAGCACACTCAAGAAGCAGGGTTCGAGATGAAAGCTAATTAATGCAATTTAGTTTTAATTTCCTCCCCTGGAATGGCCCCGCTCTCCCAAGGCGGCCTCCTCACCCGTCCTCCCTGGTGCTGGGCCGGCGGAAACCCCTGACCTCCAAACCTGATGCTCTGAGCTCTCAACCCAGGCCAGGGATTAGGGCTGTGCTTAAAAATCTTGCTGCATGGCGAATCCTAAAGAGGCAAATAATGATGGAGTTCAGGACACACTACCCAAAATACGGCACCTTGGCATTTAAGAAAATAGCAAAAGCAGGAAGGTCTCTTTGACCTTCTCCCACCACTCCCCCCTGAAGCAGGCCATAAAAGAATTCTCTGAGCTTCCTCTAAAGTAGCTCATGAGACCCTCCTTCCAGAGTGGTCCTCTGTATATCCAGAGGAAAAGAATGAAGACACAGAGAAGAATCTGAACAAACAGGCCTTGCGAAGCTCCCCCCAGATGGTCACCACTGGATCACACCCCCTGTGTCCGATCACACTTCCACGCGACTGTCCACTCCTCGTCAAACCCAAGCACAAATATACACAGTTTTCCCTGTTTCTTTGGGTCTTCATTTCATTTATGAAGCCTCCCACATCACATAAAACTTATTAAATAAATTTGTATGTTCTTCTCTTGTTAATCTATCTTTTGTTGTAGGGTCTCAAGCCATGAACCTTATAATGGGTGAGGAAAAGATAGTACTTTTTCTCCCCTGCCATGTGTCCTTTCCATTCATTCATTCATTTACTTAGTGCGTATTTTGTGGGCTGTGGGGGTGAGTGGGGCAGGGGCAGGGATACAGAACAGGCATGATCTGCCCTCCCGGAGCTTGCAGTTTGGTGGGGACACAGACCTGTAAGTAAATGTAACTACAGTCCCGGGGACAAACGGGATAACCGAGGGGAGCAGAGAGGAGTCACGCAGCGCAGAGAAGACTCTCGGGCTGGTTCTGAGGCAGAGGAGGGAGGAACAGACATCCAAGGGAAAGAACTGTGTACAAAGAGAGGCAGGAAAGGAAAGGGACACACCCCCCACACAAGGGATCTGGTGTGACTGGAGCGAGGATCTGAGGCTGGTCCCGCTCGAGAAGGCAGTTTGTTCTGTTAAAGAAAAAATTATTCATAATGTTTGTTAGATAATACTACTGATAATATAATAATAAATAATAACAAATAAAAGGAAGGTTTTATTCAAGGGGGATACTAAACAGGGGTTTTGCAGTAGGGGAGAGAGATGGGGCTCCATCAACTCTGAAGGCAACGAGGGCACGTGGGGATTTATAGTCAAGGAGCAGAGTGGGGCCAGGGGATGGAAAATTACTGAGCGGCAACACCCAGGCTGGGGGGTTCTTGCTGAAGGCAGGCCAAGGTGATGGTATCAAGGGTGGGGGGTGAGTAATTGGATCAGAAATCAAGGATGGGGAATTTTTGCTAAACAAACTCAGCAGGATTCTTGCTACAACCGGACTAGATGGTCCAAGGGCAGAGCCCAAGATCAAGGCGTAGTCAAAGAGGACCCAGAGGAGCCTGATCGGAGTTTGGCCAAGGCAAAGTCTGTCAGTTCAGGGCACTGGGACTTCGTGCCAAGGACACTGGAGAGTTGAGCTGGAGGACACCAAGATGAGATGTGCACTTTGTCCAGGTGACCCTGGTGGCATTGTGGGAGCTGGGGTGGGAAGGGGTGAGGCTGGAGGTGGGGGGGCAGTCAGAGGAGAGAGTGGGGGCTGACAGCAGGGCAGTGGGGATGCAGAGGAGGGCAGGGTTTAGAAGATATTTAAAAGCCCAATCCTGTCGCCCCTGGTGCCTGGCTGATCATAGGTGTTCAACAAAGAAACACCAGTGGGTGAGGGAAGACCCAACTTCCTAAAGAAGCCAAACCAAAACCTCATGCCACAATCCACAAAGGACAGGATGTGTCTAGGCCCGCCGCTTCTTCGTCCAGGCTGCTGGGGGCTGTAGTTGGCCAGGAACCCAAGGGAGTGAGCCCCAGGGGCCTGGCGTTGACCTGCAGCTGCCCATCTTGGGAAACAAGGGACACTGAGGGAGGGTACTGAGAGAACAGTGAGGCACTTGCCCCTGACACACAATTTAAGGGGGAGCCCAAAACTCAGAAATCGATGGATTAGGACCTGCATGTGCTAGGGCAGAGTGTGAAAGAAGACATGTGATTGGAAACCAGGGGGCTGAGCAAAGCGTGCAGAAAAAGTAGGGGAGGAGGGAGGGGGAGATAAATTCAGCACAGGCTGCAAAAGGCCTTGAATGCTGAGATAAAAATTGGGATTTCATCCTGTTGGCAATGGGGAGACTCTGGAAGCTTTTAGGCAGAAAATGACACGTGTCAATCTGTTTTTAGAAAGAGAATGCTGGCCTCCATGGAGAGGAGGGGTGGAAGCTGGAATATTTGGAGGTAGAAAAGTCAGTTGGGATATTTTGCAATAATCCTGGGAGAAATGACAAAGACCTGACCCCAGGCAGCGGTGGTGGCATGGAGAACAGGGATGGAGTTAAAAGAGATTTCTGATAAGAAGCTTCACTCTGTGGAGGGCGAGGGAGAGGGAGGAGTCTAGGCTGATCTGCGGATCGTGCATAGTGGTAACAGCAAAGAAATAGGGAAATACGGGAGGAGGCGCAAGTTGGGAAGCAGAGGACGTGCTTAACTGTGGACTTGTTGACTCCAAGGGGCATGGAAGATCGTTCAGATAAAATGACCAGATGAGACTCGATGGGCTAGGACTTGGGGGAAAGTTCGGGCTGGAGATAATGCTGAGAGAGTGGAGGGCACCTGGGCCAGCATGCGCTGACCCGGGGAGAGAGCTGAGAGCTGCAGGCGAGAGGCCCGCAGGGGAAGGTGGAAGAGACGAAGGAGACCAGGAGCCCGGAGGAGGAAGAGTAGGAAAGTGACACGCAGGAGACCAGGGGAGCCAACAGATTAAAGGAGGAAAAAGGGTTACATGCAGCAGAGCGGGAAGGGCGAGAAGACGAGAACCAAGCTGTAGTTGAAAGACAAGTTGGTCATGGATGACTTTCGCAAGAGCGATTTCAGAATTGACCAAGGTAGTGAGTGTGGGCGGCTCCTTCAGCAAGTTCTGGGGAGGCCAGGTGTGGTGGCTCACACCTGTAATCGCAGCACTTTGGGAGGCCAAGGTGGGAGGATCACTTGAGGCCAGGAGTTTGAGACCAGCCTGAGCAAGAGCGAGATCCCATCTCTACAACAAATAGAGAAATTAGCCGGGTGTCATGGCACGTGCACCTGTCGTCCCCAGCTACTCGGGAGGCTGAGGCAGGAGGATCGCTTGAGCCCAGGAGTTGGAGGTTGCAATGAGCTATAATGATGCCACTGCACTCTAGCTGGGGCGACAGAGCAAGACTGTCTTAAAAAAAAAAAAGAAGTTCTGGGGAAGCAGGGAGAAGTGTAACGTGGGACAGGCAGAGTCCAGAGTGAGAAAGTGAGGATGTTTTACAAAGTGGGAGAGACTTGAGTAGGGTTTGGGGTCAAGAGGAAGGAGGCAGTGGAGAGAGAGGTGAGATCCTGACTAGGCCTCCCGGGAGCACTATGCTCGGACCCCGACCCACAGAGGGCCCTAGTTAAACCAGTGATTTCAAATTCAGCACCTGCTTTCCCATGTGGTGCTTGGGCTCCCCAGTCAGACCCCCAAAACCCCAAACCCATAACCCACCAGAAGCACAGTGCAAACCATGCATGGGAAACACGCTCTTTGTTCCAGCTCAGAGATCTGGGGAATATCTGACCGTCTTAAACATGCTGGAAGGTGGAAACTGGCCCCAGGGGTGAGCAATACAGACCTATATTCTGGCTCATTTATCTGCAAGGAACAGAGACCCACTTAAGTCACCTCAAGGAAAAGGGAGTTTGTGGCAAGGATATATGTTGTCAGTGGTCTAGAACCAGAAGGAAAATGGAAAAGCCACTGGGAAGAGTGGTGGCATTTGGCCCATCTCGTGGTCACTCTGCTTCTGTCCCATTGTTCTCCTCTCTCTGCCAACTAGCTTCCTCCACTCTGTTTTCTCACCTCCCTTGTCACTTTGGCTGGTGTGAGGTTCGGCTTTTCATCCTTAACCTCACAGAACCGGAACCGGAACCGCCTTCAGTGACTCTCCCAGCTGGGTCCAGATCGTCTCCCCGGGAGGTTCAAGACAGGGATCTGGTTCAGGGCAGGGCTTTGGGTCACCAGCCAGGCCACCACAGGCCATCCGTGGGTCAAGTGCCCACCCTTGCCCAGTGATCGGGGGCAGTGAGCAGAGACCCCGGGACTTGCAACACCACCACTGTTTAGCCCGGCACTTCCTGCAGAGGCTGGGATGGGCAGGCAGATACCCCAAGGCGTGTGACGTGTGACAAACCTGTGCTCCTTTCTAAACCTGCTGCCTGACCACCTACGACAGACCTTTGAGGTGACCACGTGAAGGCCAGGAAGTGAGTTTGCGGCAGAGGATTATGAAGGAGATGGCTCCCACCCTGAGATGAGAGGAGCTGCCCTCTCTCAGGAGGGCTCAGCTGGCTGTGTGTTGACAGTCCCCTGCCGTGGTGACTGTGCTGTGTGCTGGCCTCTGCCTGGCCTCCCCCTCCAATAAATACATGGGCTGGGAGAGCTGGGGTAGAAACCTGAGGGTGTGTCCTGGACCTCTGACCTCAGGTCCACCCAGCAGGGTGTCCTGTCCCCAGGAGGGTGGAAAGGTCACACCGGCTTCTCCATCCTCAGTCCCCTCCTGCCACCCCTCCCACCTGCAGCCAACCCCTCACTTTAGCAGTGATAACAGTGGCTATCTTTCCAAAAGTAGGAGAAATTCCAAAACCAAATTCCAAGTGCTGTCCTTCCCGCACCCTCTCCCAGCCCTGCCAGCCTGCCCACCTCTTGGGTCAGAATTAGAAACCAGCAAGGGCGGAAGATGACATCCGCAGACGTCGTTCAGAGACCCGCAAACCAGAAGAGGAGCCGGTCTACGGAGGGGGCCAAAGAGCAGGGACCTTAACTGACCCCTCGCCCCACCTGCACTCGGCTGCTTTCTCCTCCAGCCCTCTCGCCCTCCAAAGACTTAGCTCCACAGGAAGATCCTGTCTTCCTTAAAGCCAGGTGGAGTGTTCGCCTCTGTTATTAACAGAACATCCGGTAACGTTTTAATTGAAAATTTAACTCTAGTTATTCCAGTTTACTAGGAACACAAGCAAAATCAAGATCAACTGTGATGTTGTAAATAGATAAACACATATAAAAAAATAAGTATGCAGATAGAAAAAGACAGAAGGCTGGGACCCTTGAACAAAGGGATCCCGGGACATTTATCCCACTCACAGCTTCGGCACCATGTTTCTGCCTCCCTGGGAACCCCAGGCTACTACCTGAAGAACCTTCTAACCCCCCAAATCTTCCCCAAACATACCTCCTTCCCCACCACCCTTCCGCTGTTCCCAGCCCTACTCTAGCCCAGTGATCGCCGTTTCTTGCTCATATCAGACCTGCCGTCAGAGAGTCTAATGTTGTGAATACAGAAAATGACCACAGACTGTCCTTCCAAACTGGCACTTTACTCCCCACAGGGCACATGGGGCAGTGTGCAAGAGAGTCCAAGAAGCCACAAGAAATAAACATGGCGACACTATTTTACCAGAATGTTTCACCGGAGAACCTTTATCCTTACAAGAAAACCACTCTGCAAGGAAGATAGGATACAAGGAAGAAAGCAACACTTGCATGAATTTTAAATAAACCACAATCTTCAAAATCATGTGGGCTAAATATTATACAAAGTGGGTTCCAGGATTAGATCCTGGAACAGAACAAAGATATTAATGGAAAACCTAGCGGGATCCAAAACGAAAACTGGAGCTTAATCACTAATGATGCACCGATGTTAATTTCTCAGTTTTGACAGAAGTACCATGGTTACATAAGATATTAACATGGGGGGAAATTGGGTAAAGGGTATACAAGAACTCTGTACTGTCATTGCAGCTTTTCTGTAACTCTAATATTATTTCAAAATTAAAGGTTTATTAAAAAAAAAAAAAAAGGCATGTGGCTGCTTCTAGCTTCCTGGCTCCCCACGCCACACTCCCCACTCCCCAACGGCACAAGTTCAGGATCCTATTCATCCAGGTTCCTTAGGTGGCAACCACTGGGAACCCCACAAAGATGAGCTGGGACTAGAGGCAGGTGTGCGGTCCCGGGCAGGTCAGAGCCAGCTCAGACACAAGGTAATCAGTCTGCAGAACCACAGACAACACAGACCTAAGCCCTGGAATTCCAGATCATTCCAGATCTACAGGTCATTTGTTCATTCAATAAGTATTTGTCATAGCACAGGCCAAGCACCACGCTGGGTGGCCATGAGAATAGATATGGGGGAAGAGGGTTGCAGGTGAGAAACAGAGTCTCCTCCCTTAAGGAGGAGCAGGTGAGCTTCTCACGCAGGAAATGCCCACCGGGGACACCCATGAAGCCTGCCAGAAGTGATCAGGGAAGGCTTCACAGAGGAGGTGGTATCAGTGCCAGCAACTGTAGTCCAGTCGCTCCTTAGGACCCAAAAGGAGACACATCTGATTCTCTGGCTCAAGCAACTGGAGGGAGGAGCTGAGAAAAGGGAGGGTCCTGCTCTTAGCAAATATCAAGTGCTGTGGACATCATAAAATCATCATCATCATCACCATCACACTCGGATGGCTCAGTGGGAGGCCCAGGGCTCTGAAGGGAGCCCAGGGTGAGGGGAGAACAGGCCTGGAGGAGGCAGCTTCCCGGGGCAGGGCAGCCTGGAGCTGCTTCCCCGTAGCTGCAGCAATCAGGCCGTGGGGGCAGGGGCATGTTGACACAGCTGGGGAAGAAAGGCTTTGTCCCCGCCTCATTAATCACTTCTGCACAGGAGCTCTAAGGGAGGGAACCCCCAGGGGCCCTGGGCTAGCTCTCACAGTAGGTTCCTAGGGGCAGAGAAAGGGGGCCTGGCCTCAGGCCCAGGAGCCAGGGGAAGGTCTGAAGAGGACAGGGTGGCACCGACAGAGGCTGCCCAGGCCCTAGGGACCCGCAGGCCAGGGGATTTCCCAGCCCGGATGTTTGTCGTGGAGCAGAAGCCTTCCTGCCCAGAGGTCAAAGCTTCCAGCAGGCGCTGGTAACCCCCTCTACCAGGACAGACATGTTTTTTTTCTTTATCACATGAGCAAGCCAGTATCAGCTGCTGGCCATGCGGTTTCTGACCCTCCTTAAACCCTGCCTGTGTGTGTGTGTGTGTGTGTGTGTGTGTAACTCAGAAGATCATCTGGAGGCCTCAAAGGGAGGATGGGAAGCAGGGGAATTGTTGCTTCCTCCGTGGCTTAAGATCCACTCCTCAAACACTTATCGAACTCCCACTATGGGCCTAACACTGTTCTAGGTGCCTGGGGACAGAGAGACGAACAAAGAACAGAGAATTGATCTGCTTTTCTGGAGCTCACCTTCTAGAAGTGGCAGTAGAGAATGGAAAACAGTATGTTCAGCCACCCGAGTGGCCGGGAAGGCCAACGCCCTGGAGCCCAGACCAGCCCTCTGTGGGCATCCTCTTCCTCAATCCCAGCCTGCATCTGCACCTGGTGGCCCAAGGGTGGGCTGGCAGCTGGAGGTTATGCAGGACACCCCTGGATGGCCTGTCTGTTCAGAAAGAAGGCAGTTCCAGGCAGCTCCCACCCAGTTTAATCTTAAACCCTCTAGACTAACAGGTGGCCCAGGGGCCCGGGGCCTCCTCACCCTCCCCCACCACCTGGGGGGTTGGGGCCCCTCAGCCCTCCCTCTCTCACTTCCTCACTCCTTTCTCTGTTCCCTCCTGTATTCTCTTTCATTCTTTCTCCTCCTTTCTTCCTTCTCCTCCTCCTCCCCAGCCCCTGTCCTCTCTCCCACTCCCCTCCCCTTCTTCCTGTCTCGCATTTTCCTGCCCGGGAATCAGACCCCAGACAGTACCTAGGAAGTCTGCGGCCTTGCCTAATAGAACCGTAATAGTCCTCAGGGAGGCGCGATAATGACATCCTCCTTAAATAAAAGGACTTAATGGAGATTTCCCAAATTTGAAAACCACATTTCCACTAGCAACCCATTCAGCTAGCAAGTGCTCTGGAAAGGAACTCGTGGGAAGCTGCGGTGGGGAGGGGGCAACGCGGGAGGAGGGGAGGAGTCTGTGCAAAGAATGTTCTGTGCATCGGGGACTTTCCCGTGGCAGGACAAAGAACTGGGCTGAGGACACAAATCGCAGAGGGGGGCCAGCCCCCAAAGAGCAGACACATGGAGTCAGGACATCCTGGGTGACCCTGGGTGAGTTACTTCACCCCTCTGAGCCTCAGCTGCCTCCGCTGGGAGTGGGGCATTAGCACTTACCTAGGTTCTAACACGTAGCGGATGCCAAATCAGCAGCAGCTGGCCGAGCCTCCTTAGCAAACACAGCTGGACAGGTGTCCTGCCCGGCACAAACCGCCCAACCCGCCCTTCACCCTGCACTTAAGGAAGTACCAGACTATTGCTGGGGTGTGGGAGGGGGGACTGTGGTGTTCTCATTGTCTCTGTCACTAGGATACTAGTAATCCGTGGGGTGCAGGATGTATAGTCAAATCTTGGGACTCTGGGATCTCACAGTTTATCTCATGTATTTTGGGGGTCCATTGGCACCTCTGAAAACAGAGATGTGAAAACTGAACCGAGGGCTGTCAAGCCCCCTGCCCACCCGCCCCCGTGTCATCCCCTCCCCCACCGCACCTGTAGGACGGAATGTTGGAAAGAGCAGGGTGGCAAGCGGGTGGCACGAGTTCTCGGGAGTCCCGATCACAGACACAGCTCTGCCACCAACTCGCTCTGTGATCTTGGGCAAAGCTCTTCCCCTCTCTGGGCCTCCAATTCCCGAGGTGTAGACTCGTGGGATTAGGTGAACTCTAAGAGTATTCCCATTCTAAAAAGAATTTAAACTGGAGGGAAAATTCTTCCCACCTGGGCCCCTTAGCAGCGGAGGAGATGGTGTGCTTGCCAACACTGCCACCTTGTGGCAGCAACACACAACTCCCGGCGAGGCCTCTGGTCAAAGCCCACAGGGCCCTCAGGGTGCGTGCACCCCACCGCCTCACCCCAATCCACAACAGAGACGCACTCCTATCAGCAGGGCTCAGTTTCAAAAAATCCTTTTCTCCCAGCTTGTAACATGGCATGCTCATTTTTTGCAAATAAGATCCTGTCTTAGAAGAGAAAAAGAGCTACTGTTTCCAGGCCCCTATTTTGTGCCAATTACCGTGGTAAATATGTTATATGTACATGGTCCTGTTTGATCCTGAAAAAAAAAAACATATGAGGGAGATATTAGTGGCCCTCATTTTACAAATGAAGAGACTGTCTCAGAGAGGTGGGACTTGCCTAAAGTCACACAGCTCAGACTTGCCTAAACTCACACAGCTAGAAGGAGATCACCCTAAAACCTCGAGAAAGCTCACCTGACTCCAAGGTCCAGGCTGCCTTCCCAGGAATGGTAGTTCGCTTCCCTCAGCTATGTTAGACTCATTCTCACAGGCATCTTGAGTTAAGGGGGCCACTAAGTTGTAGGGGATGAGGGAGCAAGGTCTCTAAGGAACACCCGTGCCCCACTCCCGGGACAGGAGTGATGGGCACTCACCCAAGGCTCTGGGTTCACCAGACCAACTTAGGGCACGTCAGAAGCTTTCTGAGTGTTCCCTGAATTGCCGAAGAGAAACCACCAGATCCTGAAGAAGGCATGACCGCATGACTCAGAGGAACTAGGAACTCAACTCTTGTGTCTGTGGCATATTTGTCAATTTATTCTGTGACCACTAATAGGAACCTCCCCCCAAACGCCCCAAGGCCATGACCAGTCTGAGGTGGCAAGTGAAGACAGAGACCCCTCTGGTTCTCATACTCTCAGAAAGAGTGTGATTCCCCTCCTGAGGCGTTCCTGTGCCATGGGAACAGGGCAAGGCCCGCTCCAAAAATCATATTTTCATAAAGTTGCGTATAAGTGACCTCCAAAAACACATCAGAACGTCTTCCACAACCCCTGTCAAGTGTAACTGCTCCTGTGCCCATAACAGCTGACGTCCCATAAGCACTGTATGGACATTATAAAGGACAGAGCTGCAAGGATGATCTCCAGTCCCAGTCTGCAGATATGTGTCGTGATCGCCTCATCCAGTAATCATGCCTGATTCTTGTGAGCTTTGTGGCCTCTTGAGGCATGCACACCCACCTGTCAGCCCTGGAAATGTCCCAAATAGACCAGGAAACAGCCAGTATCTCCCCTAAGCCTTCTGGCATAAATACTATGGCTCTAAAACTTTGCCTCTTCCAAAAGGAGACTGTAAAACTCAAAGGTTAAACAATAGCAATAATAATAACACGGAAAGGAAGGACAGAGAGTTAACCAGCAAAAGGCTCTGTCCAAAGGCCAATGAAGGAAGGAAGGGCACAGCCAAGGTCTTGCTCCCTGCGACCCTCTGCCCCCAGCCAGTCCCTGCTGAGCTCACTCCCATTCCATACAAACATGCCCCCTTTTAAACTTACTTTAACACTTTCACATTTATTCACAATGCATCAGCATGCCCAAATGTCCTTTACTAAGCGTTGTCACCGTCTGTTGAGCATGATACAATGGTGACGTTCTTCAATAGCAGCCTCGGCTGTGTGGGACACGCTCAGCCACTGCACAAGACACAGACACAGACAGGCAACACGGCACTGGCGGTGACGGTGGGTGTGGTACCTACCGGGGCTGGCGGGGGCTGTGCAGCTTCTCCAGAAGCAGCACCCACCATTCTCAGAGCTGTCCTCCTGCCTACATGCCCCCACGTGTTTCTGGGTTAACACAGTTTACCCTGAAGCCCACCAGCCCACGACAGTGTCCCTCATTCCTGGCCCTACTTGATGACAGCGAGCTGGAAGAGCACTTTACCTTATCCTTGGAGGGGGGTGGTTTTCATTTCCTTATAAACTTTAGAGGAATGACACCCACTAACTGGCAGGGTGGTGTCAGGAGGCCTGGCCTAGGGCGAGGCATTGCCTTCTGAAACAGCCAGGTCAGAGCAGGTGTTATAACTGGAGGGCAGAGACCTCCAGCTCCTTACCACGTAGGCCGGAGAGATGTCATCTCTGGGCAGCACCTGTAGACAGAGCCTCAGACCGACCCCACCTGCTGACTACCTGGTTGGGGAACATATGTGCCCCAAAGCCAAAGCTCTGGCTTGCAAACAGGCAGGCAGCACAAAGAAATCCACATAGCATGTGCTCCTCGATACCGTCTGGGGAGACCCAGGGGCCGAGCGAAGCTGCAAAAGCTGCCGGCTCCGCTGCCAACTGAGTTGGGGCAGAGGAGATCCGGGCCTTGAGAGGGTTAAAAACCTGCTCCCGGATGCATGGCTCGGTTCCAAAGGGTCTCCGTTAACATGAGAGGTCTCCTGATATCTCACTCTCTTTAATAGATTTTTCCCATTGACGTCTCAGTTTATTGACTATCATTTCCTTTTCTGCAGGGGAGCTATTTTCTGGGTCACTGATCCAACCAACTTAAAAGGGGTTGCATTGATTAGGTTTTATTGGCGGTGACTTGCACAGAGACGGGCTGACTTGCTCCTACCTGCTAACAGCTCCTTTGTTTCCCTCTCCCAGCCCCCACCCACTCTGTTGACTTACCGAGGGACCAAGTTGGAGCACTGAGGTGGTGGGCTTTATGGAGTGATGGGGAACTTCTGGCTGCATTGCCTCGAGCTCTCTGCGGCATTAGGGTAAAGTCCACAAAAAAAAAAAAAAAAAAAAAACAACAAGAAAAAAACCCAGAAGAATGAATGTTAGCAGAGCTTGAGTAAGGACAGAAGCAAATCCAGAAAGCCACCCATTCACTTAGGGAGCATTGACTAAGCACTTGCTATGCGGGATAATCACGGCACCTTAGTGACATTTGCAGATTGCAAAACTCTTGAATTTGTTATCTCACTTGAGCTGCCACACTGAGTGATACATAGGACGGTTATTATCCCCCGTTCACGGATGAGGGACCAGAAGCAAAGAGGAGAAACCTGCCCTAAGTCACACAGTTAGCTAGTGGCAAACTCAAAAATTTACATCTAGGTTTGTCTGGCCCCAGAGTTACAGTCCTCCTTTGCCGAGAGCTCGAGGGGATACAAAAAAAAAAAAAATGAAGCGAAATTCATATTTAATGTAAACACACAATTATGTATGTGCAGTGCATGTGTCGCTAATTGACATGGGGGGAGGGGGAGTAGACGTGAAACTGGAGAGGAACAGGGAGGAATCTAGTTCAACCCCCCACAACTTTTAGGTGAGAAACAGTGAGTCCTAGAGATGTAACATACTGTACTCAAGGTCAAACAGCGTTCACACACTCATTCATTTATTCATTCAATGTGCAGGGCACTTGTCCTCACTGCAGCTAAGAGGCTCCCGCAGAGGAACAGCCAGTTGCCTGCAGAAACTCTCATTGTGTAGAGATAGCATCTGTCTACGCAAGCCTTTGATCCTTCTCTCAGTCACTGATCTAACCCTTTTCCCTCCCCTCAGGCCCTCCCACCCCAGCCCCTCACCACCTGCAGAGCAGCCCATTTCTGGCCAGAACCCCAAAGCTCCCAGAGTCCCCGACTTGGTCTTGCTTCCACATTGGAATGACCCTTGGGTCCCACCTTTTGCCCTGATCTTGTGTTGCTTGAGACTGAGGTAGACTTTGTCTCAAAGGACAGCCACGACTACCTAGACCCATTCTGAAAGCAGAGTGCCAAGGTGAACAAGAATCAGTTGCTAGAACTCAATTCAGCCAAGAGTTGGGGTAGGGAGTGTGCATTTGCATGGGTGAATATTTGTGTGATGGCTTTAGCACATGAAAGGCGGGATGGTGGGGGACTGTGTGCACGTCTGTGTCTGCGTTTGAGGCCTTGGAGTTCATTCCTCTCCGATCTCCTGTTTGTGTGCTCATCCATTCATTCAGAGAGCTTCCATTCGCCCAGCGTCTCCTGTGTGGCGAGGACTGCACTGGGATCCGGTGACTCAGAGATGAACAAGACACAGTCTCTACCCAGGAGAAACTCATGGCTGAATATGGGAGAAATACACATGTGCAAAGAATTACGGCTCAGTGTGGTAAGCACCACAGTCAAGATTTTTGCAAGGGAGAGGAGACGGGAAAGCATGTCATAAAACAGTGTCTGAGCTGGGGACACAATACGGACAAATAAGGGTTCACCAAGTAGGCCAAGGGTGAAGGAGGATGTTCAGAGCAATAGAGAGAAACATGCAGGGGCATGGTGTGCTCCTGGCACTAGAACAATCAAGTTCAAGGGAGGGGGAGAGAGGCGCCAGCTGTGGGCGGGGTCTGCTGCTGAAGGCTGGGACAGGATAGCCCAGTCAGCAGGGGCCAAGCAGGGTGACAAAGGGTGGAAGGACAGGAGTGTTCTTTCTCAGATCTGGCCAATAAGACCTTGTCCTTTGGGCCACCCTAACTCTAGGCCCAAGTGTGAAACGCGCTCCCTTGGAGAGAAGTTCTCTCCCAACTCCGGCTTCAGCAATGAATTTCAACCTTCCACATCCCTCTCTCTCCCCCACTCTCCCCTTCAGGCCTCTGTAATGCAAAATCTGTGTTTTGCTCCCTCTGAATGAGACAATTAAATCATCTGAATTAAATAAATTAAGTAAATTTCATCTCCAAGGCAGAAAGCTTGGCACATTTCAGAGAGAATTCCAGCAAATTCTCCAGACACAGAGAGAGGGGGCCTGAGATCCACCCAAATGAGCAGCGGCTAAAAGGGTCGGCCAGTTACCAGAACCCATTTTCTCTGCATAAATCTGCAGGAGTCGGGCCGCGCATTACAGAAATACATAAAGGCTGCTCACCGGAGGAGCATCAGGGAGTGTTTGCCAGGCATTTGCACCAAAGGGACGAGTCCCAGCACCTCCGCCACGCTACACGCTACACACATGCGCCCACACAGGCCCCTGAGAAGTCCCAAATCCAAACTGCAAAGGGAGAGGAAAGTTTCTGGGCCCCGTTTTAAGATTCTCACACATGCGCACACTCACATACAATCACACATATACACAATCACGTCCGTGCACAGGTACACACACACCCACTCACATGTACATACACATCCCCATATGTACACTCACATACACATACTCACACACCACACTCACAAACGCAATCACAGCCACGTATGCATACAGACAGCCCACGCCCCATACACGCTCACTCATACATACACAAATATCTCACACATTCACTCACAGACACTTCCCACTCACGAACATGCTCATTCATACACCCCCCACTCACACACTCACACAACCCCCATGGCTCGCACGTGTGCACAAACATCTCACACACAACACACATATACGCTCTCGCACATACATTCACACGCATACACTTACACATTCTCTGTGTTCCAGGGAAGCAAAACTAACAAGAGGTAAGGTGTGCATGGGTGAGAGAACCTTCTGTCTCACCTGCAAGGCTTGTCAGTAGTGTCCTTTGCCGCCCAGCAGAGCAACAGAGCCTGGGTGACATCATCTCTGCATTCCTGTTCCCGAAACTAAAAGTGAACACCAAAGTTCACTGTTTTTACCAAGATGGCTTTGGAGCTATTTTTTATGTACATTTCATTGGAGTAGAACATCTGCCCAGAAATGTGCCCAGCGTAGGTCTGATGCCTTTGCACAGAGATCACGCCCAGGACAACAAGCAGAGGATTTCCTCAACCCCAGAAGCCCACACGTGCCTCCTTCAGGGATATCCACTCTCCTGACTTCTAACACAGACTAGCTTTGCCTGGTTTTGAACTTTCTATAAATGGAATCAGAAGTTCACTTGGATGCCCCGTAAGGACACCCACATAAAGAAATTCATCCCACTGATGCTGTAAGACAAGGGAAGATGAGGAAACAGGAGCGCACAAGTGTTTGTCTTTCTGCATAGACAGGGATGAGAAGGCTTTGGAGAGTAGCAACTCACTCTCGGGTCCTCTGACCCATCAGGCGAGACAAGTCACCCAGAGTGAAGCTGCAAGACTTCTTGCTGCAAGACATGGGCCTTGGAAAAGAGGATGCCATGTACAACCAGAATCTTCCGTCCTTGAGCATTTGTTCCAAGTGCGATAAGACTCAGGAGATCAGGGCCAGAGTCCCAGCTCTGCCGCTAGTTCCCTGCTGACCCCGGGTAAGTCACTTCACCCCACTGCTCCTATGCCCCTGAGTCTGTACAGTGGGGGTGTGAGTGACAATAGCAGACCTGTCTTGAGCACTGCTCCAGCTCATTCACCCTCTAGGCTGGGGGTCAGCAAACTGTGGCCCCCACCTGTTTGCATATAGCCTGCAAGCTAAGAGTCATTCTTACATGTTAAATGGTTTGAAAAAAAAATCGAAAGAATAATAGTTGGTGATACATGAAAATTATGTGATATTCCAAAGACAGTATTCATAAATAAAGCTTTGTTGGAACACAGTCATGCTCATTCATTTACATCTATGGCTGCTTTTGGAGTAGCTGTGACAGGGACCTTATGGCCCGCAAAGGCTAAAATATTTACTATGTGGCCCTTTACAGAAAAAGGTGGCCCACACCTCC
Source organism: Eulemur rufifrons (assembly GCF_041146395.1). Taxonomy (NCBI): domain Eukaryota; kingdom Metazoa; phylum Chordata; class Mammalia; order Primates; family Lemuridae; genus Eulemur; species Eulemur rufifrons. The sequence goes on along the minus strand of NC_090991.1, from coordinate 39,436,491 downwards.
TCTACACTGTGCTGTGACTCCCCCCTCACCTTGACGCTCTTTTCATCATCCCCATGGCTGAGATGCAGACGTTAAGTAACCTGCCAGGGGGACCCAACTGCAGGTGGTGTCAGGCAGGCTGTCTCCTGTCTGTTCCCCCGGGGGAACTGCCCGCCCTGTATGACGGGCTCTGAAGCATTGAGCATGGCATTGCTTTGCAAACTGCAAACAAATGTGGGATCCATGCCTCCCTTAGCAGCCATCAGTGACTGAATCTACACTCATGCCTCAGACCAAAATACCCCAACACACTGCACACACCACATCCAGCCCAGAGACCTGATGTGATTAACGATTTTCTCCGAACTTCCGACTTTGGAAGCAGAGACTTGAGTTAACCATTAATACTCTCCATTCATGGCCTGTTGTCATAACCAATCTGTGGGTTTGGTTTCATTCATTCATAATTCATTCATTCCCTTTTGTCCCCATACCCTATTTCCATAGGTCAGTGTCTATCCTCCTGTTTGCGGAGTTCTTGCAGCATGGGTAGTTATTTCTGAGGCCTGTGGGTTTGATTTACATCAATGGTATTGAGTTAACATCTCCTTGTTTCCTACTTTTTTCCCCCACATCATTTTTTGATCTTTCCTTTCCTTTTTAGGTATAACACACATAACGTGTAACGTGCACAGACTTTAAGTATAAAACTCAGTTTTTTACCTATGTACACCTGTGTGATCGTCACGCAGATAAAAATGGAGAACGTCTCTAGCACCTCAGAAAGTTTCCCTCGTGCCCCTTCCCAGTCAATAAACTGCCCTGCCAGAGGTCACCGCTATTTCAGCTACTGTTACCACCCGTTAGTTGAGTTTGTTCCTGAACTTCATCTGCAGGGAATCACTCAGTGGGTCTTTCACATCTTGCTTCTTTTGCTACGCTTGTCCGGGAGAGTCCCCTATACAGTTGTGGGTGCCGTAGCTTGGGTTTTTGCTGCTGTGTAGCACGAAGCTTTTAAGATCTACCCACGTGCCTCTGTGCACATCTAGTCTGATGCTTCCTGCTGCTGCCTGGTGCTCCATGGTGCACCCGCCCATTCGACCTTTCCACTCTCCCAGCGAGGGACACCCAGGGTCCTTCAGATGAGGGTGCCATGACCATATCGTCTTCATCCATGTCCCTTTATGGATCTATGTGAACATTTCACTGGAAACACCTAGGAACGGAATTGCTTGGGCACAGGGAATTGACTGTGCCCCAGCAATTGACAAACTGCTGTAATTGACAAACTCTCTCCCTGTCTACCACAGCAGAAGGAGCAGGGAGAAGGGAGGAAGAGCTGCTCTGGTGGTCCTGCTATGACCCCCCCATCCCCGCCCCGCTTCCTCTCCAGGAAAACCTTTCAGACTCTCCACCTGTCCTCTTGCAGGGCCCAGCTAAGCACGTTTGCTTCCTGAATGTCACTGCCTTGGCGGCAGCCCATGCCATCCTGCCGCATTATAACAGGACGATAATCAATGAACTGTTAACTCTATTGCAATAAAGCAGCGAGCCCAACCTTATATAATTCTTTTTAATTGTTTTCTCACATTACAAGGGTTTTTTTTTTTTTTTTTTGCTAAACTTATTCTGCCATAAGTTATGTCGTTTAATTTCTCAAAGTGCTAATAATTTAATTGCTTCCTTCCTGCAGACAAAGTGCCTGTACTGTCCCCCCTCCCCAGCACTGAGATTATAAAACGGGGCTGGCAGGAATACCTAAGAGGTGAGTCTTTTTGGCGGCAGGATTTGATGGGAAGCAGCTTTCTCAGAAGTCAGTCTGTGGGGCTGGGAACCTGGCTTGAGACTTCAAAGGGACAGGGGGCCCAGCCAAGCCTGCCCCGGGAGTTTATGATAATCACAGGGAGGGGGAGGGGAGGGCTGAGATTAAAGAGGTGGGAGGAGGCAGGAAACATGGGGCGAGGAGCTTCCCTGTCCTGAACGCCTGTCAGAGAAGCTGGGATCCATCTGCAGCAGGAGGGATTTAGATCAGACTGGGGACATTCCTGACAGACAGAACTCTGAGTTGCTGACTGGAGCCAGGACAGGGTGGGGAGGTGACATCCGATAGCACATTTACGGAACCCTTACTGAAAGCCTGCCTCCCCTAGATCATCTCACTGTACCTTCACTCCCAGCTCTCTGAGGTAGGTACGACTATTATTGCTGTTTTACAGGTGAGGAAACTAAAGCAAATAAAGGTTCACTTGCTCAAGCCCCGTAGCTTGTCGGTGGCGTGGCGGAGGAAGAATTTAAGTCCAGGGAGTCACCCTCCAGGGCCCGTGTTTCCATATGCCACACAGCAATGCCTCCACCACCTGTCTGGACTGAATGATGGCAAGGGGGGCGGGGAGAGTCTAGGCCTCAGGGGACAGGATCAGGGATGAGCTACTCCTGAGGGTTCCAAGGCAGCGCCCTCCTCCCTCCTGTCCACGGTCTGATCCAGTCAGAATTGCTCTAACCACCTGTGCGCCCCTGCATGGCTCTATAGGATACAATCCAAGCTCCTGAACATGGTCTGCAAAACGCTCACACTCCCCAGGTGAGGGGTAGGAATTTTGAGGAATATCCCAAACTTATCACCACACTGGGATTTCCTTTCTGCCTCCTGAACCTTTGCAAATGCTGCCTCTATAAACCTTTTTCCCTCTCCTACAGATGAAATTTCACTCATTGTACAAGGCCTAGCTCAAATGCCTCCTCCGAACTTCCCCAAGCAGAGTCCTGCTCTCAAATCTCTCAGGACATTCAGAGCGCACCCCTGTCAGAGAGACACCTGGCCTGCAGTGTTATTGGTATGACCTCAGTCACCTGACTCCCCTTGCTACTTACTAGCTCTGTGACTTTGGCAAAGTTACCTAACTTCTCTGAGCTCTACCACATGTGATGTGGAATAAATGAATGGTGAGTGCTGAGAGAAAGATTCCCTGCTGGGTTTTTTGTTTTGTTTTGTTTTGTTTTGTGACAAGGTCTCACTTTGTCACCCAAGCCAGAGTGCAGTGGTACAATCATAGTTCACTGCAGCCCCGAACTCCAGGCCTCAAGTGATCCTCCTGCCTCAGCCTCCCAAAGTGCTGGGATTACAGCTGGTCATAAGCCATGGCACCTGACCACAATGCTGTTTTTGACTGTCATTTACCTTGTATTCCCATCTACTAACACAGTGCCTGGCATGTAGCAGTTGCTCAATAAATGAATAAAATGGATACAATAACTAATTAATTACCTCCCACCTTCTCCTCCTCCTCCCCCCACCCCAGCCCCAGGAATGCTCCTGTTTGTTCAACTTGGGACCCCAGAGGTAGGTAACACCTATTTGCCATTTCCCTTACTCTGGTATTTCCTCTAGAAGGCAGGACCCCAAGGATTCTGCATAAATTAACACCCTATCCCCCTCATCCTAAGGAGTGGGCAGCAGAGTGCATCCTGATTCAGCGGCCACAAGGCACAGACCCTTGTCCAAGAAAGACGTCCTTCCTCCAGACATGGAGAAGCCAGAGCTCCGCCACCAGCAGTCCCTTTGCTTTTCACTTTCCCTTCTCTGCTCTAGTTGTCATCTCTGTTATCCTGAACCAGGAGTCCTCGACTGAGACTCTGCCTCCTACTCATGCTCCTCTGGATGGGGTGTCTGGGACAGACCTCGGATCTCCTGTTCTCAGTCCACTGAGTCCACTGATGCACTAGACAGAGAATCAGAGGTGTTCAGGCTCTAACTGCCATTCCTGGCTGTGTGACCTTGGGCAAGTCATTTAACCTTTCTCAGCCTCCAGGTTGTGGTACAACAATACAGAAGGCTGGGTGAGACCCAACAGTGCAAAGCTGCACAGAGACTATTCTGGTGGGCTCCCCTCCCGGTGACAGCTGCCTGCCCTGGGACAGGGACTAGGGCAGGTCACAGCTGAATGCCTGCGGGTCTCCAGCATTTGGGATCCTGAGGGAACCAGGGAACAGGGGTGGACTACAGAGCCACCACCATCACCCTGGCCACGGAAAGGTGGGTGACTTGGAGGGCATGGGCGGACGCCCTCCTACCATGGGACAAGGCACCAGGAGTGTGGCTCGTGGCTGCCATGTGTCCCCCTCACATGCAGTTGCTGAAACCGGGTTTGGGCAAGAAGCACAACCCGCTGCCCCAGCCCTGTCTGAGCAGAGAAAGTAAGTTTGCAACTGCCAAAGGGGGGCCAGGAGGACCCAAAGTCACCAGGACCCCTCCCTCCACCCCAGGGAGACCCTTAGCATCAGCAGAGCACACACATACCAGTGGCCCTTCTGCATGAAACCATGGTTCTGAAGTCTCCATCCAAGTGAGGGCCTGGCACCCTGAACTGTGGGACTTCAGGACAAGCCACTGCTAAGCAGAGCAGGAGCTCAGAGCCTCTTGGGGCTAGAAGGAGAATGCCTCTTCCTAAAGTCGCTTCCCCCACCCTTGTGTTGACATATACCTCCCACCGGTAGGCTTTGGTGCCTCAAACTTGAGATATGAAAAATGTTATTACTATAACAGGATACTGCCACTCCCCACCCACCTCCCCGACCAAACAGGAAGCATCTGGCAAGTAGAGGCCTGTTTTACACCCCTGTGGACAAACCCCTTCCCCCGGCACCCACTCACTCATTCCTTCGTTCACAAATATTTACGAAGCACAGATGTAGTTGCCAGGGGATGCAGGCTGGAGGTCTGAGCCTCATCCTTTGGGGCTGTCAGCTGCTAAACCTCCAAATTGGGCCTCCGACTGGTCTCCCAGCTTCCCAAAGGGAAAATTTCCCCCACTTCATCCCAGAAGGGGGCAGTGGGTCCAGCAGAGTCTGATAAGAAGAAGCCACAAGCTGCCTGCTTGCAGAGGAACACCAATTCCCGTGGTCACTCCCTCAGCACCAGGGGTGTGGCATGGCCCCATGGAAAGCTTACAGGCAGGATGTGGAATCACCACGGAGAAGCCAGCCCAGGCTCCATTCAGGGGAATCCCTGCCACTCAGGCCAGGCCTGAGCCCTGGGAAACCTGTCCAAGGCCACCACTGTGCCTACACGTGGACAACCAGAGCCCTGGCCAGCAGAGCTTCTCTTTCTCTCAAACGGGCCTGGAATTTCTCTCCCAGCCTAGTGCACAGCCGGCAAAGACATCAGGCCTGGGGCCACAGAGCCAAGATTCCAAAGAGAAAATTCCAAGGCAAACACCTCAAGGGTTCCCCGAGGATTGTCTCCTCACTTCCCCAAAGTCCCTTCCACACCACCCTGGAGTCTTCTCCTTCCCCTGATCTAACCTTGTGCTTCCCAGACTCTTGCCTTTGACCCTGCTACTCACCAGGCCTGGAATACCCTGGCCCAGCTCCACACCCCAATCCCACTCACCTCAATGCCAGCTCCAAGCAACTCCTCCAGGAAGTCTTCTGGGAAATCTTTCCCATCCTCCCAGGGAGGAGGGTCTCTCTCTCTCTCTCTCTCTCTCCCCCCTTCCTTTGATCACCCAAGTTCAGGCCTCCTCTGTGGCTGTGGTCAGGGCTTTGGCTTCTGAAAGCAGACAAGCCTGGGCTCATAAGCTGGCTCTGCCCCTTCCTAACTGGGTGACCTCAAGCAGGTTCCCTTCCCGCTTCCTGCTGGGCTGCCCTTGCCCCAGCCTGGCCCGGGGATGCTCCACCCACTCCTCTGGGCTGCGCAGCCTTCGGTGTGGATTCCCAGCTTCTGCGATTAGGTCCTCCACCTGCTCATCAGACCAGGCTTTCTGTTAAGGACCAGAGAGCAAATATTCCAGGTTTTTCGGGCCATACCGCCTCTCTTTGCAACTACTCAACTCTCCCATTATAGCACAAAGCAACCAAACATAGCAAATAAGCATGGCTGTGTCCCAATAGAACTATTTTTGGACACTAAAATTTGAATTTCTCATATTTTCCATGCATCAAAAATATTCTTTTTCTTTTGATTTTTTTTTTAATCATTGAAAAAACCCTTTGTAGTTCACAGGCCATATAGAAACAGGCACCGGCCACACTTGGCCCAGATTCCAGTGCTTCCGTGTCTCCCCTAGAACGTCCCGGGCTGCAAACTCAGTTCCTGAGGCTGCACCAAGCAGCTCCCTCCGATCCAGCCTCAGCAGCCAGTCTGCAAAGCCCTGAGTGTTCCCGGGGTGGGCCTGGGTGCCACAGGGGGCACAGATTGGAGTGAGGCACCCACCTGCCTTGAGGAACTTCCAATCAAGGGGGAGACCCAACACAAGTCCAGGGAGGATTCATTGGTAGCACGAGGTTGGAGAAGATCACGAAAGAGACCTTCCCTTTTCCGATGAATAAATAATTTCTTCACAACTTACATTGAGAAAGTTGAAGGACAGCAGTGGCTCCCCAGGACAAGAAATGCACCAGGAGAGACTTCACCAAGGAAATGGCATTAGACGTGGACTTAAAGGAACAGGAACTCCAGGACTGAGCTGTTGCCCTCCACTGTTTCCTCCTGCGAAAGGGGGCCCTTTGGCTTTCAACAAAATCCTTGAGGACTCATAGGTACACCTCACCCCCACACACCCAGATGCCATCACCAGATGGTGGCTCCTCATGCAGGGACAGAGCCTTAGTCGTTTCTGAGCCTCTGGACACCAGCACATGTTTCGTGCAGAGTGTATTTTGGCAGATGCTTGCTGAGACTGAAATGAAGTTCGAGTGAGGGGAGAGGAGACAGAGTCTCACTCTGTTGCCCGGGCTAGAGTGCTGTGGCGTCAGCCTAGCTCACAGCAATCTCAAACTCCTGGGCTCAAGCGATCCTCCTGCCTCAGCCTCCCGAGTAGCTGAGACTACAGGCATGCACCACCATGCCCAGCTAATTTTTTCTATAATTTTTTAGTTGTCCAGATAATTTCTTTTTATTTTTTAGTAGAGACGGGGTCTTGCTCTTGCTCAGGCTGGTCTCGAACTCCTGAGCTCAAACGATCCACCTGCCTCGGCCTCTCAGAGTGTTAGGATTATAGGTGTGAGCCACCGCGCCTGGCTGGCAAAGACAATTCCTGATGGAAATTGGACCAAATGGATTAGGTTGTTCCCTACATTTTGTCCAGCTCCCCCCACCCCAGAAATACATTTCCCAAGGAATGTGCCAGCCATGTTGGGTACAGCCTTAGAGCGCCTTAGAGGGGACTCCTTATTCTGGAGGGATTTCTGCAGCCTTCTGACTTCTTGGAAATGAGAAGTAGTGACTATTATAGCACACACACACACACACACACACACACACACCTCTCCCTCCTCTGACAGCCGCCTCCTGCCTCTTACCTGGCACCTCCACTTCTCTGCTGAGAAAGGTGGGGCCCCTTGTCCCTAGAAGCTTAGATATCCCAACAGCCACTGCAGGCTGTGCCCTGGGGAACTCAAAGCCACCACCCAGAATCCAAATGAGCCCGGCCACCCACACCTAGTAAATCAGAGGGGTCACTGCCTCCTGGCTGGCACACCCAGAACCGTGGCTAAGCAGCTGACACTTTCCCAAGATGGCGTCATGCAGAAGTTGGGGGGTTGGGCATAGTCAGAACCACCCCCACCCCCACCCCAGCTGCTTTCTCCTCACCCTGGCAGTGGCCCAACCAGACCAGTCTCCTCAAGAGGAACTCTCAGGATGTCCACCTCCTCCCATCATCATCCCCACCTGTGAGTATGGACGCCTTTAACCGCACACAGCCCAGCACTGCCCAGAAGACCTGACGTCCCATCCAGATAGCAGCCCACACTGGGAGCCAGGGAGGTATAAAGTGAAGCAGGCAGTTCAGTGAGGGCATGCAGGGGGCAGGGGGCAGGGGACAGACACAGAGAGCTTGCACTTTTGTGTGTGGACACACACGTACAGAGAGACTGAAGGGGCTTGTTCCCATCGACTTGGTATTCACTACACATCTGCCCTAGTCCCTGCTCCTACCAGGTGAATATTGTTATTCCCATTGTACAGATGAGGAAACTGAGGCTAGGAGAGATTACCTGACTCACCCAGGTCACAAAGTCAGTCAAAGGCACCACCAGGATTTGGACCTGGGGTCTGTCTGTCTCAAACCCATGCTGGGTAAACCAAGACTGAGATTGTCTATAGGGCTCTGGCAGAGCAGAAGCACCAAATTTTTTTCTTTAAAATACTTTAGTACTAGTAGTCATGATGAAACCATATCTTGTCTGGACTTCCTCTAATTTGTTCTATAGTTTTCCTTGTTTTTATTTTTAACTGGGCAGGGGTGAGGGCAGACATGATTGTCCTAACGGTACATAATATAGAACAACCTCTAGAAGTTCTAATCCAGCAGCACAAACTGTTTCTTGAACTATTTGTTCTCTGGTTATGCCGGGCTGTGCTGGAAGACACATAGCTCTCGATGTGTTCATGCCACAGTGGTCACAGCACGCCACCATTTGTGTAACCACAGGAAGGAATTAATGTATGTGTGCGAGGTCTGTATTGGCTTCTGTATGTACGTGTGGACTAGCTCACCAAGGATGCACCAGAAACTGGACGTTGTAGCTGCTTCCAGGGAGGCAAAATCAGTTTCCCGGGGACAGAGATGGGAGAGATTATGGAATTTCACTGGAGAGCATTACATGACTTTTAAATTTTGTACCATGGGGATACCTTACCGAGTCAAATAAATAAATAAATGTTATACAACATTGACAACCTTGTTTTAAGCAAAAGTGACATAAAAATGTGAATTCAATAGCTTCTGTCTTCAACTCTGCATACACAGCCCAGAAACCAGAAAACAAAGGTCTGGTTACTACCTTGTAGAAGAGCAGAGAGAAGAACACAGAGAACCAAATACAATTTAAATTCTTACCAAATGACCCTGCGGAATAAGGATCCCGGCTGGAAAGAGACACGGGGTCAGAGAAGCGGGAGAGAGAGAACTGGAGGAGAAATGTCCCTACCCGCTGAGGAGGTGGGGGAAGGGAGCTCCAGAGGCCAAGCCCCCTCCCAGCAGGAATTTGCTGGGTAGGGAGCATTTAAAGGAGAAGAGCAGGGCCTGGTGACTCCTGGCCTGTGCTGCCCATCAGCTGAAGGAGGGGAGAGAGAGTGGTGCCATGGAGAACAAGCCCCCATCTCCGCCTCCGCCACCCACCTGTCCCCAGTACTGAGGACTGTCCCCTCCCCAATCTGAGACTCAGTTTCTTTGTCTCCACAATGAGGGGTTTGGCCCAGACACACACATCTCCAAAGAGCCTCACAGCTCTAATATTCTCTGATTTGATAGCTGCAGCCTTCTGCAAACGTGCATAAAATAGATTAGTTTTAGCAGTAGTAAAAACAAAACTGAAAATCAGATTTATCATTTTAATTAAATATACTTTACATTCTCAATTTCTAGGGAGCAAAATGCTCCCCTCCACCATCGGTTTTCCCTTTGTGGGAGACATTCCTGTGTGTGATGTGCAATTTAAGAAAATGCCAAACCACCCCCTGAAGATACACAATTAGCAAGACCGATCAGGTATTTCTGAACAGGAAAGTGGGACTTGTTGGGGGAAAAAGAACACAAAAAGGAAATGTCAAGGAGCAGAGGGTCAGGTGGGGTCAGGATGTCCCAGGACTAGGGAGAGGGCTGGTAGGAACAGCTTGCTATTGTTTCTGAAGCCACTGCCCCTGCAGCTGGGTGGAGCCGGGTGGAGCTCGGTGATCCCTCTCCCACCCCCAGAGCCAGGAGGCAAACTGCTCTCTGAACTTTAGAATGCTCAACTATAAAATGGAACTAAAAATACCTACTTTGAGGAACACTGGGAAAATATAATAAGATAACATATCTGAAAAGACTTAGGAAAACAATAAAGTGCAAAGCACACATGCAGACACCATATTTAGGAAACTCAGTTTGGGATCCTGAAGGTCTGGTCCCCTCTGATTAGGTATTGTGTCCTCTCGGCATGCGTCCCCCTGATGTCCTTCCTTTCTGCCATCCTCTTTCCACCCAGGCTCACGGTCCCGGGGAGTGAGGAGAAGGCGGTGCCCTCACCCACAGCGAGCATCCTTTCCTGGGCTCTGGGTTCCGTGGACCCCATCGCAGTTGTGAATTACCAGATAAATCTGGGCTGGGCTTGCCAGCGGGGTAGGTGGGAATCTACAGGAGAAATAAATCCACAGCAGCAGCTCCCTGAGTTGCAGGAAAACCCCAGCCTCAGGGGCAGGCAGGGGCTGGGGAGACAGAAGAGTTTCTGTTTTTGAAAAAAATAAAATAAAACTCAGAAATAAAACTAGGAATTCTGCCTCCCCCATTTCCTTCCCCTACCTCCAGCCACCCACTACCACAATTCACCCAAGAAGATTCCAAGCAGAGTCATGCCCCCAGGTTTCTGCCGGCTCTGGGGTCTCCCGCCCCTGCCTTAGCGAACTGGGAGTCCACTCGGTTGCCCATGACTCCTGACAAGACCAAATATAGACACCCTTGAAGCACAGCGTTCAGCTCTAACGACAGAAATTGCCTTCCCTCAGCAGAGCCCCACCCGGCAGGAGCGATGGCCCCTCATAATTCAAATCTGCACGTAATTAAAACGGGGCACATCCTGGACTCTGCCCAACTGACACCAATTCCGTCTCATCCTTCAGGCTGCTGGCATTTGTCTGTTTGTCTCTCTTCAACAGAAAGGGAAAAAGACGGAAAGAAAAAAAAAATCTTATATCCTGCAGCCTTCAGCAAGGGCCTGGCCTTGAGCTGGGTGCTTCATCTAGAAACAGAGAGGGCTGAAATCTAACAGGCGGACACAGGACAGGCAAGGAAGGCTCAGCATTTGGGGGAAGTTCAGAGCTGCTGCAGGCAGCAACTAGGAAAAGATGAAGTCACCAGCACCTTCTAAAAATAAAAATTGCTTTCCTCGGGACACCCTTGGTCTCTGGCTTTCCAGCGTTAGGCTCCACATTTTCTCCTGGGACAATATTCCAGATGAAAGGAGGACACGTTTATTCAACCTGGTTTAAAAATATTAAAGCCGGAAGAGGTGGGGAGAGGAGTAGGGAAAAAAATATATTAAAGCTGGGTGTGGTGGCTCGAGCCTACAGTCCCAGCTACTCAGGGGGCTGAAGCAGGAGGATGGCTTGAACCCAGGAGTTCTAGGATGTAGTGCGCTGTGTGATCCAGTGGCCCATTAAGTTCAGCATCAGTATGGTGACCTCTCGGGAGCGGGGAACCACCACGTTGCCAAAGGAAGGGTGAACTGACCCAGTTCAGAAACAGTGCAGGTCAAAACTCCCATTCTGATCAGTAGTGATATCACGCCTAAGAATAGCCACTGCACTCCCACCTGGGCAGCATAGCAAGACCCCATCTGTATAAATTAATTAATTCATAATTAAAATGCTGGGTTTCTGATAGTTTCCAATTACAGCTCCCCAAAAGGTGACACATCCCCCTACAAAAAAATCTTAAAACGGTCCATCCCAGAGTATGGCTTGGTCTGACAGAGGCTATTGTGTTCATCCCTCTACTCCTGGAGATCGTATACTATCACACACAGATGGGCATCTGAGGAGGGTGGTGGGGGTGGTGGGGGGGAGGGGACCAGGACCTGCCACCTCAGATTTCTGACCGCAGCTCGGTCTGCTCTGGCTGCCAAAGGAGAAACCTTGGCGATCGGTCTGGGGTGATTGTCTCCTCTGTTTCTCCCAAGGCTCTTGAGGACACCCCACCCCTATACCCCCCTAGGGAAAGACAGGCCCCATCTTTGGAGCTTTTCTCCGTAGACTATCCTCCACCAGGTGCCTCTGGGGGAAACCGAGCTAGACATCAGCTTCACCTGTGCCTTTCCTCTCAGCCCAGTCCACTCCCAGCTGGCAGGCTGGAGGGAGAGCCCCCCACCCCCTGTGGGGTCTCAGGAGAGACCTCAGGCTAAGTGGAAGGTGGAAAGGAACAAGACGAGCAGAGTGGCTTTCCCTCCTTCCGAGCACATTCTCCAAAAGTGGTGCCTTTCCAGCTACATTTAGGATAACAAGTATTGACAAGATATTTGTAAAGACATCTATGATAAAAAAAAAAAAAAAAAATTAGGGCAGTGCTTCCTACCTAACCTGGAGGACAGGAGCAGGGGAATCAAAGATCTACTCTGTGATGACCCTGATAAAACCTACAGATCCTCTTCTGAGAAAAATGAACACACACACTGCAATGCAGCAATTACTTTAGGGGGCACACATCTACAGACCCCGCACTCAGAACCCCTGCAGATTAAAGGAAGCAGTGTGAAAGGGGGACGGTGACACAAGGAAAAAGGGAAGTCTAAGAGTGGTCCTTTTTGGTCATCCTGACCCACCAGCACTTGGAGAAGGCCCCAGGGCCCCCCTCCTCCAGTGCTACCACCTGACCCTGCTGACTAGTTTATTCCCCTGGTGATGGCTTCAGGCTGGGAAACGCTGCAGGGACATAGGTACCACCTGAACCTATCTGCCTCATCCTCCTGGCCTTACAGAGATGTCTCCCGGGGTTGTCCTCTGAGTTCCACCCTTTAAGTTTCTGGGACTCTCAGCTCTTCCAGACCCTGAGAAAGCCAGGCCTTGAAGGCATGTCCCTCCTCCCCTCACAGTCAGGCTGTGTAGATCACCCACAGAATGTCCCCAGCTAACCCAACCCTCTGCCACGCATTCTCTGAACCTGCCCTGGTGAGACACTGCTTCTCTGACGGGCTCAGGTCCTGAACCCCCTTGTTGTCTGTTCCAGGGGCCTCCCATAGCTTTCTTCCCACCCATCCCTGTGCTCTGATCCTCCAGCCTCCTGAGCAAGCCTCAGGCTGCCTTTGTATGAATATTTGCATATTGAAAACCCACATTTACATTTTGTAACTTAGATCCCTGGGAAACAGGCCGGAGTCCGGCCCCCAGTCTACTAGAGGAAGGAAGCATTTACCTGTGCAATCCCCAGCAAAGGTGTGTCAGAGACGGTCAGAAAGTATGTTGTGTGTGTGTGAACTCCATGGTGCTGTGTGTCCAGGAGGGACCCGTGAGCATCCTTCATTTGAGTATGTGCATGTGTGCGCTCTGGCTCAGGTGTGTCCTCCATCTAGCCTGTCGTGTGTTCCCTCAAGGTGTCTGCATGCTTGTGAGTCTGTTTTGGGTGTCCTTAGTGTGTTGTGTGGGCCCTTGCGGTGGATGTGTGTTTGTGAGGCCCCTGTTTCCTCATTTGTACAATGAGGGTGACAATCAGAGCACTTACCTTACGGGATGGCTGTGAAGGTTGCATGAGTTATGTGCTTAGAGCAGGGCATGGTGCGTGGGGCTCGCTCAGTATGTGGCAGTTACTGTGATGTGATTCCCAACAGAAAACTTCGGCCTCTCTGTTCCTTCCTCTCCCCACTACTTCAAACCTTGGAAGAGTTTTGAATGTTCCCCTTGGAGATGTCACTGCTCCGAGCCTGGGCATCGAATCAGAGGCCAGTAACAGCAGTTGGAGCAGCAGCAGTATCTTCTCTCACTCTGCCTGCATGCTAGGTCAGAGGCTAGGACGGGGAATGGGGAGGGGACACTTACTCTCCAGGGAGCCAGGGGCCCTCCAGAGAAATGTAAGAACTTGGGACCAGAGGGGCACCGCTACAGAGGCCCTGGCTGGTGGACTGGAGTACCCAGTGCTAGCTCAAAGACCCATCAGAATCTTCTTCATTGTCATGGATACCACATCAGAACTGCCTTCCAGGAAGAATCCTCTGCCCTCCTCCCCCATTTCTCTTGGTCAGGACTCAGGCTCTTCCCTAAACTGGTTCCATCCAGCCCAAAGCTGGGATTTGCCTGGGCTTGTCCCTCCTTCCTCGTGCAAGATTCCTGCTAAGCTCGATTAGTTTGGTCTTTATTGTGCCTATTCATTGCACAAGCATTTCATGCCATATTTAAAGCATGAAGCAGGCTCAGGAGGACTTACAGAGGCAAATGAGACCTCCTCCAGGCCCTGAAGAACTCTCCATATGTAGTGATGTCTACACCATGAGGCAGAATGAAAGACATCCACACCAGAGATATAGGCAAGAATGTTGTATGGGGCCTTAATTAACTGATTCAAGCTATCATGGAAAGCTTCCTAGAGGAGAGGGACAATAGACACAGGCTTAAAGAACATTTCAGCAGAGAAGAGAGGGAAGTTTATTTTCATTTGCCCCCAACGATCTCGTGAAATAAGCCCTAAACAGGCGCCAGCAGTTGGATGTTCTAGACTCTGCTCTGACCAGACTGGCTGAAAGAGATTGCATGTGTCTTCTCTGCTGAATTTCCACTGCCTCGTCTGTAAAGCGGGAGTGTTTGATTAGATGAATTTTGAAAGCGGCCCCTACTGGCCTGGTGTTTGGGCAGTCTCTTGTGTGTATCACAGACAGGCAGGATGCAAAATTAGGCTCCCCTCAAAAGGGTGCATAGACTGAAGATCCAGAGAATTGTCTCAGAAAAAAAGACCTTCAAGGCTTCATGTCCTGTGAGCCCCCATGCCTGCAGCCATGCAGCCAGTTCCCATCCGTCTTGGTCACAGCTGCCTGCCTGGCATCCAGCACTGTGTCTGGCACAATAAATGTTTATTGAATGAAATGGTAAATGAACGAGGTGACAGAGACTGTGGCCAGCTTCTTGGCCAAAACTGAAAAGCATCCTGCCCCTAGATCATCAGACCATTTGGGGCTTTTGCTACCTAATACTCCATCTTTGCTCTGGAATAAGGAGGAAGATGGCTGAGAGAGAGCCACAATTTCAGAAATTGTCTATCCTGGGGCCTCTGGTTTCTGCTGCAATCAATAAAAAGTGGATCACAAAATAGCTCTGCAGAACACAAACTCTCAAGGAAAAGCCTGGATTCCAGGCCAATTTACATTTATCGAGAGCACCTACTGTGTGTCAGGTTTTGTCACATAGCTTAATTCATTTAATCATGGCCTCAGAGGGCTGTACAAGACTGTGGGGGATTTAGGGCTCTAAACCCTAGCGGTGCTGACTAGCTGAGTGACCTCAGACCAGTCACTGTCCCTCTCTGAGCTTTCATTTTTACTGTCTGTGAGATGGAAACAATAGATGCACCTCGCCCGGTTATGGGAACGAAACGAGCACGTGGAAGCGGAGCGCTTCATAAACGCTAGTTATTATAGTTCCTCTGAGCACACAAGCCCACATGCCTTTCCCCCAGGGCTCACACACAGAAGTGTTCGTACTCCCACGTACCCGCAGATGCACAGGGACGTGTGCAGACGCCAGCCGGAGGACATCGCGGCGTCTCGGACCCAGAAGCCAGCCCGACAGAAAAGCCGCCGGGTCCTCGGCTTCCCTCCTTTTCTCTCAGCTCTTTATGAATGAACTCCGGCCGCGAGGAGTTTATTTTTTTATGAATGGGAGCCCGAGCCGTGAATGAAGCCAAGAGCCAACCCCTACGTTCTGATTGGTCCCCGCGGCTGGGAAACTCCGCCCCCCCGGGCTCGGCCGGGCGAGTCTCCGGATTGGCGGGCGTGCCCGGCCCTGGGGTTTCATTCACAAAAGTCAATGAAACAAAGGGAACAGGGTGGGGGGAGAGAGCGCCGAGGCCCAGGCAAAGGAAATGCACCAATCAGCGGCTCCCCCGGGCTCACAACTGTCTGCGGCGCCCGGAAAACAAGCCGGTGCGCGGGGTACGCGGGGCCGGGGCCGCCTCGCTCCGGCCTAGCCCGGCGGCCCTCAGTGCCCGCCCTGGGGTACGCTTGGGACCCCCCTCGGCTCCAGCACAGACGCCCCGGCCTCAGGTGAGGCTGCGAGAGGGAGAGGGAGGGACAGTGTCTGTGATTCCCTGCCTCGCCTCCAGCGCACCACACTCACAGCCCGCCTCCGCGGATTCCAGGGCGGGGGTGGGAGGCGCTGGGCTTCGGGGTTGGAGGGGGGCGCAGTGGTGGGCTTGCGATGGTGTGCGCCTCGCCCGCTCCTCCGCTTGCTCCTCCGCGCGCGCGCGCGCGCACTCTCTCACACACACACACACACACGCACACACATGCACGTCTTATGTAACCGAGCCTGGGCAGAGCAGGGCTGCAGAAAGCAGAAACGACGAGCCCGGCTCCCAGGAGCAGGTGGGACCTCCTTGGGCCTGTGGAGGGAGGGGAGTGGTGGTGGCGCACTGCCCAGCAGGCGGAAACCTTCCCATCGCCCCACTGAGTCGGAGAAGTTTCGCCGTCGGATCCAGAGCCTTGGGACTGCCCCCCTCCCCGCCACCCCTCCCTACCACCCACCGCAGCCCTCCCGGGACTGTGTGCGAACGCAGCCCCCTCCGCACCCCTCCCCCCAGGTCTCGGCCCCCGCGCGGGGCCCCGGCCGTGCGGCCGGAGGGAGCGGCCGGATGGAGCGGAGGATGAAAGGCGGATACTTGGACCAGCAAGTGCCCTACACCTTCTGCAGTGTGAGCGCCGCGCCGGCCTCCACGCCCGCCCCCGCCCTCGCCCTGCACCCAGCTCCTGTCCGCCCCACAGCCCCCTCCCCGCTGTCCCATCGGGGTCCTGGACTGCCCCGCCCCTGAGTCACCCTGGGACCCCAATCCCGCCCTCCAGACTAGGCGCCTCTGGGTGACTCGGGGTCATTCTCCCCCTCCTCTCAGAAATCGCCCGGAAATGGGAGCTTGCGCGAAGCGCTGACGGTCCCGCTGGGGAAGCTCATGGACCCGGGCTCCCTGCCGCCCCCCGACTCCGAAGGTAAAGAGCCAGGGAGAGGAACCGCGACCCTCCCTCACACACACCCTGAGGGCCGATTCTGGAATCCCTGCCCGTTTCCCAAAAAGACTCTTCCTCCGAGGGACGCTCGTCGTTCTTCCTGGCCCTTTTCCCCAAGAGGGGACTCTCCGGGACTTGCCGGGGTTCCTTTTCTCTCACCATCCCTCCCCTCACCTTCTAATTCCATTATTCACCCCCCAGATCTCTTCCAGGATCTAAGTCACTTCCAGGAGACGTGGCTCGCCGAAGGTGAGTAGTTTTGTGACCTTTTCCATCATCGAGGGCTGGAGGGTTCTCTAGCCTCTAGTATTCCAACTTAGCCCACTTCCTCGCCCCGCTTCCCCGCCTCAAGGAATCTCCAAGGTCCCCTCCCCATGTCCCTTGCCACTCCGCTCTCCTCCGCGCCCAGCGTGGACACTTATATTGATATTTATTTTCTCTGCCCTGAGCCAGGCTTGTGTAACTAGGCCTGGGGATGAATCAGACCATTGTGTGGGGTATTTGCTTATTTGAATGGAACTTGGCCCCAGGCCCATTTTCCTGGTTGAAATTTTCACTTGCAAAGTTTGTTTTGCAGGAGCTGCCAGGCCTAGGTGCACGTTGGGGGTGTTTCTAGGGGAGAGCGATGAGGGACAGGAGGATGAAGAGAAGGAGCGATTAGTTCATTATCTATTTCCAGGAGGTGCCAAAACATTGATACTTATCCCCTTGGCTTGTCTTCTTCCTAACCCTCCAAGCCAATTTACTGTCCCAGCCAAAAGAACAACAAAAGTTTAAATCTTTTCTGCAGCTTTGGCACAGAGGGCCCAGGGCTCTCTCCCCAAATAGTCTTGATTGTAATTCTAATGGCAACTGTCCTCTCTCCTCCAGCCCTCCTGAATTCTTCCTCCCCAGGCTGAATCCCCCTTCCTGTGTGCTGGGGCTTTAGCTGAGGGCTGACTGGGGTGGGGTCAGTGGCTGGATCTCTTCTGGGTGGGGAAGTGTGTTCTGGGGACTCTCCCGGTTGGATTCATGGTTTTGCTGGGACCTTTGGGTGTCCCTGGTGGGGCTGTAGGTGGGAGGCGGAATGGTGTTTTAGGCAGCCTCAAGGGGTAAGTGTTAACCACCCCCATCTTAGGGTCGTTTTATTTTAACACTCTGAAAACTGAGAAACTGAAACACTAGGAACCCCTTTTTGAGGTCGTTTCCCTTTCCTAGGATCTCCCTGTCCCTCCACCCTGGGTATTTTTCTTCGGTAATTTTTTTTAAAGTTCAAATCCAACTCCTCTGAACCATCTATAGGAGCTTAGAGTAGAAGCAAAAGACCTCTGACTAGATCTTTGGACCCAGAGTAGGTCTGGTCTGTGTCACCCACTATGGTACCCCAAAAATATATATGTTGACAGCATGACGATTTAGCATAGGCCAAGCACTCAAGACATTTTGTGCAATTAATGGCTGAATGGCTTCATGGGTGCTGGAGGAAGCTGGGGGTTCTGGGGGGTATTGTGTGCATCTTCCCGACTCTGTGAGTCCTGGGCCCAGCTCAGAGCTGCCCGCCCATCCTCCTCCCAAGGTTCCGGAGCTGAAGAACGCAGAGGTGTCAGTTTCCAGGGTCTCTCAAAGACCTCCTTTCCCAACGCCTGATTTCTGCCCAGCTCACCAGGCTTCTTTCCTTGTCTGTCATCTGAAGGTCCCCACGGTGGGAGCTAGGAGTGGGCTCAGAGGTTGGCATTTTGGCAGCAGTTGGTCCATTTGTGCTTGGGTTTGCAATGGGAGGGGGAGGAAAATGCTCTCATCTCTCAACCTTGAAAGCCCCACCCCTTGGCTGTGAGTCTGGAGATGGTACGTGTGTCTGTCTGCATGTGTCAGTGTGATAGCATGTGCGTGTGCGCGTGTGTGTTACATGCTGCTGCCCTGGGAATCCCTGTACATTTAAATCCAGTGGGTGGGGAGGTGGGGGTGGGGATTGCAAGGCGGAGGGGGGGGCGCGCTAGGAGCTCCTTGGTTCCCTCTCCTTCCTTCTGAGGGAGCAGCTCAGGTTCCCAGCTGGCGATGGCCGGCCAGGCCTGAGGGGGGATGCTGCGGCCGCTGGCTCCTTCTCATTCTCTCTGCGGAGACAGATGCAGCTGCCGGGGCCCTGTCCCCCTGCACCATCCCAGCACCACCCCAGCCTCCTCTCCTGCCTCTTCCCACCAGGTCAGTGACCCCAGCAGCCCAGAGGGAGCTTTGGGGTGGCCGGGAGGGACCAGCTCCTTTGGAAACTTGCCAGTGGTGGGGCGCATCAGGAGGAATGGGGGCCAGAGCCCAACCTCCCTCGGCTTGGTTCTTTCTGCAGCCCCAATGTGGAGAGGAGCACCCGGTCCTTGTAGTATGGGTGGGGCTGTGAAGATTCAGCATTTGGGGGATGCCCAGGTTGGACCCGGACAGGTATAGAGAGACTCCGATGCGGTTGTGGTTTCAGTGTCAGTTGCGGTTTCAGTGTCGTGTGTCTGGGCGTTGGGGGTGAATGTGAGTGGGGCTCTGTAGAGGCAGCTCACATATCTTTGGAGTTGGGGTTTTTCTGGGGGACAGGAGGGGAGGAAATGAGGCTAGTAGGCTGGGAGGGCGTGTCTGATGTCAGGGTGCCTGGGATCTGTTGAGATGTTGGAGAAAGGATCAAGCTGCTACAGGGGGGACCCAGGCTCAGTCAGGCTGAGCCCAGGAAGTGTCTGGCTGTGGCAAAGATGTGCTGGTTCTGGTCGAGGGTTCCTTTGCGGGCATGTCAGGAGCCCCAAACCCCCGGGGACAATGACTTTGTGGTCTATTTGGTAGTAAGGACCATTGACTCTGGGCGATGTATGTCCTTTGCATGAGGCTGGGGGGTCTGTGGCTTCCCAGAAACCCTGTGGATGGCTTGCAGAGGTCCTGGATCCCTCTGACACTGTGTATACAATTGCTGGGGGTGCATCATACACAAAGGTGTATGGATTGTTCTAGGAAGAGAATGATCCAAAGCGTTCATCAGATTCTGGAAGGGATAGGTCTGTGCTCCCGTTTCACAGGAATCACCCCCCTCACCCTCCCCCAAGGGCCCTCAGTCCCTTGCTCTTTGGCTTTTTCCTGTCATAGTGGTGGGTCCTAAAAAAAGAGACCCCGCGTGTGGGGGCTGTGCGTGGAGGGGCGTCTCACCCGTGTGCTGCTGTGTTGCCGCAAGAGTGAAGTGAAAGGAATTTGGGTATGTGCATCCCTGAACGCGTGAATCTGTGTGCGCTCCCTGTGCCTCAGCCTGTCTGTGGGGAGAGATGAGGTTAATCCCCTCGCGAGTCTTTCCTAGCTACAGTGCCGCCTTCTCCATCTTTCTGTCTCTTCCCCTTCTAGAAGGCTCCTGGGGACAAATGTCCCCTCCACAGACAGAGAACTGGTTCCTTCCAGTACAGAGGCTGCCAGGGTGGGGGCGGGGTGAGGGTGAGAGGAGAGGCCAGCAGTGACACAATGAGCTGGCGCTCTGGAGAATGTCTCCACCGCTTCACCTTGCAGTGGGACCCTGGGGAGAAGGTGACGGGCATGTGTGGTGTAGGTGGGTGGCTATCCTATGGTGGGCCTCGCTGCTTCTGTGATTTAACCTCCCAATTCTTCTGGAGCCCAGCTTGGGAGGCCCCCAAGCCCCTCCTCTTCTTTTACTGACCCCCATGTTGGAGGGACAGTCCCTAAAATTCTCTCTCTGTCTCTGTCTCTTTGCTGGTTTGGCACTTTTCCCACCCCCTCCTTAATCATCTGCCTTATCCCCAGGCAGATAAACTCCACGTTAGTGCCAGGATGGAGCTGGGGACAGACCCTGGCACACTGGCTTGGCAGCCAAAACTCAGCCAAGTCAACAAATAAATAGAGTAGTGTACACTCAAGACCAAACATGGTAATTAAAAATTCTCCTGCTCTCCAGGAACTCAAGGCTCCGAGTCCCGACTTCTAGCCTTGTTGACAGTCTCTGGATGATTGAGAGCCCTGAGCTACCCCTTTGGGAGAAGGCCAGTGTTTGGGGGATGCTTGAGAGGGGACTGATTACTCTTGGCTCTGGGAACAGAGGATGGCACCACCTGTTTTGGGGTGAGATCCGTGTGCTGGAAGAGGCCTCCTCTGGGACTGCGCGGCAGTTGGTTCTGGTCACCCTTTCAGGCCTGAGCCAGGAGGAAAGGCAAGATGACCCCCAGGGCTCTCTGCTCCCCAGCACCAGTGAGCCAGTGACGCCAGTAGGAGATACCCCCAGCCCATTACCTCAATGGAAACCGGCAGTTAATGAGACCCCAAGAGGGAACCCAGAGTGCATCAGCGTCAGCCACCCCCTCTAGTTGTGCACCCCCCGTGCCCTGGGGAACCTCCTTGTCTAGGTAGCAAGGAGGCAAATGTTGCCCATTCTGCTCCCCGTCACCCACCTTCCAGCCACCTTTGGGGGTGTTGCCTGGGAATGGGCCGGAGGGCACAACAGGGAGGAGGGGACTGGGCCTTGCACCCCTGGGCAGCTGAGCAGATTTTTGCCTCCTTCCATTTATCTAGTGCTTCCCCAGAATGCCTGTTCTTAAGGGCCACCAGGTGCCTGGGCCCTACTGTGGGCCTGTGGAATGGAAGTCTCAGGGAGGAGACTGGGAGGCTGTTTTTAACTACGTCCAAGCGATCCTTGAATCAGGACAGTTTTGAAACGGCTGCCTTTGTGTTGGGCTCCTGAAAAGATGTGTGCCAGCTGTGTGTGTGTTTGTTTTGGCCAGGGGATTTCATGTCCCCTGGATCTATGTGATTTATTGAATCACTTTGGAGTTGTATTACGTTGACTTGTCATAAGATCTCCCTTAGCTGCCGGTGGCTCCAGATCCGTAAGCTCCCTCTCCCCGATTGCTCTGTCAAGAAATCAACTAACTATAAACCTATATTTAAAAGCATTTGGCACCTCTGATATTTAAAGCAAGTCGGTGAGGAATCTTCCGGCCGGGCAACTTATCACAACCTAAAATATCCCTGTAAGATGTGCTTTCCCAGAGAGGACCTGCCTCTAGTGTTACCTCGTGTGGTGCCAGGGGGGAGACGCAGGGTGAGGGAAGGGCTGGGCGGTTAGGATGCTGGTTCCTGCCTGCCCCAGGACGAGGGGTCATTGTGTCTTTGTTCACACAGTCAACAAATAATGCATTGCGTGTCTGCTCTGAGCCAGACCCTGTTCTGGGCGCTGGGGAGTCAGATGAACAAAACAGATGAAGCTCTTGCCCTCACAGAGCTTAACGTTCTGGTAGAGGAGATGGACAATAAAGACATAAACAAAAATTAATAAGTTCAGGCCTGGCACGGTGGCTCACACCTGTAATCCTAGCACTCTGGGAGGCCGACGTGGGCGGATGGCTTGAAGCCAGAAGTCCGAGACCAGCCTGAGCAAGAGTGAGACCCTGTCTCTACAAAAAAAAAAAAAAAAAAAAATATTAGCTGGGCATGGTGGCACTCGCCTGTAGTCCCAGCTACTTGGGAGGCTGAGGCAGGAGGATCGTTTGAGCCCAGGAGTTTGAGGTTGCAGTGAGCTATGATTAGCCAGGGTGACAGAGCAAAAAAAAAAAAAAGAAAGAAAGAAAGAAAAGAAAAGAAACAAAAGCAACAACAACAAAATAATAAAAATAAAGAATAAGTTCAGGGGGATATGTGCCAGGGAAAAAACAAAAGAGATGCCATAGAAAGCCGGGAGGGACCACTTTGGTCCGGGTGGTCAGAGAAGGCCTCTCTAGAGAGATGTCAGAGTGAGCTAAGACCTTGATGGCCAGAAAGAAAGGTCAGGCAGGGATCTGGGGAGGAGGGAACGAGCCCAGTAGGTTTGAGGGTGGAAAGGACCAGAGCACTGGAGGGCCGCAGTCAAGGAGAGGCAGGTCAGAGAGGCAGGCGAGGCCAAGGGCAAGAGTTTGGATTTCATGGCTAAGCAAGAGAGAGAAGTGATTCAATTTCTGTTGTAAAAAGATCACTCTGACAGCTATGTGCAGAGCAACGGACTGTAGGAGGTGAGAGTGGAAGTAGGGATTTCGGATAAGAGGCTGTGGCTGAAATTCAAGAGCCATAGAGCCTCGGCCTAGGGGGAGGCAGAGGAGGTGGGGTCTGTGTCTGTACAGGGCTAGGGCTGTGGAGGTGCTGTCCTGCCATCTCATACCCCTCACCGGCCATTCTCTAGGCATTTCATCCATCAGTCTCCCCACTGCCCAATCTGAGAATAGTCTCCAGGGAATGAGAGTCCAGTCTCCTTGGGCTACAGGTTCCTTTGCTTCACCTTAGAATCGCTCTGTTCCCAGACTATCAGGAAGTTCCTCTCGGTGTCTACCCTTCCCCTTTCTGCTGCGATTTATTTATTTTTGAGAGAGGGACAAAAGTGGGCAAAGTCTCCAGGATTAAGGAGGTACTTGGCTGTGAACCCACGTGAGAAGCCCACCTCTGGGGAGGCCAGGATAAGAACTAGAAATCAGAGTCCGATGTCCAGCTCGGACCCATGGATGAGCTGCTGTTCTTAGCTTCCCTGCCGGATCCACCTGCCCTGGCACCCTGGGAGAGCCCCTCATAGCTCCAAGCTTGGGAAGCCTCCCCTCCCTAGCTGCACTTTAAAGGGACAAGACACCTGTGTGCCCAGCCAGTGTAGGATGTGCCTTCTACAAGGCGCCCCAGCCCCTAGCCTCCTGCTCTCTCACTGTCATCCTCTTTCCCCTCTCTTGAATGTCCCTCTGTCCTCCATTCCATCTCCTTCCCCAGGCTCTAGAACTCTTGTACATCTCAAAATCACCTGGGAGGGCGTTTAAAATGCAGATTCCTGGTGCCGGCTTAGAATATCCCCCATGTGATCCTAAACACTCCTTGTAATGGCTGCCCAGCCCAGAGGTGACTCTGCCCTGAGCTTGGAGGGAGCTTTGTATACTCTGAGGGGTGGGGCTGTTTTCCCTTCAGAAAGATGGAGGAAATAAAGACAAAGCATCTAGGAAGAACCTGGAATCTGCTCAGACAGGTTCTGAGAACACAGTCTTCCCTCCTGAGTCTTAGTGGAGTGCAGAGCTGGAGGGCACTAGGACCTGGGTGGTGCTGCCTTCGGTCTAAGGAGGGCTGTTGTCCCTTTCTGGGCTGGTGCTAATCTGCAGGGCTGCAATAATGATGTAGTAATGATGTCTCACAGGGGCTACCAGCCAGGGCCCCCACCCAGACTCACCTCTGACCTCTCTCTGCAGCTCAGGTACCAGACAGTGATGAGCAGTTCGTTCCTGATTTCCATTCAGAAAACTGTGAGTAGAGGGCCCAGGGGAGAGGGGCTGGGGCAGGAAAGGGCAGGAAGCCAGGCTTGGAGGTCAGCTCGTCCTCCCCTAGAGAAAGCAGGAAGGTCAGGGCTCCCCATCCTTGGGCTTGGTCTCAAAGACCAGAGCAGCAACTGGGAGATGAAGACCGTATCTCAAATCTGCGGCTTGCCCTGTCCTAGCTGTGTGACCTCAGAGCAGTCACCATTTCCTTATCTCTGAAGTGAAGGGCTTGGGCCAGCCCCCCGGGGTCCAGTTCTAATGTTCTAAATTACTTTCATGTAACTGGGGGCGATTTTGCCCCCCCTCCCCCCCCCCCCGACAGAAGACATTTGGTGATGTCTATAGACATTTTTAGTTGTCACCACTGAAGGCAGGGTGTTTGTTACTGGCCTCTGGGTAGAGCCAGAGATGCTGCTAAGAACATCCTATGGTGCTCAGACAGCCCCTCACAATATAAACAACTATCTGGCCCAAATGTCAGTAGTGCCACTGTTGAGAAACCCTGCTTTAATGTCAGATGCTCTGCTCTCAACTGTCTTCACCTGTGACAAGAAACAGAGCACAAAGAATTGAAAACAGCAGAGAGAGAACAGTCGACCACAAACCGGGTGTTTGATTGGGCTGTAGTCGGACGGACTCTGACTCACTCCGGCTTGGAAACAACTTTGCCGCTGGGCCTGGGGGCTGGAGGTTGAGAACCCAGCAGGGGCCACAGGAAGGGCCAGTGTTCTTCACAGATAACTAGGAGGCTGTGTATCATGTTATTCGGCTGACATTCAAGTGGGCTAATATCCAGCCTTAACCGGAAAAAGAAAGATTCTTTATATCCCCCAAATCCCAAACCATTTCCCTCCCTTGGAATTTTCCAGGGCACTCAGGAAAGCCACAGGCCCTGGTTTGGAGGGGCTCACTCCGGCGAAGGTGTTTCCTGGGGTTTGTGGTTGCATTAAATGTCAACTTAAGACGGTTGCTTTGGTTCATATTGGACATGAGCCTGATGTATAAAACTAGACATAATGGAAACAGCCAACATGTTCGTAAAAGTGTCTAACTATGGATCCCAGAACACTGATGCCCCAAAAGGGGCAGGGGCTGTTCAGTCACCCAGCTGGTCCTCAAAGAGCAGAAGGTGTCAGACGCCCGCCCTGCCTCTTCTGAGACATGCTCTGGCCTTGCTCTGCCCCCTCCACCCCCGCAGTAGCTTTCCACAGCCCCACTACCAGGATCAAGAAGGAGCCCCAGAGTCCCCGCACTGACCCGGCCCTGTCCTGCAGCAGGAAGCCGCCACTCCCCTACCACCATGGCGAGCAGTGCCTTTATTCCAGGTGAGCCCCAGCCCGCCCTGCCAAAGGGTAGGGTAAGGGTGTCAGGAGGAGGGAGGCAGGGAGGTGCCCATCAGCAGAGGCAGCAGTGGAGATGCAAGGTAGACAACAGAAAGGACTTCCTAGCCCCTGTAAGGGAGCACTTCAGCTAAGGATTTCCTCTAAGTGGTCAGGATGGGAAACGCAGCAGCGGGCCTCAGGGATGCACCTAAGACCAGAGCAGAGTGTGTTTCCACCAGGAGGCCCACCATCCCGTTCAAACCAGTTGCTCTGAGCTAGGGAAAGGTGCTCTCAAGATTAGGCCCCGTTTTAGAATCGAGGAAGGGAGAAAAAGAATTCACTAGGGGGCTGAATCTGTGGCTCCTGCTGTTCCCTTCTCAGCCACCTCTGTCCTTCCTTCTATAAATCCCTGGGGATAAAGGGATCAAAGATGCTCCCCCAGCCTCTCTGCCCTCTGACTCCTGTCTCCCCCTCAACTCCAGTGCCTATGACCCCCCTAGACAAATCGCCATCAAGTCCCCCGCCCCCGGTGCCCCTGGACAGTCGCCCCTGCAGCCCTTTCCCCGGGCAGAACAACGGAGTTTCCTGAGATCCTCCAGCACCTCCCAGCCCCACCCTGGCCATGGGTACCTCGGGGAACACAGGTAAGGAGACACGGAGACCCACCACACCTGTGGGCCCAGGGCTCACCTGTTTTTCCTCAAACCCTGAGTATTCTCCATGGAGACCTTGTGTGGGGGGGGCAGGGAGGAAGGAAGGGATACTGACACCCATCCCCCCAGAGCCCTCTCTACAAGCCTGAGAGTGACAAGCTTGAGGAGGGGTTAATTTAAGATTCTCTTCTCTTCCTTCTTCATCCAATCACATCCAGCTCCATCTTCCAGCAGCCCCTGGATATGTGCCACTCCTTCACATCTTCTCCGGGAGGGGGCCGGGAGCCCCTCCCAGCCCCCTACCAACACCAGCTGTCGCAGCCCTGCCCACCCTACCCCCAGCAGAGCTTCAAGCAGGAATACCATGACCCCCTGTACGAGCAGGCGGGCCAGCCAGCCGTGGGCCAGGCCGGGGTCAATGGGCACAGGTACCCAGGGGCGGGGGTGGTGATCAAACAGGAGCAGACAGACTTCGCCTACGACTCAGGTAAGAGACTCTCCTTGGGACAGGGCGGGCACGAAGTCATGTTTGTGGGCTTGCCAGGTGGGGTGGCTTGTGATCAAGTGAAGAATTCCATTAAGCCTAGAACGTCTCTCCATGAGTTTTTCGCTCCCATCCGTTTACCAGTTCATACATCCAACCCACCCACCCACCTTTTTTTTATAAATTCAAAAAAGAATTCTCATTTTCAATTAGCAAACTTATATTCAGATAAAAAGATAAGGGGGCTGTAGATCCTGCCCTTGGGTAGGCTGCCATGTAGTAGGAAAGTTAAGGCGTTGCTTTCTATTTAACAGGTGTTTGTGGTTTTAGTTACCTGTAACTAAGACCAAACTGCTGTGCCAGGAACATGAATGTGTGGAGTTGGAGGATATTAAATACAAAGACGCATAGCATATGTCCTTGGTCCCTATCCCCACCGAAGTTTAAAAATACAAAGGGATTGGAATGAAGAGAATCATGAACTTGAAACTAGCCAGGCTCATTGTTCCTACTAGTTCTCAGCAGGAACGCAGGGTTAACATGTGGTTTCCACTTCCTGTTTGAGCCTCCCAGTGGTTGGGTGACCCACCACCCTGTCCAAAGCTGGGTACCAGAAGTAGGCACTGCTTTAAATTCTAGCTCCACCTGGCTGCTGACCGGAGTTGAGGTGCACTCATCCATGCTCATAGTTATAGTTCAAGGCCCCAAGTGCAGAGAGAGGACCATTCTCAGGAAGGACCCAGAAAACCCTGCCTTCTCTTCTTTCCTCCTGGTTTCTGTAACATGGTTACTATCCCCAAATCTGAGTGTATGTGCAAAATTGCATTAGAAAAATAAATTCAGAGATTAGAGTAGGCTCAGGGTGGCTAAAACTTTAGAATTTCCCTTTCCTGGTGCCCACACTCTCAAACCCTGCCCCAGTGAGAACCGGATGGGTGCTGCTGTCCTCAAACCCGGGGCACAAGCCTGAGCCAGGCTTGGCAGTGAGATGGAGAGAGGAGGAGGGAGGCACTCTTGCCGCTGACCTTCAAAGGCTGTAGACCGGAGGGGATCGTGTTACATGCCCTTGAACTCCTGCCCCTCCCCCTCAGCTTCTTGAATGGAGTCAGGAATTCCATTCACAAAATGGAGGCACGAATGAGCCCACCCTCCCGCCTCCTCCCGGAGGTGTCGGGTTTCACCATCTCCTCATTCATAGGTGGGAGTGGAGGGGGGAGGGCGGGAAGGGATTGGGACTTCAAGGAGTGGCTTCTCACAGCCGGCTCCCCGAGGTGGAATGGGGAGGTTTCTATCCTATGGAATGGAACGAAATTAAGTGGAATGTGCTCTGCTGTGAAACCTGGAAAAACACAGCCTAATGCCCAATGCCTGTTCCCCAGACGCATGCAGGCGCACGCTCTGTCTCTGTCCCTGTCTCTGTGTCTCTCTATCTCACACACACACACACACACACACACACACACACGCAGGCACAGGGCTGGGAACCTGACCTGCTGACCGGACGTTTGCCCATTCCGAGGGAGTCTTAGGCGTGGACACCGAACCCTTTCCCCGGAGGTTCATCTCACCCCTCCCTCCTCCCCCTGAACTCACAGGAAACAGCTGCTCCCTGGAATCTTGGGCCTTGTGGAACAGCTTGCCCAGCCCCAGCTGCTGCCAGCCATGCCCTCCGCCCCAGCCCTCAAGCCGCGGGGCTCAAGCCTCGCACTCCCTCTGGGAGAGCTTCCCCTGGGATTTGGTAGTGGGCAGGCAACTGGGAAAAGAACAGTCGCCGGAAAGCAGGCTGGCAGGAAGAACTTGGTGAATGTGTGTAGGACTTCCTCCTGCCCTGCCCCACAGCTCCAAGCCAGCCACTTGTAACATCACCCTTTCTTCCCCCACAGATGTCGCCGGGTGTGCATCAATGTACCTCCACACGGAGGGCTTCTCCGGGCCCTCTCCAGGTGATGGGGCCATGGGTAAGGCAGCCCCCTTCTGCCCCTGCCAAGCCCTCCAGGTTGGGGGAGGGAACCCTGCCATGAGGGAGGGTCTCCCTGGCCAGGAGTCCCTCTGGACTCTCTGGGGTCTCATATCAGTGAACCCCCAGATCTGAGCAACCCCAACTTCCTCCACAAGGCTATGGCTACGAGAAACCTCTGCGACCATTCCCAGATGATGTCTGCGTTGTCCCTGAGAAATTTGAAGGTCAGAGAAGTGACTGTTCATGGGAGGGCCAGGGTCTCATCCACACCCTCTGACTGTGTCCCTGCAGGAATCACATGACATTTCATTTTGTTTCCAGAGGGTGGGACCCGTGGGAAAGGGCCTGGAGAGACCCCTTGGAGAAACCCCTGGGGAGAGGGGAGGAGGTGGCTTGGGGGACCTGAAGACATAAACCTCAGGCCTCCTATTTCCGTGTTCCCCAGGAGACATCAAGCAAGAAGGGGTTGGCGCATTCCGAGAGGGGCCACCCTACCAGCGCCGGGGTGCCTTGCAGCTGTGGCAGTTTCTGGTGGCCCTGTTGGATGACCCAACAAATGCCCATTTCATTGCCTGGACGGGCCGGGGGATGGAGTTCAAGCTGATTGAGCCTGAGGAGGTAGGCCTCTTGGATGTCCCCACTCCTCCTCGCCATCCGCTGTTGGCCCTGGAGATGAGAGAACCTGGGAAACAGTGGCACGTGTCCTCACCACCACCCTTGCTTTACCTAACCTGAATCCTTACCTCACTTGAGTCTGTGGACCGGCGCTTGGTTGTAGGGCTAGCTTAGCACTTTGTTTGGTTTGGTTTCGTTATTTTACTTACTCTTAATCTCCTGACAGATTAAGCACTTGGCACCAAGGCTCTCAAGCGCTCTTTCTGGCCTGCCCCCTGCTTTTCCTCTGCTGAGGTAGCATCTCCACCTCAAAACTGTTTTGTCCCCAGGTCGCCAGGCTCTGGGGCATCCAGAAGAACAGGCCGGCCATGAATTACGACAAGCTAAGCCGCTCGCTCCGATACTATTATGAGAAAGGCATCATGCAGAAGGTCGGGGACTGAGGGTCAGGGACAAGAGGGTGGGGACAGTGGCTGTGGGAAGGTGATGCAGGAGAGGGTCAGGAGAGCATTTCTCAGCAAGTTTATAGGAGCAGATAAGGAGGCAGTCAGCGAGACAAGAAATTGTGGACAACCCAAGGGTCCCCTCTCCCAAAAAAGTGCTAAGCAGTAACTGAAAGGCCCAAAGCATGGAGAGGTTGAGAAGGGAAGTGAACAAGTCTGCTTGGACCAGTAGGACTTCCCCATCCCTCATCCCCGGGTCGACCAGCCCCTCTCTCTTCCTGTAGGTGGCTGGTGAGCGTTACGTGTACAAGTTTGTGTGCGAGCCCGAGGCCCTCTTCTCTCTGGCCTTCCCGGACAATCAGCGTCCGGCTCTCAAGGCTGAGTTTGACCGGCCGGTCAGTGAGGAGGACACGGTCCCTTTGTCCCACTTGGACGAGAGCCCCGCCTACCTCCCAGAGCTGGCTGGCCCTGCCCAGCCCTTTGGCCCCAAGGGTGGCTACTCCTATTAGCCCCCAGCGGCTGCTTCCCCTGCCGCAGGTGGGTGCTGCCCTGTGTACATACAGATGAATTTGGTGTGGGGAAACCTTCACTCCAAAACCCACAGATGTCTCTGGGACAGATCGCCACTGTCCCATGAGGCTGCTCCCCAGAGTCACCGGGAAGGAAAAGTGGAGAAAGGGCAAGTCTAAAGGTGGCATCTCAGGACTCCCTGGGGGGGCAACTCAGGACTCCCTGGGGGTCCCCCTTTGCCTCTGGGAGTCCAGCTCAGCCTCCTCCCAGGTCCTGCTTAGAGGCCCGAGCCCCACTCCCTTTTCCTAACCACAGAGAACAAGAGTTTGTTCTGTTCCAGGGGACAGAGAAGGAGCTTCCCTATTTTATCCTGGCAGTGGGGTGAGGGGGTTCATTGAGCTCCCCAGATCTCCCACTGTGGGGAGACTGAAGCCTGAACTCTGCACTCTGCCCCAAGCTGTGGCCCTGGGGGGCCTCAGTTGTCAGTTCTTGGTGCTCTGCTCCCAGAGGCAGGGGGAGGGTGAAGGAAGGAACCTGGGATGGGGCGTGCTGGGTGGAGGCAGGGAGGGATGTGTTCCTGCTCCAAGGGGCCCTGGCCTCCCCTTGGCCTTTGCCTAGGCCCAAGCCTGGGGTTCTACTTCTACTTCCACCACATCTGCCAGACCTTAATAAAAGCCCCTGCTTCTCCTGTTAGTTCTCCTGTGTCTTCTTTGCTGTCATGGAGGAAGGACCTGGGGTGGGAAGAGCTCTGGCCTTGGGGGCAGGTGACTGGTTTGGAGCCTGGCCCTGACACTCCCCATGTAGATTTAGAGAAAGGAAGCTCCCCTCTGACTTTGTTTTTCCTCTTAAAAAATGGGCCTAATGATAAGGCCCATTCTCCATCCCTGGATTAGTGTGGGAATCCAGAAATGATGGACCAAAGGCACTTAGTAATCTGGACGGCACCCCTTGGCCACCTTCAGCGTGGTTCCTGCAGTGGTCTCCCTGCTCCTGGGGGGGGCGGGCTACTGAGCGCAAGGCCCTCCATCCTGGAGCTTCCTCAGGCAGGGTTTTGGTCTTTGGCTTCTGTGATCCTAGAGCACCTAAGTCCCATGACCGTGCTGTCCCACGTGTATCCCAACTGTGTGTTCTCCCACCCCTGCTCCAGGGTGCTATTTTTGCTGCAGTTGGGGACAAGTGTTCGTCTAGAGAACGGGCCAAAGGAGAAAGGCACCCGGGCAAGAAGGTACAGGGAGAGGCCAGAGCAGGCCCTGGGTTCTGGCCAAAGGAGGAGACTAGGTCTTAAGGTGGGGGGAGCAGGAAACAGCATAGATTCTCCTCGCCAAATCTGGGAGAGACCAGAGTCCTGGGGCTGAGTTCTTAAGGGGTGCTAGAAAAGGCAAGGCTGAAAAAGTGCCACCTAGGGAGCAAGTGTGACTGAGCAGATGTGACAGAGGGCAGCCAAGGAACAAGGTGGGAGGGGCAGAATGGGTGGTTCTAGAGCCGGTCCCTATGCAAACAGCTTCCCAGGAGACGGGAGACAGGCTCAGGTCAAAACAGGCGCTCTCCCGTGGCTGCAGCCGTGCTGAGGTTGGGCCGGCTGGGCTCTCCGTTAATGCCTGAGACTCTCCTGCCAGCAGCCCCTGCCCAGCACTAACCCAAGACCACAGTGGCCCTTGCAGGAAGGGATGGATGCCTCTCGGCCACTACCTGTAAATAAAAGCAACATTATTTCCCTAGAAACAAAAATCATCAATGTACTGACTTACAATTTAGAGCAAGAAACAGAAAATCAATTTTAAAAAACAAGTTTTAAAAAACATATCATTTAATTCCACATTAAAGCCAGGCTATCACGGTGGGAAGAAGGTATAAAACTCTGAGGGCTGAAAACGCACACTTGGAAAAAAAACAGAGTTGGATGAGAAGCAGTGTCGGGGAAAGCTCTCCCCAGGCTGAGATGTTTGACCTCTGCCCTCTGAACTGTTCATTAGCAAGCCACTCCTCACAGCTCTTTGTTCAAATTCTTCAAGCTTGGAGGGGCACTGCTCCAATGAGACAGCTACAGCAACCACCGGGAGGAAATTCTTTGGGCTGCAGGAGGGACAGCCAAAACCAAAGCATGCTCTAGACTGGATGAAGCAAACCTGGCCCAAGCAGCCTGACTCAGCAGTGGAGCTTACCAGGGCCCCAGGGGGACGGTTCCCCACATACCCAAACACACAGACTCAGCACATGTGCACGGGCAGGCAATGCCTGAGCTCGGCTCCCGCTGGGTCAGGGTGAACAGTATACTTTGACGGCCAAGAAGATTCTAGCTCTCTGCACGAGACCCACATCCTCTCCTGGGCTGTCACTCAATCTCGGGAAATACCGGTTCAAGGAAGAGAAAGAAGGGTCCCATTGTGCGAGAGCAGCAGGCGAGCTCCCCTTCCAAATCTGGAGAGAAGCCCCCTTCTCCCTCAGAGCAGGCGCGGCTCTGCTGCCGACATTGCTTTCCTGATGGACGGTCAAAAGGTCGGAACCCAGCTGTGTTGTCACAGCAGAGAAATGAGCCCAGCTCCAGTGTGGAGATGGTCATGGAATACCCCCAGAGTTGGGATCCTTGTTTTCCCCACTGAAGCCAGAAGGATAACCAGCCCTGCTGTCCTTCACCCTTGGCCTGTCAAACACCCTTTTCAACCTCAGCTTAAAACCCAAACATCCCTCCTCGGTTGCCAACACTGTCCGTGCCAGGCACTCGGTTGAGACGGGCTGGGCCGCCATGCCCAGGAGTTAGTTCTGAATGGGGAAGACCTAGGCCGGAATTAAGACTGGGGAGCTGGGTGCCCAGCCTCTACTTGGCTTTTGGTTTCACCTGGCGGTCCCCTCACTGTGTCTCCCCACAAGGCGTTCAGGGTTAACACAACAATGTCCCGGCCCTTGACTACCGGCCTGGGCTCACTAAGGCCACACTCCAATAGAACTGGAGGCACTCACTCCCTTACTGAACGGGCAGGAACTGCAGGCAGCACACTCCCTGGCCTATATTCCTCCCCCTTGGATTCTTTCTGAATTTTGTCTTTATGGTGGTTTATTTGCTGCCCAGTGACAAAACACGTTCCTTCTATCCAAAAATGTCACCTAGTCTCTTTAGTGTCTGGCATACAGTTCCACAGCACTTTCAGTATTTACTTAATCTCAAAACTTACCAATGTGGGGGTGGGAGGAGACAGTGGGGACAGCACGGTAGCAGGATGTGCCCATCTCCCAGGAGCTTCCCTACGGGGTTCACATCCAGACCAGCTTTCCAGAAGTTCCACAACCTGGCCTGGCAGGATCTGCCTGATGTTCCTCCAGGTAAAGAGCCTCCTCAGGAGCTGTGAGGGGGCCACCAGGAGGTGGCGATTCCCTGTGGAAGTGCTAGGGAGAAGTCACTAAGAACAAGTCCCGGAGCACAGATGCTGGGTGGCAGAAGCTGGCTCTAGGGGTGTTATGTTCATCTTTCTGCTTGGGGTTGGGGAAGGGAGGCCTTGACCATAAAATCCCTTTGTTAAAGTCCATTGAAGACCTGGGGGTGGGAGATAAAAATGAAATAAAATAAAAGTGGTATCATTACTTAGCATGTATCAAAAGGAAGTGGGGCACACTGCACATGGTGCGGGTGGGGGGAGGCAGCGAGGGGCGAGCCTTCTGTGTTCAATACATGGCATCTGTAACCACTCAGGCACCCAGACCGGAGCGCTCTGTGGCGTGGATGTGGTCGGTCACGGGTGATCCTCCCGGGCGCTGGGCTAGCTCGGATGCTCCAAGACGAGGCTGGAGGTCTGGGCGGTGCGTCACGTCCGAGCCTAAAGAGGCCCTGGGCTCTGGTTTCAGGGCATTCAGGGGATTCTCTGCCACGTGCACCAGAGCCACAGACACTAAATCTCCCTCATCCTGACTGAGCCCAGGCCAACATCCCAACTTTTCAGCTAAAAGAAACAGTCACAGAAAACCATCCTTTTTGTTTCCTTAAGAAAATAAATATTTCCAGGGAGTTAAGCTGAAGTATAGGGGTTGGAGACGGGGCGGGAAGTGGGGCCAGCACTCGAGATAAGCACAGCAGCTCCCTCCTCTGGGGGCACCAGGGCCCTGACTGTGTCCCTGTGCCAGGTGCTCGCACTCCCCTTCCCAACCCAGGGCTGCACACGTTGCCCCTTTCTTAAGGATGATGCACTGTGTCTCCATGTTGGCTCTGAGCTCCCAGCTGGTCCCAAGACTTGGGGTGGTGGGGGCTGGAGGCTCTGGCCAAAGCCAGGCTTAAATCCCCAGGTCAATTTTACAATCAGGGAAGAAATGAGTCGAGTTCAGAAAACACTCAGTTGAGATGTTCAGTTACAGGACAGCTGAAGAGCTTTCATCAATGAGAGCAAGTCCAAGCCTAGGCTGCTGCTGCAGGGAGGCAGGCGGACGAGCTTGCCTTTCAGCGCCGCCGGAAGGCCCGAGATATTCTCCAGGCGTTGGGCTCCTCGTAGCGGTTGTACAAGGGTTCAAGCCGCTGCTGCTTCTTCTGCTTGCTTAGCTTGGTTGGGTCAGAGACCTTGAAGAAGGCTGGAGCAAACTCCACAAGCCACCGGGGGTCGATGGTGGTGACCTCACGCATGTATTCCTTCGTGGTCAGCACCAGCTCATGGTACACCACCCTGAGGAGGGACAGAGAGAGGACTCAAGACTCTGTCGCAGGCCCCACTCCACAGTCAACCTGGTCTCTGGGGCCTCAGCTGAGCTTGCAATTTACCCTCTTACCTCTCCCACCTGACCCCTCCGGAGACCGCAGTCTGTTTATGACAGCCGCACCCAATGCTCAGGAGCCTGCACACCTCTAACCATAAGAAAGCTCTCTGGAGAAATGTGTTCTAATCCCGGCTCTGGCGCTAACTAGTTAAGTGACATGGAGCCAATCACATCCCTTCTCTAGACCTCAGTTTCTTGCCCCATAAAATGGGAGGGTGGTTTTTCAGATGGTTTCCACAGAATTCGAAGGCCCTGACGAGGAACCTTAGACACTGCCACAAGAGGATGGGGAAGGCCGAGCAGGCAAGGATCTACCACTACAGCTCCAACCCTTCTACTGTGGTAATGTGGTGGTTTTAAATCATTTTTACATATTAGATCAGAACTCTGAGTCCAGTTTTTTAAGTGCTACTTTAAGTTTTTTAAACCACCTCACTAGGTAAGATCTTTTCTAGCTCTCATCCTTATCATTTTATTCCTCTCCACAGGGCTTGATATACTGTGCCTACTATAGGCTTCTGCTGCTCTAGAAATAAAAGCAATGCTAGAACAGGAAGTACTGAGGGTGGTGAAGACACAAGCAAAGTGTCAGGAGATTTACAGGTTCTCTCTGCCCAGGAAAGCCCCGGGACCTGCCCACCTACCATTCCGGCTGTCTGTTGAAGAGAGCACTAGAAGGATGGATGTAGACCACCTGCTGGTCGATCAGCGTCCGGTAACCCTCCTGCGGGTCTTTCTTGGCAGCATTACGGAAGAAGCCACTGCAGATGGCCTTCTGCACTCGGACTGTGGACTTGCCACAGGAAACAACATCCAGCTTGTGTCTATCAAGACAGGACAACGATGTGAGTCTACTCTGCTTTCAGAGGTTCTGTCTTCCACAATGGCAGTGCCCAACATCCCCATCCTGGGTCTCCAGAGTAGTCACCAGGACCTTCCTTCCAGCCCTAAACATGCTCCACGAGCAGCTCTACACAGAGAACAAGATGGAGGCACTAAGATCCAGATGCTTCACTTAGGCAAGAATTCAATTCTAAACTAATAATGTTCCAGAGGCTTTTAAACAAAGAACATTTTCAACAGCTAATAAATCATCTTCCTCTTAGTAACTTTCTGAAGTGATGCTCAGCCATACCCTTGCTCAGGGAGGAGTACAACAGAGATGGAAAAGCTAGAGGAAAAAGGCCCCGTGAAGAGCAAGAGAACAGGTGTCTATGGCTTCATAGCACGGACACAGACAAGATACTCAAGGAGGTTCAACCCAAATGTGGGAAGTCACCAGATTCCGCTTACCTGTCCATTATGCCTAACATCTGCTTGCGAATGTCTTGGGCCCGGCGCAGGGAACGAGCTTGGATAAAGTTCTCATAGCACCATGGGTTGGAGAACTTGTTGTTCTTCCACGAGTTGTACACAGCCAGTAGGGTGAGGTGGTCCCCCTCGGTCTGGTGAAACTTTGCCTTCTTCTGATCTGCAAGGGCTTGTTTATCCTGCCAAGCAGTGGGACAAACGGTCATTTCCCACTCAACAGCTACTAACTGAACGTCCAGCAGTTCTCGGGAGCCCTACATGGCCCTATTAAGTGTCTGCATCAAATATCAGAATGGCAACAGGCTGACTTCACAGCACCCCTATCTGAACGTGGGTCTGAACTCCCTACCTTGGGCCTGTAGAAGACGTTCTGCACAGACAGCATGGATACGATGGTCAGCATTTCTTCACTGCAGCCCAGATGCACAGACATGATGAGCATTTTGCACAGCATTGGCTCCAGAGGAAACTCTGCCATCTAGAGGGAGAAAAAAAAAACTACAACTACTTCCCCGTGGAAGACACTTCTGGATTCCCCGGAGCCACACTGGTCAGTGTGGGTAACAGCATACACTTCCCCAAAGCACGATGATGTGTAATGCCTTCTCTATCAGAAGAATGCTGCTGTTTTTTCCTTTCCCAGATCAACCCCAATGGAATGTACGTGACTAAATACATAACTACTATTGGGGTAGGTGGGAATTTTGCAAACACTTTTTATAATTAAGGCTAGACTCAATAATATATCCTGGGGGCAGGGCGTGCTTTGGAAGGCTGAGGAAGGAGGATCTTTGAGGTCGGGAGTTCAAGACCAGCCTGCACGACACAGTAAGACACCATCTCTAACAAAAGTAAAAAAAATTAGCCAGGTGTGGTGGTGCGTGCCTGTAGTCACAGCTACTCAGGGGGCTAAGGCAGGAGGATCGCTTGAGCCCAGGAGTTTGAGGTGGCAGTAAACTGTGATGATGCCATGGTACTCTAGCCCAGGTGACAGAGTGAGACTTTGTCTAAAAAGTATATATATTCTGAGGTAAAATTAACTGTGAATAGAATCTCTTTCTCTATAAATAAGAAACCATTTAAGGTGATAGTGGAACTCAGGTTTAAAAAAAAAAAAAAATCTAGAATTCTAATCAAAGCTTGTCCAGGGCCTTAGAGCTTGATTTGCATAGATGAAAAAATGTGAAAGGCTGACCAGGAAATCATCCCAAAAGCACCAGGAGCTAAGTTTGTCCCCTACCCTGCGGCCCAGGCGAGTGAGCAGGCCCTCGTCGTCCAGGGCCCCCAGTGTGTACAGCTGCTCCATGGCTGTGATCAAAGTTTCCATTGGTGGGGCATCCATGAAATCAAAGGACAGCAGGTCATTGATGCCCATGGCCTAGAACAGAAGGGAAGAAAGCATGTGACAGGAGGGTTGGTTTAGCCAGTGTTCATAGGTGGGGGAGGCTACTAGCCATTTTCTTTCCTGTTTCTTCAACTGCATTTAGGAAGCCACCAGAGAGATTAGCAATAATTTCCAGGGCTGGGCCACACAAAACTCAAACTACTAAGCATGTACTTTCTCAGGAAACTTTAAAAAAACAAAACACTCCCTCAAAATGGCAATAAATACAACTCAAAAGAAGATATACAAATGGCCAAGAAGCACATGAAAGGATGCTCACCATCAGTAGTAATTAGGGAAATACAAATCAAAACCACAATGAGATACCACTTCATACCCACTAGCATACCTATAATAATAATAAAAAAAAACCACAGAAAATAATAAGTGTTGGCAAGGAGAGGAGAAAGAGGAAACCTCTTGCTGATGGGAGTGTAAATTAGTGCAGCCACTGTAGAAAACAGTTCAGTGGTTCCTTAACAGGTTAAACATAGAATTATCATAGAATCTAGCATTGCACTTCTAGGTATATAGCCAAAAGAATTAAAAGCAAAGACTCAAACACTAATGTTCATAACAGCACTACTCACAACAGCCAAAAGGTGGAAACAACCCACATGTCCATCAACTGATGAATGGATAAACAAAATGTGGCATATACATGCAATGGAATATCATTCACCCTTAAAAAGGAATGAAATTCTGATACATGCTACAACATGAATAAACCTTGAAAACATAATTCTAAGTGAAATAAGCCAGATACAAAAGAACAAATAGCATATGGTTCCCCTTATAGGAGAGACCTGGAAGAGGGTAAATTCATGGAGACAGAAAGTAGAATCGTGGTTACAAAGGGCTAGAGGGTGGGGGGAAAGGTAAGTTATTGTTTAATGGGTACAGAGTTTCTGTTTGAGATGACGAACAAATTCTGGAAATGGATACTGGTGATAGTTGTACAACATTCTGATTGTATTTAATGCCACTGAATTGCACACTTAAAAAAGGTTACAATAGTAAATTTTATGTTATATGTATTTTACCACAATAATAATAAAGATAGTAGAGCACCTTGCTCTGTCTCTTGCATACACCATCTCTACTATGCATCTATGAAGAACCTCATCCCACGATAGGTGGGAGGGGTATAAAGATGAATAAGAGATGGCCCGTGCTCTCAGACAGTTCACAGTGGGTGAGAACCACGTTCACAAAACCACAACACAGTGCAATCAATGTGCCTGGCACGTAGTAGGTGTTCAAGACATTTGCTAGCTAATTTGATGAATAAAGGAAATGACTGAATGATGTACTACTATTCAAGTGTGTATAAAGGGTGATGCGGTAGGATCTAAGCTTTTTATTTCTTTCTCATAAAGTGAGATCATGACCATAAACACAGCAGATGTTCAACGAATGCTTATTGTATGAATAATAACTATGAAGAATTATGTTAGCAATCATCAAGCACCGTGCCAAGTGCCTTTACCTGCATCATCTCACTTATCTTTGCAACAGATACTATTAACAGCCCCCTTTTTGAGATGAGAACACAGAGCAGAAGGCAGAGTAGATAAACTTGCCCAAGGTCACACAACTCAGAGCTGAAGTCTGAGCCACAGATGCCTCTCTGTTGGTACTCTAGAGACTGGAGCAGGTTTTTTTCTGAAGCTCTGTTTAGCCTCTCTTGCAGGGAATGAATAATAAATGACAACAGAGCACTCTGCACCAGCTAAGTGCCAGGGCTCCAGGGTAGCATCAGTGTCAGGGGAAATGCCATCAGCTGGGAAATTACTCATGCGGCTCCTCCTGCCAAAAGAGAATGAAGGTCCTCACTGGGGACTGAGAGAGGAAGAGCAATGATTCAGAATGAAAACCAGGCCCCTGAGGGCCAGTCTGAAATGTCACTGACAGTTCTCTTGAAAAGTTTTCAGATAGGGAGCTTTCCTCCCATTCTAAAAGAACAGAATTAGATCTGAACATTAAAGTGGTTGAGGTTAAATGTGTTTGTCCACAGTTTGGCACTGATTATATTTTTCTAATTTCTTTTTAGAGAATGCTCCTAGCTAAGACCTTTTACAAACAAATGTCCTGCTGGTTATTATGGTAAGAAAAATGTATTCACAGCAGACATGCCAACTTAGCCCCAGCCCCACCGTGAGAGGCTGTTACCAAAGCCATTTGCATTTCACTCAAAGGGACTGGTTCCATGAGGTTACTGAAGTACTTAACAAGGTTCATAAAACTGAGATTCATTTACTAAGGCCATAGGATTGGACTGTTCCGCCAACCCACTCTAATGAGACAGTGATTTCTACCTTGAGCGACAGCACTGTGCTGGCTAAGTTGGTTCTCTGGATTTCTGGCACGTTGGTGGTCAGCATTTCATCTCGGTAGGCACGTTCCGTGTACAGCCTGTAACACTTCCCTGGGCCCGTTCTCCCAGCTCTGCCAGCTCGTTGCTTTGCCTGAGCCTAGAGGGGTGAGCATATAAAAGTAACTTATCTGTTAAATGTGGCTTAACAGCTTTACCCAGGAAATCTGTTAAAAGGGGAACACTTAGCAACTGGCAAAATCGGAAATGAGGTTTATTTCACTTCCTTTAGGACCATTTCCAAGACTACCAGTGGTCTTCTCATCCCCTCTCCATACTCAGCATTTGAGGGAAGTTTGTTCAGGGGAGGCAAATATAAGCAAGATGAATAGAAGAAGTATAATAAAGATCTCAGAAATATACCTTCAAACTAGTGTGGCACACTATACAACAGAAAGCATAAAACAAGATGACAAAACACCATCCTCACAGTTATGACCAAAAAATGTAAGTGAACTAAATAAATTATGTTGATCATACCAGTGATGACTCTGCAGTCATTTAAAAGTCAGGTTTGAGATGGTCCCTGACAAAAAGGAATGTTCACTTACAATAAGTGAAGAAAAGCAAATTATACAACAATATAATACTAATTTTATAGAAAGTCTTTATATAATATATATGCTACCAGAAGGAAATGACTGGGGGAAAAATACCCTAAAATGTTAGCAGTGGCTAACTCTGACGGTAGGCTTACAGATGAGTTCTATGTTCTTTAGACTTTAACAAATATTGAACATGTATTATTTTAATAGTCAGGAAAACGAAATACTTAAAAAATATACAAAACTGCATAGTTACATGACTACTAAAATTGCAACCATGAAAGAAACAAACACGAAAAAAGACTGGAAAGAAAAACAACAAAATGATGACAGTGGGGGTAGTAGGATTATGCATAATTAAAATGTTTTTCTCCCATTTTCCAAAAATAATGTAATATTACTTCTGTACTTGGGGGAGGGGAGGAGAACACTAATTTTTTTAATTAAAAAAAATTGTAGTTTAGCCATAGGTTGCTAGGAAACAGTGAACAGCAATCTGAAAAGGGCCATTTTCTGACAAAACCATCTGTTGTCACAAACAGTACCAGGATTTACAAGTTACTATGCCAGCTCCAAACCAAAGCATGGGGTATGAAAGGACAGCTAACCACACAAATCCAGGCAGCAATCACACACACTGGCAGGACTCCACAGCATTCTACAGATGTCTCTCTCCAAATCGGGGCAGGCGTATGTAACTAATTTTTTTATCACTGTGTGTCACACACTGCCCTGAGAAGTGGTACAGAGCACATAGCTAGAGCAGAACCGCCCAGGTTCAAATTCCAGCTCCACCAGCTTGTGATATCAGGTAAGTCACTTAACCCTTCTGTGCCTCAGGCTTCTCATCTGTGAAATGGGGATAATATAACACTATCTACCACATAGGATTAATGTGAGAACATACTGAGTCAATGTATGCAAAAGTGTCTACGACAGTGCCTCATACTTGATAAGTACCCTACAAGTGTTAGCTATTATTAATATTATTAAGTTCCAAAATAAACATATAGTTTTCACAGTTTATGAAAGTAATACATACCCATTGTAAAAGATTAAAACTATATATAAAAGTATAAAGAAAAAAAATGGGCCGGGTGCGGTGGCTCACGCCTGTAATCCTAGCACTCTGGGAGGCCGAGGCGGGTGGATCGCTCAAGGTCAGGAGTTCGAGACCAGCCTGAGCAAGAGCGAGACCCCGTCTCTACTAAAAATAGAAAGAAATTATCTGGCCAACTAAAATATATATAGAAAAAATTAGCCGGGCATAGTGGCGCATGCCTGTAGTCCCAGCTACTCGGGAGGCTGAGGCAGGAGGATCGCTTAAGCCCAGGAGTTTGAGGTTGCTGTGAGCTAGGCTGACGCCACGGCACTCACTCTAGCCAGGGCAACAAAGCGACACTCTGTCTCCAAAAAAAAAAAAAAAAAAGAAAAAAAAAAAAAGAAAAAAAATGCACAACACCCAGTAGCACCACCCAGAAATAACGTTGGCCAACATTTAGACTATATACTTTCAGTCTCGGACACGCATCACTCACATGCACTCTGCAGAAATGCACACCATCTATTTTTAAACAAAAATTGGATTATACCATTCATGCTGTTTTGTAGACTCAATTTTTTCAAATAAAATATCACAGTTACATGCTTATGTCATTAAACATAGATACCACCACGTTAACGCCACCAACATTCTATGGCATGGATATGCCATATTTTATTAAACAACTTTCCTTTTGAAGCGCACTTAGAATTTTTCTAGGTTTCCCCTGATATGAACAATACTTCAACGAACACCCTTTTCCATTACCTTTGGACATGTGTTTAATCATTTCTAACTTTCAGACATATTCCTACAAGTGGAATAGATAGGTTAAAGAGATGAACTTTTATATTTTGGATACACTGTTGCCAAATGGCCCTCAAAAAGGTGATCACGTAATTTGTTTTCTTAATATAATTTAAGCAGGAAATTATTCCATAATTACCAAAGAAACATATAATCATCTCATTTATTACTATCTCAGATATCTGTAGCTAAGTACAGTACTTTAGAAAATATATTCTTTCCACCTAAATTGGATAATATAGGGTGCCAGGATTCAAATATTTCTTTAAGTTCAAATTTTATGGGGTATTTTAATGTTAAAACACTACTCTAAAATTAAAAACAAACAACACAAAATTTCCCTATACCCCACTAAAGTACCTAGTATCCTAAAAGTTAATCTTTGAAAACAATAAAGCTCAAAATACCAATTTTTTAGAACCATAAAAAATTTCAGAAAGGCCTTACCCAGGATTTTCAGGAAAGCTATTGGTAGAAGCCACCATACCTGAGAAATAGGCGTCACCACGAGCTGGTCAATCCCTGTCTTCGAATTATAAACTTTCTGCTTCACAAATCCAGGGTCCACCACATAGTAGATGCCATCTATAGTCAGCGATGTCTCTGCGATGTTGGTGGCAATCACAACCTGCAGGTGAGAGGAGCACAGCTGGAGTGAGCTGCCCCGGCTCAGCCCTGGGGTATGAAACAGGTCTTCTGAACTCAAACATCTTCCCAAAGGAGTAGAGGGTTAAAATGATAGTTAATCCCAGCTCAGCCTCCAATGGGCAGAAGGGGAGGTGCCTTTATCTTAAGAGTTAGGTTGGAGAGGGGGTGGTACCTGAGAGGAGAAATGGAATAGGAAAAAGCTAAGGCCAATCAAAGCCAATTTCATTTGGTGCAAATGGCTACATATCTCATTTTCTAGATCCAATGTTGATTACTACAATTTTAATTTTCTAGCACCCTGGGAAAGCAGAGATTTCCTGGCATCACACGTGCCAGTGCAAAATGAGATTTTTCCTTCCCCTACCGAGACATCTGGACTACAAAATGGGCTGTTCATATTCTGTAGAACGTATATGTGGAACAAGAGGGAGATTGTTTTTTTTCTGATCATAAAATGAACCACGAAGTGACAGAGGAATTTTACAGTTTCTGTGTGTGCAGCAATCTATGTGATCTGGAATATTATTAGTCTCAGCTTGGCACTGCCACTGTTCTTCCACCCAGAGGTTCAGCTAATAAAACACAATTGCTTAGAAAATCATTGCTAGGAGGCACCAGAACATCTCACATCATGCCGGCATCTTACTGGCCCTAAAAGGCTTCTATTAAATACCTGCCACAAAGCTGTAG
The DNA here is from genome assembly GCF_041146395.1 of Eulemur rufifrons. Taxonomy (NCBI): domain Eukaryota; kingdom Metazoa; phylum Chordata; class Mammalia; order Primates; family Lemuridae; genus Eulemur; species Eulemur rufifrons. The sequence goes on along the minus strand of NC_090991.1, from coordinate 39,393,063 downwards.
AAGCCCTGCTTAGAATGAAGTCCAACCACTAGGAATAGAACGGACGAGGAATTCACCATCTTTTCCCCCAAATCTGCTCCTCCTCCCATGTTTCCCTCCTCAGCACCATCTTCTATCCAGCCACCTAAGCCAGAAACCTGAGAGTCATGCCTGACTTTTCCCTAACCCTTCTCCCCTCCACCTCCTGGCATCCACCATGTCCTGTCCATTTTAACTCCTTAATGTTACTCAAATCTGTCTTCCACTCCTAGGTACATAACCAAAAGAAATGAAAACATACGTCCACACAAAAACTTGTAAACAAATAAATCTTCATAGCAGCATTACTCATGATAGCCCCAAAGTGGAAATAACCCACATGTCTGTCAACTGATGAATGGATAAACAAAATGTAGTACACACCACACAATACAATAGTATTTGGCAATAAAAAGAAATGAAGTATTGATAGATACTACAATGTAGATAAACCTTGAAAACATGCTAAGTGAAATAAGCCAGTCACAAAGGACCTCATACTATATGAAATCATATTATATGATTTCATTTAGATGAAATGTCTAGAATAGGCAAACCCACAGAGACGGAAAGTATAGATTAGTGGTTTCCAGGGGCTAAGCAGAGAGGTAAATGGGGGACTGACTGCTAAAGGATACAGGGTTTCTTTTTGGGGTAACAAAATTGTTCTAAAATCAATTGTGGTAATGAGTGCAAAATTCTGTGAATACAATCAGCCCTCTGTATCCACCAGTTCCACATCCGTGGATTCAATCAACAACAGATCAAGTATATTCAGAAAAAAAAAAAAACAATAAAAAATAATACAAATAAAAAACTAATACATCCTACATCACTGTGGTGTCTGTGGAGAAAAAAAAAAAAAGAGGAAAAATAAAATAACCCAATATAGTATAACAACTATTTACATAGCATTTATACTGTATTAGGTATTGTAAGTAATCTAGAGTGATTTCAAGCTGCAGTCCCCTAACCACCGGGCTGCGGCTGAGTACCAGTCTGTGGCCAGTTAGGAAATGAGCCTCGCATCACTGCCGGAGCTCTGCACCACCCTCCCTCAACCCATGACACTCCACCCCACCCCACCCCACCCAGTCCGTGGAAAAACTGCCTTCCATGAAACTGGTCCCTGGTGCCAAAAAGGTTGGGGGCTGCCGACTTAAAGTACCAAACGGGGCTGGGCAAGGTGGCTCACGCCTATAATCCTAACACTTGGGGAGGCCAAGGTGGGAGGATCCCTTGAGCTCAGGAGTTCAAGACCGCATCTCTACTAAAAATAGAAAAATTAGCTGGGCATCATGGCACATGCCTGTAGTCCCAGCTACTCGGGAGGCTGAGGCAAGAAGATTGCTTGAGCCTAGGAGTTTGAGGTTGCAGTGAGCTATGACGACACCACTGCACTCTACCGAGGGCAACAAAACAAGACTCTCGTCTCAAAAAATAAAAAAATAAAGTACAAAACTGGAGTATACACGTTGGTTGCATGCAAATACTAGGCCATTTTACATAAGGGACTTGAGCATCCTTGGATTTTGTTACCTGTGGGGAAGGGGACTGTCCTGGAATCAATCCCTTGCCGATACTAAGGGATTGTATATAGTATATAGCAGAAGTATATACTAAAGGCCACTGAATTATACACGTTAATAGGGTAAATTGTATGGTATGTAAATTATATTTCAATAAAGCTGTTATTTTAAAAAAATCCATCTGTCTCCTTTTCTGTTGTCTCATACACATAGTCACACACTGTTACAGCTTCTGGAACTATGCTGCTCCCTGAACTGGCCCTGCTCACTCGCCTCCAGCCCATCACAAGCGGTGCTGTCTCCTCGGAACGCACATCCCCCCACCTTTCTCAAGTTCTTCAGGACCAGCTTAGATCCTTCCTTCCTCTAGAAAAGACTGGGCTGGGGACTCCGCTCTGGGTACCCAGAGCACCAGCAGCACGTTCACACACTGTGCTGAAGGTCTGTCCACTGGTGGCTGCCCCTCAGCAGACAGCAGCTTATCCTCCTGCTGCAGCCCTGGTGTCCAGCCCAAAGCCTGGTAGACACTCAAAAAATATTTGTCAAACGAAGGAGAGGAAGAAGAGCAGAGGTCACATCCAAGACCTTCATTCTTCATTCCTCTTTTTTTTTTTTTTTTTTTTTTTTGAGACAGAGTCTCACTCTGTTGCCCAGGCTAGAGTGAGTGCCGTGGCGTCAGCCTAGCTCACAGCAACCTCAAACTCCTGAGCTCAAGGGATCCTCCTGTCTCAGCCTCCCGAGTAGCTGGGACTACAGGCATGCACCACCATGCCCGGCTAATTTTTTCTATATATATTTTTAGCTGTCCATATAATTTCTTTCTATTTTCAGTAGAGATGGGGTCTCGCTCTTGCTCAGGCTGGTCTCGAACTCCTGAGCTCAAACGATCCGCCCACCTCGGCCTCCCAGAGTGCTAGGATTACAGGCGTGAGCCACCACGCCCGGCCTTTTTTTTTTTTTTTTTTTAAATTTTCTTATTTGAGGCAGGGTCTCGCTCTTGCTCAGGCTGGTCTTGAACTCCTGAGCTCAAACAATCCGCCCGCCTCGGCCTCCCAGAGTGCTAGGATTACAGGCATGAGCCACCGAGCAGGCCCAAGACCCTCATTCCTAAACAAACTGGTTGGACCAGTCTCTGAACGAGACTTGCATACACCTTAAGCGATCCCTGCGGAGGCAGGCTGCACACGCCATACGGTTTCAGTGCACACGGGAGCTTCACTTTTGCCTAGTGTTACCTTTCTGCTGCCTGGTGGAGCTGGGTCAAAGATTCGGGTCTGCATCTCGCTGGGCAGGGCAGAGTACACCGGGAGGATAATTAACTCTGGAACGTCAGGTCCCAGGGATTTCATTCTTTCATACAGGATCTCGCAAGCAGTATCAATCTCCTCCTGACCAGTCAGGAAGACCAGGATGTCACCTACGAGGACAGCAGAGCATTAATTCACTTTCTAACTGAGTGTGTGTTCTATACAAAGGCTGTAGTGACATTAACAGAACTCTAAATAACAGAAAATACACGTTCATATTCTCACCTCTAAGTAAACAACAGAAGTTTGTTTACATAACATTATACAGAAGTTATCATCTATCCATGTTTAATAGCTGCATTTAAATCCTGCATACCATTATTTATATTTTCACTATCACCATTTCAAACATGCAAGCCTGAGACTTACAGAGAGATCAATTTTTAAAAGGCATTTTTAAAAAGATTAGCAAAAAAGATACCCATAATAGGACCTTTAGCCTAAGAGGAAAAAAATGCTCTTTCTCCTCACCTGGTGGCTCCGTTAAATGGATCTGCATGACAGTGATCAGGCTGGCATCCAGATAATCTGTCTCGGGCTCCTTTGTGTACAGTATTTCCACAGGATACGTTCGACCTGGGATGGTGAAGATGGGAGCTTCATAGAAATACTGAGAAAACTTCACTGCATCCAATGTGGCTGAGGTGACAATCAGCTTCATGTCCTGCCGTTTCTGAACTGTCTGAAGAGAAATGCAATGTGGCTTACTAAAAAGAACTACCCAAAAAGGCACAGGTACTCAAATCCAATTCCCAGAATTCACTTTCCAACAGGTAGAAGGGTCACTGAAGAGTGCCCAGTTACCTTTTTCAACAATCCAAAGAGCACGTCAGTGTGGATTGTCCTCTCATGTGCCTCGTCCAACATGATGATGGCATACTGAGTGAGGTCAGGGTCAATCAGGCACTCTCTGAGCAACATCCCGTCTGTCATGTACTTGATGACTGTTTCAGGGCTGGTGCAGTCCTCAAATCGAATGGTGTAGCCCACCTAAAGCAGAGCAGAAGTAGAAAACCTAAGACATAAACAACTCCTTTTCATAATCAACAGGCAAGGTTTTGGCCCTGGCTGTTACTCATAATCTTAATAGACAAAAATTTGGCTGGGCGCAGTGGCTCACATCTGTAATCCTAGCACTTTGGGAGGCTGAGGTGGGAGGATCGCTTGAGGCCAGGAGTTTGAGACCAGCTTGGGCAACATAGCGAGACTCCTTTTTATATTTCTATAAAATATTAAAAAATTGGCTGAGCATGGTGGTACGGGCCTGTAGTGCCAGCTACTTGGGAGGATGAGGCAGGAAGATCACCCGAGCCCAGGAATTTGAGGTTGTAATGAGCTATGATGACACCACTGCACTCCAGCCTGGGCAAGAGAGCAAGGCTTTGTCTCAAAAAAAAGAAAAAGAATTTGACCAAGACGTGCAGTGATTACCTCATAGTAAGGTATGCCTTGGACTTGACCCTACACCATGAAAACCCTCTCTCAGGAGAAACCTCAAAAAAGGTAGCATTATTTCCATTTTATAGATATAGAGATCTGGGCCTTTATACTTTTCTTCTGGCATTTTCAGAGCAGCTTCACTATCTACTTACCTCTTGGCCTAAGCAACAACCAAACTCTTCTGATACTCTTTTGGCCACCGACATGGCTGCCACTCTTCTGGGCTGGGTACACCCAATCTTGCCCCTGGAAGTGTAGCCGGCTTCTGCCAGGTACTGGGTGATCTGCGTTGTCTTCCCAGATCCTGTCTCTCCGATAACAATCAGGATCTGATTGTCATGGACAGCCTGAAAGCAACAGAATATAAGCAGGGTCATTAAAATTTGTGACACCATCACTCTGGAATAAAATAATTAATCCTTACACTCTAACACTAAATAAGAAACGGGACATACACACATGGTTAAAGAATTCAGCAGTATATTAAAAGGATACATAAAAAGTGTTCTTTCCCACTGCAACTCACAAATCTCCAGTACTTTTCCCTCAAAAGTTATCTTATTTCTTATTTCTACACTGTTTGAAACAGCAAAGGATTGCAATCAACCTACATATCTATTAATATAGAACTAGTTAAATAAGCTACAGCCTATCCACAAAACAGAGCACTCAACAGGCATTTTAAAAAAAGGAACAATCTGAGATATACCAAGTGGAAAACGATGCAGAACAGTGTACATAATATGCTACCATCTATAAACACATACAGTACACACATAAAACATGTGTGTGAACGTACACATACATTTGTACTTGCCTGTATACATATGTTATTGTCGAATGGATTCATTGGAAACCAGAAACCTTGAAACCTTGCTTACCTCAAGGAAGGTTTGGCGGTCTTAAAAGCAGAACTCCAGAATACAGAAATAAGTACCTGAAGCAAAGTCCCTGCCTATATGGGTTCATTGGCCGAGTAGCCCCATTTTTAATCATGACCAGAGCTGCTGGCCCTTGGAACACAATACTCTGCCTACCTGGAACTGCTCTAGGGTCCTCAGGAAAAAAAATGTGTAGACTAACATATATATATTTTTTAAAGTCCTTGGAAACATTTTCTGGTTTTTTCTTATCCCTTTTGGAAGAACCACTTCAAATAGGCATATACCTGTCCTGCTAATTTCAATCTTTAAATGTCCCTCTTTAGAGTATGTTTCCCTCTTTTAGAAAACACCCCCACTACCCCACCAGTACATCCTAAAAGGGCTTCTCACCTGGACCAGCTGCTCCTTCAGTTTGTAGATGGGCAGGCTCTCCCTCTGCTCAAGGATTGACATCTGGGTCTTTTTTCCATAAGAAGCTTTGTTGCCCCCAAAGGCATGCTTCTTCCACTCGGGAATGTCGTTAGGCATCATCCCAATGCCCCTCATGTTGGCAGCAATCTGCCTGCCTTCCGCTAGAAAGGAAATCAGGCAACTTAGTATTGTCCTCAAGCTACCTCGTGATGGACCAGGGGAAAAACCAAAATGGCGGGTGGGCACCACACATGCAATATTTCAGTTCAATCTGATCCTTGACCAAGGGTGCTCAGAGAAACAAATTAACGTGAAGAAAAGTACACAGAAGGAGCAGCAAGGCACAGAAGAGGGAAAGAGACCATAATAAGTGGTTCTATATACTTAGGATATCTCCTGATAGAAAAAAGGTTAGTTGAGAGAAGTGAAGATCTGATTGTTTGACCCTGGGATTCTTTTTTTTTTCAATGATCATCATACTGAAATGTAACTCACATACCATTTCCCCCTGTCCAACTCAGTGGTCTACTGTATATTCACAAAGTTGTGCAATCATCACCGCTACCTAATTTTAGAACATTTTCGTCAGCCCCAAAAGAAACCTTGTGCGCATCAGCAGTCACTCCCCATCCTTCCCTTTCCTCTTCCCCTGGCAACTGCTAACCTACTTTCTATCTCTGGGTTTACCTATTTTGGATATTTCATATGACATGTCGTCTTTTGTGCCTGGTTTCTTTCACTTAGCTTAAAGTTTTCCAGGTTAACCCTGGAATTGTGGCTTGAGTGAAAAACAAAAAACTGAACAGAATTTTAGTGGCTCTCTAGAATATACAATTTTACGAATTTGATGGCAAAAGCCAGCTACAAAAAATATGTTTAAGTAATCAAATAAGTCAGTTTTGGCAGAGGCCAAGAAGGGTCATGGTGAAACTTTCACTAAAAGGAGGGAAGGAAATGGGGCCTATTCTGAAGAAATGGAGAATTATATTTTTAAAACAATGAATGAACATTTTCAACCTTCTGTTAATCTAATATTCTGAGTCTTTACTCTGATATCCAAACTAATACAATTCCCAAAACTCCAGTCCAGACCTCTCTTCTGAGCACTTACATTCAACTACATACCCGATACCTCGAACCAAGATGTCCTCCAGTTACCCCAGATACAAGTCCAGAACTAATTTCACCATCTTTCCCCACAAACCCATTTCTCCTCCGGTGTTCCCATTACTCACCCTGGTGCTCACACCAGAAACCAGGAAGTCATCTTTGACCACTCTCACTTCTCCTGTCCCCTACGTTCAACAAATCGCATTTCTCAAGTACATCCCTTCTCTTTGCTACTCCACATTCATACTATCATCCTTTCTCTAAACTATATAAAAGCCTTCTAATTCATCTCACAGGTCCACTCTCACACCATCTAACCCATTCTGCAGGGCACCCTGAATTATCCTTTGGAAATACAACTCTGATCATGCCATTCCCCAGCTTAGAACTTCTCAACATTTCCCAGTACACTCAGAATTAAGGCCAGATTCTGAATGCTGTCTACAAAGGCCCGGCCTGCCACTCCTGCCTCATCCTCCAGCACTCTGCCCATCGCTCTCTGTACTCCAGCTACACAACCCTCCTTCCAGGTCCTCTTCCCACCCCATGGCCCCAGCACAAACTACTCCGGAGCCTGAAACACACTTCCCAACCCCATCCCATCCCATCCCCTCTTCACAGACTTGAGCCTCATTTGTCCTTTGGGTCTCAATTTCTCTACCATAGTCAATTACACTACCTGTACACTACCTGTAAACTTTTTTTAAAAAAATTTAAGAGATGGAATGTCTTGCTCTGTTGCCCATGCTGGAGTGCAGTAGCATGATCATAACTCACTGAAGACTTGAACTCCTGGGCTCAAGGGATCCTCCCACCTCAGCCTCCCAAGTAGCTGGGACTACAAGCATGAGCCACTGTGCCCTAAAATAAAATTTTCTAAGTAATTCAGAATAGAAATTCAGCCAGTCTAATGATTTGACCAAGGTTACTAAAACACTTCTGGTTTTAAACATGTGTTTAAAAAACAAAACAAACAAACACATTCTAAGTGAAGTGAAAAACCAAAGCTAAATTTACAGTGTGTGCTGGTAGAACCCCCTCCCTGTGTACTGGAAGGCTCAGATTTTTTTAAAAAGGCCCATGTCCCCCTCCAGGGGTCCTACCATCAGGCAGAGGATCAACCCAGTGTTTGTTGAGTCCCATGGGAATAGAATCCATCTCGGCTTCCCGCTGTGCCTGCTTGAGTTCCCGCCTTTCTTTGGCTAAGGCACTCTGCATCATGGCTGCTTGGGAGAGGGAGCCATCTGGGTTCTAATGCAACAGAGAAAAAAGCAACATGCATTAAATGTCCAGGAAATAAAATATATATGTTAAGCCACTATAATCTAAAGCACGAGACCACGCCTGGAATAAAGTTCCTATCAATGTACCAGACTACATGAAAGAAATGGATAAACTGTAGCACATTCAGATAAAATAAATGAGGACAATGATAAATTACTGAAAGAATTGGGATGCTTAGTTTGAAGATGAGAATCCCAAGAGAGACAGAAATGATGCTACCTTTACATGCATGAAGGACATAAGAAAGGGATAAGAATTCTTCTGTATGACCCTAAGAACTAAAATTAAGGCCAAAGTGGACACTTCACTGAGACAGATTTCAGCTCCACCTAAAGAACAAACAATCAGATCCACCTAAAGATGGAAGGAAAATGTATCTACTGGGTACCATGTACACTACTTTGGTGACTGGCATGCTATAGGCCCTGACTTATAGTGTCATTATTCAATTCATCCATGGAACAAAAACATTTGTACCCCTTTATTTTTTTTATTTTTTATTTTTTTATTTTTTTTGAGACAGAGTCTCGCTTTGTTGCCCGGGCTAGAGTGAGTGCCGTGGCATCATCCTAGCTCACAGCAACCTCAAACTCCTGGGCTGAAGCGATCCTACCGCCTCAGCCTCCAGAGTAGCTGGGACTACAGGTATGCGCCACCATGCCTGGCTAAATTTTTCTATATATATTTTAGTTGGCCAGATAATTTCTTTCTATTTTTAGTAGAGACGGGGTCTCACTCTTGCTCAGGCTGGTCTCGAACTCCTGACCTTGAGCGATCCACCCGCCTCGGCCTCCCAGAGTGCACTTGTACCCCTTTAATATTTTGAAATAAAAAAATAAAAAATAACAGAATCTGGAAAATAAATAAAGGGTACCCTCTCCTTAAGGGTTGATGAATTCCCTGTCACTAACAACGTCATGCAGCTGTGAGGTGACCATATGGGAAGAACACTGCAGAATTATATGGGTGGATTATAAACGTACGGGTGGCTGGGCTGGAAGACCTTAAGATACCCTTTTCCATACCTAAAATTTTATAACTGTTCTATGGATTCTGGTTTGAATTCTCCTCACAGCTCTATCCTCCACAACACCCAGTGCTATAGCCTTCTATGGGGTTCACATAAACTCCTCAAAATTGCCTTGAATCTGTAAGACAATGATTCAAGCCCTAAGGAACTGGGCAAAGGCAATGATGGTAGGTAGATCAAGCACTCCTACTTATTCTCTGCTTCCTCCCAAAACACACTAAATGAGCACAAAAGAGTTTTTTTAACAAAAGCAAAAGCAACAAAGCCAAGCCAATCTCCATTTAAAATAAAAATATTCTAGACCTTGGTTAAAAGCCAAGACTGCTTTCTGTGGCCTGAGTTCTGCTTACACAGATCTAACAAGTTGACCTATTACTTTAGGAAAAGACGTCCACTTGACATTTCCAGGTGAAAGTCCCAGCACTTCTCACCTTAACAATTTTAATGGGGCTCATGTCCATGCTTTGCTTGGTGTGCCCTCTCAGGAATGGAGGCTCTTCCTCAACAAGTTCGATCTCCAGGTCCTCATCTAAAAGTTCCCCAAAAAGAAGAATTACCCATAAACAAAAGAGAAATGATCAGTCATTTTCACTAAAGCAATTTCCATGGGCACCAGCAATCTTTATCAAACAGACAGCTGCCAAGGTCAAAAGAAAAGCAACGCAAGTAAAACTCTAACCCAGGTGATCATTCCGCCACCTCCCACCCCCGCCCCAGCCATTTCTAGAGCATTTGTGCTCCAGCCTAAGAACTGATCAGAGCTACTTTCAAAAGAAGTTATACCTGTGGGAAAATGTGGTTTTTTTGTTTTGTTTTGTTTTTGTTTTTAAATATGAAGGGGTAGCAGATTGTAAGGAGGAGTGTTCAGTTGCCTTGTTTGTTTCTATTGAGACAGAGTTTCCCTCTGTCACCTGGGTAAAGCGCAGTGGCATCATTGCAGCTCATTGCAACCTCCAACTGCTGGGCTCAAGCAATCTTCCTGCCTCAGCCTCCTGAGTAGCAGGGACTACAGGCATGCACCACCACGCTTGGCTAATTTTTTTTTTTGTAGAGAAGGGTCTCACTGTGTTGCCCAGGCTGGTCTGAAACTCCCAGCCTCAAACAATCCTTCCATCTCAGCCTCCTGAAGTGCTGGGATTACAGGCATGAGCCATCATGCCCAGCCTTATATCCTGAAAATTTATTATAAGCAAAAAGTATAATAATATATAAACGCTAGTCAGAAAAATCAACTTCTTCTATCATGGAGAGGCCCTTGTTCTTTGAGAGATGACTCGTAAGACCCAAGGAATAAATGATTAAGAGCCACTGGGTTAAACTACAAACAAAGCACCCAGCCCAGTGGCTCAACTGCCAATTATCCTTCCGATCCATTATCCTGCTCAATCCAAGCGGCTAGTTACCTTCTTCATCATCCACCTTAGGGAGAATGCCAGTCTCTTCATCAAAGTCTGGAAATTCTTCTTTGGAAAGGACATTGGCAGCAATCATCTAGGCAAAGAACAGAAGGCAGCATTTGTAACCCGCTAGAATCAAAACTCTTCTTTTCAAAGACAGTTAATTACACAGGTTTTATGAAGAAAACCAAAGTTGTTTTCTCCTCTGACCCAGAATGTCAGGACCTCAAATGTCATACATATAACCCATCCCTAAAAGGCTCTATAACATGGTGCTGAAAAGCAAAGGCTCAAAGATGTCAGCCTTGGAACAATTACCTGCTCCTTCCCTTGCTTCCAAAATGCACTTTGGTACATTTCTTATATAATAATGTAACCTTCACAATTATTTATTTAGTTCTCCTCCACTAGACTCTGAGTTCCTCCAGAGTATGACATACTCATCTTTGTAGCCCGAGCATCTACATGGTGCTTGACACACTGTGGTTCTGACGTTTACAGAAAAATGATGAAAACAATAATGAACACTTACATAGCAACTACTATATGCCAGGCACCAACCTAAGATTTTCATCGCTGTCACCTTGTTTAATCCCCACACCACCCGACTGGCCCTGTTTTACAGAGGAGGACACTGAGGCAGAAAGAGGTATGGTAACTTGACTAAGGATTACAAAGCTAATTAGTGGCCAGAAGTCCTCCTAGGCCATCGTGCTCCAGGGCCCACGCTCCTAACCACCATGCCACATGCTGAATGACCATGTGGCCATGAAGGCTAACGGCCCCAACCTGTTTGATCTCCCACTTCTCTGGATCAGAGATGCGGGTGAGGCGCTTGCGCTCCAGTGAGTCATCCTCTACTTCAGGGGCACTGACGAGGGAGAGATGAGTGGGTCTGTCCGGATTCCGCATTGAGGTCTCCTCATTGGTCTCCCCAACAAGATTTCGCCGTCGATTTGGGTTTAAATCTTCTCCAGTCTCTTGGTCCACATCCTAAGGCACAGAAACAAGGCAGCTAGCTCACTTGCTGCCCTCTTACATTCCCTTGGCCATCAGATGTGGGAACAGGCTGAACGTGTCGCCTACCTTCATGCTCAGGCTAGTCTTGGTCCCAGTGAAGGACAGCACTTTGACTTTGACCCTCTGGCCCTTGCTCACCACATCGGCCACATTGGCCACTCGGCCTTCCCGCCGAAGCTCAGAGATATGCACGAGGCCTTCCCACCGCTTCCTGAGAGAGAGTCAGACACATGTGAAACATGCCTAAAAATACCTTTTCCCCAACCAATTTCTGCCCTTGTTGAAACTGAACAAATGAAAATGGTCTTAAACACTAGAGGAAAATACAAAGAAAGTGATCAAACAATAAAACAGTATTACCACCCTCCCAGAGAAAAGCCACTGAAGGGGGACAAATCCTGTCTGTCACAACCAGCAAAGGGCAGATCTGCTGAAGGTAGAGGAAGGAATAAATGGCTCTGAAAAGTCAACTTCTATGAGCTATGTGTGGCTGATTTGATTAAAGTGTCCTTAATTATAATAACTTTTTAGAATGTGAAAACCCTTACCGATGAAGGAAATTCTATCACTGGTAACTTTTTAGTTTTTTTGTTTGTTTGTTTATGACAGAGTCTCACTCTTGTCACCAGGCTAGAGTGCAATGGTGTCATCACAGCTCACTGCAACCTCAAACTCCTAGGCTCAAGGGATCCTCCTGCCTCAGCCTCCCAAGTAGCTGGGACTACAGGCATGCACCACCACACCTGGTTAATTTTTCTATTTTTAGTAGAGACCAGGTCTCACTCTTGCTCAGGCTGGTCTGGAACTCCTGAGCTCAAGCGATCTGCCTGTCTCAGCCTCCAAGAGTACTAGGATTACAGGCAAGAGCAACCATGCCCGGCCATAACTTTTCAGCATGTGAAAAATCCCCAGTGATAAATAAAAAAAAAAATCTGCCTATCACTGGTGTGAGAAGAGCACCAAACATTACCGTAGTCCTTCCAGCTGCACAAAGCATCCAAACTGCATGATGCTGGTAACTTTGCCATTGTAAATGTCCCCAATGGCAGGCTCTTCAGGGGGAGGACGGTCCACATGTTTATCCCGCCATCTGTCCAGATTCCTCTCCCCATATTTGTCCCGGTCCTTCCGTTCTTTAAGGGGACTCTGACTTCTGCTCCTGGACCGATATCTAGACTTCCCTTTATTCCTCTCCCGGGTCCTGGAATGTGACCGAGAGCGGGATCGGTGTCTCCGCTTGTGGTCTCTATCTCGGTTTCGCTCTCTATCTCGATCTCGATCTCTGTCTCTGTCTCTGTCTCGATCTCGGCTTCGGCTCCGCTTCTTCTTCTTCGTCCTGTCCCTAAAAAATCAACAAGCACCAGTATGAAAAAGAAACCAGCCCAATTGCATCTTTGCATGCCCAAGCACTCAGCACAGTACCATGCACATGCACGTGGTAGGTGCCCACTAAGAGTGGAACCGAATTAGGATTTCACTAACTACGACATCCCTGCAGCCCAATAAAGAACCGGACCACAAACATATTCAGCTTCTTTCAACCCTGATTTCTATCTTCTGAACGTCTTAGCAATTGCTGCATAAGTATTCTTGGCAGAGAACAAGGAAAATAGATCCAAGAATATGGTACGTGGCCAGTCCAGACTCTATAAACTTGCCCCAAATTTTGCTTGACTGGTTCACAAAATTCAACTGTCACAGTACCCTAAACTTCCAGAGGATAGGACACTAAGGACAAACCTGTGCTCAGCATCTCTTTGCTTTTCCTGGCCTGCTGCACTGGGCATCAAAGCTTCCAGTTCCTTCAGGACGTCCACAGCAACTTTCACATCATCCTCATCCAGCATGGTCTACAGGGGCAAAGGCCAGCAAAGTTAAGAGGAGAAGGGAAAAAAAAAAAAAAAATTAAGAATCTGTATGTACTTCAGGTGTATCTACAAATCACTAACCACTTATGTGAAGGAAACAGAAAAGAGAGAGAGATTTCCAACATAGCCCTTATCACTATCCACTGTTATTATACTATTTGTTTATTGCCAATCTCCTCCCCACTAGACTGTTTATGTGTTTATTTCCTGTTCTCCACCCCAACACTAGGATGTAATCTCTGAAAGGCAGAAACTCTTGTCTGTTTTGTTCATTGTTATAACTCAGGTACTAAGAACAGTGTTTGGCTGTGCACAGTGGCTCACACCTGTAATCCTAGCACTTTGGGAGGCCAAGACAAGAGGATCGTTTGAGGTTACGAGTTGGAGACCAGCCTAAGCAAGAGTGAGACCCCATCTCTACAAAAAATAGAAAAAAATTAGCCAGGTACGGTGGCATATGCCTATAGTCCCAGCTACTTGGGAGGCTGAGGCAGGAGGATTGCTTGAACCCAGGTGTTTGAGGTTGCAGTGAGCTATGAAGATGCCACTGCACTCTAGCTGGGGCTACAGAGCAAGATCCTGTCTCAACAACAACAACAAAAAGAATAATTTTTGGCATACAGTATGTACCCAATAAATATTTGCTAAAAAGAAATGATAAAATATAGAAAAATTAGCCGGGCATGGTGGTGCATGCCCATAGTTCTAGCTACTCAGCAGGCTGAGGCAAGAGGATCACTTGAGCCCAGGAGTTTGAGGTTGCAGTGAACTATGAAGACACCACTGCACCCTAGCCGGGCAACAGATGAAGACTCTTGTCTCAAAAAAAAAAGAAAAGAAAAGGAATTTAGAAATACTTTAAAAATCAACACTCTAACATGTAATAGAGCAAAAAATCTAATTCCACATACCAAGCATCTGTTCCAGAATGTTAAGTTATTTCATGTGTATTTTATATGCCTATTCACTGCTTTCCTCAATTCTCAATCTCATTTCCTTTGAATACCATTCTCAGAACCCCTTAACACTATTCTATACATAGTACGTGCTCAGGGTGTGATCAAATACTTCCACTCTGAAAAACATGTTACAAAACAGGCAAACTTAAAATTAGTAAAATTTCTAATGAGACAAAGAAGAGGGATGGAGGAGAGCACACAGTTGCAGTAGACATTCTCAGACTGGCATCAGTACCCGGACAGAAGGGTTGTCTGGTTGGCAAAGGACTGGGAAGAGTTCCTTCAGCTTTTCCTTTTCAGTTTTCGGTTTAACAACCAGATCTTGTTTCATTAAAGAGCATGAAAGGATTTAAAAAAAGATATATTTAATATTATTAACAGTTAACTTCAACATTAGATTTGCATCACATTGAAACAGAACATGGCATTTTGTTACATACTAATCACACACATTACTGTAAACATAATTTAATTTTCTAAAAACACTGACCACAAAATCTTCAACAAACTATCTGAGCACGTAGCAGGGAAGAGATGCATAGTACTCATTTGCTTATGTCTTGTAATTTTAATTTTGTCTTACGTCATTTGAAAAATGTTACTAGAACATTTACTTGCTCAGCTGGTGCTGAGAGGAAAACAAATGCAATTTAGAGGATGCTCACAATCTAACCATTCTGGAGACTAAGCTCAGCTGGAAGCTCTGCTCACCTTTGCTGGTAGAAGGTTTTGCTGGAGGCCGCATGGTTTGTATGAGACGCAGCAAGTTGCTAATAAGAGAATCCTTTGAAAAGAAACATATAAAAAAAATTGTCAGCTCCTGGATCAGTGCTTAAATACACTTACAAAAAGGAAAAGGCAAAGAATGTTCTTTAGGGAAGGGCGGTTATGTACCAGAATTTAACTAATTGGAACAAATGGAGCATAGAGTGTAAACCTGGTATAGCATGAACCTAGTAAAGTAGCTTCAGAGAGACCTAATATTTAGGACTCTTTGGGGAGAAAAGTTATTTAGTTCCTGCAACCATCTTATTTCCTATGGTTTAGAACTATCCCCAAAACCTAGGCTCTTGTTTCTGACTTCTTCACTCACAGAACAAGAATACAAATACCCACAAAAACTTAATGATAGATATTCTTCCCTCTTTTCCTAGAAAGGTGTCACAGGAAATCTGGTTATACCACCACTGTTTAATGGCATGAAAACATTACACATTTAATGGCTTATTTAATTACTATGTACAAATTGTTTTCTTCCTATACCAAACGCCTATATTAAATCTTATCAAAATTTAAATTCAATAGTGACATTAAAACATAAATTATGCACATGAAACAGGTCTAAGAAAAAAATAATAATAATAAAACCCATAAATTAAAACATTAATATCTAGAAATTAAAAGTCTCCAGATATACATACCGTGAATTCTGCACCATTTTTGACCAGAGAAGCCTTAAAAGTATCAAAGGTGGTATTTTTCTCAGCAAGACTGATCACAAATTCAGCTGCAAATAAGAAAAGAAATTAAAACAAGATGAATGGAGACTTGAGTAAGAAGTCAGCTTCAAGTATGCTGAAAACAAAACTAGGCTATCCAACAGTCATAAAAACCAAAGACCACCATCTGGTAAGAGTAAAAAAAGAAAATTTAGACTGCTGTGATTATCCATGTATGTTCTAGTGAGTTTTTATAAATGAAAAGAAAATATTACTACAAAATGGCTCAAGTTGGCCCTTGAGTGCATTTGAACTAGGAAGACCTATTTGCCCCAGATCATTGTACCCTCTTCTCACAAAACTACTAGCTGAGCACACTGCCACACAGACTCTAAAGGTGACAATGTACAAAATCATGAGCCTGTGCATAAACACACAGACACACACGCAGTAGAATGCTTTCTACAGTTTCCGGAAGGACAGGCCCAATCTATG
Source organism: Eulemur rufifrons (assembly GCF_041146395.1). NCBI lineage: Eukaryota > Metazoa > Chordata > Mammalia > Primates > Lemuridae > Eulemur > Eulemur rufifrons. The sequence goes on along the minus strand of NC_090991.1, from coordinate 39,376,872 downwards.
TATGAAGGCCAGGCAGCTGCTGGGTGATACAATCTCCAAGTTGATGAAAGACTTAACTTGCTCCCCAAATTTTTTTCCACAAACCTGCATAGTTCTCAAGAGATCTAATATGAGAGCTACTTACTAATTAAGAGACTTTCAGGAAAGAAGTACATTTTACCATAGATTGACATAATAACCCTCACACTATGAGTCCCACAAAAAAATTTTAATGATTTCATTTGGGTGCCAATCCTTAAAAATTAAACAAATAAATAATATAAAAGATCTGGATGATTAATTTATTTTATTTTATTTTGAGACAGAGTCTTGCTCTGTTGCCAGGTAGAGTGTCATGGCATCAGCTTAGCTCACAGCAACCTCAAACTCCTGGGCTCAAGCCATCCTCCTGCCTCAGCCTCCCGAGTAGCTGGGACTAGAAGCGTGCACCACAACACCCAGCTAATATTTTTTTTTTAATGTTTTTAGTTGTGCGGGCAAATTTCTTTCTATTTTTCAGTAGAGATGGGGTCTCACTCTTGCTCAGGCTGATCTCGAACTCCTGACCTCAAGCTATCCTGCTGCCTCCGCATCCCAGAGTGCTAGGATTATAGGCGTGAGCCACCACGTCTGGCCTGGATGATTAATTTATAAACTCATACTACCATGCCATTTCCATGCTTGAATTTGCCGTTATCTCTTTGATGACATTAAGTGAAAACCAAATGCCATCAGGCTACACAGACATAGCTTATATATAATAACAAGCTAATAACAACATCGACAATGGTTAATACTTTTTCAACATTACTATGTGTCAGGCACTATGCTAAGTGCTTTACACAGGTTACTCCCATGATCATCCCAACATCCCTCATAAGCAGGTGCCATTACTATCCTGCTTCACAGATGAGGAGTCTGAGGGTTAGAGATACTGACCTACCCAATAATAACTGATGGAACCAGGATTGGAACCCAGGCAATCTGACTTCAGAGCCTACATTCATTAAAGAATGGGGAGGGAGAACTAAGCTACATGCTGCTAGGTATGACAAACAAAAAACCCAGCCCAAAGCAGTCAGCAGCACATTCACACTGCCAGTCATTGTTAATCAGTGTTTTTAATTTTCAGAATTATATGGAGCATCATAAAATTAACTGAATCCATTATCAAAAAGGGATTAGTAGTTAAAAACAAGTTCATTGTTGAAAACAGGAAAAATAATGACACTGATTTTAAATGATAATCCATCAGGTCAAAATCAAAAAAATCAAGTCGTTAAATAAAACAAAAGAAGCAAATATATACCTTCTGTTATTAAACCAACTCTGGCAATTTAGTCTCAAAAAACAACATTATCACATTACACCAATGTATTTTTAATGTTATTGGCTTTGTAATTCTGTGTTTAACAGAAAAAGGATATTTGTGGTTTATATGCAAATTAATTGAGATATTTAATTATATACAAACTAAAAGAATATGGAGTTTTACTACTCTTACTTTTGTACATAATGAGGTTAACGTCGAAACAAAACACTGGAAGGTGTCAATAACTTTTTGTTTCCTCTAAAAGGGGCCAAGGAGTTAAACAAACAAAAATGGAGAGAAATGTAAGCTCCTTGACAATAGGAATCTGTCTTTTCCTCCACTGTATTCATATTCCTAGTCCCCTAGCTCAATATTTGCTGAATGAAGGAAACATATTATCCAGATAGCAAAACTAACAAGATTATCACTTCATTATCAACTCAAAGAGGGAGACACCCAGGAAAAATTATACAGGACAGGTACATCTTGACTGGGAGGCAAGAGAAAAGTGAACTAAAAAACAGTGGCTGCAGAGCATCTTCCCAAGTGCTACTTGGTAACCCTGTGAAGATACTATCATCCCACTTCACATATGAGAAAAGTAGCTTCGAAGAAACTATGTTACCCAAGGTCACACGTCTAACCTCCCTAACCACTTCTGTCACCTGCCCCTTCCCTTCTATCCCTTCAATTGATGACTTCACTTTACCTTCATTTAGAAAATAGAATTCATCTTCCACCAATCTCTAAACCCATTTGCATCTACAACCCTGTTCTCTGTCCTCCCTCCTGTTACAATAGATGAAGCATCTCTGCACCTATCATAGGCCGATCCCTCGAATCCCATCCATCCCTGTTTACCTTCATAAGGCCTCCATCTGGCTATGGCCTTACTTCTAGGACACTAAACTTATTCCTCAGATTGAGTTCCCCAGATGTAGCTGTCCCCAAACGTCTGACTGGTGTTTAAAAGGTAGTTTAGCATGAACGGTCAATAACACAACTAAAAGCACAGACGCTGACTACTGCCTTACAGAGTTGTGCGAAGACCAAATAAGATAGTGTAAATAAAGAACTGAGAATAACACCCAGCACATAGTGAGCACCCAATAATGTCAGCCATTATCATCATCATCATCATCATCGCAGCGGCTACCGCTGTTGTTGTTAAAGCTGTTTAGTTATTTCAGGCTGAAAAAAAAAAAAAAATCAAGCAGAGATGACTGCCCCGGGCTTCGCTGACAGCTCTGAGAAATGGTTTCTAACAGCTCGGCCTGGAGGGCGAGAGCTTGAGAAAGCAGAGGCCACGGCCGCAGGTTCCCTGGGCCCGGGTGTCTGTAACAGACAGACACTCACACGGACACACACACACTCGGCCCATCAACCTTTTCTCCTTCCACTTCCCTCAGTCCCAAGCCCAGAGGCCGCAGAGACCTCCCCGGGCTCACCTAAATCCTTGTCGTTGATCCCCAAGTGATTGTCCAGCTCAGTGCAAACCTTCGACACCAAAGACAGATACTCGAGTTTAGCAAGTTCTTCCGCGGGGCCTGGCTCCGAAACGATTACGGGCCCCGCCACGGCCACGGCCACGGCCACAGCCATGACTACAACTTTCCCCGGACCCCTTTCTTCACTGCCGGCGCTCGGAGGGGCCCTGGCCGGGTTCTAGCTTTCACTTCCGGGTCGGCGCACGCCTCTTTTGTTTACCGTAAATTGAGAACTTTAGAAACTTCTCACGTCGCAACTGGATGGATCATAGAGATCAGACAGGAAGCGCTTAAGGAAGGGACGGCAAGAGTGGGTTACTCTGCACGCCGACTTGCGCCCTCTGTAGGCAAAAGAAATCTTCGCCCGCCCTCGGGTCTGTTCCCTCTGAGCGCGCTCCCGCCCTTCGTCGGCAGAGGGCGACCGTCGCCTGCGCAAGGGGCGCCGGGAGGGAGCCGCGAACCGGCCACGCCTGCGCTTTTAGTAGACTCGAAAACACCTTAAGGCAAGTCTGGAAAAAGCAAAACTGGCTTTGCTGTAGATTCGCATATTCCCTGGGTTCGCTTCTTCGTGGCTTCTGTTGTCGGATCTCAAAAGACTTTTGGCAAACCAGCAGGTTGTGGACTAACTGCTGTCATTTTACAGATGAGGAAACTAAAACGTCTGCTATCCAGCTGGGTGGCCTTGGGCAAATTAACCTCTGGCGCCTTAGTTTTCTCATCTGTAAACTGGGATAATGTTACTCTAACTGGGTTTAGGTGAGAACTAAATAGATAACTAACTATACAAGGAGCCTGAAACACAGTAGTCACATTAAAAATGGCAGTTACTGTTATATCCCAAGGCCAAGACAATGGTCAGTCTGGGACCCCACAGAGCCACCTGCGGCTTCTCTTGTGATAACCTCCTTCTCAACCCCCAGTATTCCTGATTCCAGTACCCTCAGTCCTCTTACCACTTGTTCCCCCAAATATTAGCTGCGCTGTGAACCCAAGGTCATAACCTCAGGTCTCCCAACTTCTACTTCAAGTCCCTTTTTCCTTTGTGGTGGGGATTTCCCACACCACAGTGCTCTGTGATAAATAAGGGACAGGAGGTGCCCCAAAGTGAGTGGCTCCCCAGTCAAAAGGGGAGAAAATCTGACTCTTCTGCTGCTTCTTGCTTTGGCTATGTGACATTGACATACCTTTGGGCTCTGCTTCTCCAACATCTCACCAAGGACTAAAGAATGGCAGGAGGAGAAAACCTAAGCAGTCGTTTTCACTCTCTCCAAGTACTCCATGTTTCCAGGTTCCTAGGACTGTACCCTCTGAGTTCTTCCTTGTCCTCCCCTTTCTCTTCCTCCTTCCCGTGAATGGAATGGAAAACCCTGCACTTGATTCAATGTGTTCAACTTGCCAGCTTGGAGTTAGGACTTCAAGGATTTATTCCACCTGAACGTCATATTTCTATTCTGCTTTCCTCCAGTATTTAACTGAAAGGGAGAGCTGATATGGAGTTTGTTTCGTTTTAAAAGCTCTGTCAGAAAAGGGGCTGTAGAATCATAACATGTAATAGTCGTAGCAATAAATACTGTAAGAGCTTTTACAATTACTTGGAAATTATTGAGCATGCATCTCAATAGTAAATATTAAAAGCAAAACGTATTAAATTTTATTTAAGTATGCCATTAACTGCACATTTTCAGAAGTGACAGTTTTTATGCAATACAGCTATTTCCTGTAACACCAGGAATTTTTCAAAGACAAAAGAAAACAAATATATAGATACAGATAATTTGACAGCCCAAACACAGATGCACATGAAATCCTCCTACTCTCTCTCCCAACAAAAGACACTGAACCAAATGTAGTTGGAAAGTAAATGTATTCTAACTTTCCTTTGCATAGAATATATATATTTTTAATATTTCAGATACTGCTTACTCATTGTGTGACTTTCCTTGGACAGCCTCCATGTGGCCTTTAACATAGCCATTGATAATATAGCCCAGTAAATAATTTACCTCCACAAATAGCTTACACTCAGTCACTACCCACACCACTACCCATGATGGATAAGAAATTATTTCCCACCACTCTCTTTGTAGTAACAAGAGTGTTGCTTTTCTGCCTGTTCCTAGATTGATATATGTGTTCAGCCCTACCCCCAATTCCCACATTATTTCTGGTTTGTTCCAGAGACTAGTCCCAGCTCCTGGCATTTGGGTAAGAACGTGGGGGTTGAGGTGAGGTAGGAAGCAGAGAAGAAAGTACTGAACTTAGCAAGCCTAGATTGGGTGGGAAAGGGTAGAAATAATCTAAGTATGTGTACGGGAAAGCTAGCATCCTCAGGGAGGTTGGTAAGAAAAATCACAGGGCTTCCTGTCACCAAAACAAAATAATGTTGCTGCAGTCAAGACAGCCCTGGCTTTTTCTGCTGGGGTAAAACTGGAATCACAGGGGAGATATCTCTGCTCTCAAAGGCAAAATCAGAATGATTTGCTTCTAACATGTGACTGCCACCTGTCATTGTCATTCATGCAGAGACTTCAGAATAATGGCCCCTTCTTCACTGCTCCACTGGGGCCCTGACCCAACCAAAGAGCCTGGGAACATCCTAAAGACGCTGGTGAGAATGGCCTGAGCCCTGTCATCTGAGGCCCTAACCACTGGGCACAGGACCCCAGAGAACGGGAAACGCCCTCTCTTTTCACTCTTTGACTTTTCCCCCAAATTCTTCTGTGAATTTGAACGAACTTATCAAATTTGTATTGAACATCTACTTTGTGCCCAGACACTGTGGCAGGTTCTGGAAAGGATCATGAAGGAATCTGAAAGGTAGTGAAAAACATCAAGGAAGAACCAGAATATTCTAAATGCCACACTTGGCCAAGGGAGCTCCTGGCAGACCTGTGTTTATAACTCAGGTCTCTCTGCTGCCTAAACATGAGGGCAGGTGATTAGAAGAACAAAACAAAGCAGATCTGTCCCCTGTCATCTGAGGGCAGCCAGGGGGCGGGGATGTGTGTGTGTGGATCTCACAGGGCAACTTATCCTGTTGCAATCCATTATTTGTCTGCCTTATCTTCTAATGGCCAAACACAGCCTCAATTTTGCACACAATATCCCTGACCTCAAATTCCCTCTCTACTTAGGCCATCACCCTGCCATCAGCACTAATGGATGCTTTGGGCTCTAAATTCTCCAGGGCTTTATAGTATTAGGCAAAGAAATGTTCCTCTTCAGCAGGCTTTGGCTTTTTTGTTACAGTCAAGTTCCCTCTTTCTCCCTCACTTGAAGACGGTCTTCACAATGTCAGGCCAAAACAAAAACAAAGCCAGGAAGCCAGGCACTCAGACTCCACTATGATGCGAACTTGTCAAGAAAATGCTATTTCCCCATCTCTGCCTCTACACCTTCTGTGGTAATGGTGAGGGATTTTCACATGTTTATTTACAAGTTACTCATTTTTAAGTGACCCTGATTCAGGATCTATTGGTATTTCTTAGGCTTAGTTTAGGTTAGTTTTCTTTAAAAAGAAAACTTTTAAAATCCATATTACAAGGATGGATGACAAAGTAACAAGTTACATTGGGCTGTTGTTTCTCTCTCATGATTTTAATGTTTAGCCCCACCCTGGAGAAGTGGGTGTTTTTGTAATCTCTGGTTTCTGTTTGAGGTAATTCTTGGAACTTTTTTAAAGCTTTCCTCGGGAGAGATGCAAAAACGAGAACCAAGCCAAACCAAGAAGTGAGTTGATAGGGAAAAGGGAGAGAGAAGAGGGCTGATACTCCGATTCTGAGGTTCTGTTGACGTCCTATTTGCAAAGCCAAGCACGCAAACAGCTGTCCTGGGAGCCCAGGGCCAATAGTCTGGCCTAAGCCATGGGCTCTTGCCACTAACACAGAAAAGGCTGCTCCTCCAGGAGAATGGGTTCTCCGCATGCCCTCCGTCCCAAATATTAGAGGGTTCTGGCAGAGCCTGCCATATGCAGCTTCTTCCCCAGCACTCCAAGCCCTGGGCCTCAGGTAGAACAGCTATGGTGGTAGCAATAGCTGCTGCCCTTGTACCAGAATAGAGGCCCTTTCATTTTGGGATTACAGTAATTATGGTGATTTATGCCTCCAGAGTGAAAATTAACAATCTGGTGAAGTAACTAAAAATGAATGCATTCTTCCCCGAGTTCACCCCACCCAGCTGAGCCACCAAATAAAACCAGCATATGGGGCAATTAGGGAGCTGAGCTCCTGCTTTCAGACCACAGCATAAAGAGACGGAGATCACAGGCCCGGGCCCCCCTGCCTGGTTCAATAATGATCACAAGTCCCTAACAAGCATCCTCCTTTCCTCACAATAGTGTGTCAAGTCTGAGTCTTCCCATAAACACCAACTTGCTGTTCAGCCTCTCAAACAAGGTGATTTGTTCCAGGACATCGATGTTTTGCCTTTTTTTATTGCAAACTGGCTCAGGGAAGAGAAAGAGGGAAGTGAGGATAAACCTCTATCACATGGGTATGTGTGGGGCAAAGATTTTTTTTTTTTTCTTAGTCATGTATTTGCTTTTATGTGACCCAGAAAGACTCTCATCTTTCCTAACTTCCACGGCCCACTCTCAAATTTCGGTGTGAAGAGAATTTGTATAAAATTTTTTGAAAGAGGCCGGGCGTGGTGGCTCACGCCTGTAATCCTAGCACACTGGGAGGCCGAGGTGGGCGGATCGTTTGAGCTCAGGAGTTCGAGACCAGCCTGAGCAAGAGCGAGACCCCACCTCTACTAAAAATAGAAAGAAATTATATGGACAGCTAAAAAATATATATAGAAAAAAAATTAGCCGGGCATGGTGGCGCATGCCTGTAGTCCCAGCTACTCGGGAGGCTGAGACAGGAGGATCGCTTGAGCTCAGGAGTTTGAGGTTGCTGTGAGCTAGGCAGACGCCACGGCACTCACTCTAGCCTGGGCAACAGAGTGAGACTCTGTCTCAAAAAAAAAAAAAAAATTTTTTGAAAGACATAGAGGTCCAATATTGATTGATCATCCTCACCATTGAGCACACGCAGAAATCCCCAAGATAGTCCAAGTCTATCCCCATGGACTTGGACCTAATGGGACTTCACATGTAACAAGGATTGGTTAGGGTCACATTGTCAGCTGCTTGGAAAGTTGGATGTAAATGAAGTATTCACTCATTCATATTTCTCAGAATTGGAAGAGGTCTAAGAGATAATATAATCATTAGAGTGTGGTGGCTCATGCCTGTAATCTCCTCAGGAGGCTGAAGTGAGAGGATCACTTGAGCCCAGGAGTTCAAGGCTACAGTGAACTATGACCTCACAACTGTACTCCAGCTTAGATGATAGAATAAGACCCTCTAATTTAAAAAGAGTGAGCAATAATACAACCAAACCCACACATTAGATTCTATCATTATTTGAAATAGTTATATTCCTACATCTCAATCTATGAAATTCTTCTCTCTGACCCAATTTATTCTTTTTCTCTACCGTTGAATCTTTTCTTACTTTTCATGGTGTCTAAGTCTTTCATCTACTCTCTTCTCTCTAATTCATGAGCACTTTTAATTTCACTCATGTTTCTTCCTGGCCTAGACATCATGTTCAGCCATTTTGAAATTTGCTCACAGATGCCAAGGAACTCTTCCCTCCATTGGTTTTCTACCGTCCCTGACTTTCCAGCCCCAAGTGGCTCCTGTTGCCCTGTTTCTCCCCCCCTTGATTATGGGTATTGCTGAAGAAAGTTCCGAGGTCATGCTGGTTTGACCCAGTACAGATTCACAATCTCAAACCTCACCGGGCCGGGCTCCACTTGGGCTCTCCTTGACCCTGGCTTTCCATACAGTGTGACCCAAGACTTCTCAACTCTCCTCGAGTCCAAAACCCACCCCCACCACACTCATTCTCAGAAGACCTCACCTCCTACTTACAGGGAAGATAGAGGCCATTCAAGACTCCACCTCCACCCCTGCCCTCACCTCCATCTCAGAATGAGTTCACATTGTCACCCAATTTCTCCTTCTGCCTCGAGGAACACGTCTCTTTTCCCCACAGCTCACGCCTCCAACAGGCATCTTGTCTCGTCCCCTCCACTGCTGACTCCTCGTATCTCATATCCCTACCCTTTTGCTCTCTCCTTACCCTCTTCGTACAAACATTCTCAATTCCTCATCAACTTAAAAATAGACAATCTTTTCTCTGTCTGCCTCTCCCTCAACCTACTGCCGCTTTGTTTCTTGACACAGCCAGAGTTCGGGGAAGAGTGATCTATTCTCAAAGCTCTCCCCCCAGCCCCACCTCCAGCTGATCCACTGGGCCTCTGACCATTAGCTCCTACCCTCATGATGTTATTCATTTGTGTATTCATTCATTCCACAGATATTTATTGAGAGCCCACCATGTGCCAGTAATTGTCGAAACGACTCTGTCAGAGAGTTAACCCATTACCTCCTGATCCAGTGGTTCTCCAACTTTGCAGCACATTGGAATCACCTGGGATCTGTTTAAAATACTGATGCCTTGGCCGGGCGCGGTGGCTCACGCCTGTAATCCTAGCTCTCTGGGAGGCCGAGGTGGGCGGATCGTTTGAGCTCAGGAGTTCAAGACGCCACGGCACTCACTCTAGCCTGGGCAACAGAGTGAGACTCTGTCTCAAAAAAAAAAAAAAAAAAAAAAAAAAAAAAAATACTGATGCCTGGATCCCACCCTGAGATACTCTGAGTTAATTGGTCTGGGTGTGACCTGGGTATTGGGAGTTTTAAAAGCTCACCAGGTGATTCTAATGTGCAGCAAAGTTTGGGAACCAGTGTCCTAATCTCCTAATGTAGGGTTTCTCAAACTCAGCACAACTGACATTGTGGGCCCGGATCATTCTTTGTTGTTGGGGGTTTTCCTGTGCACTGTAGAGTGTTTAGCAGGATCCCTAGCCTCTACTTTCTAGATGCCAGTAGCACACACACCCCTCTCCACAGTTGTGATAACCAAAAGTGTCTCCAGACATTGCCAAATGTCCCCGGAGTGGGAGCTGGGAATCACCCGTGGTTGAGGACCACTGCCCTCATGTCTTCAGTTCTCATCCTCCATGACCTGTGTGTAGCACTGTGAAACCTCTCCTTCAGAAGCCTCTCCTTTCATTTGGTTTTCATGACACTGTTCTCTGTACACAGTATGTAAGGACATAGTAATATTCAAAAGGTATTTACAATCCCAGCACTTGGGGAGGCCGAGGCAGGAGGATTGCTTGAAGACAGGAGTTTGCACCCAATCTGGGCAACATAGCAAGACCCGGTCTCTACAAAAAAATTTAAAAATTGGCGGGGTGTGGTAGCATGAACCTGTAGTCCCAGCTACTGAGGAGGCTGAGGCAGGAGGATCACTGGAGTCCAGAAGTTTGAGATTACAGTGAGCTATGATCGCACTACTGCACTCCAGCCTAGGTGACAGAGTAAAACCCTGTCTCTAAAAATAAATATGTTTGTATAGTGGACCTAGAAGTTGCTCATAAATTTTTTGCTCACTTCTCATTAACCACATATCTGCAAGGAAGAGTAGAAATGTAATCTTTATTGTAGGCAGCTATGCATTTAGCTAAAGACCAGGGATCTAGTCCTACAATACTTCCAGATCATAACTTTTTCCATTTGTTGCCTCCCACTGGCTGGAAGTACAGTTATAGTACTATCGAGCCATCTTGGACCATGTGAGCAAAGGCATGACCCTGGGCTTGGTGGGGCAAAATGATAGGAGGAGGCTGAGTCTCTGGCCTCACAGAGCCACCATACCAACCCTAGACTGCTTACCCTTGAATTATGTAAGAGAGAAAGAAATATGCTTCTGTCTGGTTTAAGCCACCATTATGTGTGTGTCACTATTGTATCAGCTGAAACTACATCCTAGTAAGTAGATCCAGTCAGGTTCAACTATCATTTCTGGCAACTCTTCGAAGCGCCAATCCCACATTTCAGCTACTTTTTGGGTGCTCCATCTGGATGTCCAACTAGGATCTTAAACTTAGTATATTTAAAACCAAAGTCATCATTCTTTTTCCCACACTAATTCTTCCTGCTATTTTCCCTATTGCTGCATAAAAGGCAGTCCCTGGCCTGGCGCAGTGGCTCACACCTACAATCTTAACACATTGGGAGGCCAGGCAGAAGGATTGTTTGAGGTCAGAAGTTCTAGACCAGCCTGAGCAAGAGTCAGACTCCATGTCTACAAAAAATAGGAAAAAAATTAGCCAGGCATGGTGGTGCACACCTGTAGTCCAAGCTACTCGGGAGGCTGAGGCAGGAGGATCACTTGAGCCCAGGAGTTCAAGGTTGCATTAAGCTACGATCATACCAGTGCACTCCAGCCTGGACGACAGAGAGAGACCCTGTCTCAAAAAAAAAAAAAAAAAAAAAAAAAAGAAGGCAGTCACATTCTCAGTCACCCAGGCTCCAGATCTGTGATGCCTCCTTCCTTCCTTTGTGACCCCTACATCTAGTTAATAGCTCCCCACAACCTTGGCTCCCTGCACTGTCTGCATGTCCCATACACTTCAGCCAAACCAGACCACTTTCTATCCCCACTCCTAAATATGCCCTGTGCTTCCAGAACTGTTGCAGTTTCTGCACTTACTTCTACTGAAAGTCCCCACCCAGTAGGCCCTTCTCTTTAAAGGCAAGTCTGAGTCATCCGCCCTGAAGTCCATCTCAAAGCCTTGCACATGGTAGGCACACAAATGTTTTTGAATGGAACAGATCAAGTGGTTTGCCCAAACCCACATGGCTAGTTACAGATGTCCTGCCACATGATGGAGACAGCACATTCAGATGATAAAAACTATATTTCCTTCGTTTCTTATTGAACTGACAATGTCATAGCACATGGACTTCTCAGGATAAGGTAGTGATTTCAGAAATTCTAAACTACAATTTAGATAACTTTGCTGCTATTTTGAGCCTTTGCTATGCCATACACTATAATTATGTCCACGTGTCTGTGCAATACAGATACCGAATATAAGCATTTATGTGTTCATGGGCTAGATGTGAATCTTCATCCAAACATGCTGCAGCCTGCCTGATTCCTTATGGGCCAGGGAAGCATTCAGAATACCGAGATATATTTTTTTAAGCTGAGCTTGCTCAGGCCAAATTGAGAATCACTATGGGATCCTCTGGGCCAATTTTAAACAAATCAGAGGGTACCACAGCCAATAATTGAGCCACGGCCCAGGCAATAGAGGGAGACCCTGTCTCAAAAAAAAAAAAAGATTTTTAAGCCATAGGAAAAAAGAAGTGAATTGGTATTTACTGAGCACCTATATTTTAACTTAAGATCACTATATAATTTTTCTTGTTTGTTTCCCGGGCTAGAGTGCAGTGGCATCATCATAGCTCACTGCAACCTCAAACTCCTGGGCTCAAGCAATCCTCTTGCCTCAGCCTCCCGAGTAGCTGGGACTACAGGCGTTAAACAGTAGTTAAACCTAAGAACGAGATAAAGGTGTCAAAATGTGAGAGCTGTATACCTCGTTGTGGCATTGGATGATATTATTAGCCCCATTTTACATATGAGAAAACTGAGGCTCAGAGAGGTGAAGGAGCAGCCTAAAGGAACCCAGGTTCCCAGTGAATTTCCCAGTGTCTGGGAATGATGCCCGTGGTTTTATCTCTGCTACATGATCCCGCCCCCACCTTGCCACATTTGGTTGGTCTAGAACCAGCCACCTGACTCACATTAGGCCAATCAGAGTTCTTCTCCAGGATTTTTGAAATTGGAATTGAGGAAAGAGACCAGGCCTTCTTTGATAGTAAAGGTAGGTATGATCCATGAGACACAAGAGATACCAGAAACTATGATCCCCTCTTTGGGCAGAAAGCTGGACTGAAAGAATAAAGCCAACAGGTAGGAAAAACAAAAACAAAAACAAGAGAGAGTGCTGCCCTAGGGACACTTAAGTCCTTTATTCCAATTATCCCAGATTATAGATGCCCTAGGATCCTTCCACTAGATCCCCCTTCTGGCCCAAGCTGGGTCAAGCCATCTTTGTACAACTAGTAGCTGCAGAGTAAAGAGGCCTGGATGGCAGGGTCTGACCCTGAGCCCATGCTCTTTTTGCTGCAGGAGATCAAATTCACCTGGTCACTCAAATCTCATCCCTGACAATGTGGGAATGAACCAAAGGCACCAAACCCAGCCCTTCAACTTCACGTGACTCATGCACATTTCAGCGTCGATCTCCTGCAGCATGTGTGAAGCTGGTGTTCCCACTGGTGCTGCACATTTCAAGATGACACATGCACCTAGGGGCATGGGTTCAGAAGGAAATGCTACACTCCCAGCTGTGTGTCTACACTGGACATGGATGGGACATGGTGAATAATCAGTCCCACGAGGCCACACCCAGGCAAACTCGTACAGACTTGGAAGAATGAGAGGCGAAAACAGAGGATGTGGAAAGTCTGAATTAAAGGCAAAGGTAACAGGCCTTTACATGGTTATATGCTTTGCTGCTTCCAAAGTACTTTCCCTCCTGTGATCTTGTTTTGAGTCTCATGGCAACCCTGGACGGGTAGAAAGCAGATACAGTATTACCTACATTTTACAGAAAAGAAAATTGTGAAAAGACACTTCCCACGGTGCCAGGGGCATAGCAGGTGCTCAGTAAACTCTTGCATTCATTTCATGTGCTGTGGGTGCTCAGTGACCATTTGATGAATGAACAAATGAAGTGACTCATGCAGTGTGACATAGCTAATAAGGGGCAGAGGAGGCACTTACACTCGGGTTATCTTGCCCTGGGCCACACTACACAATGCTCCCAGACTGTAAGCATTCCTAACCCCTTCATGAATTCGTGTACTGCAAGTTCACAGACATTAATTCCCCACTGCATGAGAGAAGCAATTCTCATGGCTGCCAGCCCTGCAGAAAATTCTTCGAATAAATGCTTGCTGGCCCTAGAAATGATTAGATCTTCAAGCATTGAAAGGTCTTGCTTCTCAAGGAGGCTGTATCAGAAACCTACGGCTTGAGCACAAAAACACTCAAGAAAAAAAGAATGATTAGTACAGGAACTAGCAAATGATTTATGACTCGGACACATGGCCCCAAGCTCCTTTTGCTGCTCTTGGTGGCATGTGAAGCTAATTTGAGGAGGCAGCGGGACATTCCGTTACCTAAAACCCGTGGAGGTGAAAACCCTGCCTTATTAGTAGGCAATCCCAGCAGCAGAAAATGTGATTTCTCCTGCTGAGCACATGAAGATGATTCAGGCCTGTCACTGCTTTATTCCTTTGTCACCAGGAGAATATCAGTTCAGAAATCACATGCAGAAATTAGATCAAAATGTAAATGCGGGCAGAGGCAGTGCTGTCACTTGGGGAATCTCCCCCAGCTGAAGTTGCAGAAGCTCTTCCTGCACCCACTGGGAGACATCTGTCATTGACTGCCCTGGCACCTGACAGATGCTCCTGTTCCCGGGGCAGGCAGAACCAGCTGGGTGCAAATATCTAACTCAGATCTGTCTCGGACCATCTGGGTTCCTGGCTCGATTCCAACCAGACCCAATCCTGAGGAAATAAATAGAATAATTCCCATGGGGAAATGATTTGCTCCTTTGAACAGACTCCTCCAAGTCAGCCAAGATGAACCTGGGATCCCCCTTGGTTTTGGGGACAATGAGAATTCAAACATATCCCAGGTCTTGAGGTGGTTCTAGGCATTTGGTCATTCAAACGAGCGATTGAGCAAAGCAACTCGATGCCCAGTACAGGACAAATGCTGGGAGAGATTCAAGAATTGGTAAAAAGCCCCTGCCCGCAGAGAGTTTATAATCCATACGAAAAAGAAGTCACATCACCACAACAGGGTTTTGAATTTTTTTTTTTTTTTTGAGACAAGGTCTCACTCTGTTGCCTGGGCTAGAGTGTAGTGGCGTCATCATAGTTCACAGTAACCTCAAACTCCTGGGCTCAAACAATCCTCCCGTCTCAGCCTCCCAAGTAGCTGGGACTACAGGCACAATCTACACCACACCAGACTAATTTTTAATTTTTGTAGAGATGGAGTCTTGCTATGTTGCTCAGGCTGGTCTCAAACTCCTGGTCCCAACTAATTCTCCCACCTTGGCCTCCCACAATCCTGGAATTACAGGCGGGAGCCACAGTTCCTGGCCATCCACAGAACTCTTTTCATCTTGCAAACCTGAAACTCTCTACCCATTAAGCATTAACTCCTCATTCCTGACTCCCCACCTTTTTTTTTTTTTTTTTTTGACAGTGTTTTATGATGATCAGAAGGAGTGTTAAAAATGTGGAAAAACTGGCCGGTCGGTGGCTTACGCCTGTAATCCTAACACTCTGGGAGGCCGAGGCAGGTGGATCCTTTGAGCTCAGGAGTTCAAGACCAGCCTGAGCAAGAGCGAGACCCCCGTCTCTACTAAAACAAACAAACAAAAAAATAGAAAGAAATTAGCTGAACAACTAAAAATATATAGATAAAATTAGCCAGGCATGGTGGCGCACATGCTTGTAGTCCTGTCTACTCTGGAGGCTAAGGCAGAAGGATTGCTTGAGTCCAGAAGTTTGAGGTTGCTGTGAGCTAGGCTGATGCCACGGCACTCTAGTTGGGGCAACAGAGTGAGACTATGTCTCAAAAAAAAAAAATGTGGAAAAATTAGCTGGGCGTTGGGGTGCACGCCTGTAGTTCCAGCTTCTCGGGGGGCTGAGACAGGAGGATTGCTTGAGCCCAGGAGTTTGAGTTTGCAGTGAGCTATGATCACACCACTGCACTCTAGGAGAGCAACAGAGTGAGACTCCACCTCAAAGAAAAAAAATCTCTCTGTGTGAATGGTGATAGTAGCACAACATGAATGTGAATGCTACTGAGCTGTACACTTAAAAATGGTTAAGATGAGGGTGCAAAAAAAATGGTTAAGATGGTGAATTTTACGTTATGTGGCTTTTACCAAAATACTTTTAAGAGTGTCATGCTCTACCAGGTGAGCTAGCCAGGTGGGTACTAGCACAATATTTTTTAAAATGCATGTAGCACACCTGTAGTCCCAGCACTCAAGAGGCTGAGGTGGAAGGACTGCTTGAGACAGGAGCTCAAGACCAATCTGGACAGCATATTGAGACCCCATCTCTATAAAAAAATAGAATTAAATAAATATATTTATTTTAAAAATACGTGCAGATAGTTGCCCTTTCATTCAGCTTCACACTTCACATATCCACTAAATCAGAGTTTTGGTTTTTTTTTAAAAGCAGTGGTAACAACAAAATAAAACAAAAACAAAAGCACTACCACCTTTTTACATACATTCTTTCTGAAAGTAGAATCAAGGATAGCCACTGGCATTTTGGCAAATTAGATCTACTCCTTCCTCAGAACAAAACAAAAGTCCTTCATATATTTACCTAGCTCTAAAGAAATCTTTTCTACCTATTGTAGGGTATTATTTCAAAAGGAAAAACTCTTGTAGAGCATTAGGAAGGGAGCTTTGTAACTCTCTTGTAAAAGACCAGGAGAAATGAAAATTAATTGCAAGCCCTTGAGGGTGACAGATGAACAACACACCTTGGTGCATAAAATGAAACTGCTGTCCCAGAGGGGCCTGCAGCACTGGGACAGCTAATGGGGGCAATTGCTTCTGTGTTGTCTCCCCAGTCATTCATTAACATTTAGTTGTCCAGCCAAGTCACACAGAAGATGCCTGACTCTTGCTAACTCAGAAGAACCAGGGACGTGTGGCAAGCGCTGCACGTAACAGAAGTTTACTGCTTGCAGGAAAGTAATCTGTTTGGTGAGTGAAAGGGGAAGGCTGGCACTCAGTCCTTCTCCAGTTCAAATCTGGGTGGATTACAGGCCTGGAAAGAGTGCTCTGTCCTCAGAGATTCTAGAAAAAGTACAAGTAGGCAACATTTTGAAAACACATTTTGAGCCAAGCACACGTCTAAGTGCACATCCCTTTTTGGGGGGCTTTCTCGAATAATTCCCTGCTGAGGCCGGTTGCTTCCTTTTCTGCTATAAGGATTTGCCTAATTTAACTTCTTTGAGTCTCAATTTTGTCATCGGTGAAGTGGGATAATAGTGGTGCCTACCTCCCATGGCTGCCTGAGGATTAAATGAGTTAATGCTGGTAAAATGATTAGACACAACCTCAATCAGTGTTAGAGATGACACTGTCATCACCATCATCATCTTATTTCTAGTATTTCCAACTGTCCCTGCCTTCCTCCCAGCCAGCTCTTTGGCAATCCCATTCTCTCTCAGTCATTATGTATTGTTCATTTGGAAATATTTTCCTTGGCTCCTGTTTTTGTCCTTTCCATAGATCTTTTTTCTATATATTACTTTATTTTATTTTTTAGAGACAAAGTCTCATTCTGTTGCCCAAGCTGGAGCACAATGGCACGATCATAGCTCACTATAAACTCGAACTCCTGGGCTCAAGTGATCTTCCTGCCTTAGGCTCAGCCTCTCAAGTAGTTAGGAGAACAGGCGCATGCCACCATGGCTAGCTTTTTTTTTTTTTTTTTTGGTAAGAGATAGGGGTCTCACTATGTTGCCCAGCTTGGCCTCAAACTCCTGGCCTCAAGCAATCCTCCCACTTCGGCCTCCCAAAGTGGTGGGATTATAGGCGTGAGCCAAAATTCCCAGCTGAAAAGCTGTATTTGAGAGGCCAAGGTAACCAATCATCTTGGGTTGCCTGGGACTGAGGGGGTTCCCAGGACACAGGACTTTCAATGCCAAAATCAAGGAACCTGGGCAAACTGGGACAAGTTGGTCACCATACACAGAGGAGCATAACGTGGGCTCTGAAGCCTGGATCCACATTCTGAGTCTGTTTCCTAGCTGTGTAACCTTAGACAAGTTACTTAACCTCTCTGAGCCTCAGTATTCTCATTGGTAAAATGGAGCTTATAAAAGTACCTACATAGGACTGTTTTGAGGATTAAATGAGTTAATAAATAGCTCAGGATAGTGCCTAGCACATGGGGTATACATGACTTATGTCACCTACTATTATTGACTCAAAATTTTGTGACATCAAAGCATAATCCAAATGTATGTAAAATCCCCATTGATCAGACACAATCCAGCTTGGATGTTTAACTGAATTTTTTTTTGTTTTAATACTTCGCTTTTAACTAGAAGCACAAAACAGAACCAGCCAATAATTTGTTCCCCTAAATGTAAATTTCGGGCTTAGTCTTAGGTGTCACCATGGTTTTAACTCAAATTACCTACATACGTTCACTGTGTGTATCTCACTGCCAGTGCTGAACAGCCACTCCCAACAAGCCCCTTGATCCTGAATCAAGAAACATCCCATCATCTTTACCACACTGGACTACAATCATGGACCAGGACAATATAAAAAGATTCTCAGCAAGCATCCGAATAAAAAGAGGTTTCTTTTTAGCCCTCCTTTAAACAGAAAAGTCCATTTATTCAGAACCTCCTCTATTCCCAAATGTACTCCTGGACTAGGGAAGTCAGTCCTAAGTGGTGTATTTATACCACAAAGGTAAAAGACAGTTGTTATGGGTTGAACTGTGTCTCCCCCACTCCTCCCAAAACGTTGCAATCTTAACCCACAGCACCTGTGAATGTGACCTTATTTGGAAATAAGGTCTTTGCAGATGATCAAGTTAAGATAAGGTTATTAGGATAGGGCCAAATCCAATACGACTGGTGGCCCTATAAAAAGAGAGATTTGGACACAAAAACAGGCACCCAGGGAGAACACCATGTGAAGATAAAGGCAGAGATCGGGGTGGTACATCTCCACGCCAAGGAATACCAAAGATGGCCAGCAACACACCAGAAGCTAGAGAGACTTGGAAACAAATTCTCCATCACAGCCCTCAAAGGGAACCAATGCTACAGACACTTGATCTCAAACTTCTAGCCTCCAGAACTGCAAAACAATAAATTGTGTTGTTTAAGCCACCTATGTTGTCGTACTTGGTTGTTGCAGCCCTAGCAAATGAATACAAGAGTGAGTACCTACCATATGCCAAGCACTTTATCTTTATAACATCTCCTACTATGTGCAGAACTCCATGCTGGGCACCAAGAGAGGAAGGGACAAGGACTCACCAAGAAGACCCAAACACTGGGCTGCCCTGACCCCAAGAAGAGATAAGGGATGCCCTACCATAAATCCAAGGTGGTATCAGGAAGGGCTTCCTGGAGGAGGTAGACTTTAACTGATAAATAAGACACAGACCCGTG
The DNA here is from genome assembly GCF_041146395.1 of Eulemur rufifrons. Classification (NCBI taxonomy): domain Eukaryota; kingdom Metazoa; phylum Chordata; class Mammalia; order Primates; family Lemuridae; genus Eulemur; species Eulemur rufifrons. The sequence continues at coordinate 39,357,871 of NC_090991.1, read as the reverse complement.
GAGATTGGAAAAGGGACAATCCAGGAGCAGGAACAGAACAGGCAGGTGCATGCAACAGGAAGGAAGGAGCAGGAATCGTGTGCAGTTTGGATTTGCTGGGGCATGGAAGGGAAGTGGTGGGACAGCTGCTTGGAGAGGTAGACTGCGAGGAGGGCCTCCAGGGCACTGAACACCCAGCAAACAGTGAAGAACCAGCTACCCGGAGCCCTCAGTAAAATGTATGTTTAGTTTTTTTGTCTCTAAACTTTTTTTTTTTCCTAAGAAAGAGGCAAAATTTTAAATGATATTAATCTACTGGATAGAATTTCTCTATGAGGCACAACATATGTGAAAGCTCCTAGCAGTGCTTGGCACACAGTAGGTAACCAATACATATACAAGCTCATTTTTTTTAATGTTAGCCAAAGAAACCCTATAATTCATGCTTTCGTGTAAGAAATCACACTGGATTAATGGGAATAGTTCTACCGCAGCCCTAATCTATCTGTGTGTCAGAATTTTCTTCCTTTTTTCTGTTTTTTTCTTCTCCTTTTTTGCAGCAAAGTATTTTCATGACACTCTCCCTTTTTTCTAAAGGGGATATTCTCTGTAATTTGGACACATCTGTCTGTGACAAACATGGTCCTTGTTCAACAAATACTGAGAGCCTTGGCCGGGCGCCGTGGCTCACACCTATAATCCTAGCACTCTGGGAGGCCAAGGCGGGAGGACCGCTTGAGCTCAGGAGTTCGAGACCAGCCTGAGCAAGAGCAAGACCCCTGTCTCTACCAAAAAGCAAAAAGAAACCCAGCTGGGCATTGTAGTTTGCACCTGTAGTCCCAGCTAGCTGGGAGGCTGAGGCAGAAAGATCACTTAGAGCCCAGGAGCTGGAGGTTTCAGTGAGCTATGATGATGCCACTGCACTCTAGCCTGGGTAGCAGAGTGAGAATCCGTCTCAACAAAAAAAAAAAAAAAAAAGGAAAATTAAAAAAAAAAAGAGGATTTTTTTATGTGTCCAGAACCGATGATAGGCATTGGAAAAACTAAAAGAAATGTCTCTGGTCTCATAGAGCTTCATTCTGGCCAGGGACACAGACAATAAACAAACAAACAGATAAGCGAACAAGATGGTGCTTGATAATATAGGGGCAGAAAGGAGTGATACCTTTCCTCCCCCACTAGAAAAATCACAGATGACACTTTTATAACAAAGACAGATTAACAAGAGACAAGGCCGGGCCGCGGTGGCTCACGCCTGTAATCCTAGCACTCTGGGAGACCGAGGTGGGCGGATCGTTTGAGCTCAGGAGTTCGAGACCAGCCTGAGCAAGAGCGAGACCCCCATCTCTACTAAAAATAGAAAGAAATTATATGGACAACTAAAAAATATATGTAGAAAAAATTAGCCGGGCATGGTGGTGCATGCCTGTAGTCCCAGCTACTCGGGAGGCTGAGACAGGAGGATCCCTTGAGCTCAAGAGTTTGAGGTTGCTGTGAGCTAGGCTGACGCCACGGCACTCACTCTAGCCTGGGCAACGGAGAGAGACTCTGTCTCAAAAAAAAAAAAAAAACCAAGAGACAAGCACAGCAATTGTATTTAATCAAAATTTTACATGGTACAGGAACCTTCAGAAATAAAGACCCAAAGACCCAGGGGAAACTCTATTTTTATGCTTAGGTTCCATGAAGAATAGACAGCCATATAGCAATGTGATTGGACAAAAGGGTATGATATCATGGTAATATACTGGGGAGGGGGACCCCAGCAAGGCCTGTCTGTTCAGATTCCTCTTGGCTTCTCTGTGTAGCATTTCTCCCCCTCCATGCCATGGGGCAGAACCTCTTTGGAATAAGGGTCTTCAAGGGAGAAGGGAGAGACCGACCTTTCTAAGTTTTGTGGCTTGCTTTGGAGGAACAGGGCTCTAGTTTCTATGAGCCACCACAGGAGAGAGGAATTCTGGTTTCTATGACACAGTGTGGAGGAGAAAGAGAGACAGGAGGGCAGGAGACGGTCACAGAGACTTTGCTTCTGAGGCCTTCGAGTCTCCTTTAGTCCAAAGTGTTCAGCATGCCTGGGTCACACTTTGGGGAATTGTCTTCTGAGCTCAGACAACAGCAGAAAGCGCTAGGGAAACAGAAAGCAGGGTGAGTCATTCATTCATTGTTCATTTAAATACGCTGTAGTGAGCATGGGCAATGAGCTGGGCACTGTGCTAGGTGTCGGAGATCGTGGATAAGCAAAACCTGACAGAGATCCCTGCACACTTGACCTCAGGTTCCAGTCCTAGAGGTGATAGAGGATGTGAGGTTGGTGGGAGGTGGGGAGGAGAATCCTATTTTAGAAGCAGTGGTCAGGGGAAGCCTCTCTGAGGATGAGGCTTTAGCTGAAGGGGAAGTCTCTCCAGGAGGCTGGCAAGGAGAATAGCAGATGCAAAGGCCCTGAGGCAGGAAGGCAGCTTCCAGGAACAGAAAAGAGGCCAGTGGAGCTGAAGCTAAGCTGCAGGGAACTGACACTTTGTGGAAAAATCCGCAGGTCCTCCGACTCCTGAACTGTGGTTGGACATGGGAGTCCAGGAGCACTGGGGCTGGGGTGGGGGAGGTTTCACCTCCTTCTTCCACTCATCCACTTCCTGGGCCTGGGACAGAACCCTGAAAGGGACACATCGGCCTCTCCAATCCCCAACTCCCAGGGAAGTGAGAGTGCAGTTGAGGAAATGGTGTTGTGCCGCCCACTAGGCCGGGAGGCGTCCTCTGCTGGGTGCAGCACTCTCCCTTTCTGGAGGGAGTGGAGGTGCCCAACACGTGCTATAATGGTCATACTGAATGTTTCCAGCATCCAAGGCCTGCTCCCGCCTCTCACTTTCCTGCTTTGCTAGAGCTCTGAGTTTATTTCTGCCCTCAGATGCAGAACAATGTGAGATAAGCTGGGTTTTGATCTGTTTGGGTTCGGTCTGTTTGTTTTCTCCACCTAGGGAGTTTCTCCCACCTCCAAGCAGCCTAGACAAACCCATTTTCATTTTTGTGTATTTCCCACCTGGGGTGTGAGGCTGTCAGGCCCAACAACTGGGGAGGTATCTCCACGGTGCAGCTGGCAGCCTCCCTGCAAAGGTGTAACATGATGCTTTGGGGAATATAATTTATACTGGAAGGAGATGTTGGAAGTTATTCTTAATTTGCAGCTCACTAGCATTTCAAGCAATGACAGAACTCACTGATCCTCCCAGGAAGGGGGCCCCTCTAGACCAGGTCAGTGATGCCTTTTGCTCACAGCCCCCAACTCCCTCCCCACAAACACATACACACACAAACTGTGACTTGCTACCTTTCCATTTTACTTCAAAGAAAAAAAAAAAGAAGCAGCTCAGAGCCACACACCAGAGCTGGCAGGCAAGGATGAGGTGGGTCAAGACCTTCTCTTCCACACTCACTCATTGTGGCGTAAGAATGAACCACCCTCCCTCGCCCCAAGGCTCAGCACTTCCTCTGCTTCCCAGCCACTTCAGGGAAGGCTCTCCTTCCCCAGGAGTGTTGAGAAATCAGCTTCTTAAAGCACAAGAGCTCTCATTCCCCAGGGATCATGAGGTGCCAAGGTGAGACCCTGGGAGAAGCCCCGTCTTAAATTAGATTGGACTGCCACCTCCTTGGAATGGCAGGTTTCTAGAAGCTTACGGAGTCAATATTACCTGTTTCCATGAACAGCTTTGAGAGAGGCTTCCACATAGAGAAAGGAAGAACCCAGTGGAGCAGGGACCCCAGTTCCTAGTCCTGGGAAGAGACAGTGGGGTCACCAAGGGATAGGTTAGAAAGGCTTCTCACACCCCTGTACTCAGCCCACGCTGCCCCCTGACTTTGTTGGCACTACTGATTGTATTGACTGTTCCTCCAAGTTGTCACCCTCTAAGCCCTCCTGCATAGAAATTTTGAAGCCACACTAGTGAAAATAATAATAATAATAACTCAGAAACCACTCAAGACCCTCTATCAGCCACACTCTGAACCCCCAAATATTTTGTATTTATAGAGTACTTCACAATTTACACACCCTCTTCCCCTTAATTTAGTGACTTGAATTTCATGACAAGCCCATGAGGTAATATTAATAGTTAGGGGTTATTAGCCTCATTTTACTGCAGAGGAAACTGATGCCCAGAGAGGTCAAGTAACTTGTCCAAGGTCATCCAGCTAGTACAGGAAGTGGTGAAATAGGGACTCAGATCCGAGCATCCCACATCCTGGTTCAAAGGACTGAACGCTGTGTCCCCTTTGCTCCATGTAACCTCGACTCCTCTTCCATCCAGATCTCTGTGGTTGGCAAAGAGAGACCACATGTGCTTAGGCCGGCTGGGGGAGGACGGGAACCGACTTTCCCACGGGAGGTGGTGGAGTGTGCTCTCAGTGACAGCCTCGTTAGGATGATTAAGTCGTCCTGTGCTGGTGACAGATTGGAAGACTGGAGGCAGGTGGACAATGAACCCGGTTGGCCTCTGTGACAGCCCGGCCAGTGTCAGCCATTCATCAGCAGGAGCTGGCTGGGCCTGCTGGGGTCCTCTAGCACCTCTGGGGACAAGACAGTCTGGGGCCCTGATGAGCCAGACGTTATCTCCCACCATTTACATCTAAAATTCCTCATTTCCTGGCGCGCACTGATGGCATAAAGGGGTGGTATAATGGGCTTGGCACTCTCAGTTCTTTCCTGACCCCCATTTAGGGCAGCCTCAAGGGGGATATTCCCCAAAGGTTAAGTGAAGTTAGGTGACAGCAGGAATACAATTAGACAGCCTGGCCAAAAAGTATTGGAAGCCTGTGGAGGGCAATTTGTTAGAATCTATCAGACTTTTAAACAAATGAATGTATCCTACAAATATATTCTTTTATAGGCCAAATGAAGCATTCATAAAGACATTTATTATAGCATTTGTCCATGTATTGAACACATACCTATTAACCATTGAGGACAGAACAGGGAACATGCCAAAGTAGCTGCCCTCCTGAGCTTTTATTTGAGATAGGGAACACTTATTCATTCATTCAATAAATATTTATTGAGCCCTTACTATGTGCCAGGCTTTATTCTAGGATAGGGTTGCCAGATATTAATAAAATACAGGATGCCCAGTTAAATTCAAATTTCAGAGAAACAACTTTTTTTTCGTATAGCTACACCCCAAGTGTCCTGCCTTCTTAGGACGTATGTATGGAACAACTTACACTAAGAAATTACAATAGTCCCCCTTATCCTCAGAGGATACACTTACAAGACTCCCAGTAAATGCCTGAAACCACAGATGGTACCAAACCCTATATATACTATGTTTTTCCCTGGACACACATGCCTATGATAAAGATTAATTTATAAGTTAGGCACAGTAAGAGATTAACAACAATAACTAATAAAAAAATAGAACAATTACAACAACATGCCAGCATCACCACCTAAGTGTTACTTTAACACAAACACAGAGATACCACGACAGTCGATCTGATAACCCAGACAGCCACTAAGTGACTAGCAGATGGGAAACATATATGGCATGGATGCGCGGGACAAAGTGATGATTCGAGTCCCAGGTGGGACAGAGTGGATGGTTCAAGATTTCATTACTGTACTCAGAATGGTGCACAATTTAAAACTTACGAATTTCTTATTTCTGGAATTTTCTATTTAATATTTTTGAACGGGTGGTTGACCATGGTAACTGAAAAGCAAACCCACAGACAAGGGGATTCTGCTGTATGCATTGTTATCTGCATTTCAAATTCAAAACTGAAATTTCAAATTCAAAAATTGAATTTCAAAGTCAAAACTGAGCAGCCTGTATTTTAATTTGCTAAATCTGGCAACCCTATTCTAAGAGATTTTTATAGGAGCAAAGGTTTGGAAATAATCTAAATGTCCGTCAACAGGGGACCAGGGAAGTAAATTATGGTAAATCCAAACAATGGCAAATTGTTACCAAAGAAATAATGAAGTAGATCTATATGGTGACTTGGAATTATTTCCAAGATGCATGATTAGGAGAAAAGAGGAAGGTTCAAAACAGTGTACAAATTATCCCACCATCTGGTAAAGAACAATAAATATAGAGATATGTACATATCTTTCATCAAAACACAGACTCTGGAAGACGCCCAAAGATGGATAGCAGTGCTTGCTTTTGCAGAAGGGAACAAGAAAACTCGGGGGTAGCAGAGCAGCCCCATAGCCTCCTTGAGGGTCTTCAACAGTCAGGATTCTAGGATGGTCCCAGAGCAGGAGAAAGGACAAAATGGTCTAGGTGGGTCACCTAAGATCAATATGAAGAATGGGCGATGTGGACCACAGCACATGTTCAGGGCCAGTTACAGAATTTTCAGGGCCCAGTAGAAAATGTGTGACTACTTATTTACAAATTATTAAGAATGTCAAATTGACCAGGCAAGGTGGCTCACAACCTGTAAGGCTCACAACCTTGGAAGGCTGAGGCAGGAGGATCACCTGAGGCCAGGAGTTCAAAACCAGCCTGAACAACATAGTAAGACCCTGTCTCTATAAAAAAAAAAAAAAAAAGAAAGAAAGAAAGAAAACATAGCCGGGTGTGGTGCATGGTGGTGCACATCTGTAGTCCCAGCTACTCGGGAGCTGAGGCAGGAAGCTCGCTTGAGCCCAGGAGTTTGAGGTTGCAGTGAGTTATGAGGACGCCACTGCACTGTAGCTTAGGTGACAGAGCGAGACCCTGTCTCAAAAAAAAAAAAAAAAAAAAAAGGAATGTCAAAATGGTAACAGCAGAGCATTAAATCAAGTAAAGGCTCCTTGTAAACATGGGTCCCTGCTCACCTGCACAGGTAGCACACCCATAGAGTGGGCTCTGAACATACTTACACGGGGCCAGTAAGTCAGAAAGGAGCAGTTTTGCTGCAAGACATCCCCGCTCTGCAAACAGAGAAAAGCCACAGCTGCTGGTAGATTTCCTCGCGCAAGCACACCCGGGAACTTAATTCCTCACGGAGCCATTTTCCCCACTCACCACCGCTCTGGTCGTGAGCTTAGAGCAGAAACTAAAGCAATAAAATGAACATAAATCAAAGCCAGCCATGTTAATAAAATGGATCCAAAGGGTCAGTGTGGCAGGCAGGACATTAGAATGCAGACAGCTTTAGTATCTGCCTGTACAAATTACACGAATTGCTGTCAGAGGTACCCCAAAGTTCACACAAAATATGCCTCCGAGCTCATTTAACTCCCATTTCCCCGGCAGTAAATTATTAACTGAACAAGCTTGAGCTGGTAGAGCTGTTGGCGCAACATCCGCCTGAGGTCTACACAGAAAACTGCTCGATAATTTGTACGGGAAGTGACCCAGTGCTAAATTCACTCCCTAAGCCCTGGCACAAGGCTACAGGGGGAAAATCCCCAAGCCAGCAGCCTGCTTATCTGGAGCGGGGTGCAAAGTCCCCATTGAGGGGCCACAGATGGCTCTGCAGCCTCAGAGCAGAGGTCCCTGACCCGGGGGTCAGTGACCTCATAAGACCAAGGACACAGAGACCTCTGGAAGGTGAGAAAGGAAAGAGGAGAGATAGGGACAGGAAAGAAACAGACTTCATGAGAAGACAGCACAGGGTGAAGAGGGGAGGGGATGGAACCAGGAAGACAGAAGAAAACTTCTCTCTTTGGGGCAAGAATATACAGATGAGAGAAATGAGTCCCAGCATTCTGTAGCACTGTAGGTGAATGTGATTAATGATAACTTAGTGTATATTTTTTAAAAACTAGAAGAGGGGGTGTTGAATGTTTACAACACAAAGAGATGATCAGTGTTTGAAGTGATGGATATGCTAATTGCCTTGATTTGATCATTACACATTGTATACATGTATCAAAATATCATTCTGTTATCTTATAAATATGTACGATGATAGCAAGTCAACTAAAACTGAAAGGAACAAATAAATAATCATCAAGTGGAAAAAAACAGTGCTTGGCATATAGTAGACATTCAATAAATATTTGTAGAATTAATTAATAGGCTCAATGAGTCAGGTAGCTCTTTATTGCACATATGTTCAAGCCACATATTGTATGATTCCATTTATATGAAATGTCAAGAATAGGCTAATCAGCTGTCACGGCACTCTAGCCTGGGCGACAGAGTGAGACTCTGTCTCAAAAAAAAAAAAAAAAGTAGGCTAATCCATAGAAACAGAGGGTAAATTCATATTTGCCAAGGATCGAGGGGAGGGGAGAATGGGGAGCAGCTACTGATGGGTACGGGGTATTTTGGGGAGATAATGTTCTGGAATTAGACAGTGGTAATGATGGCACAACTTTGTGAATATACTAAAAGCTACAGAATTAGACACTTTAAAGGAGTGAATCTCTCTGCCTTCAGACTCAGTTTCTAAAACAAAAAAAGGTGAATTTTATGGTATGTGAATTATATCTTGACAAAAAAATCATAGAACTCTACACCAACAGAAAAGAATAAATTTTACTTCATGAAAATTTAAAAAATAAAATTAAAAAAAATCAAGTACTGGCCGGGCGCGGTGGCTCACGCCTGTAATCCTAGCACTCTGGGAGGCCGAGGCGGGTGGATTGCTCAAGGTCAGGAGTTCGAGACCAGCCTGAGCGAGACCCCGTCTCTACTAAAAAAATAGAAAGACATTATATGGACACCTAAAAATCTATATAGAAAAAATTAGCCGGGCATAGTGGCGCATGCCTGTAGTCCCAGCTACTCGGGAGGCTGAGGCAGTAGGATCGCTTAAGCCCAGGAGTTTGAGGTTGCTGTGAGCTAAGCTGACGCCATGGCACTCACTCTAGCCTGGGCAACAAAGTGAGACTCTGTCTCAACAAAAAAAAAAAAAAAAAAAAAAAAAAAAAAAAAATCAAGTACTGTGTCTGGAAGGCAGGAAACAAGTTCTCACCTGTTGTATGTCACCTAAGGTGCCTCCTACACTAAGTGCTTTGGACAGTGGTTCCCAAATTTGGCTACACATTGGAACAACCTGCGGGGCGGGGCGGGGCGGGGGTGGGGGGGGTGGGGATGTCTTTAAAAACTTCTGATTCCAGGCAACCACCCCCAGACATTCTGATTTAATCCATCTGAAGTGCGACCTGGGTACTGAGATGTTTTTAAATCTTCCCAGGTGACTCTGATATGCAGCAAAATTTGAGAATCACTGGCTTAGCAAATGATTGATGAACAACCATCCCTGGGAGGCAAAAGCCAGACCTGCGCCCCTCCTCCTCACTTTCACCTCCAAGCAATCAGCTCAGATTTGTCCTTGGCAGAGAGAACAGCTGCAGTCATTCCTGCTGTTCACCACGCCGGACAGAAGCAAATCAGAACATTCTCTCCTGTTCCTTCAGGGCCACTGCTCTCCCCGTAAACATGTGGTGATGAGATCATTGGCAAGTCTGAAGAAGAATCCATCCTGCAAAGCCTGGCCTCTCCCCAGCTCTCTCTTTCTCGCCCCCATTTGTAGCTGGGGTTGGGAAGGAGAGAGGAAGCCACTTAACACATTCTCAGTAGGGCGTAGTAGGCTTCTGGGTCATCCTTCCCAGGGACATTCATGTTTCAAAGAACATCTGCTAAACAAAGGCACCGGTTGCCAATGAGGGAATTTCAGGTGCTCGTAGGGAAGAAATTGAGGGAGAGGGTCTCTCTCTTTCCCTTAACTTTCCAGACACGTGTCTGGACTGATCCTGATGGTTTGACCTGTCGGTTTTCTTAGAACAGAGAATAAGACCCTAGCTAGCAGTATTCCATTCGCTTAACAACTTGTTGTCTGAATTGATTTCATTCGGTTATGATTAGGTATTGTCCGTGGCATTTATGGTCTTTCTATGCCAAGCAATCTCATACTTAATTGAAAGCCCTTTTGTATTATCCACTGTTGTTTATTCCGGGTAAGTCTTTTCTCCCTGTCTTTGTCATTAAGACTTTTGGTCTTAGATTACAAAAACCAACTCAAGCAAGCTTAAGCAACACAGGGAGTTCACAATAAGATTACAGGTGGAACCGGGAAAAGTTAAGCCTCCGGGAGAGCAGGAATCCAGGTATACGTGGTCTGGATCAGGGAGTAGAAACCGGGGCCCCACCCCAGTAGATGTGGGGGTCAGATCTCAGAGAATAATAATCATCTAACATTGAACATTTACCATGTGCCAAGCACTGTTCTAAGATCTACATGTTAATCTTAAGAACAACCCTATAAGGTTATTCTTATATTATCATTATGAACTATGTTACTATTACTATTCCCATTTTCCAAATGAGAAAACTGAGGTACACAGAAGATAAGCACTATGTCCACAGGTTTCCAGCTGGCATTTAGGGTTTTGTTTGCTTTATTTTTTGTTTTTTCTGGTATATGTAATAGCTTTTGAATCCAGCTGGCACTTGAACTCAGGCAGTCTAGTTTCAGAATCCACACACTTAACCACCACATGAATAGTGCCCTCAAGAGTTGTGCAGTAGGCAACCTGCACACCCACACATCTCAGCCCTGATTATAGACTAAATCAGTGTTTCTCAACAAGGGCACTAAGGGCATTGGGAGCTAGAGAATTTGCTGTGCAGGACCATCCTTTACTAAACGTCAGTAGTAGCAATCCTCCCAATCATTGTGACAATCAAAATATCCTCTGGGGGAGAGTACCAGCCTCACTTGAGAACCACTAGGATAAATAGACACCTCCAAAAGGTGTCTACATCTCTATTTTCTTTTTTCATCTCTATTTTGTGAAGTCCTTGCTGGCTAATGGCCATGTGCCTTCTTTTCCTCCCTCCACAGCAGTTGACCCAGAGAACTGTGCACATATTTACCCAACAAGTGCTGGGTGTGGCCAGGACTCAGCTGGGCATTGAATGAGGGGGTTGTCTAGTCTTATTGAACTAGGATGATGAGTCGTGCATGGAAGATTCACTTCCAACAACATTTTTTTTTTTTAATAAGTAAAATTTATTTATTTATTTCATCTTATTGTTATGGGGGATACAGAATTGCAGGTTACATACGTTGCCCCCAACAACTTTTAAGAAGATACAACAGTTTTCTCAGTTCCTCATTTGGTTCCCCTAACAAGCCAGGATGGTAGGAAGGGCAAGAATTAGTAATTTCCATTAGGAGTAAAGAATGTAACAGCTGGGCATGATGGTACGTGCCTATAGTCCCAGCTACAGGGGGGCTGAATTGAGAGGATCATTTGAGCCCAGGAGTTCGAGACTAGCCTGGGCAACATAGTGAGACCCCCCCCCCATCTCAATTTTTTTTAAAAAAGTGTACCATCTGGAGTTCTGCTATTTTCACTTAACACCTACAAATGTTTTCTATATTGCTACATGGTCTTCACAATGAATAATCTTTTAAATGTTTGCATAGTGTTCCATTGTACAAATATACTTTAATTTTAAACAATCTCCCAAGTGCATTTATTTAAATGTTATCTAATTTCCAGGTTTGTTGGGGTTTTTTTGTTTGTTTCACAAGTAATGCTGCAATACATATCTTTCTGCATATAATTCTCTGTTTTAATTATTCAGATAATTCCCAGAAATGTAATTATTGAGTCAATGGGTGTGGACACCTTATGGCTCTTGGCATGCAGCTCCACGTCACTCTCCAAGAGGGATGTGCCAATTTACAGTGTGCCCTGGCAGTCTATGAGTACACCAATTTCACCACAATTTCACCCACATTAGGGGCTCTCATTTTTTAAAATAATCTGTCCATATATGTGAAAAGGTACTTCAAGTTGGCCTGAATTTGCATTTCTATGATTTTGTGTATTTTCCTGGTGCTGTTTATTATGTGCATTCCTTCATATTAATAAATTTTACATAATGCTTAGAATGAGAATCATTATCATCATTTTACCAGTAAAAACCTGAAGGTCAGAGACATTAGGTAAAGTTGCCCAAGTTGACAGAGTTGGCTAACCTTAGAATAAAAATTTTTGAGCCAGGTGCAGTGGCACATATACCTATAGTCCCAGCTACTCGGGAGGCTGAGGCAGGAGGATCACTTGAGCCCAGGAGTTTGAGACCATCCTGGACAACATAGCAAGATCCTGTCTCAAAAATCAAAACAACAAATCCCAAAATATTTTAGGCCTGCTTAGTGTTGTGCCCTTTCTACCCCAGCTCCTAGCCTTCTCCAGCACAGACATGCTCAGTGCTAAAACCAGCTTACAAAAGGAATCCACTCTTCATCTTGTCTTGAGACTCCATGGTGGTGCTAAGAAAAGGAAGAAGTCTTCCACCACTCCCAAGAAGAATAAGCATAAGAGAAAGGAAGTTAAGCTGGCTGTCCTGAAATACTATAAGGTGGATGCGAAAGGCAAAATTCGTCGCCTTCATCAGCAATGTCCTTCAGAGAATGCGGTGCTGGAGTATTTTTATGGCCAGCCACTTTGACAGACATTATTGTGGCAAATGTTGTCTGACTTAACTGCTTCAACAAACCAGAGGACAAGAATAGACATGAACTAACATCAACAAAAATATGCAGATTCCCAGCGTACCAGGGGGCTGGTATAGGGCCCTGGAATCTGCATTTCAACTAGCACTATGACCACAGGCCACACAATGGGGACCTTTGGGGACTGGGGAGAGCCTCTGCAGCCACCATTTTTCCCATTTAATCAAAATGCAGTCAAAGCCTCCATTGGAAACAACTCTTCCTTCTTCCCAGAGGAAACAACTAGACTTCCTGTAAATCCAGTTTTCTCTTCCAGCTCCAAAGCATTAGCATAAAAGCCTTGGAGAAAGAAGGAAAAGGAGGACCTCTCGCTCCCAAGCAGAAGGGCGGCTGTGTGGATGGCGTGGCAGGTGGTGTTTATCTGCAATCATGGGCTATTCACCAAACTCCCCAACTGCCTCTTAGATGCAAATTGTTCATCAGCATCATCACATAGCCATTCATCCCAGGAACTGAAGGCAGCAACTTAAGTCGCCTTTTTTCCCCCTTTCCCAAATCAAACTCCTAAAGAGCCAGAAGAGGCTGCAAGGCACACAAAGGGACCACATCCTGTGTGACAGGATATCCCCATCCCCACTCTGGGAGTGGACCACCAACCCCTGGACTGAAAACAAAGGAGTCAGGTTTGTTTGCTGGGGCAAAATCACAAAGATGTTTTTACATAAATTCCTAAATATTTCTCCCTTTATTGGAAGTGGGGGAGAGAAGGTATTTAACTTCAGACTTAAAGCAATCTTCCTACCTTCCTCTCCATCTCAGACTCATCTGTGAGTGGGGATCCGAGGTCGCAGCCCACATCCATTAACTTGTGCAGGTAGGGTTGAGTCATTTGCTCATCTAACTGTCTTTAGGGCAATTTCACAGCATGTCACAAACCACCCTGGAGACAAAAGGACTCATAAAACCACTGTGTACCTCTGCCTCTTGACCAGCAAACACTGGTTTTATGGTGACAAAAACCGTGAAGTGAAGACACCATAGTATTAAAATTACAGTAAAATATCATTTTAAAAATATATCACTCAGACCTGTTTCCAAAAAATTAAAAAGAAAAAAAATCAAAGATACACAAATATGACTTACAGTGATTCTTTGTAATATCAAAAAATGGAAATGACCTAAATGTTCAAGGGTAAGAGAATAAAAATTGTAGAGTAGACATACAACAGGATCCTAGTAAACTCCTAAAAAATAATACCATAGGCCAGGCAGGGTGGCTCACTCCTGTATCTCAGAACTTTGGGAGGCTAAGGTGGGAGGATCACTTAAGGCCAGGAGTTCCAGACCAGCTGGGGCAACATAGCCAGAGCCCAGCTCTATATAAAATTTTAAAATTATCGAGGTGGTGGTGCAAGCCCGTAATCCTACCTATTCAGGAGACTGAGGTGGGAGGATTGATCACTTGAGCCCAGGAGTTCAAGGTTATAATGAGCTGTGATCATGCCACTGCACTCCAGTCTGGGCATCAGAGCAAGATCCTGTCTCAAAGAATAAATAATAAAAATGCTATAAAACAGAAGTCAGCAAACCATACCCACAAGCCAAATGGACCTGCTTCCTGTTTTTGTAAATAAAGTTTTATTGGAACACAGCCACAGCCATGTGTTTACGTGTTGTCTGTGGCTGCTTTCATGCTGTAACAACAGATGTGCAACAGCTCAGATGCCCACAAAGCCTAAAATATTTACTATCTGGACTTTATAGAAAAAGTTTGTCTACCAGTGCTACAGAAGAATATTTAGTGACAAAGGCAAATGTTTATGCTATATTGCTAAATGAAAATTTAAAATCATCAAAAAAAAAGAAAATTAAAAATCAGGCCACCACGTAATACCATTTCTGTTATGCATAGAAATAAGACTGAAAGAAATTCCAATAACAACGGCGCTCTCTGGATGGTGGCATTATGGGAGGTCAGATGTGTATGTATGTTTCTGACAGGTTTTTTTGTTTTTCACATTGTCTACACTGAACCTAAATTGTTTCTATGAGCATATATTGACCAGGGGGAGGAGGAAAATATAAGAATAACTGAGTCTCTTTATACATGGGTCTGGCTTCAGTACCACTTTCCATTCTCCTCTTCCAAGCCCTGTTGCCTCCCATTCCCCCTGGAAAGTACCTCCTTGCTCCCACCCCCACCTCAATCTGCTCTTGCTTTGCAAAATATCTGCTCTAAAGAAAAAAAAGAGGATGAATCCCTTGAATTCCCAGGCAGGGGCCACACATCAACATTTGCACCTGGGGACACTGGCATGGGGGGACAAAAAGGGAGGAAGGAGGCGGAGAGAAAGCATCTTTACTGGTTTTGCCTCTGAACTTAAAAGATACAAAGACAATCCGTAATAGGTATTCAAGGCCTTGGTCCATTCTCCATACCAAGAATTCCCAAGTGTTGCCACAATCTAGGACACTGGACACTCTCCTAGATTGTGTCCCCTTTGTGTACCCATTCAACAAACTTTCCTAAGCACTTATTGTACAAAACATAGCAGTACCTCAGAAATTGCAAAGACAAGCTTGGAAACTTACATAGTAATGATAACCTCTTAACAATAACTCTTATACTTCCACAGCTCATTACAGTTGTCCGATATCTTTTATACACTTATGTCATTCTGTTTCCCCTTAATCAGTGAATGTATAAACAACTAGACATGATCAAGCGCCTACTCAGTGCCTGGCACCATGGGAAGTACACAAGCACAGCACAGTGGCCCTCAGTCGAGCTGCACATCAGGATCACCTGGGAGCTTTAAAAAATAAATAGATGTCAGAACCTCTGGTGGTGCAGCACAGGAACCTGATTTTTAAAGCTCCGCCAGGGAGCTCTCCCAAATGCAACACAAAAAGTCCAAATGAATTCTGCAATTTGGCCACGCATTAGAATCACCCAGAGTCTTTAAAAATCTCAGAGTTTAGTCCAGCACCCAGATCAATTAAATCAGAATGTCTATGCCTGGACCCAGGCAGTGATCTTCTCTAAAGCTCCCTGGGTGATCCCAACATGCAGCCAAAGTTGAGAACCATTGAACTGGAGGAATTCAGAGGTGATAAGAGGATAGGCTAGAGCGGCCAAGGAATGTTCCTGCAGGAGATGGGATCTGAGCCATGTCTTCAAGAATGAGCAGAAAAGAAGAAAGGAATTTGAGGGCAGAGAACAGCACAAGCAAACATTTAACTTAGGTGAAAGAGTCATAATGAGAAATTAGGCTGGGGGCATAGGGTGGGGCCAAATCTCCAGGGACTCACAATGCCAGGTGAGGGGTTTAATGTATACCTAATAAGAAAGTCACAGAAGATTTTAAGCAAGAAAGTGACTGCTTTGAGATCTGGGGGAAGATAAATCTGGCAGTAGATAGATATCAAGTGCTTAGAGAAAGCCTGGGGCCATGGGAACAGATAAAAGATTGTTAAAAATTTCCTAAAGTGATAATACCTAGTAATGGAGATTATGCAGAGAGATGAACATTCCATGTCCATCCTGTGTCTGTTCTTATGTCCATGATACACTCACTATGCTGGTACAGCCTTTCTGGGCGGCCCCAGTCACTAAGGTGCCTTTGTGAGAATTGGAACAAGATGCTCCTACCTCCCAACAGACACAGCGCCCCCTACCCCCATGCCACAGTGCATGTCTTGGCAAGCAGAGTTGAGGCTGGATCTTCAGCCGCCATCTTGCTCCCCTTGACATTGGCTCCCATGCACGATAGCCCTGCTAGAGGGCAAGTTCACAGGGCTGTGGGACTATACATAATCAGCCTCAGCTATGGGTCACTAAACATGGAGCATCTAGGGATTGTTCCTGCACAGAAGCGGGTTCACCACGGAGCTACTTATATCTCAAAAGTGCCTGAGAAAGCAGTGAGGGTTCTGGAAGAACTTGCACCCAAGGCAGAGCACATCAGAGGCAAGTAACACTGATCACCTATCCAGCTGATACTCTTTCTGCCTTGATTGAGAACCCTGCTATTGTCAGAGAGCAACGTGCCCAGCACCAGGGAGGACTCGAGATTGCTCTAAGCCAATCTTGGTAATTGCCATTTCCCTTTGCAAGAAATTGATCCAAGGGGATATAACCCAGTTCTAGCTAACAATACCAAGAGGTGTTTCTGGAAGGATTTGACTCCCCGAAAAGAGAGATGTATGTGAAGTGGAAGCCCTTTTGCTGCCACCAAGAACTCCCGTCCTTGTTTCCTGTTTGGAAGACTGTGGTGTGAAGATACAATGTTGGAGCTGTGGCAGCTACCTTGCCACCATGAAGAATCTCAGAGATTCTTAGAGATTCTGAGCCAAGAGCATCTCAGAGATTCTGAGTCAGTACCCTGACCTTGCGGAGCCGCTTAACTAATCCTGGGACCACCTACCTCCAGATTTCATGTTTTGTGAGATCATTAAATGCCTTTACAATTTCAGTTACTAGTTTTTAGTAACTTAATAATACTTGTACTTTAGTTCAAGTAACATTACACTACTTGTAGCTAAACACATCTGAACATTCTGAACATCTGCCAATTAATTCATTTGACAAGAATTTAATGAGCTCCTACTTAATACTAGGGATTTAAAGATGAATAAGGTTCCAACCCTCTGGGAGTTTAAATTCTAGTGGGGAAGACAGACAGTTAAACAAACTAGCCCATGGGACAAGCGTTCTAGCAGAGGTACGAACAAAATTCCACAGGATGACAGAAAGCAAATTGACTGGGTCCAAGAATAAGAAGATATCCAGGTGGGGTTTTATTTTAGATCTTAGGTCTCAGTGATACCCAGGTAAAGATGTCTGTGATGCTGCATGTAAGAGAACTGAATTAAACATACACGCTTGCAGAACTGGCAGTTGGAATCACGGTAGATGTTAGTATCTCCCCAGGTATCCGTCAGGAATGCTTTCAGCTGCAGGTAGCAGAAAACCTAACTCATAGCAGCTTAAAAACGACAATAGCAGGTTCAGTCCAGCACGGATTCATTCATTGGCTGAACTACATCAAAGCTCCAGGGCAGCATGGCTGTGATTGATTCTGTTGGACTTCTCCCCAGGCTCACAGATGGATGCTGCCGCTTCAGGCACCAGATCCTCAATCCTGTTTAAAGGCATAAAGGGCAGCTTCTCCCCCACACATTTGTTCCCTGAAATCCCTCCCACCCGAAATTCAAATCATGCCCGACTAACCAGGAGTATGTCCCATGTCCACCCTTAAACAAATCACAGGCAAAGATAAATGATATACCATAATTGCTTGGACCAATCATGATTCATTTCATCCCTTGTCACAGAGAAGGGGTCACCTTCCCCGAACAACAACAAAAAAAGAGAGAATGAGTATCGATGGGCAACCAACAGCATCTGCCACTCCCCAAGGGAGCAAAGAGAATACAAAAAGGACTAAGACAGGGAAATGGGAACGTTTTCAGGACGGGGGAGGAAGATGAAGAAGAAAAGATCCGAAAAGTAGGAGGAAGGACTCCCAGAAGACAAGGAAAGAGTTTCCAGAAGGAAGAAGTGGCCAGCAGCTTCAAACATTTAGAGAGGTCAAATAGATGAGGACGATCCTGGTGAACATGAGTCTTGGTGAGTAGGAGGTCACTCTTGACCTTGGCAAGTGTTGCCAAGAACATAAAAACATATTGAAAAGGATGAGTGGGAGGTGAAGAAGTGAAGTGTGCCGGAAAAGCAGGGAAATGAAATATGCAGCCAGAGGGAGAGGACTTGGAGGGAAAAGCTGTATTGAGCACAGAGCCTGCCAGCATCAGAAGCTATAGCTGGACCCAGCTGAAGCTAAGCAGGAAGACTAACCGGCTTTCCCTACTGCATATTCATCAGGAACCTTCTCACCAGCTTGCGAGAGCGCGATGAGACAGAGGAGCCCCTCCCGCCCTGGCTCCATGATTAATTCTCGTCTCCCTCGGGGCTTGGCATAAAAGAAGGACTAATCGTGTTCTCTCACTGTCTGGGCAATTATGGTCTCCCATCAGCTGGTACAAAATGAGGGGTTTGTGACACTTAGTGGCAGCCCTGCCCCTGTCAGATTGGAGCCTTAATCTCTTAAATTAGCCAAATCAAGGGAAGTTTGGAGATGTATTGTGATTCAAGTGGTGGGATAAATAACCCACTGGCCGGGCTGCACTCCAAGTCTCCCTGCCTTTGTGATGTTTAATTGGAAACGGCTAAAATGGCAAGACTGGCTCTATGCATGCCTTAGAGGGAGACAGCAGGGTCGGGGCAGTGAGGTTACTGCAAGCACGGGCCCAACCTAGGTTCCTCCCCAGGGGCCATCCTAGAGCTTCCCCATCTGTTATCCACTCTGGACCCATGAGAGCAAAGGGATATGGTGGGCTAGGGTGGGGGAGCCCGTGCTGAGCAGATCCCCCAAACTTGGGAAGGACCAATATGATGACTCTGCAATCCTAAAGGCCCCCTATGTGTCCCTCTGTCCTGGCACCAAGCACACAGCTGTGGAATCCTCCAGGCCTTCTGTTCCACACTGCTTGTGACTTGAGGGCAAGGACCAGACTTGCCTTGTTCATACCAGTCTATGTCCAGTGCCCAGACAAGGACTGGCCCTGGGCAGTACTCAAGGAGTGTTGGCATGTGAACAAACACACAAACAAACGTATGAAAGAATGAGAGAAAGCAGAGGGCAGAGAAGACATTCTGGCTACAAACCAGTCCTCAAAGGGCATTTCTCAGGCCGGGCACAGTGGCTCACACCTGTAATCCTAGCACTCTGGGAAGCCAAGATTGGAGGATCTCTTAAGCTTGGGAGTTTGAGACCAGCCTGAGCAAGAGCAAGACCCTGTCTCTACTGTAAAAAAGTAGAAAAAGTTGGCTAGCCTTAGCAAAAGCGAGACCCTGTCTCTACTGAAAAAAAGTAGAAAAAGTTGGCCGGGCGTGGTGGCAGGCGCCTGTAGTCCCAGCTACTCAGGCTCTTGCCATCCAAGAGGCTATGAGCTGGCTGCGGCACACCAGTGCTTCTGCTTGGGGTAGCTGTAAGGTTTAAATGAAAACGTGCATCTACGTGCATCTACGTGCCTAGCCTGGGGCGCTGGGGAAGGGTATTGAGGAGTGACAGATTTGAGCAACTCTGTCCCATGGGTGTCCTCCTGTCCCAGATAGCTATGGGGTAGACCCAGCTCAGCCCCTGGGAAGCTCCATTATTTTAGCTCACCTAAATTACTATTATCCTCCTCATTCCTTGAAGCTGTCATTCCCTGCCTTGTCTCCTTTCACGGGAAGAGCAGGGGGATGTGCAGGCAGAGCTTGTTGGCCACCTTTCTATTAGTTAATAGAGAAACCAGCTTTAAACCATTAAGCCTTGATCCTTTCATGGGAAAACTCCGCCAGCCACTGTGTAGGAGAGAGTGTGGTCAAGCCAGCTGTGGGACGAGGAGAAAGGTACTTAGTAGGAGATGTGGAACTGACCCCAAGACCTTTCTTCCTCTACACCCACATCTACAGGGCTACTGGGGAAAAAAAGAGGGAGGAAGAGAGAGAGGGAGAAATGATTTCACAAAAGGCTTTGTCCCAACTTTTCAACACATCGTAATATCTTTTGGGAGTGCTCCTGGCTAGGATGGAATAGTTCACAGCAAGCCAACACTTCCTGTGGGAACAACTAGAAAAGCCAGGTAAGTGGCAGAAATGATATTTATAAAAGCATCAGAGAGCTGCAGAAGTTCTTGAGAGAGACTAGCATTCCAGGGAAGGGTTGACCTTTTGGAAATGAACGGAAATCTGCAGCTCCTCTTCTCCTGGGAGCACTTTCCAATTCTGGGCAGGACTAGAGATTGATAATCTGGGTTTGTCCTATAGGGAGGGCATTACTGTGGGGCGGAGAAAGCAGCAGAGCTTCTCACAGTCGCGTGAGGACTGAAAAAACAAGATGGGAGACTTGAAGGGTCTCAAATAGGCAGCCAGGTCCCCCTCATAACATATGCTGAAGTCCGAAGCCATGCAGGGAGGAAAGCTAAAAGACAGAACTTGACAAACCTCCAAGAAGAAGAGTGGAAATTCTTACACTTCTTCTGATGTTGAGGACACAATCTGCCAGGCCCTCATCTGGAAGCTGAGGAGGGTTTATCCTAGGAGCGGGTGTGGACTGACTCTCACCAAATCTGGGATACAGCCTCGAACCACTGGAGTCCCTGATCACTTTCTGTCTTGCAGAGGACGGTGTAAACGGCCTCTGGTGGAAAATATGCATCTTATGGAGCCTCTACACTGCTTTTATATGTATTCTACAGCATTGGATCAAACATTACTAAGAGATGGGTGTATATGACTGATAATAAAAAATATCCAAGAAGATCCACAGATGATATAGATATTGAAATTAGAAGACAAGGACTTTTAAATAATTATTAATTATATATACAGAAAATAGAAGAAAAGATGGACAAAATAGATGAGAAATGGAAAATTTCAACAGACACTTAGAATCTGGAAAAAAAAACCCAAATGATTATTTGAAAACAGCACGACCACAAAAAACCCAAATGGTCATTGAAAAATAGCATATCTGAAATTAAGAAATCAATGGATGAGTTGAACATATTGGCTATAGCAGAAGACAGGATGAATGCATTGGAATATAGGTCAATATCTCTTTCAGGAAGGAACAAGGTAATTAGAGAATATTCCTAAATACCTCCCTACCTCTTTCCCCACCCCACACACACCCTCCCTGCCCTACAATTTAGGTGATTATTTTTTAGGAGTAATTGCAACAGTTATTGTCACTGTTGTTATTTTTATTTTGAAATAATTTTAGATTTACAAAAGTATTATAAAGATAGTAGAAAGAGTCCCTGTAACACTTCACCCAGTTTCTCCTAGGAGATGTATTTTTAAAATAAGTGTTATATCCTTGGGCAAGTCAGATGATTCTGGGTTTTTATTTCTTCATATATAAAATTTTAGGCCAGGTGCTGTGCCTCCCGCCTATAATTCTAGCACTTTGGGAGGCCAAAGCAGGAGGATCACTTGAGGCCAGGAGTTTGAGACCAGCCTGAGCAACATAGGGAGATCCTGTCTCTACAAAAAATAGAAAAATTAGCCGGACGTCGTGGCACACACTTGTAGGCCCAGCTACTCGGGAGGCTGAAGCAGAAGGATTGTTTGAGCCCAGGAGTTTGATTGAGGTTGCAGTGAGCTATGATGATACCACTGACTGCACTCTAGTTGGGGCAGCAGATCAAGATCCTATCTCAAAAAAAAAAGTAAAATTTTAAAATTGGGCCATATTGTCTAAGATCCCTTTCAATTCCAACATTCTATGAGCCCAAATCTAAGATATGTTCTACTGGCCCCTAAAAGATGGTAATCAGTAGTTTGCATGTATTGAGCTATCACTATGTGTCCATCGCTTTACATACATTATCTGTCATTTGTTCCTCATAAAGCTGAACCAATGAGGTCAGTTCTATTATGATGTCCATTTTACAGATAAAAAAACTGTGCTGGCCGGGCGCGGTGGCTCACGCCTGTAATCCTAGCACTCTGGGAGGCCGAGGCGGGTGGATCGCTCGAGGTCAGGAGTTCGAGACCAGCCTGAGCAAGAGTGAGACCCCGTCTCTACTAAAATAGAAAGAAATTATATGGACAACTAAAATATATATATATACAAAAAATTAGCCGGGCATGGTGGCGCATGCCTGTAGTCCCAGCTACTCGGGAGGCTGAGGCAGTAGGATCGCTTAAGTCCAGGAGTTTGAGGTTGCTGTGAGCTAGGCTGATGCCACGGCACTCACTCTAGCCCGGGCAACAAAGCGAGACTCTGTCTCAAAAAAAAAAAAAAAAAAACTGTGCTGCACAGACATTATGTGACTTGCTGAAAGCCCTGTAGCTTTCTACACTGCAGAAAGGAAGTGGATTAACTCTGTTAAACCAATTTCAATGAGCATTTACCTGGAGAAGATGAGGAGAGAGATCAAAGAAAGAAAAGAGGACAGTACTGGGGTAGTCACTGTATGGGAGAAAGGGCCCCCAACTTAGAGTAGCAGCTTTATTGGAAGCTCCAGATCTGCCACGTGTTAGCTTTGTGACTTGAGGCGATTCACTTCCAAAGCTCAGTTTCTGCATCCCCCAAATGGAGAAAATCCTATAATAATAGCTAACACACAGGGTGCATACTGTGTGCCTGGCATCATTCTAAGCCTCTTACTGATTCATTGCACAAATATTTACTGTAAACCTCTCTGTGTCCGGCAGTGTCCTAAGCTGCCAGTCACGGCAAACAGAACAAAGTTCCCTCCTTTCTATTGCTTTCGGTCTAACGTGGGGTGACAGACAAGGAACAGGTACAAACTATTCACCTTACCAAAGCTGTACAGGGCAGGTATATTATCATCCCCATTTTTTAAATGAGGAAATAGGCATAGAGAGGCGAAGGGATTTGCTCAAAGTCGCACAGCCCGTGGGCAACAGAGGCAGATTCAAATGCAGGCAGTTTGGCTCCAGAAGCCACATACTCGAACCCCAGGCCATTCTGCCTCTCCAGTAACTGCCTCCCAAGGTTCTTTGAGCATCACATGAGAGAAAGTCTATAAAAGCACTGTATAAACTGTAAAGCACTGTATTCAAGTTGGAGCTGATGATGTGACTGGCCAGGACCTGCTGAGACAGTGATTGTGAGGAAAGCCACCCCCACCCGCCCTCACCACCAGGCCAGGGCCCTTCTCTCTGCTACCCTCCAGCTCTGGGGTCACCTGGGATGCTCCTGATATGAGTGCTGGGGGCTGGGAAAAATGCAAAACAGTGAATTCAGCTCCCTTCTTGGTGGCTCAGATGCCTCTCAGAGACAGCCTGGAACCCTAACTCACTCTTCAGCCACGTTTTTATTTTGAGTTCATCATCTTGTAGAGAAGAGAAGCCCCCTAGGCAAGGTGGTGACTAAGGCTGGTGACTCACGCACGCTGCCAGCCTCCTCTGTGCACTGGCATCCCTCGGCGAGGAGACTGGAGAGCGTGTCCCTGCCTGCCTGCTCCGGGACGAGTCTGGGGGCTGAGGAAGCCAGGATTTCCCTTCAGACAGAGCAAGTGGCTGCTGCTTAATAAAAGCACGCTCGTCGCACACAGACCCTCACACATGCGCACACACGCATGCACAAAATAGGCTCCTGCCTCCGAGAGGGCCGTAGGAAAGGGCACTTGATAGTTACTTGTTGACTGAATCGGTGGATGAATGGAAGAGTAAATGACAGCTCACATTTGCACAGCACTTTACAGTTTACAAGGCATTGTCACATACATCACCTCATGTTCTCCTCCCGACAGAATGGAGAGGTAGGTGTCACCGCTTTTCCAATTATATAGATGACAAAACTACTGAGGCTCAGAGAACTGATGTCCACTGTTTAAATTCTCATAGCTGATTGGGGCGTTTACTGAATGAATGAATGAATGATTTCATGAGCCAGGATCTGAAACCACATTGTCCTCTCCGAATTCCATACTCTTTCTACCATGTGTCATGCTCCTCTCTTCATGAAGATTTAAACAGTCTCCTCTGAGAAATCGAAGTTGGAGGTAGTGTGAGAACAAGACTGTGCAGAAATCTCTCCTAAAGGCCCAATGTCACCTTCTTAGCGGATGCCTTTTCATGGACAGAGTGACCTGCCCTCTTCTGAGCCCTCCAAGGCCTTGCTCTCACAACCAGCCCAGCCTACCCTGAACTACTTACACGCCCACGTTCCTTAGACCATGAGTCCCAGGAGGAGCACTGTGCCTTGCTCAGCCCGTGTCCCCAGCATCTGGCATCACTCAGGTTGTGAATGAATGATTGAGGTACATGGCAGATTCCCTTTTCCTATGTTCTCCAAAACAAGGAAACGGCAATGACCTGACCTCCAAGATTCTGCCCCATGGTTGGGTATCAAGGGAATATACAAGGCCTATTCTGAAAATCCATCATATCTCTCTCCCTCTCTCTGTCTCTCTCTCTCCCCCGAGGCTTACCAATGCTCAGAGGAGGCTAAATATCAACAGGGGGATCCCAGTCCCCAGAGATCAAAAGGGGACAAGCATATCCCAGCTGCTCCGCCCCAGGCAGCCCTAAAGAGCTAAATTTTCTTTCTCCCTCAAAAGGACCCGCAGAGCAATGCTTCCGCCCACATCTTGGCTCTCCCACATCCCCCCTTCTCTGCCTCCCTGCAGACAGCCCGCTGCTGCCACCCTCCCACCCAGCCCTCTGCTATCGGAGCTCTGAACACCCAAAAAGGAAAAACGATTTGTGCTGAGCGAAGACAGAGCCAGGGAGGAAGGGAAGGGCTGCTCGCTGCCAGCTGACGTTCTGCAGACGGCGCTGCCTGTGTCTGTGCCAAGGGTGTGGCCACCGGCAAATGGAGAGATGGGGGAAGGGGACAGAGAAAAATGTACTGATTTCCACAGCACATCCTGAGTCCTTAAACTGTACTGAACTGGCTTCCCCATGAGGGAGAATGAGATCAAAAGCCCATAAATGATAGGGAACCACAGGACATACATTCATTCAACAAACACTTGCTGGGCACACTATGTGCCAGGCAGCACACTCAGCACTAGGAATGTAGGTGTGAAAGGCAGGATACCTGTCCTGGAAACTCTCACAACTGAGTAGGAGAGACGGACCAGCAAGCAGGCGATTGCAATACGCTGTGATCAGGAAGAAACAAGCACTGGACACAGTAAGCGGCCGGGGCCGGGGGACCTCACGCAGACTCAGAAACAGAGGGGTGGTCAGAGAGTCTGTCTGGAGAAGGCGACGCCCAACACCCTGAGTTGTGAAGAAGGAAGAGGAACTAGATCAGTGCAAGTGGGAGGACAGGCATTCCCAGGCAGCAAAGGCACGAGGACAGCAACTGGCAGGATTTGGTGCAGCAGAGTGAGGATGAAGAAAAGGAGTGGTCAGAGCATGAAGGCTCTTGTCAGAGAAGCCAAGGAGTGTAGATGCTATTTTAAAGGCAGCTGGGGTATTATCAAATGGCTTCGGGAGAAGGTGTGACTGACCAGATTTGCACTGGGGAAAAATCAGTTCTGGTAACCTAGTTGGGTTACCTGGGCATAAGGTGGGAGGGTAGGAGGCCACCAGGAAGCTAGGGGAAGAACCTTAGTGAGAAATGGTGAGGACCTGGATTTAGGGCAGCTCCCCTGGGAAGGAAGAGGAACATGCAGATCTGCAAGGCATTTAGGAAGTGGAATTACTGGACGTGGTGGCCAGGATGGGGGTACAGACAGGGAGAAGAGGATGATGCCCAGGTTCTGACTCGGGTGCTGAGTGGTTCAGGGGAGGATGCCGGGAATAGAGATGGGAGATCTGGGCAGAGGAGCAAGTTTAGAGGGGAAACCAATGAGTTCAGTGTGGGGTCTCCTGAGCTTAAAGCACCTGCAGACACCTAGCAGGACAGAGTCAACAGCAGGTAGAGGTAAAGATCGGGACGCAAGAGGAGGTCTGGGCTGGAGATAAACTCTTGGGAGCCAGGGTAGCTGCCGTGGTTAAAACCATGGGTGTGGATGAGATCGCCCAGGAAAAATGTGCACATGGAGAGTGTGTGAACTCTGTCTTCCTGCCCCAGGCTCGATGACCTGAGATAGTATCAGTGAAAGTGCTTGGCTCCATGTGTGGGTCAGAATGGATGCTCACTAAATTTTAGTTGAATGAACAGTGAGTCAAGAATCATGAATAGGCCAGACACGGTGGCTCACGCCTATAATTCTAGCACTCTGGGAGGCCGAGGTGGGAGGATTGCTTGAGACCAGGAGTTCAAGACCAGCCTGAGCAAGAGCAAGGACTCGGCTCTACCAAAAGAAAAAGAAAAAAAGAAAAATTAGCCGGGCGTGGTGCCTCAAGCCTGTAGTCCCAGCTACTGGGGAGGCTGAGGTGGGAGGATCACTGGAGCCCAGGAGTTGGCGGTTGCAGTGAGCTATGATGATGCCACGGCACTCCAGCCAGGTCAGCAGAGCAAGACTCTGTCTCAACAAAAAAAAAAAAAAAAAAAAGGAATCATGAATAATCATTTAATCTAATGTTCTGCTTCCAAACACAGTCATCACCACTTTCCTCTTCCTTTCAAAACTTTCTACTCTATTGTCTCCTGCTCCTGATAAGTGAGAAGTCCTTCTAATGTGGTCCTGAGTTCCTCCCATCCAGACTCCTGCCTTCCCAGTCCTCCAGTCCCAATTGCCTTGCTTGCTGTATTCACCAACTGCTTACCCTCTCTCTCTGCCTCCTACACGCTCCCGTTTCTGATATTTTTAAACTGTTTTATTTTCAGGCAGTCTTCGTCACTGCCATCAGCTGCCTATTTGAGGTATTTTCATCAAATATTGTATTTGTGTAGTTAAACCATAACTTTCTGTAGAGGAAAGCAATGACACAAAAAAAATCCCCAAATGATACATTTAAATGACTTCTAATTGGTTTGGGAAGTTGCTTCAGTCCTTGCATCTGAATATAGGTGGGTTAGATATTCCAAAAATCAAATTCAAGGAAAATGGCCATAAAGGGAAGAACTGGTGCAAGAGGAACTTGTCTAGAAACTTCCTAATTGTTTCATCCCAACGCCTTCAATACGGCACCCAGCCTTTTATACATCTTTTTTCTCCACCCATTCATTCCATCTATCCATCTTCCAATCCATCCATCCATCTTCCAGATCCATCCTTCTGACCACCTAGCCATCCTTCCATCTATCTAAAAATATCTTTGAGTGCCTCCTCTGTGCCAGGCACTGCACCAGGTGCTGAGGGATATGAAGAGAAATGGGACATGGGACCGAGACTCCAGTCCAAATGGAGAGAAAGACCCAAGATTAAAAATGATTCTTCTTGGCTGGGCACGGTGGCTCACGCCTGTAATCCTAGCACTCTGGGAGGCTGAGGCGGGAGGATCATTTGAGGTCGGGAGTTCTAGACCAGCCTGAGCAAGAGTGAGACCCCATCTCTACTAAAAATAGAAAAATTAGCTGGATGTGGTGTTGCACGCCTGTAATCCCAGCTACTCAGGAGGCTGAGGCAGGAGGATGGCTTGAGCCCAGGAGTTGGAGGTTGCAGTGACCTATATAATAATGTCACTATACTCCAGCCTGGGGGACAAAGCGAGATTCTGTCTCAAAAAAAAAAAAAAAATCATGTCAGTGGGGAGCTGATTTTTCCATCATTCTGATTCCTATTTTTTCCTTTGGTGAGAGGGAGAGGGGACTATAAGATAGAAATAAGTATTTTGGCTCAAAATTCTTCCTTCCTATAGGATTTTTAGAAGCTCTAAAATAAATAAGAAAATACTAACCTAAAAGAAACATGGTTGGGTTTTAAAATCCATAGCATGCAGACCAACCTGCAGGAAACCATCCTTCCTTCTACACCTTTCTCACTCTCCACTCCAGAACCACTTGCTCAGAAATCATGTCTCTGTAAGTGGGGGGACAATTAACCCACCTGAAGAACCACCCCCCTGGTTTCAAGGTGGGTCAGAGTGCTGAGAGGGGATCAGGAGAAGGAGCTAGAAACAACATCCCAGCTCTCCCTCCTCCCCCGCCCCCAGATGCCTCTGGCAGCTCTAATTGAGGCCTGTCACAGGGAGGGAAGCCAGCTGCAAATTGCATTCATCAACGAATTACAGCAATTACCACCCCGGCCCCAGCCTAATGGGAGTGACACACGGCCAGTCAGGCAGTCCCTTATCCTGATTCAGAGATGCCAGTGTCGTTTTCTCCAGTCCAGACCCCTGACTTTATCCTGCGCCCACACCTGCCTTCCAACAATAAATACATCAGGGAGAATGGGGGCTCCCTGGACCCTCAGAAAGTCCCCAGGACACTATTCTCAGCCATCGCTGAAGTTCACCCCTTGACTTAGGCCTAATCCCTGCTACTGTGCTCTAAACTGAGTTTCCTCCAGATTTGGTCCTTGGGGAAATTGATTTGTTGGCATTTCAAGGACCTACTGAGAACTCTTTCCTTGTTGGCATTGGAAACACTTCCATCCCTCCTGCCCACCCTGAAAACATCAGGCCAATGCTAGGGTGAGGTTCACATGAAACCTGTGGAGGTGTAGTGGAAGTGTCACCTACCAGAAGGACAGGTATGTGACCACCCACACCTGTCCACAGCTGCTTCCTCGGTCCCCTCCCTGGAGCCAGCATCTCTGGTTTCAATAATGTGAGGGTGTGTGCGTATCTATGAGACACACCACAGGACATCCACATGCTGGGGACAGAAAGATGGGAGGGCATGACACTGGACCTTCTCTGCTTGATCTGGAGGGTAAAGGAGCAGCCAGATGCTCTCAGGGAATGTTCTTTTTCTCTTGCTTTTCCCCCCAGGATTCTGGCACTTCTACAAATGAGCTGTGCCAGAAGAAAAGGAAGGTTCAGAGGTCAGTCCATTCACTCCCCCAGAAACAATCATCTCTTCCTCTCTCCCAGCCCCAGTTTGAATTTGGGAGGGGCAGGGAAAGGAGGCATCTTTTCTGATCTAAGTTTCTAAGGAAGCCAGCCCAGGCGCACCCTTCCCCTTCCAGAGGATGTATCCTGTGATGCTTAAGTAGGAGTGAAGCCTTGAGAATGAATGTCTCCTGATCTGTCCTTTCTCCCCCGCTGGAGGTGGGAATGGATCACACAGTAAAGACAAACAAAAAGAGAAGGGGTTAGGGTCAGAGGTGCCCTGAGACACCAAAGCTTTCTGCCTAGGGGAGCAGTTGGGCTTAACTGACCCATGGGCAAGGGAAGAGGTCAACAGAGCCCACTCAGTAGCCCCAGCCTCCTGGAGGCTCTCAAAGACACTCAGGGCTTCAATCCTGATTAAGCTCAAGAGAGACCAGGCAAGATCAGAGTAGGGACCAAGGACAGGGGTGTGGGGGAGAAAAGAGAAAAGACAAACAGGTGGAGGAAGAAACAAGGCGGGACAAGGACAGATAAGGGCTGAGGCCCGGCCGAGAGTGAGAGTAGAAAGAGGACAGGGTTGCCAAACATGGATAGCGATCAGGGCCGTGCTTGCCCGGGTCAGCTCACTCGTCACTTCATGGGCTACACCCTGGGAGGATGCCCTTCGTACTCCACCCAGATCCCCTGGACCGTCTGTGAGTGTTGATTGCCAGTGGCTCCCCTTCTCTGCACTTGCCCTTGGTCTAGAGGCACCCAGAGCAACCAGCAGCCAATTAGCTGACTGATGAGGTCATAAAACACCAGGCTCCCTGCCCCGGGTGGGATCCTTTCTGTGATGTGATTCTCCACCCAGAGCTTCCGCAGAATCAAACCAAAACCAGACTCCAGCTGTGAAGCAGGTTCCTGCTTAGTTCCTCCCTACCCCATCCTGCTCCCCTCCCTCCCCTTCTTCTGAGAGTTTGCCCCTCAATAAACCATATGCCCCTGCATCCCCCTCAGTCTCTGTTTCAAGGGAACTGGATCTAAGCCACTTCTTTGTGTGCAAACTGCACCTCCAGTGCCTAGGATGGTGTGTCAGCCCCAAAAGGCCTTTGGTGCACAATAAGGATAAATAGTATTCATATTATATGTGGTTGATTGAACGAAGGAGTGATTGATTGAGTTAATGCTCTGCAAGGGAGATGAGTGGGTGGGTGAATTTATTGTAGGACTGCCCTGCCCCCATACACACATACGTGTACACACACATGTGCCCCCACACGT
This sequence comes from Eulemur rufifrons, assembly GCF_041146395.1. Lineage (NCBI taxonomy): Eukaryota > Metazoa > Chordata > Mammalia > Primates > Lemuridae > Eulemur > Eulemur rufifrons. Next base: position 39,327,810 of record NC_090991.1, on the reverse strand, counting down.
ACACATGTTAAGCTGATTCCCAGTACATCCTGTCTGCATATAGGCCACCTCCTTGTGTATGCACAAAGTCAGGGGCAGATAATCCAATCTGGGGATAATCCAGGCCCCCAGCTGGCATGACCCTCCTCCATGTCACCTCCCTGAGTCCTCCGTCTGCTCCAGCACCTTCGCAGGCCGCAGCCAGGAGCAAGACGATGAAATCTCAGTGTGTCAACACTGTTGCTGCCCGTTCCACAGGCTGATGAAAGATCAGAAACTATTGGGTAAAATCACGTTAGGGATTTTTTGTGGATTCCAGGTATCTGGGCTTATCCTTAAGTAGACAGTTAAGAGCTGTTTGTAGATTAAAAACACCCAGAATAGAGCTAGGAAAATCACCTACTAGGTAACCGGGGTTGGATCCTTGAGAATCATAGTTTGATAAGATAATGTCTTAAAATGATTCAAGATATGCAGAGCCTCCTCCTACTCCAAAAGCTTTTGAGAACGGGGAGGATGCAGATCTTTCAGGTTTTTGAGTGGTTCCCATCATCAAGAAGTCCTTTCTGCCATCTACCCTCCTTCCAGGCCTCTGCAGTTTTGGTCTGTTTCTCTTCTGCCTTCTTCATTTCAAATGAAAGGTAGAACAATGAGTCTTTCATTCTTTTCCCTCTAATGCTCTTTCCCCCCGAATATCTGGACCTGAACTAGCAATAGAAACAAAATGTGAACAATGTAAGTATTAATAATTTTAATATTTCTGGTAGCCACATTTTTTTAAAGGTTAAAAAGAAACATGTCGGGCTGGGCGAAGTGCTCATGCCTGTCAACCTAACACTCTGGGAGGCCCAGACAGGGGGATTGCTTGAGGCCAGGAGTTCGAGATCCCATCTCTACAAAAAATAGAAAAATTAACCAGGCATGGTGGTGTGTGCCTGTAGTCCCACCTACTTGGGAGGCTGAGGCAGGTGGATCACTTGAGCCCAGGAGTTCGAGCTATGATGACACCACTGTACTCTAGCCCGGGAGACGGAGCAAGATCCTGTTTCAAAAAAAAAAAAGAAAGAAAGAAAGAAAGAAACAGGTGAAATTAATTTAAAGTATTTTATTTAACTCAATATATTAAAAAAGTATCATTTCAACATGTATAATCAATATGAAAAATGTACTGAAGGGATATTTTACATTCCTTTTTTTTGTACTATGTCTCTGAAATCTGTGATGTATTTTACACTTGCAGCATATCTCAGTTCCGATCGGCCACCCTTCCCATGCTTGGTCTCAACCTCCCGACTGCCCTATTGGACAACACAGGTCTCCAGCTTGAGAGTGCTTTCGCTGACACCTGCCCTACACTCGCTCCCCGGGGATCCCCGGGGGTAGGAAGCAGAGAATGGGAATCTAGATATAGCTTGACTATCCCCAGGTGACAGTGGGAGGAACTGGAGGAGAGGAGTGGCAAACAAACTCTGGGAGTGTTCCAGGCCAGGTCATTATAGGGAAGGGAGGAACGAAACTGTGCTTATTAAACTTCAGACTCAGGCCTTTCCTCCTGGGCAGTAGGTAGGACCAAGAAATTGTGTCCAAGCCCACAATGCTCCAACTCCTTCATTAATCAGAATAGTTCATTCTGATTCCAAGTCATCTTCTTTCCCTCGCCTCCTCCAGGAAGCCTTCCTAGATAAACTCTCCAACCTTACTTGATAGCTCCTTTTTTTGTTTTGTTTTGTTTATTTGTTAGAATCTGTGAAGATAGCTCCCTTTCCTGAATGCTGTCAGCGTTTATAAACTAATACTACTTCTTCATTGAGATGACACCCCCACCCTCCAACTTTTGAGTTGACACCAGTGTTCCACAGATATGCGATGAGCACCTACCTGTGCCTGGGGATACAGCAGTGAGCAAAGTGAATAAGGCCATCCTCATAGAATGGATTACAGGCCAAGAAGGCAGACAGTAAGCAAACATAAAACAAAACAAACAAGGTCACTTCAGAGAGTGAGAACCATAGAAAGTGAACCAGAAAAAATCAGCTATTGTCTACTTAACCCCCTCACTTCACAGATGAGTAAACTGAGGCCAGGAGACCAGGAATGGCTTGTTCAAGGTCACAGAAGTTGGTGGCAGAGCCGAGTCTTACCCTTATGCTGCTGTGTGGGTTACTTTTTGGGATGCCGCCTGGCCTGAGTGATAGCTCTTTTCCTCCCCCATCAGGCTGGGAGAGTTCCAGAGAGTGAGTAAGCAGTTCTGCCTTCTCTCTCCCTAAGGATAAGGGAGGCATCTGGAACGAAAAGCAGTGGGTAATCTTATAAAAACAAACACAGGCAAAAGTACAAAACCTCACTTTCAACAGGCTTTTGAAACCCCGATGTCCCTCTACCCTCCTCCAAGGAAATTTTCACAAGATTTAATAGGAGGGGGTGGGAGATGCTAAAAAGATATGCCTTCCTGCTTCTCCACCTCCCCACCACTGCACAGAATACCCAGGCTTAGCCCTGGAGCCTGAATGAACCAAGCAGCGGTCAAGCCCCAAACAGTCCAGGGTGCCCAAAATATCTGACACTTCAGGCTTCTGGTTCCTGTTCCAGAAGTCCATGAGCTATATACAGTTTGTGGAGGTCCCACCAGAGGGGTCGGGGATCACCCTGGGGGAGGTCCAGGGCCTCTGCTGCCCTTCTTGGGGCTGAAGCTTCTTCCTTCTCCATGTTCCCTGCAGAGCATGCGTTCCTAGTCTCAGCCTCAGTCCCTCCCTGAGCCAGTCCCAGGAATCTATTTCAGGACTTGTTTCACCCACTCTGCCTGACGTCTGTGACAAGCTGGGTGCTAGGGAGTCCTCGCCATCTGCCCACCTCTGCCACCAGCCAGGAAGCCCCGAGTGGCGCTCAGTCCCCAGGCCCAGAAAGTGAGCCCAAGCTCACTCCCCATCCCTGTATATCTTCTGCCAACTTGCTGGTGATTTTATTTCTTGCCTCCCCAAAAGCAAGGACACTATAATGTCTACTCCACCAGATGCACACATCTCAGCTCGAAAAGGCCTTGAAATCTGGGGATGGAGGATGAGGAGGCGTGATTAAATCCCCCCCCCCAAACCTTCGCTACACAAACACATAAACTTTAGCAGCATCTATGAAAACTTTAAATACATATACCCTTTGACACAACAACGACACTTCTAGAAATTTGTCTTACAGGAAATCTTCCCCAAGTGTACAAAGCCATGTGTGCAAGGAGGGTCATGGCTGTGGATTCAATAGAGGATTTAATTAATAAATGATGCATATTCAGACAATGGAATCTCACGTGGTCATCAAAAAGAATGAGAAAAATCCATATGTCCTGGCATTGAATCATGTCCAAGACATAAATGAGAAAAGCAAAACTGTACAACAACATGTCCCATGGGTGTTATGTAGACATACCTTTTTTGTATATGCAGAGAAAAAATATCTGGAAGAATACATATAAAGCTGTTCACAATGGTTAGCTCTGAAGTTGAGATTATGGGGTTTGTCTATTTTCTGAGTTTATATTTCTTTCACAATAAAGATGTATTACTTTTGTAACAAGGTGGGGACAGTAAAATATTAAATTAAAAAAAAAAAGGAAGGAAGAATACAGAATATGGAATACCCTCTTCCAGCTCACCCAGGGGAGAAGGTCCCATGACATCCGCCCACAAACTCTCCAACAGATGGCCTTGGAAACGAAATGTGGCTACAGACTGCCCCCCTCTTCCAGCCTATTGCTGGCCTGGGCCTCCCTTGCTGCCTTCGCCCCCTCCCTTCGCACTGCCCACTGGCCCCCATTCAAACAGGCTTGTGTTAGGGAACAGGCTGTCCTGTGTGCTCCTCACACTTGGGAGGAACTCGGGGCTTCCCGGGCCCCAGTGGAGGTGTCCATCTCACTTGGAATGACACGTGGTCAGCATGGAAGGAGGGTGGGGACTTCTGGTTAGATTTGAGGCCAGAGCTCTGCTGGGCTTTAGAGATAAAGCTTCCACTCCCCAGGAAAGGGAGTGGAGGAGCAGGAAAGCTGGTCCTTAATCTAATCAAGGAGAGGGAAGAGGGAGGGAGAGAAGTCAGAGCTCTAAGATGCTGGACTGTCTCCTGCTTCCTGTTGCCTGCCTGAGAGTGCAAAGAGCCAGCCTGGGAGGAAGGCTCTGGATGCAACACTAAGTAGCTGTGTGTTCTTAGGCAAGTCACTGCCCCCTCTGGGCCTTAAGGACTTCTTTCCTTCCTCTTTCTTTTCTCTCTTCCTTGAGCCTATGCAGTAGAGGGTGGAAGGGAGAGGGCCTGGGAAAGCAGGGGACCACTGACATCTTTGCCCTCATGAGGAAGGGCCCCAAGAAGGGAAGGCTCCCATCTGGGTCTTACTTTCCAACCTGTGCAAGCAGAGGGGGTGGCTGGCAGGGCAAGGGCGGCTCAGAAGGAGGCCCCAACTCTGGGCCTATAGGTTTCTTTCTCTTCACTTCAGTTCACAGGCATCCAGCCACTGCTCCTGCCCCCGGGTAACCAGGGGCACCCACGTCAGGGTCTCAAAGAAGCTTTGCTTACTAGAGAAGCTGAGACAAGGGAACTACGACCTTGCCCTCAACCCCGATCCCATCCCCATTGCTTGCCCTTGGCCCTGAGTTCTAAATGCAGAATCCCTGGGCAGGACTGGAGAGTGGGAGGCCCTGTCTCCCCACCAATGCCCTGCAGAAAGGAAAGTGATCCCTTCCCTTCCAGCCTCCAGTCCCTTTGATGGGCCAAGGCAGGAGGATTATGCCAGAGCTCCCAACTCCCACCCATCTACAATTGGCGACTTTCCATTCATAACTTCCCAGTGCCCCCGCCCCACCCCACCTCCCCTACAGAGCACTGGCTTCCCCATCTCTATCTGTCTGCCACCAGTGCCCCCTTTCCTCCATGGCCACCAGCTGCAGAGTCAGGCCAGAGGGATTGGGGAAAAGCCTGGGACAGTCTCATGCCTCTTGTGGACCACAATCCCTGGCTGCCCTGGGGGCTGGGGCATGGGGGAGCAGAAGATGCCACTTCTAACCAGACAGGGAGGGACGGTGCTTCGCAAAACCAGAACCAGGTGCTGGCACCTTGGAGGCCCCTCTGCTAGAGGTGGGGTATCACCTCTGCACATCTTTCCCGCAAATCCAGAGACTTCAGTGCCTCACATGACCAAAAATGGAGAAAACATGTCTTTGGAGATGTTGGGACAATAGACCAGAATTGGGGTGGGGTAGGGTAGGGTGGGGAGGAGAGATCTCCCAATGGGACAGAGGGTCTTTCTGGCCAGGTCCTTCCCAGCCTGGACTGGGGCCTCAACCTGTTCCTGGGCTACAGGACTCTGCCCCAGAAGACTAGGAAAGATGAGTCACAGGTGTGTGTAGGGGCAGCCAGGTAGCACATGTCCCCAGCAGAACCAGCCCAGCAGCTCTGTGGAGCAGGCCCCAGTACTGACGCACATGTGGGCACCCTTCCGGATCAATGCACACCCACCCCCACCCTGCCAGCCACAGGGACAGGTGGGGGGAGGTAAATCAGAACTCTGGCGGCCCTGGGTAGGAAGCAACAAGTTCCTTAGGAAGCCTCCCCCAGAAGGAGGGTTGCCAGTACCTTCTCTCCCTCCCTTTTATCTGATTCCAGAGGGGACTCTGAGCCTGCTCTGGGGATTCTGTTTGTGCAAAGGGTGGGGGTGGGACTGGAGGGCAGGGGGACAGGAAAGAATTGTGCCTGGTTTTTTACTCACTACTCCCACCCAGAAAGATTAGGAGGACCTAATCATTATCAGACACAGCTGGCCCTGATGCTGGTGGGGAGGAGGCACCACTGAAAATTTAAGCAGGAGCACCCAGGGCCTTGCAGTGTTAGCATTTTATTCTTACGGTGGCTACTAACATTGGGGACCTATGTCTTCCCCTCCTGTCTCAGGGGCTGGATGTCCAGCAATCTTCACTGCCACCAAGCACAAACTACTACTACTGCCCCTCTCGTGAGAGTAGCTACCATTCCCAGAGCTGGAAGACTCAGGCTTAGTCACCAGGGCCAGGCTGGCTCAATCTAGCCCGGGCCTTCCCAGCACCAGCCGCTGCCATCACTGCCAGAGCCGCAGTCAGCAAGATTGAGCACACTGAGATGGCTTAAGGCCAAGGAGGAATTACTTTCCACTCTCACCACATCCTCATCAGACCAACCTGAGTACTGGGGAAATGGGAAGGATGGGCACAGAATGGCTCTTTGCTGGCTTACCAACATAGACCTGGGAGGTGTCTCCAGGGTCAAGGACCTAGGAGTAGCTCAGACCAGCAAAATTTGAAGTTAAATCTGCAAGGAGCAGCTGGTATCAGACGCAAGTCAGAGGATGAGGGGAGAGGAAGACAGTCAGAGAAAGGAGAAGTGACCCCCCTCTCCCCTAAAACTACAGAGATCAGGCAAAAGTTTGAAGGGTTTTCAACTCCCCCCTCATGATTTTCACTAGCCATTCCATAACACACAATCTAATTTTATGAGTGTTTGTTTTGCAGATTCAGCTTACAGATAAGTCTCTTCCCCATACCCCATACAGAAATCCTGCACTATCCTGGGGCAAGATAAGGAGAAAGGAAAATGCCAAACCAAGGTAAGAACTACAGAGTCATCAGTCTTTAATAACTTACAGGCAAAGGCTAAAAAACAGTTAATAATAATAATACAGAGGACACACAACTTATAAAAAGGGTCGTGGATCTACAAATGTAGGGAGGAGTCCTTGGCACTTTCACACAGACACAAAAATAAAAACTATTGTGACTGGCATCCCTAGAAAAGCAGCCTGGGGAGACTCCCCAGCTGGAGGAAGGGAGACAGTTCTCATTCATCCCAAATGCATTCTCCAAGCCACCTTCCATCCCCCTCCCCCAAACACATCCAATTAAAAAGCCAGAGAAGAAATACGAGAAACAGGGTCGAGGTAGAGTCACAGTTTACATTTAAGCCTCCACAGTCCTGCAGCCCCCACTTCTCCAAGGGGAGGATGAGGGAGAAACGTGCAAAGACATCCCATCTCCCATCTCCCTCCCCAGTGTGGCACCATAACAGGACCGCCCCCCCCCATTCTCCTCCATCCTTCATTGAAGTGGGCAGGTCCTGCATGCGGGGCTGACTGAGGCCACAGGCCCCACCCGGCTCTCCAAGTGTGCAGACCCCTACTAGGTGGGGAGGGGACATCCTCGGGTCACCGTCTCTTCTTGCCTGCCCGGGCCGCTTTCTTCCTCTTGATGATCATCTCGTACAGGCGCTCCAGGCCCGGCTGCAGACCCAGCCCGTCCACAGCGCTGCAGCCCTGCACGTGGGTGAGCGTGGCAGCAGCCAGCTCTCGCACTGCCAGCCTCTTCTCCACCTCAGCTGCGCTCAGGGCCCCGGGCTGGTCCTGCTTGTTGGCTAGCACCAGTACCGGCACACCCTGGTTGTCCGAGGCCCGGCTGATTCGGTGTAGCTCCACCTTGGCCTCTTCCAGCCTCTCGGCCTCGGCAGCATCCACCACAAACACCAGTCCATCTGTCCGGCGGGTGTAGGATCGCCACAGTGGCCGCAGCTTCTCCTGCCCCCCAACGTCCCACACTTGGAAGGTGATACCACGGGACCCCCCCAAGGGCACTCGGATCTTCTCAGTGTTGAACCCTTTGGTGGGGACACTCTGGACGAACTCCTTGAACTTGAGGCGGTAAAGGAGGGAGGTCTTTCCAGCGGAGTCCAGCCCAACGACTACAACGTGCAGCGCCTGGAAGTGGGGCAAGAAGGAGGCGGTGGGCGCCATCTCAGTCAAGTGATTCCCCATGGCAAGCCTCGGGGCTCCTAGCAGAGGCAGGGAGGAGGCCTTGAAATTGCAGGCCCCGGGAGCACAGCTGCGTTATCTGAACAGGGAAAGGTCAGGGGAGAAAAAAAACGACGTTTAACGACAAATACAAAATTTGCAACTTCTTGATCCTTTCCTAAATCAGCCACCCTCCTTTTCAGAATTCCTTTTTTTTTTTTTTTAAAGTAGCTGTAGGTGTAACAGAGGTGCTCCCGGCTCCTTGGGGCTCCTGAGCAGGGTGATGAGACCCAGAGAAATCTCCAGGTTCCGGGACACTCGGGTCAGGGGTGAGGGCTCGATCCATGCATCGTCGGCGACCTTCATCCCCCAGGCGAGAATCCTCGCAGGAAGGGGGAAGCCGGGCAGCGCCCCCAAAGTTAACAGGGTGCAGACACTGAGACCGGAGATTGAGTCCTGCTCCCACCGGCCCTCCACGTCCCCAAGCCGTTGACACTCCCCTCGTTACACCGCGACCCCCTCCCCACGGCCCCGCGACGCTCCCTTGCCCACCTTCCTCCGATCCGCGACACCGGCTTCCCAGGCCCTGCGCCGGGGCCGCCTCAGCACGGCCTCAAGAGCCCCTTTACCTTTCGCCAGCCGCGCTCAACCGGTGCCTTTCCCGGCCACCCACCGGAGCAGCCGCGCGAGCGTCCCCGCTGGCACCCAGCGCGCCGCCACCGCTGCCTCTGCGGCGCGGGCCTGGGGCTCGGCCATAAAAACCCGCGCGTGACGTCACGAGGCGCGGGCCAATCAGAGGCCCGCAGCGGCGGGGCGGAGCGGGCGGGGCGTGGAGGTCCGAGCGCTGCGGCGCGGGGCGCGAGGTGACGGATGCTTGCTCCGTCAGCGGCCGCTTTATTGGATCTGTTGGACCGTGCTCTAATGTTTGGAATTAAGCCTGGGATTAATCAGGAACGGAAGGTAGGAGGGGCAAAAGGAACGCGTGTGGCAGCGTTTGACTCGGAAGGAGAGGTATGAATACCTTCATACTCGCAACGCCACCGCATCCCCCTCCCGCAGGCGGAGATACGGCCCCACGTGAACGTTCCCTCCGCCAAATGGTCTGCCCAGAGATGCTGAGAAGTCTTTCTCCTTTATCTTTCCTAATTCAATTTTCAAACCAGTGTGAACCTGGAATCCCATAAAACAGCTGCTTCCCAGGGCTAAGCCCATTACCCCTATTGGGTCTCACCACAGCCTGTTAGGGACTGTTGTCTGTGTTGTACAGGTAGAGAGCTCCGAAGGGTTAAATGACTAGTCTGTGGTCAGACATAGCTGGCAGGTGGCTGAACAAGGATCTGTCTGAATCCATTGCCTGGGCCCCTCACCGCTTGGCTACCCATCCTCTCTCATCGGGGAATCTAGGGCTACCCATCCCCAGCAGGAAGCCCTCCATTGCTGGCCAGAGTTCGGGCCAGCAGCACTCCCCACAAGGCCCCTTTGTTAAAACAGATTGACAAAGACGAATTCTCTGTCACTGGACAGTGCATTTATTGACTTCGTTCATACTGTGCACTCTGCATGAGCCAGAGAGACTGTGGAGATAGAGTGTGTTTAGGCCACAGGGCCTGGCCTCAGAGCGCTTACACCCAAGAGAGGAGACTGAGCGCTGACAGGAAACGCTGTGACAGAACGGGACAGCGTACGTATTGGGCCTTTGTACATTGTGAGATAAGCACTTGTAGGACTTCAGAGAAAGGAGAGAGTGTCAGCTGGAAGCTTCTGGAAACGTTTCTAAAAGTTTATTAGCCGTATGTAGGACTGGTTAGGAGTGTGGACAGCCCTGAAGGGGAGGAGATGTCACAAAGGGGCAGTGTGACCAAAAGGACAACAGTGATCACCTGCAGAGAGGGAGGTAGAATTGGAGGGAGGAATCAAAGGAGGATGGAATTGTAACTCTAATATTTCTATTTTTGTCCAGAGGCTGGATTCTTTTATTTATTATATAATCCAATATTAACCTTTCTAAAGGCGTGTGTGTGAGACGGATTGGAAAAAGGGGAAGGGAAGTCATTGCCAGACAGCAGGGCCCAGCCCTTTCCTGCCCACCCGCCTCAATCAAGTGCTGATAAATAACCTTCCCATCTGTTTGGCACCAGCATGCCTTGCCAACACCTTCTTTCCCTCCCGGCTACAAACCAGCCACCTGGTTTCCCCAGCATCGCAGAGAGCCTCCCCGATTCTCTGAAGACCTTAGGAAATTAGACTAAGATCAAGACCTTAGGAAATTAGTTTGTTACACCCAAATTGGGGGGGTGGGCAGTGAGAGATTGCAGCAGCAGCTCAGGCACAGAAGTGGAGCTCAGCATGGTGGGGTTATAGAGCGGAAGACGAAGCAGACCCAGGGGTTGGGAACCACTACCCCTGTTGAGTGGCCACTGCATGCCAGGCTCTGGTCTAGGAACTTTGCATACTTGTCCTTTCTTAATACACAACTCAAGTCCATGAAGTAAGGATGGTTAGTGTAAAAAGAAGAAACTGGGGGTTGGGTGCGGTGGCTCACACCCATAATCCTAACACTCTGGGAGGCCGAGGCAGGAGGATCACTTGAGTTGAGGAGTTCAAGACCAGCCTGGGCAAGCGTGAGACCCCATCTCTACTAAAAATAGAAAAATTAGCTGAGTGCTGTGGCATGTGCCTGTAGTCCCAGCTTCTCAGGAGACTGAGGCAGGAGGATCACTTGAGCCCAGGAGTTGGAGATTACAGTGAGCTATGATGACGCCATTGCACTCTACCCAGGGTGACAGAGCAAGACTCTGTCTCAAAAAAAAAAAAGAAGAAGAAGAAGAAGAAGAAGAAACTGAAACTGAAACATAGAAAGAGTAGGTAATTTGTCCAGGGTCACCCAGCTAGAAATTGGCCAAACCTGACTTTAAACAACTTTTGTAAAGCTGTGAAACTGAAAAGACACAGAAACTAAAAACACACAGATTGTCTTATTTCTTCCACAATCTTTGAAGCTTTTTAGCATTTCTCCTATAATATCTCTTGGGATTCACACCCACGATAGAAATTGTCACTTATCTGATAAAGGAAATGAAACTGACAATCCCACCCCACCCTTCATCTTTCATGTTTTCCAGGGAAGGTGCTGATGAACAAATGGGAAAGAGGAGGTGGGGCAGGGGAGGGGTTAAAAACAAAGAGGGCCCAGCTTGTCTGGGTAGCACTAGGTTATGGGCCCTGCAGAGAACATTCGAACACTTTGAACAATCATATATGGAGTACCTGCTAGGTGCTAGACACGACTATAGGTTCTGAGGATACAGCCCTTCGTGAAATGGATAAGGACCAGCCCCCATGGAGTATACATTGTAATGGGGAGTGGGGAGAGACAAGCAGTGAATAAAGATAATTTCAGATGGTGATACAGGCTGTGAAGGAAAATATAGGGAGATGTGCTAGAGAGTGACTGGAGGGAGAACTTCTTTAGACTGGGAGATGAGTGTTCTGGAGGACTTCTCAAAGAGATGACATTAGGGTCAAAGTTTAAATGACAAGGAGTCAGGTAAGTGGTCCAGAGGGACAGACAAGCTGGGACAGACTAGTTCCTCTGGTTGTCTCCCCCACCACCTGGATCAGATTCTAGCTGCTTCTGTCATCCTTCTTCCTCAGAGCTGTCTCCCCAACTCGACTAAACCATCAGGGCAGGAGCTGGTTCTTCTCGTGTAGCTCCACAGTGCCCAGAGCCATGTCTGGCACACCACAGACAGTCAGGAGGTCTTGCAGGAATTAATGAACGCATGATGGAATGATTAAATATACTCAAGGGGTTCCATGAGTATGAGAACCAAACCTCCACCCTCAGCCTGGGAGTCTCCCAGTATGGGGTCCTTGGGTCCTTGGAGGTCCTATTGATACTGGGTTGGCCAAGAATGCATATAAAACCTGCACTTCTAGGCAGGGTCTGAGTAGTATAGACCTCTCAGGGCTATATCGGGGAGGAGGAACTTCTTGGAGGAGAAAAATGGGGTCCAGGGATAGAGGTGACACCAGAAAGGGAGGCCCCTCTCAAGGCCTAGGATGCTGAAACACTGGGCTGAGGGTCAGGGGTGAGGCCTGTCCCTCCCTAGTTGACTGACTTGGAAAAGTCACTTCCCTCATGGGAGCTTCAGCATGATATAGGAGGCTTAGATGATTCCAGATCCTTTCTCCCATAACAGTCCATGCTCTGGAGGAAAGGAGGGTAGGGGGATGGATGGAGCCCACCTAAGAAGTGGCTGAGGACATCTTTGTCTCTGTAGCATCTTAACCAAGTACATTTCTGAGTGAACGAACAAGGGAAGGAGAGAGTCTGCAGGAGTAGGGGAGGGGTGCCAAGGAGCAGTCAACAGCCTGCGAATCCCAAAGACCCATTTTTCAAATCGCAGTTCCGTGTCCTTGTGAATAAACTGGATAAAACACAACCTATCTGTAAGAATGAGTTTGGGAGAAAATATGTGTGAAAGGGCCACAGAGGTACGCTTCTCCCCAACCAGCAGCAACTCCGGCAACCATCCCAAAACCAAGTCCCAGGGCGGAGCCAAGGGCTGAAAATGAGCCGATGCTGCCCCCTCGTGGGGGCCTTTGTCATGACCTGATTTCTGAAGAAAAGTGGATGATTCTGGGGTAAAGTTATTCAGGTTCCTTTGCCTCCTTCTAGAATTTTCCTTTCAGACAGGGCCTTTCCTACACTTTGAGGTTGGAGATGGAAAATATACATTCTTCAAGTGTATTTTCCTGTGGGCTCTCGAGACTACTCAAAACCAGCTGCATCCCCCCACTGCATCCTTTTCAAGACCCACCACCTGTGAAGAAAACCACCTGTGAACCCTGACAAGATGATTGCTCTCATCCCTCCCATAACGTGGAGCCCACTCTGAGGTCTGGCACGGCTCAGAGCTCTAGGGTGACCAACTGTCCCAATGTGCATGTTCTTTTGGGGATTGTTGTTTGGGGGAACATCTTTTTTCTCTGAACATTTAATTAAATGTCTGATGTATTAAATAATATACAGAGAGAAAAAAAGTTTTTTGTTCTGTGCAAATTAAAGGACCCATGAAAACAAACACCCCCATAGTCTTTTTTTTTAAAAGAATGTCAATAGATAAGTCCAAATTCAGATAAACTATACTATACTATATTATACGGTAAATAGGGCATCTCAAGTTGTGTGGGGGAGGCAGGCTTCCTGGGCATGGAACCAGTACAGCTGCACAGAACCCTGTGCTCTGAAGAGCCCATACTTGGGGTTTCATGTACCTTTTAGAGAAGGCGATGGAAATAGCTGATGGGATAGAAGTAGAAGAGCTGCCATGGTTTCTTACCAGAATTGAATTAATGAAAAAACATCAAAGCTAAGGCAGAAGATTTATCACATTTTCATCATCAACTACAGGCTTCGAAAGGAGCCTGTGACACCACAGCAGTTCTCTGAAGACTCCTGGTATTTCCACCAGCAAGAGGCAGGTGGAATGAGGAGGAATCTGTCTAGATTGGCTTATTAAAAGTTAGCATTCGGCCAGGCGCGATGGCTCACACCTGTAATCCTAGCACTCTGGGAGGCTGAGGCAGATGGATCGTTTGAGCTCAGGAGTTCAAGACCAGCCTGAGACCCCCGTCTCTACTAAAAATAGAAAGAAATTAGCTGGACAACTAAAATTATATAGAAAAAATTAGCCAGGCATGGTGGCACATGCCTGTAGTCCCAGCTACTTGGGAGGCTGAGGCAGTGGGATTGCTTGAGCCCAGGAGTTTGAGGTTGCTGTGAGCTAGGCTGATGCCATGCACTCTAGCCCGGGCAACAGAGTGAAACTCTGTCTCAAAAAAAAAAAAAAGAAAGAAAAAAGAAAGAAAGAAAGAAAGAAGGAAAAGTTACCATTCTTCCAGTAGCCATCACAGTAAAAGTATGCGTGGATATTTATGTATTTATAAATCACGCACTCTGAGTTCACCAGCATTGTATAAAAGCCCTCCTATTTTCAGTTGTTAAATGTCAAACTTTTTGTTTAAAATGAGCTTTTTTTGGTTGATGTAATAATGGCAGGTAATGAATTTTAGTGTGGATTTTTCAACAATTTACCTTTAAGTGTGAAAAAAAATCCATATCAATAAACGGAGCCTTTTATTATAGTATTTCATGCGTGGTTTGTGAGAAACACTGTTATTTTATGTACTCCTCAGAAAGAAAGGAAGAAAAAAAGAAAAGAAAAGATGCTGCCACAGAAACAGCAGCAAGGCTTTCTTTTGGCATCAAATGTAAGATGCATCTTGGTTTCTGAGATATAATAGGAAAAAATGTGCATCTTCGAATGAATGAAATGAGGAACCATCATGGAATGTGGCCACCTAATCTAGTAGCTCTCAGCAGGAAGCCCGTGCTTTGCTCTCGATCTGTCAGTCACAGGGATGACCTTGAACTTTCCCTCTCCGGGTCTTAGTGGGCCAGGTAAGCGCAGAATGGGTGAATTCCTGTGGCTGCTCAGTGGCCTTGACACAACGAGAAGCGGGGGCTGCCTTTGCTGCTCTCTGCCGTCCCCTGCTGCCCGGAGCAGAGAATCAGGTGTTGGCTGAGCTGATGACACAGCGCCCCTAGGGGTGGCGAAGTGCCGGAAAAAGACAGGGCGATGACTTCCATCCCCTTAGGATCTTCAACATTGGACCAGGTTCCCCACATTCTGCCCTCAGCAACCAGGTTTTCAGCTTCTTGAATCAGCCCACCACACAGATGAGTCAGTCTCTTGGGAAGTTTGGTTAGCTCAAATCTTTTTCTGAATGAAGTTCAGTTTTCTCATCTGTTCAACGAGGATCATAAACTCTAACTCCCATACACCACTTTCCTCAAGGGTGTATGGGGAAAAGATCCCATTGATAATAAAGATACAAAACTGCCAGCCAGGAGTGAGGGTACCACTTATGCTTTGGTAGGAGGAAGAGGAGGAAGGCGGAGGATGTTGGGAAAGGAACCTAAGTTTCTCTTCTGTTTATAAAGTGGGATAAATAACATCTTGGATTTGGGATTGTGGAAAGGCCAAAAGAAAATGTAACTACTTGCTGGCACACAGTGGGAACTTAATACAGTACTTGGTGAAACCAAATGAGAACAAGATGGCCCGATGAACGTGGAAGTAAGTAGAGAGTAAATCGGTGAGGCCTGCAGGGTCATGATAATGACCACAAGCCCGAAGATTTGCTAATCATTTTCTATGTGGATGTCACATTATTTATTTCATTCTCATTGATTTATTTTTTTATTTTCATTTTTTTTGAGACAGAGTCTCACTCTGTTGCCCGGGCTAGAGTGCCCTGGCGTCAGCCTAGCTCACAGCAACCTCAAACTCCTGGGCTCAAGCAATCCTCCTGCCTCAGCCTCCCGAGTAGCTGGGACTACAGGCATGCACCACCATGCCCAGCTAATTTTTTTTCTATATATTTTTAGTTGTCCAGCTAATTTCTTTCTATTTTTTTAGTAGAGATGGGGTCTTGCTCTTGCTCAGGCTGATCTCGAACTCCTGACCTTGAGCGATCCTCCCGCCTCGGCCTCCCAGAGTGCTAGGATTACAGGCATGAGCCACCCCACCCAGCCATATTAATTCATTTATTCACCAAATATACACCCAGCAGTAAGTGCCAGGCACTGTTCTCGGTGCTAGAGATATAAAAGTGAACAAAACCGACAAAACATCCCTACTCTGGAGCTAACATTGTATTAGGTGAAAATACAATAAACGAATCTAGTATAAAACGTCAGATGATAAGTGCCATGGGGTAAGGGAAATCCAGGTGAGGGAGGACAGGGGCCCGATGTGGATGAGGGAAGATGAAGCTGAGGATTATATGCTGGATATTAGGATTCCCATCTTGCAGGAGAAGAGGGTAAGCTACAAAGAAGTGATGTGCCTAAGAGATTTCCCCTTGTCCTGGGTCCTTGAAGGTATACTGTATGCAAGGCATTTCTCAGGATCTCAAAAAATTATGTCTGATAATTTATTTTTCCTTTTTTTTTTATTATCCCATTATTCCCAGAATATTTTCCTTATTTTTTTTATTTCTTTTTTTTAATGTCTGTGTGATAATTTCTCATCTCATCTGCCATTCACAGCTAATACACGGAAGCCAGAGGAGTTAAGCAAGGAGTGCCAGTCCCACCCTAGGTCGCATGGCCATTCAGGGGCAGACAGGGGTTAGAATCCAGGTCTCCCGAGTCCGTGCTCTTCACCGCTGCAGTGGACAGCCTCGCTCCTGCCTCTCCGCAGACAGAAGACCCGCGACTCAGGCTCAACACTGTGTCTCCTCGTGGTGCCGGACACACTAAGGACAAATTCTTCTTCTCTAGAGGTGGATGGAGCGGCGGAGGAGATGGCGGGGCCAGGCACGTCGGTTCTTACCCTCCCTCTGCGCGGTCTCAGGCAGGCCGCTCAGCCGCTCAGCCGCTCAGCCTCACCGTCTCCGTCCGCAGGGTCACTGTGCAAGTCCGTAAGGAGGAGAGCACTCCGCGCAAAGCCCGGGTCCAACAACCACCGCTTCCCACCGCGGGGTCTCCAGGTGCCACAGCTGCTCAGGTGTTTCCGTTGCCCAGCCCCGACCTCTCCCCTCCCGGGGAGTCTGGTAGACGACGACGTCACGGTCGCCTCCTTGGCTCCGCTTCTGCTCCTTCTAGCCGACAAGGTAGGCACGGATGTTTCCACTACTCAGCGGGGAAATGTGCCCAAGTCCCCCGCCGGCAGGGCAGGGCAGGCCGGGGCAGGGCGGAGGCCCGACTTGTCGCTGCGGCCCGGAGGGGGGCGCTCGTCGGGTCCCGGCGCCGGCGCCGGGCTGGGTCCTCGGCCCAGGGCCAGCCGGCCGGCGGGGCCCTCCTGGGTTCGCAGACAGGACCCGACCGACGGCTTCCTTCAGAAGCGCTCGGGCCGCCCTCCACCGCCGCCCTTCCGCGGGGCGCTCCCGGTGGGTGGCGTGGAGGGGCAGGGGCGGGCGCCGCTCCCGCCCGGCTTCTCCAAGCCAGGAGCCGAGCCCCAGGCCGGGAAGCGGAGCGCCGCAGCCACGCCGACGCGCGCCGGAGTGGGCGGGCCATGCAAATGCGAACGGCGCTCCCGCCACGGTGCAGACAGAGATGTAAGGATTCGCGGGAGAACGTAGACGACGCACAAATGTGCGGAATAGCCTGGTGTTTTCCATGGGCGCGCGGAGAGAGGCAGGGGGAGGTGGGTCGCGCGAGCCGCGGCTCGCCGTGAGTGTAATGTGGGCGGTAGCAGGGCGCTGCCGGCGAGGCGGGGTCGGTCGGCATCGCTTCTCGGCCTTTTGGCTAAGATCAAGTGTAGTATCTGTTCTTATCAGTTTAATATCTGATACGTCCTCTATCCGAGGACAATATATTAAATGGATTTTTGGAGCAGGGAGATGGAATAGGAGCTTGCTTCGTCCACTCCACGCATCGACCTGGTATTGCAGTACTTCCAGGAACGGTGCACCCCCTCGGGGGTTCAAAATGTTTGGTGTTTAACGGTAGAAAACGTTCTTCAGCTTGGTGTCTTTGTGGCAGTTAGTTTTCTTGTTGTTGTTCTTGGCGACAAGAAACTTGTAGTTTTTGTTGTTTTTCGAGTGCTTCTTTACGGTTCTTTTTGCGCGAGTTGAGGGGCGTGGCTGTGCCGAGATTTTGTGACTGACGAGACGCAGTAAATGTCTACACCCTTAGTACTCAGCTATGTTTTCTTTTCTGTGGGGAACGTACACTACCTCTTCAGTAATGGATGCACCTTTTGCCACTCTCCCCCTGTACCACAGCGGGATAGTTCGCTTGTGGTTTCACGGGGGCGGAGGGGGGACACGGCCGCGAGTTAAGTAGTGGGGGGTCCAGTTTCTCAACTGGGCGCCTCACCCGTTCCTTCCACATAGTGTGCGCATGCCAGCGCAGACACAAGGACTCATCCTGTCACTCTATGGCCCTGGACGCCAGTCATCACAGACAAGTCCAGGCCTCCCTCTCCCCTCTCGCTGCTCCCCATCCCCTGAAACTCTCAGTCATCTATCAAAGCTCTCATACATTTAAATGCCGCCTCTTCTCTGACGGTTTTCTTCCTTCACCTGCTTTGACCTCGCCTTCTGGCCGCTGGCTGTTTTCTCTTCCCCACCCTTCGGTCCTGCTGCTGGCCCTGTGGACAGGGGTAGACAAGCTGTTCCCCTTGTCCTTGTTGCTGCTTCCAGAACATTCTCCCTCAGCTGATCTTGAAATCCCTGCAGCTCTGCGTCTTCCGACCACCTTCCTATAAATAATACTATGCTTCCCGATAAAGCCATCTAGTAACCCCACCCCAAGTCGTGCCTTGAAGGTTTCACCTTCTGGCTCATGCTTGCTCTCTGGAACACGACTTTAGTCATTACTGGCAGTGATCCTATGTGGGGCGCTGGGGTGGGGAGTGGGGGATGGCTCTCTACTGGGGACCGCTAAGATCTAAACCTAATGCAGGGGGAAATAAATCATTTCTTTGATTGTGATCCACCATTAGTAGATTTTGACCTTTCCACCAAAATCCCAATGGTGGTTCCAAATCAGGGGTGAAGAAGAGGGGCCCATGGGGGCCGAGGTCCTCCATACCAGGTCTCTATTAAGATCCATGAGGTTGCAGTTCCCTTGTCTCAACCTACAGCAGGAGGCTTCTGCCCGGGCAAACGGTATAATGAGGGACGGTTCCTGGCGGTGTTAGTTAGGTCCGGAGCCCAGAGGGAGACACACAAAGCCTCAGGTGTGGCAAAACGCTGTTTATTTGAACATCTGGGTGCAGATGGGTGGAGGCCGAAAAGAGGGTCCACGCGAGGAAGGGGAGAGCCTTCAGTTTTATAGAGGGTTTTTCAGGGGGGCGTAGAGTAACTGGGCCAGAACAGCCACTGTAATGAATTCTCATCAAACAGCTAGTTGCTGGGACCCCTGTGTCAGTCACATCCTGCAACTTTAGTGCCATCCTTATCAGGAGGGATAAGGAATAGCGAGTTCCCCTCTGGCATTCCATTCCTCTATCTCCCTAGGGGGTCTGGCAAAGCCTACATGCCTAATAGGTGGACATACACAAGGTAGATGTATTCAAGAGCTGGCAACCTGGAGATGGCAGACTCGTGTCAAAAAGGCCATCTCAAATGCCTGAGGGATTTTAAAGGGGAAGCAGTTGTGGCAAGTTGTGTGCCTATGCGCAGGTGGAGTCATCTCGAGTAGTGGCCGTGTGGTGGTCTGGCTGGCGTAGCCAGACTGCATCAGAGTAGCTAACTTCTCATCATTTTCCTCCAGGGTGAGGTGGGAGGTGGGGGAGTCCTGCAATCTTGGCTTCAGTTGGCTGGTCCAGGCCAGTTCCCGGGAATCCTTAAGCAAGCACACAATTAGGCATTGAAAAAGGAAGTTAGGCCGGGGACGGTTGCTCACCCTAGCACTCTGGGAAGCCGAGGCAGTCAGGAGCTCAAGACCAGCCTGAGCAAGATTGAGACCCTGTGTCTACTAAAAATAAAAAAAATTAGCCAGGCGTGGTGGTACATGTTATAGCCTAAGATGCGAGAAATGACCACCTAAAGACCGAATTGAGCCAAATTAGGAGTCTTTATTAGCTGGCCAGCGACCACTCCCTGTCCTGGGAAAGTCCAGAGACAGAGAATGGCCCCGATCTTAAAGTGAGCAGGGGTTATATACCTTCACCACTAACAATACTAACAATACACATACGGCTAAAAACATGTTGATTACAATAATTCATAAGCAAGCAAACTTACAGAAGCAAATAGCATCCGTTAAATCAAGGAACATTTCCTTGAGGAACATCTAAGGAACATGTTTCCAAGGAACTGCCAAGTGTAGTACAATGTAACTATACACACCTAATGATTTTTTTTTTTTTTTTTTTTTTTTGAGACAGAGTCTCACTCTGTTGCCCAGGCTAGAGTGAGTGCCGTGGCGTCAGCCTAGCTCACAGCAACCTCAAACTCCTGAGCTCAAGTGATCCTCCTGTCTCAGCCTCCCGAGTAGCTGGGACTACAGGCATGCACCACCATGCCCGGCTAATTTTTTCTATATATATTTTTAGCTGTCCATATAATTTCTTTCTATTTTTAGTAGAGATGGGGTCTCGCTCTTGCTCAGGCTGGTCTCGAACTCCTGAGCTCAAAAGATCTGCCCACCTCGGCCTCCCAGAGTGCTAGGATTACAGGCGTGAGCCACCTCGCCCGGCCCACACCTAATGATTTTAAACAATCACTTACAAGTTAATCACTGTATAATTTTTTTTTCTGTTATTCATGTATTTTTTTTTTTTAACTTTACACAACAGTGAGTCCGTACACAAGATGGCTGCACTAGCCTGCATACAAGATGGCTTCACTGTGGCTCACAGAGCTATACTGATTACTGTGCCTCATCACAGTGCACACCTGTAGTCCCAGCTACTTGGGAGGCTGAAGCAGTAGGATCTCTTGAGCCCAGGAGTTTGAGGTTGCTGTGAGCTAGGCTGACGCCACGGCACTCTAGCCTGGGCAACAGAGCGAGACTCTGTCTCTAAAAAAAAAAAGAAAGAAAGAAAGAAGCCAGAAAAAACCCACAAAGTTATTAGTTAGTTTTAAGATGGAGTGACTGTTACATCATGAGCTTGCCCAGATGTTGGGCAGAAGGGAGGAAAGATGGCTCAGGCTTAAAAGCTCTCAGCAGTCAAACATCAAAAATGAAGTCAGGAAAATACTGCATGATCTCACTTGCATGTGGAATCTTTTAAAAAAAATTTAAAAGGTCAAATATACAGAGATAGAGAGTAACACAGTGGTTACCCTGGGCGGGGGTGGGGGGGTGGGGAGGGAGGAAACGGAGAGATGTAGGTCAGAGGGTACGAAGTAGCGGATAGGTACAATGAACAAATCCAGAGATCGTGAGGACTGTAGTTAATAAAATTGTATTGTGTTAGGGATTTTTGTTGATTTTATGACTGTGCCTGTGCATAGCGACTGCACTCCGGCCTGGGCAACATAGTGAGATCATGTCAATAGATAAATAAATAAATGAATAAATTTTTAAAATCTGAAAAGATCTGGAACCCGAAATACATCTGGCCCTAAGGATCCAGCATGGGAGTGAGGGAGGAGAGCCGTGAGACCTCAGAGTGCCCGAAACCAAGGAAAGAGAAGATTTCGGGAAGGAAACTTCAGGGGCCCTCAGCTCTGGGGGCTGAGAGGAAAGAGGGTACTAGCCAGGGGATGGGGTTACAAAAGGCATGTCCAGGGAGTGGCTAGGAGAGGGACTGGTTGGGTCCACCCGGCTTCACCTCTGCCCCACAACCCTCTCCCTCCTCACAGTCTGGCTTTTGGTCTTAGCGCTCCATGGGCACTGCTCCCTCAAGGTCAGAGTACCTCCCAGTTGTCAATCCCAGGGGACCTGGAGTGGAGGACACTGCTCTCCCCAGCTGGCAGGGGACCCGGCAGCCTTCTGGTGCCTGAAGACCGAAAACCTTAGGAGCACCTGGCGCTGGCAGCCTTGGCATGAGCAGGGCAGCCAGAGGAGGAATGGAGGAGCATGACAGGTGTTCCTCGCTGACCACCGGGACGAGGTCATGTTCACCTGTGTGGCCCCAGGACCTACACCGTGACGGTAGGGGCACAAAGGTGAGTACAGAATCAAAACGTTTAAAAAAACAGCCAGGATATCAGAAGATTTTTTTTTTTTTTTTTTAAGGAAAAGTTCAGAAATAGACCTAAACGCATATGAAGGATTTTATTATATGATAAAGGTGGCGGTATCTCAAGCTGCTGAGAAGATGGGCTATAGCCCATGCTGGGGCAAGTGGGTAGCCATCTAGAAAAAATATAGTTGGATCTATGCCTGAAATCATACACTAGGACAAGCAGGTTAGAGATGTAAATGCTGATGGATGGATGGATGGGTGGATGGATAGATAGATAGATTCAAAGGGCAGGGGGAAAAGGATCTGAGCAGTCAGCTCAGAGAAAAGAAAATAGTGGATCTTAGGCATATAAAAAGGCCTGACATGGTGGCTCACACCCAGCACTTTGGGAGGTAGAGGAGGGAGGATCCCCCGAGGCCAGGAGTTTGAGGCTGCAGTGAGCTATGAGCATGGCACTGCACTCCAGCCAGGGCAGCAGAGCGGGAGGCCCTGTCTCTAAAAAAAAAAAAAAAAACAAAAAGTGCACAACCTTACTGCCATAAGAGATACCATCACTTATTATGCAAAAGTTTGATAACGTGATGATTGGGCAAGGCTATAGAAAACAGGCACTGGTTGGGAATGCCAGCTGTGCTCTTCAAGTCATTGTCACTGGCTCTTAATTCCCAACTGCCTCACAGAGAGGTAGTGGGGAGCATGATTTAGCAGCGCCATAGTGAGGGTACAGGACACTGGGACAAGGGATCACCAGGCGGCCATGCCCTGGTGCTGGCAGAACTTTTGCAAACTCTTTGTTCTGTGAACGTTGAGGTGAGCTGGCCGAGGGGGACTGACTCACAGTCACCCAACTCACAAGAGGCCGGTGCATGAACTAGAATCCTAAATCGGTAATTTGCAATGGAAGATGTTCCTTTGCCATGACAGAACATGCATGTCTGCAATTTGGGGAACCTGGTTCTGAAGCTAGGATATTAGGATTTCCATCTTGCAGGGGAAGAGGGTAAACTACAGAGAAGTGACGTGCCTAAGAGATTTCCCCTTGTCCTGGATCCTTGAAGGTATACTGTATGCAAGGCATTTCTCGGGGATCTCAAAAAGTTATGTCTGATCCTTTCTCTTTTTCTTTCTTTCTTTTTTTTTTTATTATTATCCCATTATTCCTAGAATTTTTTTCTTCTTTCTTCTTTTCTTTTTTAATGTCTGTGTGATAATTTCTCGTCTCATCTGCCATTCACAGCTAATACACGGAAGCCAGAGGAGTTAAGCAAGGAGTGCCATCCCACCCTAGGTCGCATGGCCATTCAGGGGCAGACAGGGGTTAGAATCCAGGTCTCCCGAGTCCGTGCTCTTCACCGCTGCAGTGGACAGCCTCGCTCCTGCCTCTCCGCAGACAGAAGACCCGCGACTCAGGCTCAACACTGTGTCTCCTCGTGGTGCCGGACACACTAAGAACAAATTCTTCTTCTCTAGAGGTGGATGGAGCAGCGGAGGAGATGGCGGGGCCAGGCACGTCGGTTCTTACCCTCCGTCTGCGCGGTCTCAGGCAGGCCGCTCAGCCGCTCAGCCTCACCGTCTCCGTCCGCAGGGTCACTGTGCAAGTCCGTAAGGAGGAGAGCACTCCGCGCAAAGCCCGGGCCCAACAACCACCGCTTCCCACCGCGGGGTCTCCAGGTGCCACAGCTGCTCAGGTGTTTCCGTTGCCCAGCCCCGACCTCTCCCGGGGAGTCTGGTCGGACACCGGGAGTCCACACCACAGTGTAGACGACGACGTCACGGTCGCCTCCTTGGCTCCGCTTCTGCTCCTTCTAGCCGACAAGGTAGGCACGGATGTTTCCACTACTCAGCGGGGAAATGTGCCCAAGTCCCCCGCCGGCAGGGCAGGGCAGGCCGGGGCAGGGCGGAGGCCCGACTTGTCGCTGCGGCCCGGAGGGGGGCGCTCGTCGGGTCCCGGCGCCGGCGCCGGGCTGGGTCCTCGGCCCAGGGCCAGCCGGCCGGCGGGGCCCTCCTGGGTTCGCAGACAGGACCCGACCGACGGCTTCCTTCAGAAGCGCTCGGGCCGCCCTCCACCGCCGCCCTTCCGCGGGGCGCTCCCGGTGGGTGGCGTGGAGGGGCAGGGGCGGGCGCCGCTCCCGCCCGGCTTCTCCAAGCCAGGAGCCGAGCCCCAGGCCGGGAAGCGGAGCGCCGCAGCCACGCCGACGCGCGCCGGAGTGGGCGGGCCATGCAAATGCGAACGGCGCTCCCGCCACGGTGCAGACAGAGATGTAAGGATTCGCGGGAGAACGTAGACGACGCACAAATGTGCGGAATAGCCTGGTGTTTTCCATGGGCGCGCGGAGAGAGGCAGGGGGAGGTGGGTCGCGCGAGCCGCGGCTCGCCGTGAGTGTAATGTGGGCGGTAGCAGGGCGCTGCCGGCGAGGCGGGGTCGGTCGGCATCGCTTCTCGGCCTTTTGGCTAAGATCAAGTGTAGTATCTGTTCTTATCAGTTTAATATCTGATACGTCCTCTATCCGAGGACAATATATTAAATGGATTTTTGGAGCAGGGAGATGGAATAGGAGCTTGCTTCGTCCACTCCACGCATCGACCTGGTATTGCAGTACTTCCAGGAACGGTGCACCCCCTCGGGGGTTCAATAATGCTTGTTCTTAATAACAGATCACGAGGTCTTAACGGCTGAAGTTTTGCTCTGCGGATGGGGGAGGTCTTGTTTTACTTTTTTTCGCTCGTCTGTGTGTGTGTGTGTGTGTGTGTGTGTGTGTTTCTGTGTCTGTGTCTGTGTCAGGAGTCATCTGCCAAAGCTTCCTCATACATTTACCGCCTCTTTTCCGACGGTTTTCTTCCTTCGCTTGCTTTGACCTCGCCTTCTGGCCGCTGGCTATTTTCTCTTCCCCTCCCTTCGTGCTGCTGGGCCTGTGGATAGGGGTAGACAAGGTGTTCCCCTATGTCCTTGTTGCTGGCAGGACATTCTCCCTCAATGATCTTAAAACCCCTGCAGCTCTGCATCTTCTGACCGCCTTACTATAAATACTGCTTCCTGATAAAGCCATCTAGTAACCCCACCCCAATTCATGCCTTCAAGGTTTCAGCTTCTGGCTCATGCTTGCTTTCTGGAACACTACTTTAGTCATTACTGGCAGTGATTTCAACTTCTATATGGATGATCCTAGTTGGGGTCGTGGGGGAGGGGGTGGCTCTCTACTGGGGACCGCGAAGATCTAAACCTAATGCAGGGGGAAATAAATCATTTCTTTGATTGTGATCCACCATTAGTACCAGATTTTGACCTTTCCACCAAAATCCCAATGGTGGTTACAAATCAGGGGTGGAGAAGAAGAAGGGCCCATGGGGGCCGAGGTCCTCCATACCAGGTCTCTATTAAGATCGTGAGGTTGCAGTTCCCTTGTCTCAACCTATGGCAGTAGGCTTCTGCCTGGGCAGACGCTATAATGAGGAACAGTTTCCGGTAGAAATACACAAGGTAGACGCACATGTGAAGAAATGGGCACTACCTCTCGTTCGGCCTCCAGTTTTTAGGACTTAAATCCCATCCACTGGGTTTAGTCTTAGCCCTAAGACTCTCTCTTTCCGGACCCCTACCATCCGAAACAAATGACAGGCACCCGAGGTCATACTTACAAAAGTCTTCCCTGATGGGGAAGGAAGACACGCTCTTCTGCGTCTATAGCACTGCATGTCAACCTTGGCAGTGGTAAGTCAGAACCACCTGATGGCTGGGTTGCATCCTGCTGACGCCCCATGCTCACCAGACAGCAATTGAATTAGAATCTTTGGGGCAGGCTCCAGGCTGTTGTACTTCAAAGCTCCCCAAGTGATTGGGTGGCTCGGTGTGTGCGTCCAGAAACACCCCTTCGAATGTCCAGTGAAGACGCCGGTCCACTCGGTCTGAAACAATGAATTTTCCAAGACAGTGAAAGCGTTCCACGGTGGGCTCTCGGTAACCAGCGTGCGAACGAGGGAATGGCAAATCCCCTGGTTTTGTCAGACAGGAGGCCACCTGGTCTAGCGGGGAGGCCTTCCGATCCAGATTGAGACATGTCGAGGGCCAGTTCCCTGCCTTCTATGTGGTGGCCACTCTGCAGAACCGCAGAAGTTTAATTTGGCTATTACAGAGACTGGTGACACCACACAGGCACCAAGAGGGAACGAAAAGGCCTGTAACTCACGTAACAAGGCTTTCCTGGGAGAGCAGAGTGGCTCCCAGGCAGGTTGGAAAATGGCTTGAGAGCAAGGAAAAGAGACTGGATTGGTGGTTTTTATGGTGGTGTTGGGGCGTGGCGGGACTGAGGGTTCCCGAGGGCGGGGGCAGGCGCGTGATTGGCAGGTGCCAATGGAGGGCGCACTTGGGCTTTGTTAGCTTGCCCAGATGTTGGGCAGGAGGGGAAGTAGGATGGCCGAGGCTTAAAATTAGCTGTCAGCAGTCAAACGCCAAAAATGAAGTCAGGAAAATATTGCATGATCTCACTTGGACGTGGAGTCTTAAAAAAAAAAAAGAAAGAAAAGAAAAGAAAATGAAGCATTTATTCAGGGCAACTTGAATCCATGCTCCTGGGCAGGGGGGAATATTATTACATATAATTTTAAAAATTATAAATAAAAATAAAATGTTTAAGAAGATCAAATGTACAGAGATAGGAAACCAAAGAGTGGTTCTCATGGCCGGGGTGGGGGCGGGGTTTGGAAAGGCGGAGATGCAGGTCAGAGGATACAAAGTAGCAGATACGTAGGATGAACAAATCCAAGGATCTCATGTACAACATGAGGACTACAGTTCATAAAATTGTATGAGGGATTTTTGTTGCATAAG
The DNA here is from genome assembly GCF_041146395.1 of Eulemur rufifrons. NCBI lineage: Eukaryota > Metazoa > Chordata > Mammalia > Primates > Lemuridae > Eulemur > Eulemur rufifrons. Next base: position 39,301,562 of record NC_090991.1, on the reverse strand, counting down.
TAGATTTTAGCTGCTCTTGTCACACACAGAAAAGTAACTATGTGAGATGACAGAAATGTTATTCTGCTTCACCATAGTAACCATTTTACTATCTAGGTGCATCCCATAACATCATGTTGTAAATCTCAGATATACACAGTGATATTGGAAAAAAAGGACTATTTGCATAGTTTTCCCCATTCCCACTTCTGTCAATATCTTCCTGTCTCTAGCTTCTCTAATGTACGCACATATAATTGCACGCAGTTATAACATCCCGTTAAGCTAAATCACTAGGTCTCAACATTTACTCACTAGGACAAAGCCAAAGGCCATTACGTGTTCCCAGGATATCCGGCTCTTTGAGACAGACACATATAAGGTATATAAGGACTCCTCAGGTAAGGCTTCCTGGTCGTGAGGGCTCTGAGACAGTCGTGTGCTTGGTCCGTCTCCTCACGTTAGTAGACCCCTACTTTAGGGTGGTAGGCAAGCTTTCTGAAAGGGTAGCTCAGACCCCGATGCCGATGCCCTGAATAATCCTCCTAAAAGGATAACCGGGATGGTGACAATGTTCAAGCATTAAGCAGGCCTACGTCCTCAAGAACCATTATATTTTTCATTTTACAATCCCAACTTTTGAGATCAGCAGGAAGGGTCGATATAGCTGTCCGTAGTGGTGAAGAAAGGGTGGTAATCTTGAAATAATTCACTTATTTAACAACGTCTACCACTATCTAGTGGGTTCCGAGTATCCTTTCGTGTAGCATGTACTGGTGGCTGCCCACAGCTCTTTGGTTTACCACTCTACTGGGAATGATTGATCTGAATAGTTTCTTTGTCATTAAAGCGGTTAGGAAAGATTTAGAGGTTTAAAACTTTTTAGTCCATAAGATGTTACACAGTGGCTGAATCATCCCCTGAACTGCTGTGAAAATGAGATTTCAAAAACCAAGAAGTGGCCTGGCCGGGCGCGGTGGCTCACGCCTGTAATCCTAGCACTCTGGGAGGCCGAGGCAGGAGGATCGCTTGAGGTCAGGAGTTCGAGACCAGCCTGAGCAAGAGTCAGACACACACCGCCTCCCCCCCGCCCCCCATCTCTGCTAAAATAGAAAAAAATTAGCCGGGCGTGGGTGGCGCCTCTTGTAGTCCCAGCTGCTCGGGAGGTTGAGGCGCGGAGGATCGCTTGAGCCCAGGAGTTTGAGGTTGCTGTGAGCTAGGCTGAGGACGCCAAGGCACTCTGGCCCAGACAACAGAGCGAGAGTCTGTCTAAAAAAAAAAAAAAAAAAAATTCTGGCCACTTCTCACCCGGTACACTGCTACCACCCGGGCCCAGGCCCGCAGGATCTCTTTCCTGGGAGAACGATGCAGTGTTTTCCTCGCTGGTCTTCCCGCTTCTCTGCCCTCGGCCGGGCCCGGTCAGGCTGGTCGGAGTGCTCTTGTGAACATGTAAGTCACGGTGGGTCTTACCGGGCCACTCCCCTACGCAGAACCCTTCCTCGGCTGGCCTTCTCCCGCAGGAGGGGAGTCCACAGGGCCCTGCCCGATCGATCCTCCTTCCTCTCCCCCTTATCTCTCTGACCTCGCCGCCTCCTCCTCCCTCTCTTCCAGTTCAAATCTCACCATCTCAGTGTACCTGTCCCTAACTAATCAAGATACCCACAACCATAAGACTTTCTCACATTATCATGTTATTTTCTTTGCAGCTCTTTTCGCTCTTGAGTGCTATGTTAATTTAATTTATTGCTTGCTTGTTTGGTATCTATTTCTACCCCCATCAGAATGTGAACTTCTTTTTTTTTTTTTTTTTTTTTGAGACAGAGTCTCACTCTGTTGCCCGGGCTAGAGTGAGTGCCGTGGCGTCAGCCTAGCTCACAGCAACCTCAGACTCCTGGGCTTAAGTGATCCTACTGCCTCAGCCTCCCAAGTAGCTGGGACTACAGGCATGCGCCACCATGCCCGGCTAATTTTTTCTATATATATATTTTTACTTGGCCAGATAATTTCTTTCTATTTTTAGTAGAGACGAGGTCTCGCTCTTGCTCAGGCTGGTCTCGAACTCCTGATCTCGAGCGATCCACCCGCCTCGGCCTCCCAGAGTGCTAGGATTACAGGCGTGAGCCACCGCGCCCGGCCCAGAATGTGAACTTCTTGAGAGCAAGGCCTCCCCTGTGCCTGGAAGAATGTGTTTGGCACATAATAGGAGCTCCATGAATATTTTTGAAATGAATAAATGAAATTTTTCATCTAACTTTAACATCATATTGTGAATATTTTCCCACAGTTTTAAATATTCAGAACAAGGGGTGTGAACTCTTGATCCACAGTCCAGATCTGGCCTAAAGATACATTTTATTTGGCTTATTACATAATGTTGTCTGAGCTGTAACTTACAGTCAAGTGCACATATCTTAAGCATACAACTTGAATTGAGCTAATGTGAATACCAGTGTAACCGTCTCCCAGATCAACATGTAGGACATTTCTGGTACCCAAGAAGGTGCTCTCAGATCTCTCTCCAGCCATTCTCCCTCCCACAGGATAACTTGCTTACAGATAATTTTTTAAAATCAGCTTCTAACATTTAAAACTTGGGAGACTTCACATAAAATCCAGAGTTCCCACATCTCTTACAAAATTCAAAGATCTGTCAACACAGGACCTGCTTTCTCTTTGGCCACAGTTTGTGGTAGCTATCCGAACAGTTGGCATGTGTTCCCCAGTTTGCCTGCAGTCTTCACCCCCCCTTCCTTCTGTCCATGACCTTGAAATTAATTGCCAGTTGCCATAATTTCATTTGAATTGTTTTTCTTATGATGGAGAAATATTTCTCTTCCAATGTCTCTATAAAAAAGTAAAAACATGAATGGTAGACAGAAAAGGTGTCTTATACATGGTCCACTTCATTCATTTGTATTTCTGGCCTTTTAGGTGTGTGTTAGGCACCCTAATTCTACATAATTGTGTTTAAAGTATGCGCAGTGTTCTGTTGTATGTATCATTTATTTACCCAGTCTTCTGCTGTAGAACATATAAGTTATTTCTGTTTTTTTTTATATTATAAAGAATGATTTACAGATTAATCTTTATGCACATCATGATTTTATTAGGATAACATTTTAGAAGTGGAATTTCTGGATCAAAACAGTTTTATTTTTAAGATTTTTGGCCGGGCGAGGTGGCTCACGCCTGTAATCCTAGCACTCTGGGAGGCCGAGGCGGGTGGATCGCTCGAGGTCAGGAGTTCGAGACCGAGTTCGAGCAAGAGTGAGACCCCGTCTCTACTAAAAATAGAAAGAAATTATATGGACAACTAAAATATATATATACAAAAAATTAGTCGGGCATGGTGGCGCATGCCTGTAGTCCCAGCTACTCGGGAGGCTGAGGCAGTAGGATCGCTTAAGCCCAGGAGTCTGAGGTTGCTGTGAGCTAGGCTGACGCCACGGCACTCACTCTAGCCCGGGCAACAGAGTGAGACTCTGTCTCAAAAAAAAAAAAAAAAAAAAAAGATTTTTGATGCATATTGCCAAATTGCCTGGTTGTAGTATGAGTTGATATAATCTGGAGATCGTTGTGTAATATGGAGTATTCATTTCCCTACATCTGTGCCTACATCTCCTCCCCCTACTCCCCCCCTCGCCCCTCGCCCCGCCGGGGCCAGTCGGGACTCCCTCCCACGCGGTTCCTTGGGGCCCACGCTGGGGCGTGTGAGCTGGCGGTTCCCTCTGCCTTTCCAGGCTCCTGCCCCCCTCCCCGCGCAGAGGCGGACTGACAGCGCAGCCGAGGAAGCTCACTTTCCAAGGGCCCCTTTTCCCGGGAGTCTGTCCACCCCTTGAACCTGCCAGAGCGTGCCTTCCCCGGGGACTCTCCTCTGGGGACGCCCTCACCCCCACCCCCCCCAAAGTCGTTGATCTCGTCTCTTCAAAAACTCCTCGGGCAAGACGGTTGGGAAACGGATAAGCAGGATGGAGACGTCAGTATCGGTGTCTGGGTCTGTGCGCGCGTACCCATTAATATAATAAAGCAGGGACAGTAGGCTGACGTTAGGTGGCGGGTATACGGCTGTTCACCGTACCGTTCTGTCAACGTGTGTTTGAAAAAAAATTTTTTTTAAATGTTGGAAGGGAAAACCTCATAGAGCTCTCTTTTTTTGCTCTGAGCTTTTCCTCCCTCAAGGCGATGAGGCTGGAGGCACCTTCCCGCGAAGCCTGCGTTTTACCCGCGCTCGGCTGAGAGCGGGCGCGGCGCGAGCGGGGCGGGGCATGCAAATTTAAAATGGCTGGTCGGCCCGGGAGCTATGGGAGCAAAAAAGAGAACGTGATTAGTCCCCAAATAAGTAACAGTCTAACAAACTGTGCATCTCTTACAAATTGTGACAGTAAACACACTATTAAACTGTGGGAGAGGGGGAGGCTGACTTTTCTCACCGTGAGCTGAAGATGTGTGGAAGAAAGAGTGTCGTGGGCGAAGGCACCGTTCAAGTTATCGCTTCTCGGCCTTTTGGCTAAGATCAAGTGTAGTATCTGTTCTTATCAGTTTAATATCTGATACGTCCTCTATCCGAGGACAATATATTAAATGGATTTTTGGAGCAGGGAGATGGAATAGGAGCTTGCTCCGTCCACTCCACGCATCGACCTGGTATTGCAGTACTTCCAGGAACGGTGCACCCCCTCGGGGGATCACAAATGCGTGGTTTTAACAACAGCCTAACTAACGACTGTGTCTTTCCGGCCTTGGCGCTGTCGGTTTTGCGTCTTCGGGCAGAGAAAGTAGTCTCTGTCTTGCGGTGCTGTCCCACCCTCCTCGCGCCTGGTTGTTTTTTTCTGTCTTGCCTAGTGCGCCGCCTGCTGGAGTCGGGCATCTGACGTGAACCGACAAAATGCCTCACGGGTAATACGTTAGTGTGTTGTGGGAATTCCCTGGACTTCGACGATAAGAATACAGACCAAGGAAGTATATATGCCTAGGGGAGAAAGGGTTTCTTTGGCCCAGAAAGCTCGGAAGGGCAGCTCTCCAGAGTCCCCGAGGTGTATATACCCTCTGTTGTTTACCAGATGAGCACATTCTAGACATGGTCAGCTTTCTCAAGATATGATGTATAACTATTTGTATGCCACATCTGAGGCTCTTTATCTCCCAGTAAGGAAACATTTCTGACGTAAGCTCCATTCTTACGCAGTGGACGGTAGGGAGGGGTCTAGGAGGAATTAACAGAGTGCCCAGGATGGCCTTTCCAAACAGCTTATGGTACTGCTGGACTAATAAATTGTGAAGTACTCCCTGTTGTATTTTTTGGAAGAGTCTGTGTAGATTTGGTGTTATTTCTTTTTAAGTGTTTGGTAGAGTTTGCTGGGAATTTTATGGAAAAGTCTTGTTTTTGTTGTTTTTAAGTTTTTTTTTTTTTTGGAGTTTTTAAGAGCAGTTTTATGTTCTCAGCAAAGTTCAGTAGAAACTACAGAGTTCCCACATTCCTTCCTGCCCTACTGCGACCCCCATGCACACAGCCTACCCCTCCAGCAACATACTGTACCAGTGTGGTACAGTTTTCACAATCAGTGGACCAATATTCAGACATTATCATCAACCAGTATCCATACTTGACATTTAGAGTTCATGATGTTGCACATGCTATGAACTTTGACAAATAGTATAATGACATGTATCCACCATTATTGATTCAGACAGAATAGTTTCACTGCCCTAAAATTCCACTGTGTTTCACTGATTTATGCCTCTTTCCTCCAAAATGTCTGATCTTATTACTGTCTTCCTTGTCTTGCGTTTGCCAGAATGTCATATAGATGAAATCACACAGTATGTGTGATTGGTTTCTGTCACTTGACAATGTGTATATAACGTTTGTGTGCCTTTTTGTGACTTCGTACCTCATTTCATTTTAGTGCTAAGTAACAGTCTACTGTCTGGGTGTACCATGGTTTATCCATCGAAATAATGCATAGGACATTATCTTTCTTACTTTTCATTTACTTTTTTTTTTTTTTTTTTGAGGCCGGTCAAGTGAAGCAGTGGAAGTGGAGAAGGAACAAAGGAATCTGTAACTGGTCAAGCCATCCAGCTGCCTAAGCCTCCAGAGTGGCTGGGACTCCACGCACATTCCAAGACACCTGGCTAATTTCTATATTTAGTAGAGATGAGGTCTTGCTCTTGCTCAGGCTGGTGTCAAACTCCTGAGTTCAATGTGATCCTCCCACCTTGGCCTCCCAGAGTGCTAGGATTACAGGTGTGAGCCACCTCGCCTGGCCTTGTCTTATTTGCTGATATTGAAAGATATCTTGGTTGCTTTCAAGTTTTGGCAAGTATGACTATAGCTGCTATAAACTATGACAACATTGAATCTTCCTATCCACGAACATAGAATATCTCTCCATTAATTTTGTTCTTTGATTCATTTCAGTTTTGTAGTTTGCTTCATATTACATAATTATGTGCTTTATAATGACATTTTGATCAACAATGCACCACAACATATATGATGGTGGTCCCATAAGATTATAATGGAGCTGAAACATTCCTTATTGTGCAGTGATGCCATAGATGTTGTAGCATTATAGTGCAACACATTTTCTATATTTAAATATATTCAGGTACACAAATACCATTGTGTTACAATTGCCTATATTATGTATTATTTATTTATTTTCGAGACTGAGCTTCACTGTCCCCCTACCTAGAGTGCAGTGGCATCATCATAGTTTGCTGTGACCTCAAACACCTGGGCTCAAGTGATGTTCCTACCTCAGCCTCCCATGTAGCTGGGACTATAGGCACTTGCCACAACACCTGGTTAATTTTTCTATTTTTTGTGAAGAAGGGGTCTTGCTCTTGCTCACACTGGTCTTAAACGCCTGACCTCAAGCAATCCTCTTATCCTGGCCTCCCAGGGTACTAGGATTAAAAGCATGAGCCACTGCACCAGGCCTACTATTATATTTAGTACAGTAACATGCTGTATAGATCTGTAGCCTAGGAGCAACAGGCTATACCACATAGCCTAGGTATGTAGCAGGCCTTAACATCTAGGTTTGTGTGAGTATATTCTATGCTTGTGCAACAGCGAAATTGCATAATGATGTGTTTCTTTGAACATAACTGTCATTGATGCCATGACTCTATATATTTTGTAAGATAGTATTTTTTTTCTTTTTCATTTTAGAGACAGTGTTCCCCAGGCTGCAGTGCAGTGGCATCATCATAGCTTGCTTACTACAGCCTGAAACTGCTGGTATAATTTCCTTCTTAAATGTTTGACAATCACCAGTGACTCCATCTGATGCTTCTCTGAGTTCATAGGTACTTATGAATATAAAGCTCCTGTAAACATCCCACTGCAGGTTTTTATGTAGACATAGTTTTCAACTCATTTGGGTAAATACCAAGGATTTTTGACTGGTGCATCATATGGTAAGACCATGTGATTCATGCTTTCTGATACGAAAAGTTATTAATTACAGACTCAATTTCTGTAACAGATATTTTACAGTTTACATCATCTCATTTTGTGTTTTTGGCAGATTGTTTCTTTCCAAGAAATTGGTCTACTTCACCAAGGTTATCAAATCTGTGGGCATAGAGTTATATCTCGTATTCTCTCCTGTGATTTTATTATACATGGGAATAATACTTTTGGCCTCTGTTTCCAGTACAATTTTATTTTATTTTATTTTATTTATTTATTTTTTTTTTTGAGACAGTCTCACTCTGTTGCCTGGGCTAGAGTGCCGTGGTGTCAGCGTAGCTCACAGCAACCTCAAACTCCTGGGCTTAAGCAATCCTACTGCCTCAGCCTCCCGAGTAGCTGGGACTACAGGCATGTGCCACCATACCTGGCTAATTTTTTTCTATATATATGATTTTAGCTGTCCAGCTCATTTCTTTCTATTTTTTTAGTAGAGAGGGGGTCTCGCTCTTACTCAGGCTGGTCTCGAACTCCTGAGCTCAAACAATCCACCCACCTCGGCCTCCCAGAGTGCTAGGATTATAGGCGTGAGCCACCGCACCCGGCCAATTTTATTCTTATATAAAGGAAATTTTATAGACATAAAAAAGGACAGATTTCATAATTTTTATAGATGTTAACATACCTCTCTAAGTAATTGATAGAGGAAACACACACACACAAACATATATATATGTATGTGTGTGTATATATATATATATATATATATTTTTTTTTTTTTTTTTGAGACAGAGTCTCACTCTATTGCCCGGGCTAGAGTGCTGTGGCATCACCCTAGCTCACAGCAACCTCCAACTCATAGGCTCATCCTGCCTCAGCCTCCCGAGTAGCTGGGACTACAGGTATACGCAACCATGCCCGGCTAATTTTTTCTATATATTTTTAGTTGTCCAGCTAATTTCGTTCTATTTTTTTTTTTTTTTTTTGAGACAGAGTCTCACTCTGTTGCCCAGGCTAGAGTGAGTGCCGTGGCGTCAGCCTAGCTCACAGCAACCTCAAACTGCTGAGCTCAAAGCGATCCTCCTGCCTCAGCCTCCCGAGTAGCTGGGACTACAGGCATGCACCACCATGCCCGGCTAATTTTTTCTATATATATATATTTTTTAGCTGTCCACATAATTTCTTTCTATTTTTAGTAGAGATGGGGTCTCGCTCTTGCTCAGGCTGGTCTCGAACTCCTGAGCTCAAACGATCCTCCCGCCTCGGCCTCCCAGAGTGCTAGGATTACAGGCGTGAGCCACCGCGCCCGGCCCCGTTCTATTTTTTTAGTAGAGATGGGCTCTCACTCTTGCTCAGGCTGGTCTCCAACTCTTGAGCTCAAGGGATCCTCCCTCGTGGGCCTCCCAGAGTGCTAGGATTACAAGCGTGACACCGCGCCAGGACAACATTCATTCTATTTCAACTTGGGCTATAGGTTTATCAATTTTATTGACGTTGACGTTATCAAGTAAGTAGTCCTTGGATTTTTTTTTTTTTTTTTGAGACACTATTTCCCAGACTAGAGTGCGGTAGCATCATCGTAGCTCATTGCAGCCTCCGCTGAAGTGATCCTCCCATCAGTCTCTGAAAGTGGTAGGGTAAAAGGCCTGAGTCTTAATTGCTTTCTTCTATTGCTAATTGTTTTGAATTTGATTCTACACTATTCTTATTACATACTACTCACTTTGGACATAATTTGCATATCACTTTGGTTTCCAACAGTGCAAATTACTTGGGAATATTTGTTATCTCCTAATAATTCCAAAATTCTACCTCATCTGGGCGCTGAGGTCCTCCGTTAGCTTTACCCACAAGGTTTCCAAGGGGTACACCTCGGGGACTCTGGAGAGCTGCCCTTCCGAGCTTTCTGGGCCAAAGAAACCCTTTCTCCCCTAGGCATATATACTTCCTTGGTCTGTATTCTTATCGTCGAAGTCCAGGGAATTCCCACAACACACTAACGTATTACCCGTGAGGCATTTTGTCGGTTCACGTCAGATGCCCGACTCCAGCAGGCGGCGCACTAGGCAAGACAGAAAAAAACAACCAGGCGCGAGGAGGGTGGGACAGCACCGCAAGACAGAGACTACTTTCTCTGCCCGAAGACGCAAAACCGACAGCGCCAAGGCCGGAAAGACACAGTCGTTAGTTAGGCTGTTGTTAAAACCACGCATTTGTGATCCCCCGAGGGGGTGCACCGTTCCTGGAAGTACTGCAATACCAGGTCGATGCGTGGAGTGGACGGAGCAAGCTCCTATTCCATCTCCCTGCTCCAAAAATCCATTTAATATATTGTCCTCGGATAGAGGACGTATCAGATATTAAACTGATAAGAACAGATACTACACTTGATCTTAGCCAAAAGGCCGAGAAGCGATAACTTGAACGGTGCCTTCGCCCACGACACTCTTTCTTCCACACATCTTCAGCTCACGGTGAGAAAAGTCAGCCTCCCCCTCTCCCACAGTTTAATAGTGTGTTTACTGTCACAATTTGTAAGAGATGCACAGTTTGTTAGACTGTTACTTATTTGGGGACTAATCACGTTCTCTTTTTTGCTCCCATAGCTCCCGGGCCGACCAGCCATTTTAAATTTGCATGCCCCGCCCCGCTCGCGCCGCGCCCGCTCTCAGCCGAGCGCGGGTAAAACGCAGGCTTCGCGGGAAGGTGCCTCCAGCCTCATCGCCTTGAGGGAGGAAAAGCTCAGAGCAAAAAAAGAGAGCTCTATGAGGTTTTCCCTTCCAACATTTAAAAAAAATTTTTTTTCAAACACACGTTGACAGAACGGTACGGTGAACAGCCGTATACCCGCCACCTAACGTCAGCCTACTGTCCCTGCTTTATTATATTAATGGGTACGCGCGCACAGACCCAGACACCGATACTGACGTCTCCATCCTGCTTATCCGTTTCCCAACCGTCTTGCCCGAGGAGTTTTTGAAGAGACGAGATCAACGACTTTGGGGGGGGTGGGGGTGAGGGCGTCCCCAGAGGAGAGTCCCCGGGGAAGGCACGCTCTGGCAGGTTCAAGGGGTGGACAGACTCCCGGGAAAAGGGGCCCTTGGAAAGTGAGCTTCCTCGGCTGCGCTGTCAGTCCGCCTCTGCGCGGGGAGGGGGGCAGGAGCCTGGAAAGGCAGAGGGAACCGCCAGCTCACACGCCCCAGCGTGGGCCCCAAGGAACCGCGTGGGAGGGAGTCCCGACTGGCCCCGGCGGGGCGAGGGGCGAGGGGGGGAGTAGGGGGAGGAGATGTAGGCACAGATGTAGGGAAATGAATACTCCATATTACACAACGATCTCCAGATTATATCAACTCATACTACAACCAGGCAATTTGGCAATATGCATCAAAAATCTTTTTTTTTTTTTTTTTTTTTTTGAGACAGAGTCTCACTCTGTTGCCCGGGCTAGAGTGAGTGCCGTGGCGTCAGCCTAGCTCACAGCAACCTCAGACTCCTGGGCTTAAGCGATCCTACTGCCTCAGCCTCCCGAGTAGCTGGGACTACAGGCATGCGCCACCATGCCCGACTAATTTTTTGTATATATATATTTTAGTTGTCCATATAATTTCTTTCTATTTTTAGTAGAGACGGGGTCTCACTCTTGCTCGAACTCGGTCTCGAACTCCTGACCTCGAGCGATCCACCCGCCTCGGCCTCCCAGAGTGCTAGGATTACAGGCGTGAGCCACCTCGCCCGGCCAAAAATCTTAAAAATAAAACTGTTTTGATCCAGAAATTCCACTTCTAAAATGTTATCCTAATAAAATCATGATGTGCATAAAGATTAATCTGTAAATCATTCTTTATAATATAAAAAAAAACAGAAATAACTTATATGTTCTACAGCAGAAGACTGGGTAAATAAATGATACATACAACAGAACACTGCGCATACTTTAAACACAATTATGTAGAATTAGGGTGCCTAACACACACCTAAAAGGCCAGAAATACAAATGAATGAAGTGGACCATGTATAAGACACCTTTTCTGTCTACCATTCATGTTTTTACTTTTTTATAGAGACATTGGAAGAGAAATATTTCTCCATCATAAGAAAAACAATTCAAATGAAATTATGGCAACTGGCAATTAATTTCAAGGTCATGGACAGAAGGAAGGGGGGGTGAAGACTGCAGGCAAACTGGGGAACACATGCCAACTGTTCGGATAGCTACCACAAACTGTGGCCAAAGAGAAAGCAGGTCCTGTGTTGACAGATCTTTGAATTTTGTAAGAGATGTGGGAACTCTGGATTTTATGTGAAGTCTCCCAAGTTTTAAATGTTAGAAGCTGATTTTAAAAAATTATCTGTAAGCAAGTTATCCTGTGGGAGGGAGAATGGCTGGAGAGAGATCTGAGAGCACCTTCTTGGGTACCAGAAATGTCCTACATGTTGATCTGGGAGACGGTTACACTGGTATTCACATTAGCTCAATTCAAGTTGTATGCTTAAGATATGTGCACTTGACTGTAAGTTACAGCTCAGACAACATTATGTAATAAGCCAAATAAAATGTATCTTTAGGCCAGATCTGGACTGTGGATCAAGAGTTCACACCCCTTGTTCTGAATATTTAAAACTGTGGGAAAATATTCACAATATGATGTTAAAGTTAGATGAAAAATTTCATTTATTCATTTCAAAAATATTCATGGAGCTCCTATTATGTGCCAAACACATTCTTCCAGGCACAGGGGAGGCCTTGCTCTCAAGAAGTTCACATTCTGGGCCGGGCGCGGTGGCTCACGCCTGTAATCCTAGCACTCTGGGAGGCCGAGGCGGGTGGATCGCTCGAGATCAGGAGTTCGAGACCAGCCTGAGCAAGAGCGAGACCTCGTCTCTACTAAAAATAGAAAGAAATTATCTGGCCAAGTAAAAATATATATATAGAAAAAATTAGCCGGGCATGGTGGCGCATGCCTGTAGTCCCAGCTACTTGGGAGGCTGAGGCAGTAGGATCACTTAAGCCCAGGAGTCTGAGGTTGCTGTGAGCTAGGCTGACGCCACGGCACTCACTCTAGCCCGGGCAACAGAGTGAGACTCTGTCTCAAAAAAAAAAAAAAAAAAAAAGAAGTTCACATTCTGATGGGGGTAGAAATAGATACCAAACAAGCAAGCAATAAATTAAATTAACATAGCACTCAAGAGCGAAAAGAGCTGCAAAGAAAATAACATGATAATGTGAGAAAGTCTTATGGTTGTGGGTATCTTGATTAGTTAGGGACAGGTACACTGAGATGGTGAGATTTGAACTGGAAGAGAGGGAGGAGGAGGCGGCGAGGTCAGAGAGATAAGGGGGAGAGGAAGGAGGATCGATCGGGCAGGGCCCTGTGGACTCCCCTCCTGCGGGAGAAGGCCAGCCGAGGAAGGGTTCTGCGTAGGGGAGTGGCCCGGTAAGACCCACCGTGACTTACATGTTCACAAGAGCACTCCGACCAGCCTGACCGGGCCCGGCCGAGGGCAGAGAAGCGGGAAGACCAGCGAGGAAAACACTGCATCGTTCTCCCAGGAAAGAGATCCTGCGGGCCTGGGCCCGGGTGGTAGCAGTGTACCGGGTGAGAAGTGGCCAGAATTTTTTTTTTTTTTTTTTTTAGACAGACTCTCGCTCTGTTGTCTGGGCCAGAGTGCCTTGGCGTCCTCAGCCTAGCTCACAGCAACCTCAAACTCCTGGGCTCAAGCGATCCTCCGCGCCTCAACCTCCCGAGCAGCTGGGACTACAAGAGGCGCCACCCACGCCCGGCTAATTTTTTTCTATTTTAGCAGAGATGGGGGGCGGGGGGGAGGCGGTGTGTGTCTGACTCTTGCTCAGGCTGGTCTCGAACTCCTGACCTCAAGCGATCCTCCTGCCTCGGCCTCCCAGAGTGCTAGGATTACAGGCGTGAGCCACCGCGCCCGGCCAGGCCACTTCTTGGTTTTTGAAATCTCATTTTCACAGCAGTTCAGGGGATGATTCAGCCACTGTGTAACATCTTATGGACTAAAAAGTTTTAAACCTCTAAATCTTTCCTAACCGCTTTAATGACAAAGAAACTATTCAGATCAATCATTCCCAGTAGAGTGGTAAACCAAAGAGCTGTGGGCAGCCACCAGTACATGCTACACGAAAGGATACTCGGAACCCACTAGATAGTGGTAGACGTTGTTAAATAAGTGAATTATTTCAAGATTACCACCCTTTCTTCACCACTACGGACAGCTATATCGACCCTTCCTGCTGATCTCAAAAGTTGGGATTGTAAAATGAAAAATATAATGGTTCTTGAGGACGTAGGCCTGCTTAATGCTTGAACATTGTCACCATCCCGGTTATCCTTTTAGGAGGATTATTCAGGGCATCGGCATCGGGGTCTGAGCTACCCTTTCAGAAAGCTTGCCTACCACCCTAAAGTAGGGGTCTACTAACGTGAGGAGACGGACCAAGCACACGACTGTCTCAGAGCCCTCACGACCAGGAAGCCTTACCTGAGGAGTCCTTATATACCTTATATGTGTCTGTCTCAAAGAGCCGGATATCCTGGGAACACGTAATGGCCTTTGGCTTTGTCCTAGTGAGTAAATGTTGAGACCTAGTGATTTAGCTTAACGGGATGTTATAACTGCGTGCAATTATATGTGCGTACATTAGAGAAGCTAGAGACAGGAAGATATTGACAGAAGTGGGAATGGGGAAAACTATGCAAATAGTCCTTTTTTTCCAATATCACTGTGTATATCTGAGATTTACAACATGATGTTATGGGATGCACCTAGATAGTAAAATGGTTACTATGGTGAAGCAGAATAACATTTCTGTCATCTCACATAGTTACTTTTCTGTGTGTGACAAGAGCAGCTAAAATCTACTTATGCAACAAAAATCCCTCATACAATTTTATGAACTGTAGTCCTCATGTTGTACATGAGATCCTTGGATTTGTTCATCCTACGTATCTGCTACTTTGTATCCTCTGACCTGCATCTCCGCCTTTCCAAACCCCGCCCCCACCCCGGCCATGAGAACCACTCTTTGGTTTCCTATCTCTGTACATTTGATCTTCTTAAACATTTTATTTTTATTTATAATTTTTAAAATTATATGTAATAATATTCCCCCCTGCCCAGGAGCATGGATTCAAGTTGCCCTGAATAAATGCTTCATTTTCTTTTCTTTTCTTTCTTTTTTTTTTTTAAGACTCCACGTCCAAGTGAGATCATGCAATATTTTCCTGACTTCATTTTTGGCGTTTGACTGCTGACAGCTAATTTTAAGCCTCGGCCATCCTACTTCCCCTCCTGCCCAACATCTGGGCAAGCTAACAAAGCCCAAGTGCGCCCTCCATTGGCACCTGCCAATCACGCGCCTGCCCCCGCCCTCGGGAACCCTCAGTCCCGCCACGCCCCAACACCACCATAAAAACCACCAATCCAGTCTCTTTTCCTTGCTCTCAAGCCATTTTCCAACCTGCCTGGGAGCCACTCTGCTCTCCCAGGAAAGCCTTGTTACGTGAGTTACAGGCCTTTTCGTTCCCTCTTGGTGCCTGTGTGGTGTCACCAGTCTCTGTAATAGCCAAATTAAACTTCTGCGGTTCTGCAGAGTGGCCACCACATAGAAGGCAGGGAACTGGCCCTCGACATGTCTCAATCTGGATCGGAAGGCCTCCCCGCTAGACCAGGTGGCCTCCTGTCTGACAAAACCAGGGGATTTGCCATTCCCTCGTTCGCACGCTGGTTACCGAGAGCCCACCGTGGAACGCTTTCACTGTCTTGGAAAATTCATTGTTTCAGACCGAGTGGACCGGCGTCTTCACTGGACATTCGAAGGGGTGTTTCTGGACGCACACACCGAGCCACCCAATCACTTGGGGAGCTTTGAAGTACAACAGCCTGGAGCCTGCCCCAAAGATTCTAATTCAATTGCTGTCTGGTGAGCATGGGGCGTCAGCAGGATGCAACCCAGCCATCAGGTGGTTCTGACTTACCACTGCCAAGGTTGACATGCAGTGCTATAGACGCAGAAGAGCGTGTCTTCCTTCCCCATCAGGGAAGACTTTTGTAAGTATGACCTCGGGTGCCTGTCATTTGTTTCGGATGGTAGGGGTCCGGAAAGAGAGAGTCTTAGGGCTAAGACTAAACCCAGTGGATGGGATTTAAGTCCTAAAAACTGGAGGCCGAACGAGAGGTAGTGCCCATTTCTTCACATGTGCGTCTACCTTGTGTATTTCTACCGGAAACTGTTCCTCATTATAGCGTCTGCCCAGGCAGAAGCCTACTGCCATAGGTTGAGACAAGGGAACTGCAACCTCACGATCTTAATAGAGACCTGGTATGGAGGACCTCGGCCCCCATGGGCCCTTCTTCTTCTCCACCCCTGATTTGTAACCACCATTGGGATTTTGGTGGAAAGGTCAAAATCTGGTACTAATGGTGGATCACAATCAAAGAAATGATTTATTTCCCCCTGCATTAGGTTTAGATCTTCGCGGTCCCCAGTAGAGAGCCACCCCCTCCCCCACGACCCCAACTAGGATCATCCATATAGAAGTTGAAATCACTGCCAGTAATGACTAAAGTAGTGTTCCAGAAAGCAAGCATGAGCCAGAAGCTGAAACCTTGAAGGCATGAATTGGGGTGGGGTTACTAGATGGCTTTATCAGGAAGCAGTATTTATAGTAAGGCGGTCAGAAGATGCAGAGCTGCAGGGGTTTTAAGATCATTGAGGGAGAATGTCCTGCCAGCAACAAGGACATAGGGGAACACCTTGTCTACCCCTATCCACAGGCCCAGCAGCACGAAGGGAGGGGAAGAGAAAATAGCCAGCGGCCAGAAGGCGAGGTCAAAGCAAGCGAAGGAAGAAAACCGTCGGAAAAGAGGCGGTAAATGTATGAGGAAGCTTTGGCAGATGACTCCTGACACAGACACAGACACAGAAACACACACACACACACACACACACACACACAGACGAGCGAAAAAAAGTAAAACAAGACCTCCCCCATCCGCAGAGCAAAACTTCAGCCGTTAAGACCTCGTGATCTGTTATTAAGAACAAGCATTATTGAACCCCCGAGGGGGTGCACCGTTCCTGGAAGTACTGCAATACCAGGTCGATGCGTGGAGTGGACGAAGCAAGCTCCTATTCCATCTCCCTGCTCCAAAAATCCATTTAATATATTGTCCTCGGATAGAGGACGTATCAGATATTAAACTGATAAGAACAGATACTACACTTGATCTTAGCCAAAAGGCCGAGAAGCGATGCCGACCGACCCCGCCTCGCCGGCAGCGCCCTGCTACCGCCCACATTACACTCACGGCGAGCCGCGGCTCGCGCGACCCACCTCCCCCTGCCTCTCTCCGCGCGCCCATGGAAAACACCAGGCTATTCCGCACATTTGTGCGTCGTCTACGTTCTCCCGCGAATCCTTACATCTCTGTCTGCACCGTGGCGGGAGCGCCGTTCGCATTTGCATGGCCCGCCCACTCCGGCGCGCGTCGGCGTGGCTGCGGCGCTCCGCTTCCCGGCCTGGGGCTCGGCTCCTGGCTTGGAGAAGCCGGGCGGGAGCGGCGCCCGCCCCTGCCCCTCCACGCCACCCACCGGGAGCGCCCCGCGGAAGGGCGGCGGTGGAGGGCGGCCCGAGCGCTTCTGAAGGAAGCCGTCGGTCGGGTCCTGTCTGCGAACCCAGGAGGGCCCCGCCGGCCGGCTGGCCCTGGGCCGAGGACCCAGCCCGGCGCCGGCGCCGGGACCCGACGAGCGCCCCCCTCCGGGCCGCAGCGACAAGTCGGGCCTCCGCCCTGCCCCGGCCTGCCCTGCCCTGCCGGCGGGGGACTTGGGCACATTTCCCCGCTGAGTAGTGGAAACATCCGTGCCTACCTTGTCGGCTAGAAGGAGCAGAAGCGGAGCCAAGGAGGCGACCGTGACGTCGTCGTCTACACTGTGGTGTGGACTCCCGGTGTCCGACCAGACTCCCCGGGAGAGGTCGGGGCTGGGCAACGGAAACACCTGAGCAGCTGTGGCACCTGGAGACCCCGCGGTGGGAAGCGGTGGTTGTTGGGCCCGGGCTTTGCGCGGAGTGCTCTCCTCCTTACGGACTTGCACAGTGACCCTGCGGACGGAGACGGTGAGGCTGAGCGGCTGAGCGGCCTGCCTGAGACCGCGCAGACGGAGGGTAAGAACCGACGTGCCTGGCCCCGCCATCTCCTCCGCTGCTCCATCCACCTCTAGAGAAGAAGAATTTGTTCTTAGTGTGTCCGGCACCACGAGGAGACACAGTGTTGAGCCTGAGTCGCGGGTCTTCTGTCTGCGGAGAGGCAGGAGCGAGGCTGTCCACTGCAGCGGTGAAGAGCACGGACTCGGGAGACCTGGATTCTAACCCCTGTCTGCCCCTGAATGGCCATGCGACCTAGGGTGGGATGGCACTCCTTGCTTAACTCCTCTGGCTTCCGTGTATTAGCTGTGAATGGCAGATGAGACGAGAAATTATCACACAGACATTAAAAAAGAAAAGAAGAAAGAAGAAAAAAATTCTAGGAATAATGGGATAATAATAAAAAAAAAAAGAAAGAAAGAAAAAGAGAAAGGATCAGACATAACTTTTTGAGATCCCCGAGAAATGCCTTGCATACAGTATACCTTCAAGGATCCAGGACAAGGGGAAATCTCTTAGGCACGTCACTTCTCTGTAGTTTACCCTCTTCCCCTGCAAGATGGAAATCCTAATATCCTAGCTTCAGAACCAGGTTCCCCAAATTGCAGACATGCATGTTCTGTCATGGCAAAGGAACATCTTCCATTGCAAATTACCGATTTAGGATTCTAGTTCATGCACCGGCCTCTTGTGAGTTGGGTGACTGTGAGTCAGTCCCCCTCGGCCAGCTCACCTCAACGTTCACAGAACAAAGAGTTTGCAAAAGTTCTGCCAGCACCAGGGCATGGCCGCCTGGTGATCCCTTGTCCCAGTGTCCTGTACCCTCACTATGGCGCTGCTAAATCATGCTCCCCACTACCTCTCTGTGAGGCAGTTGGGAATTAAGAGCCAGTGACAATGACTTGAAGAGCACAGCTGGCATTCCCAACCAGTGCCTGTTTTCTATAGCCTTGCCCAATCATCACGTTATCAAACTTTTGCATAATAAGTGATGGTATCTCTTATGGCAGTAAGGTTGTGCACTTTTTGTTTTTTTTTTTTTTTTTAGAGACAGGGCCTCCCGCTCTGCTGCCCTGGCTGGAGTGCAGTGCCATGCTCATAGCTCACTGCAGCCTCAAACTCCTGGCCTCGGGGGATCCTCCCTCCTCTACCTCCCAAAGTGCTGGGTGTGAGCCACCATGTCAGGCCTTTTTATATGCCTAAGATCCACTATTTTCTTTTCTCTGAGCTGACTGCTCAGATCCTTTTCCCCCTGCCCTTTGAATCTATCTATCTATCCATCCACCCATCCATCCATCCATCAGCATTTACATCTCTAACCTGCTTGTCCTAGTGTATGATTTCAGGCATAGATCCAACTATATTTTTTCTAGATGGCTACCCACTTGCCCCAGCATGGGCTATAGCCCATCTTCTCAGCAGCTTGAGATACCGCCACCTTTATCATATAATAAAATCCTTCATATGCGTTTAGGTCTATTTCTGAACTTTTCCTTAAAAAAAAAAAAAAAAAATCTTCTGATATCCTGGCTGTTTTTTTAAACGTTTTGATTCTGTACTCACCTTTGTGCCCCTACCGTCACGGTGTAGGTCCTGGGGCCACACAGGTGAACATGACCTCGTCCCGGTGGTCAGCGAGGAACACCTGTCATGCTCCTCCATTCCTCCTCTGGCTGCCCTGCTCATGCCAAGGCTGCCAGCGCCAGGTGCTCCTAAGGTTTTCGGTCTTCAGGCACCAGAAGGCTGCCGGGTCCCCTGCCAGCTGGGGAGAGCAGTGTCCTCCACTCCAGGTCCCCTGGGATTGACAACTGGGAGGTACTCTGACCTTGAGGGAGCAGTGCCCATGGAGCGCTAAGACCAAAAGCCAGACTGTGAGGAGGGAGAGGGTTGTGGGGCAGAGGTGAAGCCGGGTGGACCCAACCAGTCCCTCTCCTAGCCACTCCCTGGACATGCCTTTTGTAACCCCATCCCCTGGCTAGTACCCTCTTTCCTCTCAGCCCCCAGAGCTGAGGGCCCCTGAAGTTTCCTTCCCGAAATCTTCTCTTTCCTTGGTTTCGGGCACTCTGAGGTCTCACGGCTCTCCTCCCTCACTCCCATGCTGGATCCTTAGGGCCAGATGTATTTCGGGTTCCAGATCTTTTCAGATTTTAAAAATTTATTCATTTATTTATTTATCTATTGACATGATCTCACTATGTTGCCCAGGCCGGAGTGCAGTCGCTATGCACAGGCACAGTCATAAAATCAACAAAAATCCCTAACACAATACAATTTTATTAACTACAGTCCTCACGATCTCTGGATTTGTTCATTGTACCTATCCGCTACTTCGTACCCTCTGACCTACATCTCTCCGTTTCCTCCCTCCCCACCCCCCCACCCCCGCCCAGGGTAACCACTGTGTTACTCTCTATCTCTGTATATTTGACCTTTTAAATTTTTTTTAAAAGATTCCACATGCAAGTGAGATCATGCAGTATTTTCCTGACTTCATTTTTGATGTTTGACTGCTGAGAGCTTTTAAGCCTGAGCCATCTTTCCTCCCTTCTGCCCAACATCTGGGCAAGCTCATGATGTAACAGTCACTCCATCTTAAAACTAACTAATAACTTTGTGGGTTTTTTCTGGCTTCTTTCTTTCTTTCTTTTTTTTTTTAGAGACAGAGTCTCGCTCTGTTGCCCAGGCTAGAGTGCCGTGGCGTCAGCCTAGCTCACAGCAACCTCAAACTCCTGGGCTCAAGAGATCCTACTGCTTCAGCCTCCCAAGTAGCTGGGACTACAGGTGTGCACTGTGATGAGGCACAGTAATCAGTATAGCTCTGTGAGCCACAGTGAAGCCATCTTGTATGCAGGCTAGTGCAGCCATCTTGTGTACGGACTCACTGTTGTGTAAAGTTAAAAAAAAAAAATACATGAATAACAGAAAAAAAAATTATACAGTGATTAACTTGTAAGTGATTGTTTAAAATCATTAGGTGTGGGCCGGGCGAGGTGGCTCACGCCTGTAATCCTAGCACTCTGGGAGGCCGAGGTGGGCAGATCTTTTGAGCTCAGGAGTTCGAGACCAGCCTGAGCAAGAGCGAGACCCCATCTCTACTAAAAATAGAAAGAAATTATATGGACAGCTAAAAATATATATAGAAAAAAATTAGCCGGGCATGGTGGTGCATGCCTGTAGTCCCAGCTACTCGGGAGGCTGAGACAGGAGGATCACTTGAGCTCAGGAGTTTGAGGTTGCTGTGAGCTAGGCTGACGCCACGGCACTCACTCTAGCCTGGGCAACAGAGTGAGACTCTGTCTCAAAAAAAAAAAAAAAAAAAAAAATCATTAGGTGTGTATAGTTACATTGTACTACACTTGGCAGTTCCTTGGAAACATGTTCCTTGGATGTTCCTCAAGGAAATGTTCCTTGATTTAACGGATGCTATTTGCTTCTGTAAGTTTGCTTGCTTATGAATTATTGTAATCAACATGTTTTTAGCCGTATGTGTATTGTTAGTATTGTTAGTGGTGAAGGTATATAACCCCTGCTCACTTTAAGATCGGGGCCATTCTCTGTCTCTGGACTTTCCCAGGACAGGGAGTGGTCGCTGGCCAGCTAATAAAGACTCCTAATTTGGCTCAATTCGGTCTTTAGGTGGTCATTTCTCGCATCTTAGGCTATAACATGTACCACCACGCCTGGCTAATTTTTTTTATTTTTAGTAGACACAGGGTCTCAATCTTGCTCAGGCTGGTCTTGAGCTCCTGACTGCCTCGGCTTCCCAGAGTGCTAGGGTGAGCAACCGTCCCCGGCCTAACTTCCTTTTTCAATGCCTAATTGTGTGCTTGCTTAAGGATTCCCGGGAACTGGCCTGGACCAGCCAACTGAAGCCAAGATTGCAGGACTCCCCCACCTCCCACCTCACCCTGGAGGAAAATGATGAGAAGTTAGCTACTCTGATGCAGTCTGGCTACGCCAGCCAGACCACCACACGGCCACTACTCGAGATGACTCCACCTGCGCATAGGCACACAACTTGCCACAACTGCTTCCCCTTTAAAATCCCTCAGGCATTTGAGATGGCCTTTTTGACACGAGTCTGCCATCTCCAGGTTGCCAGCTCTTGAATACATCTACCTTGTGTATGTCCACCTATTAGGCATGTAGGCTTTGCCAGACCCCCTAGGGAGATAGAGGAATGGAATGCCAGAGGGGAACTCGCTATTCCTTATCCCTCCTGATAAGGATGGCACTAAAGTTGCAGGATGTGACTGACACAGGGGTCCCAGCAACTAGCTGTTTGATGAGAATTCATTACAGTGGCTGTTCTGGCCCAGTTACTCTACGCCCCCCTGAAAAACCCTCTATAAAACTGAAGGCTCTCCCCTTCCTCGCGTGGACCCTCTTTTCGGCCTCCACCCATCTGCACCCAGATGTTCAAATAAACAGCGTTTTGCCACACCTGAGGCTTTGTGTGTCTCCCTCTGGGCTCCGGACCTAACTAACACCGCCAGGAACCGTCCCTCATTATACCGTTTGCCCGGGCAGAAGCCTCCTGCTGTAGGTTGAGACAAGGGAACTGCAACCTCATGGATCTTAATAGAGACCTGGTATGGAGGACCTCGGCCCCCATGGGCCCCTCTTCTTCACCCCTGATTTGGAACCACCATTGGGATTTTGGTGGAAAGGTCAAAATCTACTAATGGTGGATCACAATCAAAGAAATGATTTATTTCCCCCTGCATTAGGTTTAGATCTTAGCGGTCCCCAGTAGAGAGCCATCCCCCACTCCCCACCCCAGCGCCCCACATAGGATCACTGCCAGTAATGACTAAAGTCGTGTTCCAGAGAGCAAGCATGAGCCAGAAGGTGAAACCTTCAAGGCACGACTTGGGGTGGGGTTACTAGATGGCTTTATCGGGAAGCATAGTATTATTTATAGGAAGGTGGTCGGAAGACGCAGAGCTGCAGGGATTTCAAGATCAGCTGAGGGAGAATGTTCTGGAAGCAGCAACAAGGACAAGGGGAACAGCTTGTCTACCCCTGTCCACAGGGCCAGCAGCAGGACCGAAGGGTGGGGAAGAGAAAACAGCCAGCGGCCAGAAGGCGAGGTCAAAGCAGGTGAAGGAAGAAAACCGTCAGAGAAGAGGCGGCATTTAAATGTATGAGAGCTTTGATAGATGACTGAGAGTTTCAGGGGATGGGGAGCAGCGAGAGGGGAGAGGGAGGCCTGGACTTGTCTGTGATGACTGGCGTCCAGGGCCATAGAGTGACAGGATGAGTCCTTGTGTCTGCGCTGGCATGCGCACACTATGTGGAAGGAACGGGTGAGGCGCCCAGTTGAGAAACTGGACCCCCCACTACTTAACTCGCGGCCGTGTCCCCCCTCCGCCCCCGTGAAACCACAAGCGAACTATCCCGCTGTGGTACAGGGGGAGAGTGGCAAAAGGTGCATCCATTACTGAAGAGGTAGTGTACGTTCCCCACAGAAAAGAAAACATAGCTGAGTACTAAGGGTGTAGACATTTACTGCGTCTCGTCAGTCACAAAATCTCGGCACAGCCACGCCCCTCAACTCGCGCAAAAAGAACCGTAAAGAAGCACTCGAAAAACAACAAAAACTACAAGTTTCTTGTCGCCAAGAACAACAACAAGAAAACTAACTGCCACAAAGACACCAAGCTGAAGAACGTTTTCTACCGTTAAACACCAAACATTTTGAACCCCCGAGGGGGTGCACCGTTCCTGGAAGTACTGCAATACCAGGTCGATGCGTGGAGTGGACGAAGCAAGCTCCTATTCCATCTCCCTGCTCCAAAAATCCATTTAATATATTGTCCTCGGATAGAGGACGTATCAGATATTAAACTGATAAGAACAGATACTACACTTGATCTTAGCCAAAAGGCCGAGAAGCGATGCCGACCGACCCCGCCTCGCCGGCAGCGCCCTGCTACCGCCCACATTACACTCACGGCGAGCCGCGGCTCGCGCGACCCACCTCCCCCTGCCTCTCTCCGCGCGCCCATGGAAAACACCAGGCTATTCCGCACATTTGTGCGTCGTCTACGTTCTCCCGCGAATCCTTACATCTCTGTCTGCACCGTGGCGGGAGCGCCGTTCGCATTTGCATGGCCCGCCCACTCCGGCGCGCGTCGGCGTGGCTGCGGCGCTCCGCTTCCCGGCCTGGGGCTCGGCTCCTGGCTTGGAGAAGCCGGGCGGGAGCGGCGCCCGCCCCTGCCCCTCCACGCCACCCACCGGGAGCGCCCCGCGGAAGGGCGGCGGTGGAGGGCGGCCCGAGCGCTTCTGAAGGAAGCCGTCGGTCGGGTCCTGTCTGCGAACCCAGGAGGGCCCCGCCGGCCGGCTGGCCCTGGGCCGAGGACTCAGCCCGGCGCCGGCGCCGGGACCCGACGAGCGCCCCCCTCCGGGCCGCAGCGACAAGTCGGGCCGGGGACTTGGGTAGGTGACACAGGATGAATTCCACGGAGGCCTTCCATTGCCTCCTGCTCTTTGAGTATCAGGGGAACTGTTCTGCGAAGTCTGCTGCTTCCCGCCCCCCTGAGACCAGCTCCTCCACTGGGGTGGCCACCTGGACCAGCCACCTTGGTGCCTACCACCACAAACGGCCGGATTATTTCTTTTAATATCCCAATACCTCTAGGATGGAGGTATTATTACCCCTACTTTGAGGGTCAGGAAACTCAGCAGAAAGGTGGAGCAACTGACCAAGTTTGCACAACCAGTAAATAATGCAGCTGGTATATCACAGGACTTACCCACCCATGCCCAGGCCCAAGCTTCTAACCACACTTTGCTCTTTTCACAACAAAAGACTCTGGGTTTTGAATAATAACAGGATTTATTTTAAAATGCAAATATGGAAGTGGTTACAGTCAGTGACAGCATGGGAAGTTAGTTCCCTGAGGGCCAATGTGAGTTCAGATTAAGACTCTAAGGAGTAGACAGGAATGTGAAGTAGAACCCTATAGCTGGAGGGAAGTCTGAGGCCAGAGGTGGAATTGAGAGAGGCAGTGTGCACAGGACAGGAAGAAGGGGCTCAGAAAGGGACATGAGAAGGGAGAGGACACAATCTTGGCAGAATCACTCTGAAAATTCCTCCTTTGGCATGAGGACTGGCTCGGGGGTGGAGACTTTTCCCCAAATTCAGCCCAAGCCCCCTCCTACACCCTAAGCACCTCCCGATCTGATTTCTGTTCCTTCCAGGGTAGTAGGAGGAGAGAGGAAGAGATGCCAAAAAGAACCCACTTCCTCCTTTGCCCATTTAGTTATTGAGATAGTTGAAGTGCCTTTTTCTTCCTCTTACTATCACTGTTTTTCATCTAAATACTTTTAGGCTTAGTTTGTTAAATGCGCTTTGGAGATAAATATCCAGTGACAACCCTCAATTTCATCTTTTGCATCTGGAAACCCTCCTATAGCTAGTGTTGCAGATGGCATCCCTGGGTGCTGGCAGGAGAAGGAACTTTGCAAGAGGAGGAGGAGATCTAGCAAGACTCGGCACCCCTAAGAACAGCAGCTGGTGAGGGCAGGCAAACGTCTAAGCATTCTCTGGGGTCCTCCAACAACCTCTACAGCAAAGGCTTGGAGTAACCTGCCCAGGTTCCCCCAGTTAGTATGTATGTCAGGTCTCCCAGTTCCCCCTGATTTCTTTCTGTGTCCTGACCAAAAAACTAGAGTGCCTTGACCATTTTATAACCCAGCCAGCTGCAGGTTTTTCCCAGCAGGCTTGAACTCAAACTCGGCCCTTAAACATTCCCATGCATTCATAAAGGCATCTAAATTTACTGGAAAAAACCTGTCCCCGGCCCTAAGCCAAATTCCTTTAATCTTCACATAAACTCCATACTCTGACCTGCAAACTGTGGACATACCTGAGTAGAACACCCCTTTTCTCTAATTCTCCATCTCAAGGACTGCTGTAGCCTATACTCCATATGTGTAAGTTCTCCTAATAAACACTCTGGATGGATCACCCTGGCCTTTAGTGTTTCTTTCTTTGGAATCCCATCTTGGCACAGTTTGGGGCGCTCCCTTTTGGGAATTCCCCTGCTACTGCTTTTGGGGCAACTCCAGCTGAGGGTTCGGCAGGATGAAATAAGGTGACACAGCCAGCATAGAACCTGAGTCCAGTTGACTCCAGGGCCCAAGCCGACTCCACTACACTGGCTGCTACAATTGACCACCTGTCCTGGAAACCGTTCCCTGATTCAAGGGCTGGCCCCCACCCCAATCCCCACTACACTGGAGACTGTACTTGGAGCTGGGTTTGGAGCCTCCTTTTCACCCACCCTTCTCCTGCCCCCAGGCCTGAAGCTGTACTGAGGCTTACTGCTTCCAGAAAGACGTGTATCTGTGGATAAATATATGTATATGTAGAAGGTAGGTCAATAATCTACTTGGTGTGATTTTAAGTACACGGTTTCCACCCTCAAAAAGCCTTCTTGGGCTTCAGGGAATGGTCTCTTCACCTGGTCATTCCACCTACTGGGAACACAAGTCCCTGGAAGAGTCAGGCAGGATAATAAATAATACCAACCTGTAGCTAAACAACTTTATCTTTTGTATTTCCCATCCATTAATCCATTTGGTCCTTACACGAGCCCTGTGAGGAAGGTAACAAGTAATGCTCTTATCCTACAAGCAAGGAAGCTGAGGCCTAGACAGTTTAGGTAGGGTCTCCAGCGTCATAGGAAGAGGTAGACACTAGGCTTGAGCCCAGCATAGAAACCTCCAGGATT
This sequence comes from Eulemur rufifrons, assembly GCF_041146395.1. NCBI lineage: Eukaryota > Metazoa > Chordata > Mammalia > Primates > Lemuridae > Eulemur > Eulemur rufifrons. Next base: position 39,275,253 of record NC_090991.1, on the reverse strand, counting down.
AGGGTGTTTGCTAAGAAGCCACTTTGCCTTCTGGTGGGGGGCTCAGACCTCAGTGAAGATTAGCTGGGTTTTGTATTTTCTTCCATTCTGACTCAACATAGGCATTTATGCGGGGGAGTGGGAGGAAGGTAGATGGAGGAGTGAGGAATAGGTAATTCCAGAGACCTGCAGGGGAGCAGTCAGCACAAGCCCAGAGGAGGAGGTTGGGAGCCTTCTAGGAAGAGAGGGGGAAAGAAGCCAGAGAAAAGTGAGTAGACTTTATTGTAGAATTGTCCCTGGGGCCCACCGAGACTCAAAGCTAAGGTGAGAAAGTGTCTTCTATCTGGTCAGGACCCTAGAGAGAAAGGTGCTTCACGGATGTCCCCTAGGAGCCTTGGGAAGAACATCTCCCTCCCCCAACAAGGTGGGGCAGTGAGGGGGTGCTGCCCAGTTGCCCCGGTAGTGGCCACATTGTGAGGTGGTTCTGGCTACAGGTAGTGGAGTTGGGGTGGGAGGAAACAGAGGTGGAGGTGGCAGTGGGGCAGTGGCCTGGGCTCTGTCCATTCCCACCCCTGCCTGGGGCCTTCCACTATCCCACCGTCATGGGTAGCGGCTACCACTGGGAGGCCAGGCGCAGGCAGATGGCTTTGGACCAGAGGAGGTGGCTGATGGCCCAGCAGCAGCAGCAGCAGCAGCAGCAGCAAGAGCAGGTACATGAGAGGGGCCAGGTTCGTCTGGGTCCTTCCTGGGGCAGGAAAGGAATGGGGAAGGAAGACAGACCCCTAGGAGGCTACCTACTATCTGGTGAATGTTGTTTTCTGGGGGTAGGAGGAAAGCATGGTCAAGGTCATTTGGGGTTCTCTTGAATCAACTGTACGTGAGTGTGGAGGTGGGGATGCTACCACTTGACCAAGTTTTGTTGTTGTATTAGACTGGGGGAGGACAGGGTTCTAGGCCTGGGAGTTTTTAAAGCTGCGCTGTCCAATAGGGTAGCCACCAGCCTGTGTGCTACGGAGCCCTTGGAATGTGGCTAGTGAGACTAAGGAACTAAATTTCAAATTTTATACAAATGTAATTTAAGTATAAATTTAAAAAAGACTCTACATACTGGAAAAATTTTAAGCATATTTGGCACAACTTGGGTATGTGAATCTATCTTTTCAACTGTACATTTTATGAAATCTAAATATAGATCAGATATTTTTGATGAAAACTTAGTGTCCAAATCAAGTTGTGCTGTTAAGTGCAAAATGCATGCTAGGTTTTGAAGACTTAGTACAAAAACAAAGAAAAAATATTTCATTCATAGTCTCATTGATCACGTTTTGGATATATGGGGTTAAATAAAATATATTAAAATTAGTTTCACCTGTTTCTTCTTTTTTACATAGCTATTAGAAAATTTAAAATTATGCATGTGGCAGGCATTATATTTTTATTGCACAGTGCTGTTTCAAAGCATCTGCAAGGTTATTCTTTATCCTCCCTCACTAAAAACTGCTTTCCGTGGCCAGCTCCAAAGCTAGGAGGTAGGCGCTCAGAGACAGCGCTATTTCCTGGGCAGGGGCTGTGCCAGGGCCGCTGTCACCCAGAAACAGTTCTTGGGTGTTGTGGTGGGCGAGGGGAGACAGCCTAGGCCAGCTTCAACCTCCAACTCCAGGGATCAGAGAGGGCCCTCCACCACCACCACCTACACCTCTCTCTTCACTCGCTCCTAGAAGTCCCTCTGGTAGATGGGTGACTGGGTGGGGAGAGAGGAAGATGCCACTTACCGGGGGCTTCTTGCCAGGAACTGAACAAACTCCCAGAGGAGGAACAGCAGTTGGAGAAAACCAGCAAGCCACCTCAGGAGTCAAAGGAGCCACTCCCATCACTGGCAAAATCACAAACACCGCAGCAGCCAAAGTCCCCAGCACCACAGCCGCCACAGCCCCCACCGCAGCCGCCACCACCGCAGCCCCCACCACAGCCGCAGCAGCCACCACAGGCGCAGCAGCCACCACAGGCGCAGCCACAGCTACTGCCATCGCCACCACAGCCACCACCGCAGCCGATGCAGCAAAGTGTTCAAACCTGTTTTCCTCAGGAGCCCCCCAAGTACAATCCCCAGGATTCCCAGATGCCAGGTCTCCAGCTTGGAGGGCCTGTTAGGCTGGTGGGCAACCCCACCGTAGGACCGAAGAACAGGTTCCAAGCAGGGCAGGAAACCCTTACAGACTCTGGTGAGGAGCCTGGCAGGGGGACGTGCTGAGAGAGCCCTTTGCTCCGGCGCCAGCCCTACAGTCCAGCAGTCATGTCTGCCTCCCCCCTGCCTGACTCTCCCCAGTACCTTTGGCCTCTTCTGCCTTGGTGACCACTCTCTTCGGGTGGGTTTGTGCCAACCTGAGGCTGTACAGAAGCTTGCCAAGTTCTCCAGAGGGTGGCAGAAAAGCTGTCAGCTCCTCTTCCAGGGCAGGGGTGACAGGAGGTGGGGGAAATCAGAGGGTGGGACATGAGTTGCAGGCTTATTAACAGACATGTGGAGCCCTGTGAGGTGTGGAACAGGGAACCACAGCATGGCTTTCTAGTTGGAAATCTTCAGAATGGGCTCAGTGTTTGCCTCGCCCTAGGTAGGAACCCCCCTCCCCCGGCCTCCTGACAAGGAGTCTAGCCCTGCCATGTTTTACCCTTGGAAAACCGAGTAACCTGTGCTTGGATTCCTCAGCAGGTCTCAGAGGCCCGTGCCAATCTGGCCCTACCACATCCACCGGGTATTCACGACTCAACGTGAGTGACACACAGAATGTGAAGGACAGATACTCTGATGTCTGAGAGTGACCGAGAGAGAGAGAGAGAGAGAGACAGCAAGCGTGTGTGTGTGTGTGTGTGTGTGTGTGTAGTCTAGAAAGGTTTCCTTAGCAGGAGTCGGGGGAGAAACCGGAATTATTTCAAACTCACTTCTGGATGGCCCATTCCACCATTCCTTGCCCCCATTAAAAATGTCTGGGTAGGAAGCTAGGCACGGTGAGGCATACCTGTAGTTGCAGGGGAGGATCACTTGACTTGAGCCCAGGAGTTTGGATCCAACCTGGGCAACATAGTGAGACCCCATCTCTAAGAAAAAAGTAAAAATGTCTGGGTAGGGCCTATTGCTCAGTGCCAGCCATAGGGCCTATTGCTCAGTGCCATTCATAAAGTAAGAATGATAAGACCACCTTCTCAATAGAGGTGCTATGAGGACTGAACATGGCAATTAAAGGAGACAGCATTTACAGTCTGGTTCATTGTAGGCCATTAAACCCAGGGTGGTGGGCACAGTGGTGCACGTGGAGTCCCAGCTACTTGGGAGGCTGAGACAGGAAGGATCATTTGAGGCCAGGAGTTTGAGGCTCTAGTGTGCTATGATCACGCATGTGAATAGCCACTGCACTCCAGCCTGGGCAACATAGTAAGACCCTGTCTCTCTCAATCAATCAATACCAAAAAACAAAACCCAGGAAGGTAACTCTTAAGAATATAAAATGGTGCAAGCTTTGGAAAGCTTTCTCTGACACAGATGTAAAGGATAAGAAAACCTGATGCTAGCATGTTTAGGTTGAGGACTGGGTTGCTACCTTTCACTTTGATTCCTCTGGCCTCGAAGGGCTTACCGCTGTTATGGTTTTTTTTTTTTTTTGTTTGTTTGTTTTGAGACAGAGTCTCACTGTGTTGCCCAGGCTAGAGTGCTGTGGCGTCAGCCTAGCTCACAGCAACCTCAAACTCCTGGACTCAAGCGATCCTCCTGCCTCAGCCTCCTGAGTACCTGGGACTACAGGCATGCCCCACGCCACCTGGATAATTTTTCTATTTTTGTAGAGACAGGGTCTTACTCTTGCTCAGGCTGGTCTCGAACTCCTGAGCTCAAGTGATCCTCCCGCCTCGGCCTCCCAGAGCGCTAGGATTACAGGTGTGAGCCACCACACCTGGCCCACTGTTATGTCTAAAACCAGCAGGCCCAGAAGCTGCTAACTAACTTGTTTTGCTTCCTGTTTCTTTTCCCTCTCAGTCTACGAATTACTTGCAGCAATGGTGATGCAGAGATCGAACCTAAGACCCCAATGGCCATCGTGAAAAAGCAGATGAGCAACCACAGCTCCTTACCACCCAGCACCATCTCCATTCCAAAAGCCATCCACTCTCAAACAGGGGGCTAGCTGGGGATGAAGTGTGATCTCTTTCTGGAAAGAATCGAGAGACTGGTCAGCTTTATGAGACTGGGAAGTAGGCAGGGGGACCCACGAAGGGGATGGAGCAGGTGGGAGAAGACAGTGGAAGGCAATTCCATGCTGCTCTCAGCAAAGCCCATGGGAGAACTTGGTCTTAAGCCCCCTGTGCCTGCAACTGCTCCTACCATTACTACCTGCTCTTACTCAGCAATGATAGGTCTGTTGGGGGCTTCAGGTTTATGACTGTCGTTAGCGTCATCACCCCTTCCCCCAGTCTCATGCATATGGGGATACAGGCTGCAGAAGGAGGGGTTGCGCCAAACCGGAGCAGGCCTGGGACAGCAGCAGAAAGATGGCAGGCAGGGATGCCCCCAAGCCCAGGGCAATGCTGGCCCATGGACACTCAGCTGTTAAGTGGATCATGGGGATGGGATGGAGAGAAACGAGCTCAGAGGAAAGGGGGGCTGTGGTCTTGGGCAGGGGACACCTGACCTGGGAAGGGGAGGGGGCCTCTCTCTTCCTGGCTCACAGACCTTCCATCCGGCAGAGACAACCCAGAGGCTGCGAAGGCCCCAAGTATCCCCCCTGCCAGCCCAAGTTGGAAGAGGGGGCAGGGCTGGGGGGATCCTGGTTGTCAGGCTTCAGGAATGTGCAAGCCCTGGGAAGTCCTTTCTTCCCCCATGATGAGACAGGCCGCTTCAGTCACCTCGATCACAACCCTGGTCTGAGGGGTCAGCTGGGTCATTTTATTGTAGCCTGTGTAGCAACGCCTGTGGTCAGCTGAAGGAGCCCCGTCTCAGTGCAGCCCAGGGACGTTTCCTTTCTTTTTTTTAAGAGACGGGGTCTCGCTCTTGCTCAGGGTGGTCTTGAACACTTGACTTCAAGCGATCCTCCCACCTCGGCCTCCCAGAGTGCTAGGATTACAGGCGTGAGCCACTGTGCCTGGCCGAACGTTTCCTGATGGGAGCAAATGGGGAGGGTAATGGGGGCTGGTGGTACAGAACAGGAACATTAAAGTTGAAAGAGACCTTAGAGATACACAAGGAGAGAAAGAGGGAGAGAACAAGCCCCATGAGCAACCTCTCAGAAGCCAGAAAAGCAGGACACGTTATCAGAGGGGCTCAGAGGCCTGTGGAGAGACCTTGATGCCTACTTGAACATTAAGAAACAATTTTTGGCCAGGCAAGGTGGCTCATACCTGTAATCCTAGCACTTTGGTAGACCAAGGTGGGAGGATTACTTGAGGCTAGGAGTTTGAGACCAGCCTGGACAATACAGTGAGACCCCATCTCTTAAAAAAGTTTTAAAAAACATTAGCCAGGTAGCACATGCCTGTAGTCCCAGCAACTCAGGAAGCTGAGGCAGGAGGATCACTTGAGCCCAGAAGGTCAAGGTTACAGTGAGCCATGATCTATGATCTACCACTGCCCTCCAGCCTGGGTGACAGAGTGAGACTTTGTCTCTTAAAAAAAAAAAAAAAGAAAGAAACAGTTTATGAAATAAGGAGTGTCCACCAGCCCCCTTCCCACTCTCAGGATGCTTTTTTTTTTTTTTTTTTTTTTAAAGACTAGTCAAGTGCAGTAGTGAGAAGGGGAAAGAGTAGAACAAAGACTTTGATCTATAACTGACCGTGAACAATCAATTGAGATAACTCACTACCCTCCCACCAGCCCCAGGAGACTTTTTTGAACACCACTAAGTATAGTTTATTGAACACAATATAAATCCTTTACATTTGGTGACCTACACAGCAGCTCTGGCCTGGCCACCCTGGACTTCCATGCTCTTGCCAGCACCATCTTGGCCTCAGCTTGGAGACAGACCTCCTTCCTTCCCCTTGTTCCCCAGCCAGCTAAGCTGTCACCATTTCCCCTCTCCACTCATTCTACTTCAAATTCAGCTTTCCCTACCCACCTCTGTCTGAATGATAAAGACCCAGCCGCGTTGAATGAACAAATAACCCTTCCTGTTTCACTGAAGTACAGAAACCACTTCCACTAGGAGCCCAGCAGGAAGGTGTTATCTGGGGCTTAGCTTCAGCTGGGCGACAGGAAAGTGAGGGGTCCCTGCTGATGTGCTGCTCTGCACTATCAAAGCCCAGGGGACAGCAGAGGCCTCTGGGAGGCAGAGCAGGCTCTGGTGCTGAGCTGGGGCTGGAAGAGAGCCCAGCAGCGCTGGATGGACACTGACAGCTTCCTCTCCTGCGGGCTTTAGCAGCTGTGCCCACTGTCTGACCTGCCCGTATCCACTCGCAGGGGCTTGGCGTGGGCTTAGAAACCCTCCTTTAATAAATACCTTTTAGAATCACTCTGCCTTTGGCCCTGTTCTTCCTGTGTAGGTCCAGGGGGCGCCAGGTGTCTCCCTCCTCTCCCCTACTACTTTGGCTATGAAGAGAACAGTAAAACTGTTTTATAGAGAGGAGAAGCTTTAGCTGGAGAACAGCTCTGTCTTCTTTAGAACCAGGGACAATCATTAACCAGGAAAGACGAAGGACCAAAGGGCCTTGGCCAATCCTACTGTCAGATGGACAGGGGACAAGTTACGAGAGAGAAGCAGGCCATCACCATCACTTTGCCACATGACCAAAGCAGACAGGCACAGGAAAGCATCTGTGGTCCCCTAAAAGGCCTTGGAGACAGCACTGTGTATCCCCAAAGTCACTTTCTCATCACTAGTGGAAAATCTGGAAAGGGTCCATGATTTAAAAGCCAGATAAACACACCGACAGGAGGAGAGCCAGCCCCAGTAGAGCGGGGCAGCCAAGGTGCTCAGTACAGAAAGGGCAGGTGCCACTCCAGGGACTCTAAACACCTGAAGAAAAGGTCAGGTCAGATTTCCCTCAAGAAAGAACGAGGGCAGGACCTGACGCTGGCTCCTGAAAGGACCTGGGGAAATCAGAGGATGCAAGCGCGCGCATGGATGAAGTTAACTTCAGCAAGCTTCCTGGGCTGAGGTGTGGCGGGTGACAGTATAATAAAGCAGGGCTTTTCTTTTGGCAAAGCCACTATAGTCCTTCCTTGGTCACCGTGGAGTTGTGGGAGATACAGACCAGGCTTGCAGGTGCCTGGAGTACAGGGACAGCAGACAGGTCACGGTGGGTGCGGGACCAGCAGGTGGGGCTCCGACGTGTTTCCCCGGCAGTCCACATATTCATAGCTCTGGAAGACCAGCTGCTCTGAATGGCTCAGGTAGGAACAGGTCAGGGTGCCCCTGGAGAGGAAGCAGGCCTTGTTGACGTGTCTGGGAGGAAGAGGAAAGTTCTGGCCCTGTTCTGCTGTCTGGGCAGGGTTGGCTCCCTCAGACCTCCCTCTCCCTTCCCTCTGCTCCCCACTCTGCCAAGGTGCCTGGGGTGGCTGCCCGACCTGTGTCACAGCAGCTCCTAGACAGCCCTGTGGCTGTCGTCCCAATAGCTTATAACCAAGGTGAGATCTAGGGAAGGGGCTGGGCTTGCTATTCCCTAGAGCCAACACATATTCACAGGGTCAGCTTGGGTGACTCTTTCTGCCCCCATGAGGTGGAGCTGAGGTAAGACTGCAGTCAGAGTGGGAGAGGGATTCCAGAGCTCCAAGCCCTACTTACTGGATGTGCAAAAGTACATGGTGGACTTTGATTTTCAGCCAGGTACAGATTTTGCTGAGAGAGAGAGAGAGAAAGAGAACATAGGACCACATTTCACATCGAGCAGCCTGTCAGAAAGTTCGGAGGATTCCTGCAGGTCCCAGTTTCGTTGCCCCCCAGATCCCTTTCATCAGGGGCCCCCAAGATGCCACTCCCACCCTTCACTCCCCCTCTAAGGTGAGCACGGCCACCCTGCTGCAATGTCACTCGAATCCCCACTTGTTTGAGGCACATGCGGGTCCCTCCCTCAGCAGAAAGCAAGACATTCGTGTTTCTCAGGGATTCAGGCTGAAGAGTCCAAGGTCACACATTGTAAAGATTAACCAAATTCCAGCCTGTTTTTCATTCTAATCTAGGACCAAACAGGCAGAGGTTGGGGACCCTGAATCCTTGCACATTGCAGTCTTGGCCACCAGAGGGCAGGCCAGATGCCATCTACAGAATTTGTCAAGTGATCAGGACGTCTGGTGGGTGGGTACTAACTGGGTTTCCAACCCAGGCAAGCGGCTGAGGGAGAAAAGATCAAGGGGTACTCACTATGTGTTTTCATCCTGTATGCTGTTGGCTACTGCATAAAATATCTGTCAACCAAATGGGCTCACAGTTAGCCCCAACTCCAGCTGCCCCCTTCCCACCACCACACACAGCCACACACCTGTGGGCAGGGCTGCCCAGGGAGAGGGGAGTCACCTGTGCATTGGCCAAAGGGCCGATGTGTAGGAGAAGGCTGTCGGAAACCTGCCCCACCACGAGGGACAGGTGCAGAACCTCGATGGTTAGCTGGGTCACCGTGATGGGGTAGTAGTTGCTATTGGAGATGTTCAAGATATTCTGGGGATGAAGACAAGGAAAGCGAGGGGTGAGGGTGGCCCATCCTTGGAAGGGACAAGCCAAACAGTTGCAGGAGCCTGGCTCTCTGACCTGAGTCCCACCCTACCACAAGGGACCCCAGGTGTAGAGGATCAGTACTGGGAGCCCCTGGGGCGGGGGTTCTTAATGGTAAGGAGTCACCTTTTAGAAGTTCAGCTGGCTCACATCTGGGCACACCCCCCATGGCTTCTCTCCATTCAGCCACACCCATCCCAGGCGTCTCAGGCACTGCCCACCCCCACTCTACTCTAAGATTTATGTTTCTAGCCCCTTACTGTTTAGATCCCAGTCCTCACAATCTGTTATGGGGCTCATGGTTGCCCCTGCTTCTCCCCAACACCCTCTGAATGCCACAAGATCCCTGGCTACCCACGCCAGGGTTGCAACATGGGGCAAAGCCTACAGAGAAGTGTTGCCGGGAAGGTGGGGTCGGGGCCCAGGGGCACCCACCCACCGTTATGTTGAGGTGGATGTCAGCCTCGTCAAAGGCCACCGTGGAGGAGTTGAGGCCTGAAGGCTGCACGGTGATGGACCGCGGAAACAGGAAAAAGACGACGGAGGAGGAGGTCATCAGGCAGATGAGCACGGCCAGGAACACAAAGAGCTTCCTGTGGGGAGGGAGGAGTGGAGAAGTCTGAAGGAAATTTGGGGAGGGGGTTCACAATCCTCGCCATACACAAGGCTCTCTCCTGCCCACCCCTCCCTCCACAACTGCACATTTGGCTTTCCAGGTGTGGCCAGGAAGGGCTGGAAGGCAGGTAGCCTGGCTTCCGTTTCCAGCTGTTCCCACTGACCCACTCACATTGTGCAGCTCACCTTCCTAAGCCTCAGTGTTCTTGTCTGTGAAACAGAGATAACTGTACCAACCTCATAGAATATATTATGGGCTAATGCATGAAAAAACAATAATTGCAGGACCTGGCACATAGCAAAAGCTCAATGAATGCTAGCTATTATCACTAGAAAAAAATAAGTCCACATTTTGAGGGTTCTGAATTTCAATATTAATATTCAGAACAGAACACCATCCATCCATGGAATTCAACATGAGATCGGCATTAAAGAGAGAGCACTTTGTTAGTATCTTCTGAGGGGCGTGGCTAGATTCTAGTTCTGGTGTGGCGGGGGTGCAGACAGGGCTGGGTGGTGGCTCCCAGGGTGAAGCTGAGGACTTGGGAGGAGGCTGCAGGGATCCATGTCCAATGGACCCAGAACATAAACAGGGTCACAGGTTCTCCAACGCAACCCAGGGCTGCCTCTGAGATTCTGAAGTGTTCCAGAACAGGGAGCACCAGGTTTTCCACGCTCAGGGAAGGATGCTAAGTGGCCTCTGGTGACATCTGCGTTGCCTGGGGCTTCTCAAACCAGGAAAATCCTTGGAAATAGGGAGCTGGTACTTCTGAGCCTGGTGAGGCTCAGGCTTTCTGGGGAAGGACTAATGGGAAAAAATTAGGGGGAATCAAAATAGGGGAGCCCCCAGGGTGATAGCTTGTGGAGCTGGAGGAGGAAGAGGGGCTTACGTGTGCCTGGGCTTCAGCCTTTGGTCCCCATAGGGAATGAGAGCCACCAGCTGCTTTTCCAGCTCTAGAGAGAGAGAGGATGAGAGGGAGGACCAAGAAGCATTCATGACAAATATTCCTTGTGCCAGACTCCCAGAAGCACCCCCAGCCCATAAAGCAATGTTAGAAGCATGCTGCCTCTGCCTCAAAGCAGGACTGCGAGCCCTGGGATGTACTGCCGAAGTCGGCAGCCCAGCTTTGACATCTCTAGTATGGAAAAGACATTTCTATTAACAGGTGTGAAGAATCTCCGAAAGTCATCAGCAAATGGCTTCCTGAACTGAATCCTGAGTGTTGCTCAGGAACAGAGTGGCTAGAATCCCCTCCCCACCAAGGGGCTGGGGAATACAATTGGCGGTGGGGGGGGAGGGTCTCTGAAGGGAGCCCAGTGATAGTTAGCATCTCCCCGGCCAGCCTGAGACAGGGAACCAAGAGCTGGGAGCAGATCTAACCCCATTCGAGGAGACTCAGAGGGGCTGGCCCCGGGGCAGCTGGCTAAGCTTTCCCTGGATCTCAAGCTATTTCCAGAGCCTTGGGTCACTCACCTTGGGGGATCTCACCACTGCCTTGGCAGGTAGGGCATGTCACAAAGCTGGCACCACCAGCCCCTTCACAAGGCACATGGGAACAAAGAGACGTGCTGCTACCGGTGCTGGAGTAGGCCTTGCTGCCAACGGCTCGGTTAGGGGGCAGAATCAACTTCTTTTCATCTTCCCACCGAGAGCCCAGCTGGGAGAATCTCTCACCCATCCTGATTTTTTACTACTGAGAAAAGAACAAAATTCAGTGCTAAGCTTGTTAGCACTGTCACCAGATGTAATTTTGGTTTAAGTTCTCAAGATTGGCAAGGAGTCCCACCACAATTGGAGCAAGCTGAAGCCTAAGGAAGATGTAATTTTGGTTTAAGTTCTCAAGATTGGCAAGGAGTCCCACTGCAATTTGAGCAAGCTGAAGCCCAAGGAAGATAGGCTATGAAAATTGAGCAAGTTATGTGGGATTCTCCGATCAGAAATCTCAATACATTTCAACTCCTTTCGTTATTGTAAAGATCAATCTCTGCCTACCAAAGGGAAAACAAAAGAAAAACAGAAGTTATGGCCGGGCGTGGTGGCTCATGCCTGTAATTCTAGTACTTTGGGAGCCCTAGGTTGGCGGGGGTATCACTTGAGCTCAGGAGTTCTCCACTAGACTGAGCAAGAGCAAGATCTCATCGCTACCAAAAAAAAAAAAAAAGGTAGAAAAAATTAGCTGGGCGTGGTGGTGTGCACCTGTAGTCCTGGCTACTTGGGAGGCTGAGGCAGGAGGATCACTTGAGCCCAGCTGTTTGAGGTTGCTGTAAGCTATGATAACTTTGCACTCTAGCCAGGGCCACAGAGTGAGACTCTGTCTCAAAAAAAAAAAAAAAAAAAAAGAGGAGTTATTTCACTTTAAGGGACTTCCATAAGAGAATGGCAGAGCTGAGCTGTCATTCATTCCCTTCAAGAGAAGGAAGTTGGGGAGGGGAGGGCAAGGGCAATATACGTAACATTTGTACCCCCATATGCTGAAATAAAAAAAAAAAGAGAGAAGGAAGTTGGATGAGGCAGAGATTCTTTGAAACAGAGACCAGAGGGGTCACAGGTGTGGTTAAGAATCCTATCTCAAAAAGTCCTGGGAGGGAGTGGAAACCTCTTCCTCACTGCTTTCTGAGGCAGTGAAGAAGCCTGAGGACAGTCATAGTAATGTCAGGGTCTGTCCTTCACTAGGAAAAGTCAAGGCTAATCTGGACTCTTCCCAAAACTCGAGTGGTAGCAGAATGGGGGGTGGGCAAGGTGATCCTGGGCTAAAATAAAGGAAGCCTCACCTGGTTCAGGTCTGTGATCCCGGGCTCCAATCAGCTGCAAGAGGGCGAGATTTCTGGAGTGCTCCTTTGGGGAGAAGGTGCCTCTAAGGCAGGGTGAGAGGGCACGGGCTGGGGCCTTCCTGGGCAACCAGCCCTCTTCAGCTCAGTCCCGGGGTAGTGAACGTGCCGCGTTGGAGGGTGGGGGGACAGGGACCCTGGCCTCTCCGAAGAGCCAAGTCGATTCCCGTCCTACTTGGTGCGGTTGGAAAAGGTCTGACTTCATTGAGGGAGGATTTCAAGTCCCACCAGACACCCCAAGAGGCCGTTAGTAGGCACTGGTACCCGCGTGTGCCTGCGTGCTGGGCGAAGAGGCGGCATAGAGGGTCCTTCGGCCTTTGCCTCCGAAAGGGATAACAGGGAAGGAGGGTTCCAGGAGCGTCTTACCCCGGGACGACGGCAGCAACATAAACCGCTGCAAGGGGAATCGAAAGTGCTGGCGCAGAACCTTCGCCTGCAGCTTTCAGTCGGGGCCCTGGGAAACCCCGCCCCGCCCCCAGAGCCCCACCCCGCCCCTCTCCTCGAGACTGCCGGAGACTCCCTCGGCTCTTCAAATGTCACCCGGGGGCACAGAAGCTGCTTCCGCAAGGACTAGCCAATCCAGGTAGGAGTTTCAAAGAACATTTATTTCGCCATTCTTTCAGTGGTTATGTACAACGGGGCGGACGACCGGACCTGCGGGCCCTCCTGGGCCTCTACTTTAAGACTCCGATGGTCAAGACAGGTCCCACCCTTCATCAGCCCAATTACACACACCCTGCCGCTTGGCCTTCTACCCAGAAGCCCCGACAAAAACGTTTTAAATAACGAACAGCCCGGTTGGCTTGCAGTCTGCATCTTGGTTTATTAAGTAGCATTCAAGAGTTATACTGCAAATAAACATCATTATAGCTAATGACTAATTAAAATCACCATTCATTATAAATACCAACCAGGTTAAATACTACTACTTTATGCTTCCCACTTTTGGGCTGGGGTTCAGGTTCTTCCTTTTCTGGAAGTCATATCATAGATAAAATCTTTAGCGTGTTTTGTTACCTTTCTTCACCAATTGTACCCAAGACTCCCTTCGGTAAAAAAAGTGAGCACCTGGGCTCCTGGAAGCAAGCTCTTTCCCACTCATCCTGGGGTTAAACCAAAACTTTTTCAGGGAGTTTGCCCCCATCCAAGTTTTGCAAAACAACTACTGCCTCTTCCTGTTCTAGGCTCTCTAAGGCTAGATACCTCTGAACCAATTTCAAACATTCAAGAAGTCATCAGCATTTCCTATGCCTCACGCACACTCACTTGCCCAACCTCAATTTTACTGAGATTAACTCAGGAGCCTGCCTTTCACTTTCCACATGTTTCTATTTGCCCCACTCTATTGTAAAATAAGATCCGCCCTGACATGAAGAAAAACAGTAACTATTAAATTTACTTTTCCCTTTAAGTAATAGAAGAATTTTTTCCTTCTCTATAGAATTAGCAAAATATTTCACACTACCTAAATTTTTTCCCTTAAATAAAAATGTATGCAAAATTACTATATAGACACCAATCAATAGGTGCTGGTGGATTAATTAGCACACCCTTCCCTCCTTTCATTGAAATGCAGAGATCCCCAGAAGTTGGATACTCCTCAACGCACCAAAGGAGTCTTTAGGAAGCAGCAGTGCCATTTACTAAGTCTTACAGGGAGATGACTTTCTCCTTGGGAAAGGAAGAGTAGCAATGTTTCCATTACGCTCTGGGTGTCAATTCAATGCCATATAGCTATGAGGCTTGGGGTAGGTTACAGAAATCATGAGAGTAATTCTTGAAAACAACCTCCAAGGTTAATTTCTTTTAAAACCTGACAATTAACAGTTATTCCCAGAAAACATCCACATTAACCAAAGAAAAATACTCAACTTCAATAAAAGCAGAAAAAAATGGTTCTACAGGAAGTTCAAGTTACACTCTTCAATGCATTAAAACGAAGAAAGGACTTTTAACCAAATCAATTGAAAAACTATCTTCCTACTATTCATCCAATGTCTAAAGTGACAGTTTAAGTTCCGGTCTTTGATTTGCTCCCAAAAATACTGTAACAGGTATTGTCTTGATAATTCAATGATGGGCTCTATACAGATTCATCAGATTAAAAAACAAGCAAGGGCTTCTACCCCACACCCCAATGACAGAATACAGATCATCTCTGAGCAGCAGGCAGACTTAATTTAATACAAGGTCACTCTTTAATAGCGGTGGCTGTACCAGTCATTGTTATTGACCTGAAGAAGTTCCGTCACAACTTGCAGGATGTTGTAATTGTGTTTCTTCAGCAGCCTTAGGTTTAGCTGCCGGTCACAGAATCCCATCTCAAAGAGGTGGGCCATCAGGGCTGCCGTTTGATCTTCAGAAACTATTGGCTATGCAGAGACAAGAAAAGCAGACCATTTTCTATATAAATATTTATCTTATAAATTTATTAAAAAACATTTTTTTTTAAAGAGACAGAGTCTTGCCACCTTGTCCAGGCTGGTCTCGAACTCCTGAGCTCAAGTGATCCTCTTGCCTCAGCCTCCCAAGTTGCTGGGACTATAGAGGACTGCAACCATGCCTGGCTTTATCTTATATATGTTTATTATCTTATAAGTCATGCTAGTCTTTCCAGATTTATTCAAAATACTGGGCAATTAGATACAAGGGTACAGCCCTCCTGTGCACCTGATACCAATGGCTCTTCTCAGGGGGTATGACTAGGAGGGCCCTGCTTTAGATTTTTTTAATTTAATTTTATTTTTTTAATATGGAACGCTTCACGAATTTGCATGTCTTCCTTGTGCAGGGGCCATGCTAAACTTCTCTGTATCGTTCCAATTGTTTAGTATATGTGCTGCCGAAGCGAGCACCCCTGCTTTAGATTAGGGATGTTTGTACCTGAAGGAGGACAGAAAGGAAACCAGGGAACTAAGGTACTGTGGAACTAGGAGAATGCTTCACAGGGGACTTTCAGAAAGCAGCATTCTTTGGCCTAATGAAGGAAAAGATGAAAACAAGCCCTGGAGACCCTGTGAACATAAAGGTAACTGTGATGATGGGGCAAATATGAGCAAGATAAGAGAGACTGGGCCACGTGTGATGGCTCAAGCCTGTAATCCTAGCACTCTGGGAGGCCAAGGTGGGAGGATCGCTTGAGGTCAGGAGTTTGAGACCAGCCTGAGCCAAAAGTGAGACCCTGTCTCTACTAAAAATAGAAAAAATTAGTTGGGCATAGTGGTGCACACCTGTAGTGCCAGCTACTGGGGAGGTTCTGAAGCAGGAGGATTGCTTGAGACTAGGAGTCTGAGGTTGCAGTGAGCTATAATGATGCCACTGTACTCTAGCCTGGGTGACAGAGTAAGACTCTGTCCTCAGGCGAAAAAAAAAGAGAGAGATTATTACTGGAAGATGGTATGGGAAATTCTGTCAGATATGCAAAGGGGCTGGAAAAAAAACAGCTTGGGAAATTACAACCTGGGAAGCCTTCTTGACTTTCTCCCCTCACCCCCAAAAGAATAGAAGCAGTTCAGGTAAGAGGAAGCTGATACATTCAAGCCCTGTGGTGGACACATTACCTTCCTAAATCCTCCGAAAAACCCTGTTGTTACTGTCCCCATTTCAGACTGGGGCTGGTGAAACTGTACAGCAGAAAGATTGCTGACTTTGGAGGCAGACAGGCTTAGAACCCTAACTGTACCATTTACTTAGCAACTGTGGTGAGTATCAGTCCTCTTGTTAATGGAGATACATCACACCTCCCATTTGGCAGCGTTGTTGAGAAAGTATGTAAAGTTGAGAACAGTCTCTGGCATTTCCCTCTGCAAGTAATGCCACTGTTCCTTCTTCCTTCTTATTTCGGAATAGATCATCCATCCTCCTTTCCAGGTTGATCCTGCCGCATGTACAGCTGCCTTTACATCTCTCCACTTCAGATATCTTTCTCTATTAATTATCTTGTCTCTCATCTTTATTCTTAACCTCTTTTCCTACTGGCTTGCCCATCTCAAGTCTCACTCATTTTAAAAAATGTCTCCTGCCTTATGCATCCCTAAATGGGGACAATAACAGAACAGGGCTTTTAGGATTTAGGAAAGTAAATTCACCACAGGGCTTGAATGAATATTAGCTTCCTCTTACCTGAACTGCTTCTGTTCTTTTGGGGATGAGAGGGGGAAGACAAGAAGGCTTCCTAGGTTGTAAGAGCCTAGTTTGTGCCCTTTGTAGCCTAGCTATTTTATTTATTTTATTTTTTTTAGACAAAGCCTCACTCTGTTGCCCGGGCTAGAGTGCCATGACGTCAGCCTAGCTCAAAGCAACCTCAAATTCCTGAGCTCAAGCAATCCTCCTGCCTCAGCCTCCCGAGTAGCTGGGACTACAGGCATGCGCCACCATGCCCGGCTAATTTTTTCTATATATATTTTTAGCTGTCCATATAATTTCTTTCTATTTTTTTTAGTAGAGACGGGGTCTCGCTCTTGCTCAGGCTGGTCTCGAACTCCTGAGCTCAAATGATCCACCCGCCTCAGCCTCCCAGAGTGCTAGGATTACAGGCTTGACGAGCCACCACACCCCGCCAGATTTTTTTTATTTTTTGAGACAGAGCCTCACTCTGTTGCTCGGGCTAGAGTGCCATGTCGTCAGCCTAGCTCAAAGCAACCTCAAACTCCTGAGCTCAAGCAATCCTTCTGCCTCAGCCTCCCGAGTACCTGGGACCACAGGGTGTATGCCACCACGCCTGGCTAATTTTTCTATTTTTAATTGTCTGTCTGGCTAATTCTTTTTCTTTCTTATTTTTTTATTTTTTTCATTTTTAGTAGAGACACGGTCTTGCTCTTGAGCTAGTCTCGAACTCCTGGCCTCAAGTGATCCTCCTACTTTGGCCTTCCAAAGTGCTAGGATTAAAAGGCGTGAGCCACCCAGCCTACAATGCCCTTTCTATCTGGCTTTTCTGGGGAACACTTACTTTGTCCTTTAGGACTCAGTTTAGCTATTATCTATCAGGAAGCCTTCCTTGGTCCCACCAGGCTGAGGTGTCCCATCTTTCTGACAGCACCAGCACAGTATCTTACCCTGTACTGTAAATGCTTGTATATCTCACTTGTTTCCCATAGTCTTTGGGCCGAAACTGTTGTTTTACTCATCTTGTAATGCCAGCACCTGGAATAGCTTCTCTCAAAAGTATTACAAGTATTAGATCCTTCTCCTTCCTTCCCTTAAATAACTTGGCTAAAGTCACATACCTAGAAAGTGGCAGAGCTGTGTGTTAGCCAAAGACTAAATCTAAAGTCCATGTTCCTTCCACGATGCCATGTTACTCTCCAACCCAGTCAGAAGCCACCATTTTCACTGGTGACGTAGAGTTGAGGTTCAGGAAAATAAAACACACTGACCTGTGCAGTGACTGGTGGCCCAGCAAATAGGGCCTTGTATGCAGAGGCAGCAACAGACAGAGCCCCCTTCACCAGTCCGCCAGCAATGCCGCTCCCATGGTAGTGCCTGCAGAGGAAAACCAAATTATCCCCCCAAACAAACACAAATCACTACCTTCTTACAAGATAACCTGGGCTCTAATCCTTAAAAGAAAATGAGATGTCCTTAAAAGAAAAAAAAACAGATGTAAAAAGACAACATGATTGTTTTCGTATCAGTTTTATACCTACAGATATAACGTGGAAAGGTATGGACACTGCAGGAAATACACCACTCTGGTTAGCATGCCGCTTTCAGACCTAGCTGAAAATTAATGTGGTCAGAGGTACCCTGGGGTGACGACAGCCTGTCTGCTCAATTTTTAATCTCAGAGAAAACATCTCACAAAGGAAATGTGATTTTTTAGACACTGCTCTCGGGTGATTGGGAGCAGAGATGCAGAGGAGCCTAAGAAAAAATGACTGAGATGCACACTGGGCTTGACTTTCCTGCCTTCTCTTTTGGCACCAAGGGTGAGGTGAATTTGAGGGCACGCCTTTCTTATCCGGAATGTGAACACTCTTAAACATCAGCTTTAGCCCTTAGTTCAAGTGTTGCTCAAAAGCTTTAGGAGGTAAGAACAAGAAGGAAGGAGGGCTCTCCTCCTCTGCTCCTTAAAGATGGGTACATGCTCTGAGAGGCTCTTTTAAGCAGAAGCAATGCTAGGATATCCACCTGCTTCTGAAGAAGAGACTGCACAAGGTCGTTACCTTGAGTGGTCATAGCTCTTCTGTCTGCTGTTTACAAGTCCTGATGAGCCTCTGGGCTCTAAAAGCAAAAGAGCTGGTGGTTAGATGCAGCATCCATAAGCGCCCAGCGTCTCCTAACTCACAGCAAGGCTATTATTGAGGCAGAGAGCAATCTGATCACAGCGTTTGAAGTTTTTTTTTTCTTTTTGGTAAATATTTGGGAAGTTTTGTGGGTGGTTTATGTGATAAGGAGAAACTGTCCAAAAATGCAATACAAGATGAGTGTTTACTGAATCATAAAAATTAACTCTATAATCCTATCACACTGATATATTAGTTGTCAAATATTTTTAGTTTGGCTTTTTAGAGAAGAGTGAGACATGCCTTATGAGGGCCTATTCACAACTCCCCAGTGCTATTGTCCTGAATTTGTACACAAGAAAACAGACTTACAGGCATTATAAACCTGCTGAACTGCTAGTCAGGAAAGGTGGAGATGGAGCTAGAATCTAGACTGCTTTGGTTCGAAAGCCTGTGCTCGTCCACTACAGCACAATGCCTAGCTCTTTGAGTCTCACTTAATGAATATTTAGCTAAAGAACAGAAATCAGAGTATGAAAGAGCAACGCAGAGTGAAAGGGCAAGTTTCTAAAACCTGCCACAAATCATGAGGGTAGCATGTTTATACCTGGTTTTCACTGGAAGGGAGCAAAGAAAAAGAGATAAAGCTCAGGCCAGTCGTTACCTCCTCTGCTCTGATCAGACACTGAAGAAACATCTGGTGTGGTAACTGGTAAGTCCACTCCTGGGGAACCATGATGCTGTACACAAGGAGGGCTCCTTTCAGAAAGACACAATATGGAAAGTAAGTTGAAAAGACACCTATGGCAACAGTGGAGAAACAGTAAACACAGCACAGCAGTGCCAAATTCTCTACAGAGGCTTCACATTTCTGAGTCAGATCACATGTCCGAACTTAGGGTCAGAAGAGCGGCATTCTACTCCTGGTTTTCTCCTTTAGCCACACTTGAGCTAGAAAGACTGGCATCAGTCTGGTCACTGCCCCCATCAAGTGGTGTCAATAAAGGGAAATATATAGCTTTCTGGGAGAATGGTTTAAATCATAGTCAAGGCTCCGCAATTCCATACTATTAGGACAGAGCAATGACACAAACAGGTTCACCAGAGAATTAAAAATAACTTCTATTTAGTTTTATAGTGTATTTTTTCCCATAATGGATTTTAACTTCCTAATTATGCTTTGTTTGGGTTAGTAAGAGTTTTTGCTGCCTTTTTCCAAGAATCAACAGAGCAAAGAGGAAAGGTCCGGGGATGTTTGTGTTTAGAAACTGGCTCTCAATAATCAAGAAATAAGTAGACAGACTATACTCAGATAATTAAAGTTGACTAAAACAAGTGTATCTTTAAATCCAGAATCTACAAATACTCAGAAGTATTTTTATTTATTTATTTATTTATTTTAGACACTCTAGCTGTCAGCGGGCTGGAGTGCTGTGGCGTCAGCCTCGCTCACAGCAACCTCAAAACTCCTGGGCTCAAGTGATTCTCCTGCCTCAGCCTCCCGAGTAGCTGGGACTACAGGCACCTGCCATGACGCCTGGCTAATTTTTCTGTTTTTAGCAGAGATAGGATGTCGCCCTTGCTGAGGCTGGTCTCCAATTCTTGACTTCAAGTGATCCTCCCGCCTCAGCCTCCCAGAGTGCTGGGACTACAGGCATGAGCCATCATGCCCGGCCAAGATTTTTATTCGTCTAAATTCAGATTTTACTATGGGAAATAGTCTCTTCCCATGCTGATGAAAAAACAAGTTTTGAGATTAAGTTGGTTCCTCTCACTCTTTATTTTACCTCTGAAAAACACCCCAGCTGAGGGGAGTGTGGATTGTACCTGGGCAATGGTGGTGGAAGCCCCACCACCTCTGGGATTAGGGGCACTGTTTCCAGAGTCTGTGAGGTCGTGAGGATGTCACTGACGCTGTGCTCCTGTGGCTGGTTCTCCCCTCCAGGGAGTCTCTCCCCAGTCTCAGCTGGTTCCGGCCCAGCCTCAACCCCAGGCTCGGCCTCAGCCCCCCGCTCCAGGCCTGGCTGGGAGAGTGCAGAGCTGTACATGGAGTCCCCCAGGGGGCGGCTGGTATCAAAGCACTCAGGCAGGATGATGATGTAATCCTCTGAGGAAGCAGAGGACTGACTCTTAACTTCATCTTTGAGCTCATCCTCCTCATCCTCCTCCTCTTCCTCCACAACTTCTTCCTCAGCGATATGGACAATCTCTTCCCTCTCATCTTCAGGTGGTCCCTCTTCAGACGAGGCAAATTTCACTTAAGGATGAAAGCAACCAATTTTAAGGTAGAAGTTAAAAGCAGCTCCCCATGCTATCCTTACTTGGTAAATCTTTGGGTCATGCACTAGAATTACGAAGGCCAGAGAAGAGAGAAGACCAGAGGGGAAGGGCTGCTGCTAGAACCATGCTGTATTCTAAGTTTGAAGACTATGCAAAACTAAATGGAATCAAAGCTCACAAAAACAAGGGGCAGAAACACCCAGGCTTCTGAGAAGCACTATGAATCTCATGATGAGAAGGCCCATCTCTTTTCCTCTTCATAATGATGGTTAATATATTGAGAAGGGTTTGAATCAAAACTGATATACTAGCTAACAGCTAGAAAAAGAGAAAAAGTTAGGTGGTGAGT
The DNA here is from genome assembly GCF_041146395.1 of Eulemur rufifrons. Classification (NCBI taxonomy): domain Eukaryota; kingdom Metazoa; phylum Chordata; class Mammalia; order Primates; family Lemuridae; genus Eulemur; species Eulemur rufifrons. Next base: position 39,254,290 of record NC_090991.1, on the reverse strand, counting down.
ACTGCAGCACTGTATGCCTACCTCCCTCCTCTCCTTTACAAAAGTGATGCACAGTCATGGGAGAAAATTGTCAAATCACGGATAAGGGGGGAAAAAAGGATATAAAAAAGGCACCCATAAATCCTATCAGAATAATGGCTGTGGACATTTTGGTGTAAGTCCTTCTAGACCTTTTTGTTACACATTTGTACATAAGTGTGGAAAAATATACAGATATATATTTATATTTTAAATAAAAGTGAGACAAATCATATTTAATGGTATAGGCCAAATGTCATTATAATAAATGGAGATTTCCCATATTATCTTTATGTACTAGAATTTGAATTTTGGACAGTTCTTGAAATACACAGTACTGATTCTACTTATCTGATACCTAGAAGTGTCTGTTACAAAGTTATTTATTTATTTATTTATTTATTTTTTTGAGACAGAGTCTCACTCTGTTGCCCGGGCTAGAGTGCCGTGGCATCAGCCTAGCTCACAGCAACCTCAAACTCCTGGCTCAAGCAATCCTTCTGCCTCCGCCTCCCAAGTAGCTGGGACTACAGGCATGCGCCACCATGCCCGGCTAATTTTTTCTATATAGTTTTAGTTGTCCAGATAATTTCTTTCTATTTTTAGTAGAGATGGGGTCTCGCTCTTGCTCAGGCTGGTCTCGAACTCCTGAGCTCAAGCGATCCTCCCACCTCGGCCTCCCAGAGTGCTATATAAAATTATTTATTACAGAAGAATTTAACCTTGAGAATCTTAGTTTAGTACTCGTCCTTCTACCTACTATTTCTTGGACTATTGCCCTTGGGGAAAGCAGACAACTCAGGTGCCAATGGGGGTCTCTGCTGGAGGAGCTCTGTCAACTTACAGGAAGACTCCCTACTGCAGAATCCAGGCAGCACAACTGGCCGCTGTTCCTCTATGGAATACAGCTGTAATTCTGCCCCAGAGAAAGTACAGAAATGAGTTATGGTGTCCTTTTTGCACTTAATAGTCTAATTAGAATAGTCAGGTAGCATATGTAGGGTCTAAAGAAACAAACATGATCAGAATTTCTTTTTTTCTTTTTTGAGGTAGGGTCTCACTCTGTTGCCTGGGTTAGAATGCAGTGGCATCATCATAGCTCACTGCAACCTCAAACTCCTGGACTCAAGTGATCCTTCTGCCTCAGCCTCCCGAGTAGCTGGGACTATAGGCACGAGCCACTATGACTGGCTAATTTTTTAATTTTTTATAGAGATGGGGGTCTTGCTGTGTTGCCCAGGCTGGTCTCGAACTCCTAGCCTCAAGTGATCCTCCTGCCTGAGCCTCCCAAAGTGCTAGGATTGCAGGCATGAAATACCATGCCCAGAATTTCTAACGAAGATCACTCTCTCTCCACTCTCAGGGAAGAAGAGCACTTCTAACTACTCAAGTTTGGCAATCACAATTCAGGGGCCACCCTGCTAGGTGGGGGAAAGGCAGGGACACTCACTCTGCAGAGACTTCTGTCTGCAAGGGGGGTTGTGATCTGGGGCGGCATCCAAAGTAAGGGATCGGATTACAGTCTCACACACAAACTGGGTCCCACTCAGGTCTTCTTCTGCTTCCTCCACTGATGCAACATTGTCAGCCTTCCTGTTTCCTGACACTGTGGAATCTGAAAGAGACACGAACTTTGCACTTGGTGTTAAAGTGCTAAGGAGCTTTTATCGGTCATTACGCATGCTGAAACCATGTCAAGAAACAGCTGCTATCTGTGCCATGTGAAGTTAGGGAGACTTCAAAAAATGAGATACTACAGAAAACCCATTTACATGCTAAGGTAAGATTAGTAGAGAGTGGGCACAAAAATAGGGTGTGGTATGGAAAGGGAGGATACAAATGCTTTATAAATATTTAACCCCTTACCAGGAAGTGCTTTAAATTCTGCCCCTTCACTCTCTTCCTGTATCTGCCCCAAGCCTGGCTTCTCTATTAAAGGACTGTCATGTGGCAGAGGAGACATGCAGGGAGTCATATCTGGAGAATGAAGACAGGAGAATCATCAACTGAGAAAAAACACCACATCATCAATAGTCAGTGTCCAGAAGCAGCACTGCATAGGCTTCTTGCCTCCTATGGGCCTAAAATAAACCCAAGGATGATTCAACACCTGTTGTAAAAAATTTCTTCAGACTATTAGGTGTGCAAGTATCCCAGACAGATCAATCAAGCCAGGAAGGATCATAAATAATTATTTGGCCTGGAGGGCTATGGCCAAGACACAAAACCTTGAATGTAAAGGAAGAAAGGGACACATATGTCTAGAGAAAAAGAGAGGAGAGGCGTGGTGGTTCACGCCTGTAGTCCCAACACTTTGGGAGGCTAAGACTGGAGGATTACTTGAGGCCAGGAGTTCAAGACCAGCCTGGGCAACACAGAGAGACCCTGTCTCTACAAAAATTAAGAAAAATTAGCTGGGCATGGTGGCACATGCCTGTAGTACTAGCTATTTGGGAGGCTAAGGCAGGAAGATCACTTGAGCCCAGGGGTTCAAGGCTGCAGTGAGCTATGATCCTGCCACTGCATGCCAGGCCTGGGCAGCACATCGAGACCCTCTTAAAAAAAAAAAAAAGGAGAGGGAGAGAGAGAAACCGAGAAGGGAGTCCTTTTATGGTGGGGAAACCTTGCACAAACTTGTATTCTTGCTTTTGACAGACAATAGGGAAAGAAAAAAAACGACCCATGGGTGCAGTTTTACTGTCCCACTGTGGGAGAAATCCTTGCCATCTATTTCCTCAGAATAAAACACTACCAGAGTCTAGGCTGTAGCACTTTTGTGTCTGTTAATAAAATAAACAAGATGAACTGAATGACATTCTTACCTACAGGGGTGTTGTGGGGTACTCTCTCTAACTCTTGAACAATGTTTATATCCAACAGCTCAAAGGACAGCAGATCCTGGAAAAAAGACAGGCAATGTTAGGCTGTTTGCAGTGCACACTGGAGCCATGTTTTGTCTTGATGGGACCTCTAGGCCATTTCCACATACCCTGGATTCAACTCTGTTCAAATTCATGGCTCTCTTTAGTCAAGTGAAATCAAGAAGAGTTAAACAGGAACTAGACATTCAAATGACCAAATGGCAAGAAAAAGAGAAAAGGCAGTAGGTGTGACAGTGAATCAGATAGGCTGAAATGAAGATGCAACTAAAAGGGAAGGTGTGGGGAAGCACAGTATTGAGTTCCCAATTCTAAGAAGAAACATCTAGTTTAGAAAGCTGCTTCCATGGGTGATCTCCTTCCCACTAAGTACATCTGACTAGATCAAAGTTGGCATATCTCTGACTTCCTGGGTACCACCTATGGCTATACCAATGCTCTCTCTCTCTGTCCCTTAACCTCCAAGTGCTAAATGTTCCACCTGGGCAGTCAGAAGGTCCACGGATGGGATGTAGAGTTCCCTCTCACTGGCAACGTTTTTTGTCTTCTGTGGGATGCAGCTTCCTATCCCTTCTGCCTGCTCAGTCACTTCACCAAGCTGAATTTCTTCTTTAGCCAGAAGAAAAGCTTCCTATAGAGAGAAATCATTGAGATAAATTTTAGGCCCTGAACAGAACTCAAGAGGCAGGCTGACAATGCCCCCTAAAACAAAAACACTACCGTATCTCTACATTTTTTCTTTTTAGAGATGGAGCCTTGCTCTCTCATTCAGGCTGGAGTGCAGTGGCACGATCATGGCTCACTGCAGCCTCAAAATCCTGGGCTCAAATGATCCTCTTGCCTCAGCCTCCCAAGTAGCCGGGATTACCAGTGTGTGCCACTGCACCTGGCTAATATTTTTTTCATTTTTTTAGAGATGGGGTCTTGCTATGTGCTTAGGCTGGTCTCAAACTCCTGGCCTTAAGGAATCCTCCCACCTCAGCTTCCTGAGTCCAGGCATGATCCACGACGCCTGGCTGTACACCTCTACATTCTAAAAAAAATTTGTTTTGACATAATTTTAGACTTATAGATTTAAGCAGTAAACTTACTCTGTCCCACTCTTATAAGGAAACTGCATCAAAACAGTAGCAACCAGAGCAAGACTTCATTAGCATTTAGGGAACATACACAGGGATACTGCAGGAGAGATGAACGTTCAGGAGCAAAGCTATCAGTTCAGCAGTTCCATAGGCCAGGCCAGACCTCCATGCTAGGGTGAAGAGGAGAAGCTAACCTTTCATGATTTCTGGAAGAACTACCAGCTATGAGTGGGGTCATTAGTTTTAAAGCACCCTCTCCCCAGCTCCAAATAAATGCCCTGGGATACTGGGCCAAAACCTATCAATGCTCACCTCTTGCTGGCAGGTGAGATCATCAGTTTTGCTCGAGCTGATCATGGCCTTTTCAATGTTGTTAGGGCTCTCTTCAGAGGGGAAAGGATCCACTATGATACTGCACCAGACCCGGGGCCCAAACTGCTGGCCTTTGTGAGAAAGACGCCAATGGGAAGTATATGTTCCCTCCAACGCTGGGGCGATGAACTCCACAGACACAACTCCTATGTGGCCGGCCTTCAGGCAGGGAACCAAAACATCTTTCTTTTCTGTAGTGGCCAAAGTCAGGTTTCCCCACATGAACTTGAGCTGAAAAGAACAGTGGCAAGAAAAAAAAAAGCTTGTCAGTGGAGCACTCTGTCACTTCAAATCACGTCATCTTCACATTCTGTGGGAAAAATTACCTTTGTGTCTGCACTCCACTTTACGTTTCCTGTATTTTTCATCCTCCAGTGTTTGATAAACTTGGTTCCCGGCTGAAGGTGAGTCCCATCAGGCAAATTCTCATCCACAAATGCTGCACTGAGCATTGGCATAACTGGGGCACACGGTTGCAAAGGGAGCCTGAAAAGAAATTCAGATGCTTAGTCACTTGCTGTTGGGTGTGAATATCCCACACTGTGGCTTGAGAGGCAAAAATAAGACCAGTCTGTGAGAAGCTAGGACCATGTATTAGAAACAATAAATTTTCTCTGACAAACTTAAAAAATAATAATTAATAAAACACAGAATAGATCTGGCTCCTGAGCTAAAAAGCCATGGTGAGGATAATGAAAAGGGCCTATAAATACAACACCTAGAGAGTCAGGCTCTTAAAACATTCGGTCCTTTTGCTTCACATACAGACTGCTTCCAGTGAGGAGAGGTCACAACTAACCCACAGTTCTTTTATCTTTTTCCTTGGAGACAGAGTCTCTCTCTGTTGCTCAGGCTAGAGTGCCGTGGCATCAGCCTACCTCACAGCAACCTTAAACTCCTGGGCTCAAGCGGTCCTCCTGCTTCACCCTCCCAAGTAGCTGGGACTACAAGCATGAGCCACCCCGTGGCTAATTTTTTCTATTTTTAGTTGCCTAGCGAATTTTTGTTTCTATTTTTAGTAGAGACGGGGTCTTGCACTTGCTCAGGCTGATCTCAAACTCCTGAGCTCAAGCGATCCTCCCATCTTGGCCTCCTAGAGTGCTAGGATAACAGGTGTGAGCCACCATGCCCACTCCAACCCATAGTTCTGAACCTTAGCGGTTTCTATCTTTCTGAAGGAGGCAAAAAGCAAACCACCCTTTAATACAGCTAGGATCAGAAAATGGGAAATTTTCACTCTGGGAGGCCGAGGCGGGTGGATCATTTGAGCTCAGGAGTTCGAGACCAGCCTGAGCAAGAGCAAGACCCCTGTCTCTACTGAAAAATAGAAAGAAATTAGCTGGACAACTAAAAAAATATATATATAAAATTAGCCGGGCATAGTGGCGCAGGCCTGTAGTCCCAGCTACTCGGGACGCTGAGGCAGGAGGATCACTTGAACCCAGGAGTCTCAGGTTGCTGTGAGGTAGGCTGACGCCACGGCACTCTAGCCCGGGCAACAGAGTGAGACTCTGTCTCAAAAAAATAAATAAATAAAAAAAAAAAAATGGGAAGTTTTAAGGGTTCGGGTGTTAGGGAACACCAATAAATAAGACACAAGTTGGCTGGAATTCCAGTTTTGGAGAACTGGACCTATAGTCTTGGCTTCCACCCTGGCCCTGGGGCTTACATTAGGGTATTAGCCTGCAGCAAGCTCTCAGGTCGGCCCAAAGGAGACTTGGGGATCTGGAGTCCATGGATCGAATTCCACAGATGAATCTTCCTGTGGAGCTTAAGCTGCTTTTTAAGTTCCTTGACCTCTGCTTTACGTTGTTTCTTCTCAGCGCGTAACCTTTGCTTTTCTGCTTTAAGAAAGTTCTTATCAACCTGTTTCTGGAGCCTGTGAGATAATAAATGAAAGTCTTAAAAAAAAGTCCTGACAAATTCTGAAGCTACTTGGAACCAATTGCAGTCTCCACCAGAGTCAACTTCTAGTTTAGTTTCTTAATTTCTTTTTATAGTTTTCATTTCCATTTCATTAGCTTTGGATAATTGTCTTCATTACTGCACATCAACTGAAAATGAGCAGAACCAAGGAGACTCTCTGCAGTTTTGTGAGTCATACCCTGTCACCAGAACCAAGAAGCCAATCAGAGAACAAGTATCCCCATGCATATGTTTTTACCTGACTTGTTCCAGAGCAGCAGGAAGACGAGTAGTAGAGTACTTTGAGTGAGAAAATGGTTCAGAGGAACCCGCAACAGGTCTCCGCAACTTTAGCAGGACATGGTTAGTGTCATGGATATATGGCCCCGCTTCACAATCTTCACAGATATTGTAGGATGGGCATAGGCTGTGGGCAAAGAATGGCACAGTACAGAAGGGCAGAGTAGGAAGCACCTAGGCAGGAAGATAGAAGACCAGACTTCTCTATTTGCTCCATTACTATGTAGCTGGTAACCTGAGCATGTCACCTGACTACACCATACCTCCATTTTCCTCATTAATAAACTAAGGATAACAACATTTAACCCATACTTATTTCTAAGACAATCTGTGGGAGGAGGCAAGATATGAAAACATTTGGAACAACAGGGAATTAGTGATCTAATTTTGTTTGGGGGAATATAATTTTGCCGGGCTCTGTTCATCCAAATGTATATCTGAATACAATAATCTGAATAGTTCCCCTCAACCCATGGAGCATGTTGGTGAAGAAATAGCTTGTGCTTCCAACTCAGAGCTACTACGTCTAATGCTCAGAGAGCATACCAAATTTCCCTTTTTTACTCAGAATGCCAGGAAAGTAACTGCTCTAAGGTCTACCAATAGCTACCTATCCCCAAGTGATGCTTACCTACACTGGTAGCGCACACCAACAATCCTTCTTTGGCAGTTGCTGCAAGCAATATGCCAGCTGAACTGGTTTTCTGGCAAAAACAGTGTTTCCTCTGAAATAGGCATTGAGACTTCTGAGGGACAAGAACCCAAGGATGGGTTCTGGAGGACAAGCTTCTCATGTAATTTCTGTTCAAGCTTTTCAACTGTTTCTTTAACCACTTGCTCTCTGAACTGGAATACAGAACACAGGGTGGGGGAAAAAACTCAGTTCCAATACTGGGAAAATGAGTGAAGATTATCAATAGATCTGAAACCTCACTGTCTCTGCTATAACATAAAAACATAACAAACAATAGCTACTGAATAACATAGCAAAAGACCTATTCCACAGTTAAACTGGTTCAAAGAAAATACCAAGAAATTCTTTTGATGAATAAATTTTTAACTTCTTCCTTCTCAAGCACAGAGATTTGTCCCTCTCTCTTACATGCCTAGAATTAGACTCCTTTTCCTGGTACCTCATTGCAAAGGTTAGAGCTTTCTTGACTAGCACTGCTGTAAGTTTAGAAATTATTAGCTACCACTCTTCATTCACCTGCACCAGAGGCAGCAGCCATCTGGGTTCAGCTTTCTATTTCTTCCACATTCCTCCTGTGCCAACACTGCTGCTAAAAACCAAGCCAGAGAGGACACTCACTGTCTCTAGGTAGCTTGTGAACCAGTCTGGGGGCTTGTCTTGAGGCTGGTCGGTGTCACATGGAGCAAGTGGAAACAACTGGGAGAAAACACAATCCAAGATGCTGGAGGTTACTTTTTCCTTATATTTAAAATAATTTTCCAGAAATGTATGGAGGTTTCTTTTGTCAAATTATATAGGCATATGGTTTAAAAAGTCATGAAGGAGTATTAAAGGAAAACAAAATCTCTATCCCACCTTGCTCCCCCTTCTCCAGAAGTAAACCACTGTTACCAGTTTCAAAAAGTCAAAGACGGGTGGGCACAATAACTCCCAAATCTTTGATGAATACACAAATCTTCGATCAATGACAATGGGACTTCAAGTTTCGAAAACTGGATAGACTGGTTCATACCCTTCATACCTGTGCTGCAGGCTCCTCTGCAGTCTTCATGTCTGATCCCAAGACTCTCACCAGTGAAGAGTAATGTGCAAGTGGCTTCTTCCCTGCCCTGGCACCGAGTCGTTTTTCTATGACTGGGGCTGGGGCTTCATCGGCGACATGGTGCCCTTCATGGACTTGCATCTGCAGTTGGTTTCCCTGCTTAACTGCCATCTGAGAGCATACATTATGAAACAAAAACATGCTGTGTGATTCTCCTTTCCTAAGTGAAATTTCAAAGACACCCAAACAGAAGAGTGTGGTGAATTATGCTGGAAAATATAAGGATTTGTGTTTGCTTTAATAAATCAAACAATCTACATAATGTTTATACTCAACCTGCCATTTCTTTGCCAAGAATGTTGACTAGAAATGGTTTTTTTTTTTTTTTTTTTTTTTTTTTTGTTGAGACAGAGTCTCACTTTGTTGCCCAGGCTAGAGTGAGTGCCGTGGCGTCAGCTTAGCTCACAGCAACCTCAAACTCCTGGGCTTAAGCGATCCTACTGCCTCAGCCTCCCGAGTAGCTGGGACTACAGGCATGCGCCACTATGCCCGGCTAATTTTTTCTATATAGATTTTTAGGTGTCCATATAATGTCTTTCTATTTTTTAGTAGAGACGGGGTCTCGCTCAGGCTGGTCTCAAACTCCTGACCTTGAGCAATCCACCCGCCTCGGCCTCCCAGAGTGCTAGGATTACAGGCGTGAGCCACCGCGCCCGGCCTGGTTTTGTTATTAAAACCACAAAAGTATTGTTTTGCATTATTCTACCCACCCCTGCCCAAAAACCCCCACAAAAATAGGTTTTTAGCATCACAACTTATTAGGTAAGATTTGTCATTAACTGGGTTTTATTACTTTTTGTTTAATTGGTTTTTTATATAAGACTTTATGGACCCTAATTTCAAGATTCTAAAAAAGTCAATTCCAGACTAACAAAACTGGAGAAACAAAGTTATATCCTATAAATATTTACTTTTCCATTAAGAATAGTATTTTGGAAAGGAAGCTTAGGTAGTCATGTCATTTTGAAGAGCTTCTTCCTAAAAACCCTATTTTGAAAACTATACTTCAGGAGTATTTGGGGTTCCATGAAGGTACTCCAGTGTCCAAGAAGAGACAGGGGCCAAGTTGACGGGGTTCTAGCTACTCTCACTGTTTCTCTTTTATCTATCTTTATATATTAGACTTCTTTTTTTTTTTAATTTTTTAAATTTTCCCTCCCCCTCATTCTACTTCAGAATTCTTTTTTTTTAAATTTTTAAATTTTTTTATTTTTTTGAGACAGAGTCTCGCTCTGTTGCCCAGGCTAGAGTGAGTGCTGTGGTGTAGGCCTAGCTCACAGCAACCTCAAACTGCTGGGCTTAAGCGATCCTACTGCCTCAGCTTCCCGTGTAGCTGGGACTACAGGCATGCACCACCATGCCCGGATAATTTTTTCTATATATATGTTTAGTTGGCCAGATAATTTCTTTCTATTTTCAGTAGAGACAGGGTCTGGCTCTTGCTTAGCCTGGTCTCGAACTCCTGAGCTCAAACGATCTGCCCACCTCGGCCTCCCAGAGTGCTAGGATTATAGGCGTGAGCCACCGCGCCTGGCCTACTTCAGAATTCTTAAGGTTCCACTTAAAAACAGCATTCCATGGGTAAACTATGTAAGGTGATGGATATGCTAATTAGCTTGTGTTAATAATTTCACAATGTATGCGTGTATCCTAACATCACATTACACCCCTTAAGCACATATAATTTTTTTTAAAATTAGAAACTCTCAAAAAAAAGCAAGCATTCCATGGCTCCAAAGTTTGAAATCTATTATCCTATTTTTATTTTTTTTAATTTTTTTTTTTTTTTTTTTTAAGAGATAAGGTCTCGCTCTGTTGCCCAGGCTAAAGTGCAGTGGTGCAACCAGAGCTCACTACAGCTTCCAACTCCTGGGCTCAAGCGATCTGCCTGAGTAGCTGGGACTACTGGTGCATGCCACCACACCCAGCTAATTTTTAGAAAAATTTTTTTGTAGAGATGGGGTCTAGCTATGTTGCCCAGGCTAGTCTTGAACTCTTGGTCTCAAAGTGCCAGGATTACAGGTGTGAGCCATGCGCTAACTGAAACATGTTATTCTAGATCAGGGATCTGCAAATTTTTTCTTAAAAGGCCACATAATAAATATTTAAGGCTTGTAGGCCATACAGTCTCTGTGCAACTCTGCCACTGTCACATAAAAGCAGCCATTGACAATGCATAAATGAATGGGCATGGCTATGTTCCAATAAAAATAGGCTGGCCAGCCTGCTAGCAATAGTTTTTTGACCCCTATTCTAGACTGTAAACACCAAGAAGCTTTTAGTAAAATGGGAATGTCTGTGTAAAAAATTGCTCAAGAAACAACCGTAATGAAATGTGTCAAAACATCAACATGGGATTTTAAATACCATACAAGAAAATGTATAAAAAGTCTTGCTTCCTGAGGCTAGACTCCTGTGGTCCAAGCTTCCTGGCTAGATCAGGCGAGCTACCAGTGGCTATGGGAAAGGTAGTAGTAGAGTTGTAGAGATCTTACAAAACTTTTTTAGTTAAACAATTGTGGCTTCAGAGAATACGGAAAGAGAAAAGCCAGGAGTTGAACAAGAATGAAGGGGTGGCCGGGCGCAGTGGCTCACGCCTGTAATCCTAGCACTCTGGGAGGCCGAGGCGGGTGGATTGCTCAAGGTCAGGAGTTCGAGACCAGCCTGAGCAAGAGCGAGACCCCGTCTCTACTAAAAAAAAAAATAGAAAGAAATTATCTGGCCAACTAAAATATATATAGAAAAAATTAGCCGGGCATGGTGGCACATGCCTGTAGTTTCAGCTACTCGGGAGGCTGAGGCAGTAGGATTGCTTAAGCCCAGGAGTTTGAGGTTGCTGTGAGCTAGGCTGACGCCACGGCACTCACTCTAGCCAGGGCAACAAAGCGACACTCTGTCTCAAAAAAAAAAAAAAAAAAAAAGAATGAAGGGGTGTAGGGAACAGCATGTTAGAATAGCTTAAAAGCAGAGAGGAAATAGGAAGACCACATGAAAATTGGAGCACAGGGAAAGAAATGATAAATTATAAACAGAGATGGATACCCCAACTAAGAGAAACCAAGCAAGGGCCTGAGTGTCTAAAACAAGGGACTAGCCAGTAAATAGGATTTCTGAGGAAAAACCAGGAAGACATTGGTTAAACTATTGAAACAAGTGGCACCCAGAATAGTTCTGACCAGAAGCCAAAAAGGGTAGATAGAGCGTCCTATTTTAAAAAACCCTTGACTTTCCTTCTCTACCAAAGTGATTACGGAACTAGCTCAGTCTTGGAATGGATGTTCATAAAGGATAGTCAAACCTTAAAGAAAAACCTTAATTAAAAAGGTGGTAATGAAAGAACAGTTTGGCACATCTTAAAGAAGGCACACCTAGAGCAAGGAATGCTCTAAATCATCACTGACTTAAAACATAAGATTGTATATAACTGGATGGTTCATACATTATATTCCCTCACGTTATACTGTGAGTCTATATAAGGCTACAGAGGAGAGACTGAAGGAAAGAGATGAAAATGTGAACCAGAAAGCATCGTTATAGGCCGGATGTGGCTTGTGCCTATAGTCCCAGCTACTTGGGAGGCTGAGGTGGGAGGACTTCTTGAGCCTAGGAGTTCAAGACCAGCCTTAGCAACATAGCAAGACCCTGTCTCAAAAAGAAAAGAGAGGCTGGGTATGGTGGCTCAAGCCTGTAAACCTAGCAGTGTGGGAGGCCGAGGCAGAAGGATCACCTGAGGTCAGGAGTTTGAAACCAGCCTGAGCAAGAGCAAATAGAAAAATTAGCCGGGCATGGAGGCGCATGCCTGTAGTCCCAGCTACTCGGGAGACTGAGGCAGGAGGATGGCTTGAGCCCAGGACTTTGAGGTTGCTGTGAGTTAGGCTGATGCCACAGCACTCTAGTCCAGGTAACAGAGCAAGACTTTAAAAAAAAAAAAAAAAAGAAAGGAAAAAGGAAAAGCATCATTCCAGAGACAGGGAGTTATTTGTATTTTTAAATGCTAAACCTAGACCAGCAATGAGATGACAGCTGAGAAGAATCTTTTCATTAGGAGCTTCCTTTTTCTGAGTGGCATATCCTATTCACCACAGTCTCCCTAAAAATAAACTTCACTGTGTTTATACTTACTAGTTTCTCCCCATGGCTAATGGAATTGCGGTTCAAGTTTCAGTCAATAAAAATTTTAAAAATTATTTGAAAATGAGATGAAATAGCCATTACCTTAAGTGCTTCTTCATATTCTCCTAAAAGGACAAAAAATACACACTGTGATTTCTTCACTAGCCCCAAAGATTCTATTACATATAGCCAATCCTAAAGATCAAATGTACAACATGAGGACTACAGTTAATAACAGCATATTGTATTCAGAATTTTTACTAAATGATATTATAGCTGCTCTTGCCATAGCAGGAGGGCATGGCAGAGCAGCTATGACGGGATGATGGATATGTCAGTTTGTTTTACTACAGCAACCATTGCCACATGAAGTTTCAGTAACGACAGACCGCATATACCATGGTGATCCCGTATGGTTATAATGCCGTATCTTTATTGTACCTTTTCTATGTTTAGGTATGTTCGGGTACACAAATACTTACCATTGTGTTACAACTGCCTATGGCATTCAGTACAATAACACGCAGTACAGGTTTGTAGCCTAGGAGCAAAAGGCTATAACATATAGCCTAAGTGTGTACTAGGCTATACCATCCAGGTTTGTGTAAGTACACTCTATGGTGTTTGCATAATGACAAAATCACCTAAAAGGATGCATTTCCTGGAATGTATTCCTATCGTTAAGCAACGCATGACTGTATATGTATTTCATAACATCATGCTGTATACCTCCAATATATACAGTAACATTTATTCAAAAAAGTACAGCCAATCCTGACTTTTAAGAATTCTTAGCTTACAATTCTTACATGAGTATGAACTGCTACTACCTTTTTACTGACAAGCTCCTTTCACACTGCAAACAGAAGATACTGCAGATCAGTTCTCCCTCTTAAATCCTTCTTTCTTGGCTACTAGAGCCTTCCAGTTACAAAATCTCAACCCAGCTCCCTCACACTAGGTGTTGTGAAGCTCAGGACTCAAGGGAGTTCATAGATAATGTTAATACTATCATTTCAGCTGGTTAAAATAAGCTTTTAGTGGCTAGCCTGGGAACCTAACTTTCAAATATAATATAGTTCCTGTGGGAAAATATACTCTAAGCTCTGAACAACCAACTATCTGATAACCAAACTTTGGGAATACCACTTGTTTATAAGTTGATATTAACATATATACCAGGTGAGAAACAAATACAACCCCAGGAGAACACTAGGAGAACAAGTTACATGTGTTAAACTGGGAGGCATATTATTTTCAGAGGACTGGCATCTTAAATATGAGAACTTTCCATTAAAGCTGTCCTTAGGGTCCATTCAAAGGAACCATCCTATATACAAAAAACTGCTATACAATAAAAAATGCCTATGGAACTAATAATCATGGATAAATGAGTGCAATGTCAATTTATAGTATACCAAACTTCTACTCTAAAATGAATACTGCAACAATGTTTGAATATAAATAGAAATGCCCCAATAAGCACATTAAGGCTTTTAAATAAAGCTGAATAGAGTCTCTCAGGGACTCACCTTGACTATTGATGGATACCTATAAAAGGAAAAAAGCAACAGTGAATTTTAAGTGTCTTATCAATTGAGCATTTCTGTTACTAGAACCAGCCTAACAGGATAGATGAAAAATCTCCCATCAGGGGTTCAGCTTTTCCAGTATCACTTGTCAGTCATGAATGATAATTAAGGAATTTTATAGCTTAACTACTGTGCCCTCCTTTATTTATTTCAGGTACATTAAGAGGCAGCATAATATAGTGGTTAGGAGCTTGAACTCTGCAGCCAGAGGGTATGGACTGAACCCTACTCTACTACTTCTAAGCTTTTGTGCCTTTGGCCAAGTTACTTAACCTTTCTGTGCTTCAGTTTCCTCATGGGTAAAATACAGATGATAATTATTTACTTAATACATAGTATTGTTAGTCTGACACACTGTAACCACTCAATAAAGCCTAGCCATTACATTTGTATTATTATAAACTAAATGGCAGCTTGTGCTATACACACACACACACACACACACACCTGGGCTCAAGCAGATGTTCTTGCCCCACTCAGCCTCCTCAATAGCTAGGACTACAGGCACATGACACCAAACCTGGCTAATTTTTAAAATTTCTTATAGCGACTGGGTCTTGCTACGTTGCCCAGGCTGGTCTGAAATTCCTGGCCTCAAGTGATCATCTTGCCTCTGACTCCCAAAGCATTGGAATTATAGGAGCAAGCCACTGTGTCCAGTCCAGCTTGTGTTATATTTTAACTTAAAATCACTATATAATTTTGTTTGATTTTGTTTTTTTGTTTTTGAGACACAGTCTAGCTCTGTCTCCTGGGCTAGAGTGCAGTGGCATCATCATACCTCACTGCAACCTGAAATTCCTGGGCTCAAGCAATCCTCCTGACTAAGCCTCCTGAGTAGGTGGGACTACAACTGCAGACCACCGTGCCTGGCTAATTTTTGTATTTTTTGTAGAGATGGGGGTCTCACTATGTTGTCCAGGCTGGTCTTGAAATTCCTGGACTCAACCAATCCTCTCACCTTGGCCTCCCAAAGTGCTAGGATTACAGGCATGAGCCACTGCACCTGGCTTAAGATCACTACATAATTTTAAAAATTATCTCAGATATTCTTCTTCAAAGTTGCTTCCCTATTTCTCAACTCCACCTCAGATGCCGCAACTCTCCTTAGAACATGCAATTATTAAATATATTTAAACTGCTGCATAAATCAAATAAACACTGTTCTGGACTTTTTGAGCCCCATATCACTCTAGAGAAATAAGATCCCTATTCTGAATACCTAGCAATGGGTACCATTACATACTTTACCTCTTCATTTTCCTCATCCAGGTATTTTATTTGAATAGTGTTCAGATCAAATGAAACTTTTACCTGCAAATGAAATATACACACTGTATGATCAAGACATCAAGAAGGCAGGTTATAACAGAAATTTTGAAATCATAAAGGATGGGTATATTTCACAATATAAAAATTAAATTATTTTGTATGGCCAAAAAAAAAACCCATAACAAAGTTAAAAGACAAACAACAGGCAACCATAATAACCCATAACAGACAGAGGGTTAATATCTGTAACACATACAGAGCATCAGCAAAACTGCTAATAAGATTAACAGCACAGGTAAAAATATACAGAAAATTCATAAAAGAGGAAATCAGAATGCCTAACAAATACATAAGACATTCAACCTCACTGGTGGTCAGAACAATGCAAATTAAAGCAACTAGAACCCATCTCATCAGAACTGTAAATATTTTTTAAACCCATAACATCCAGTGTTGTCAAAAATCCAGGGCATTATCACATATTTCTGTAAGTTACTATAATTGTTCTGCAAAGCATTTGACAGTATCTATTAAAATTTAAAATCTTTTAAAATTTAAAATCTTACACTGTGTGACTCACCAATCTCACTTTTGGATAGGATACAGTTTATCCTATAGAATAGTGTATAAGTTATATATACAGTTATCTCCTGTAGTTTATTTTATTGTGGTAAAAAGAAAAACAAACTGAAAACAATCTTTCTATATAAGGGTGGTTCACTAAATTATGGCACAACAATACCAATAATACTGTGGACTATAGCTTTAAAAAGAATGAGCTTTGATCCTTATCTACTGATTGAGCATTACCTCTGTAAGATACTGTTGGGCAGAAAAAGCAAGCTAAAAAATGATGTTTATAGTGTGATCCTAGTATGATATCTGTACGAACATGGGAAATGTGGGTAAGTACGTCATATAGGGCTGTTAACATCGGATACCCAAGAGGTGAGAATCATGGATTGGAGGGAGGAGAGACTGGAAGGATATTAACTTTTTCTTTATATATACTTGGATTGTTTTACTCTTCTAATGGGGATGTATTATACTTTCAGAATTTAAAATTTACAATAAAGAAAAAAGGCAAGTTGTTGGCTCATTTAACTATTAGGAAAAAAAAAGATAGCTGTGTTTGATTTCCAGATTATTTGACAAACAAGGTCCAACTTCTTTCTGGATAACCATCTGTCTATGACAGTATACAGAGATACATGCTGGAAGGCAAAGGACTAGATTAGATCATCTTTTAAGGTCTCTCCACCATTTCCTTTCCTTTTGAGTTACCATCACCTAACCATGGTAAAAGTAGGTTTTTACCAAAGGGTTTCATCAGACAAACACAGTCACACAGGAAGTAAAACATTCACCACAGCAATCTGAACAAAAGCAGAAGAGTACAAAGGGCAAACGAAGAGGAAGAAAAGCATTAGCAAAAAAAGGAACAGATGAACTGCTGTCTAAGCACCTAAGGGAGTTTTTCCTGCTCAACTTTGAGATACTCAACCTCTGAGCTAGCAATAGAAGCCATCGATAGGCTCCTGCAAAACACAGAATATATCCTTGTGCAAAATACAAGTTGTATCCTCAGTCAAGAGAACATCTGCCTGGGGCCTGGTTGGGGTGGGGCCCATACCAATTCATTCCACATACTGTTTCTAAAATTAATAGGTTTTCTCAATTCTACCTCATTTAAAAAAAATAATTTTACCTTCCCTTTCTAAACTCTTCAAAAGGAATTCTTTAATTCCTCTTATTAAGGCACACCTCCTATATGAATATCAAACCCCTATCAAAGCAATTTTCCACAAGGTCCAGAAATGATAACTATGACAGACTTTATAGCTATAGAAACAACACTGCTAAAAATATCTACCTTTGGAAAAAATATCTATACTTAAACCATTGAGGAACAAAACAAAGTAACACTCACCATAGCTTCGACATCAGCCCAAGTTGTATTTTCTGGATCAGAAACCAGAAAACTTTGAGTTTCATTTTTAAAAGTCACATTTAGAGTAACCTGTAGTTCCATGCTGTGGGGCTAGAGTTGAGAGGGTGGATGGGAAAGGGAGAGAGAAAACATATTAGAAAGGGTTCTATAAATTACATTAACATTCATTCAACAAATATTTGAGGACCTAATATGGGCTAGGCTTGGGAAACTGTCCCTGCTCTTACAGAAATTATAATCTAGAAGATGGTTCAAACTGAATCTCACTGTGAATTAGGAATTGTTCTTTCTTTTTCTTGAGACAGAGTCTTGCTCTGTCACCCAGGCTAGAGTGCCACGGTATTAGCCTAGCTCACAGCAACCTCAAACTCCTGGACTCAAGCAATACTTCTGCCTCAGCCTCCCAAGTAGCTGGGACTACAGGCATATGCCACCATGTCCGGCTAATTTTTTCTATATATTTTTAGTTGTCCAGATAATTTCTTTCTATTTTTTTAGTAGAGACAGGGTCTCGCTCTTGCTCAGGCTGGTCTTGAACTCCTGACCTCGAGCGATCCACCCGCCTCGGCCTCCCAGAGTGCTAGGATTACGGGTGTGAGCCACCTCGCCTGGCCATAATCTAATTTTTTAAAAAACCCTATTTTTATGAAAAAAATTTAAGCTTATACAAAAGTAGAGAGAATAATATAATGAATCCCTATGGACCCATCAACTAGCTTCCACAATTATCAACTCAGAACCAATCTTGTTACACAAATAAGCTTTCTCTACTGGATTATTTTGACAGACATCATCTTTTCATCTATAAATAACTGAGTATATACCTCTAAAAGATATAAATTAAAAAAAAATCTTGATACCATCCATTATCATGCCCAAGAAGTTAATAATTTCTTAATCAAATATCTATTCTGATCATCACTTTTTAAAAAATCCTTTTAATTTTTCATGACCAAAGCCTAGGCCAACATGTTTGTTTTTAATTAAGGATGTGGTTTACTGATGAACTGTTACATTGAGTTGGTTTGTTTTCATAACTTTATGTAAAAACAGTTTAAGTTGAGATGAACAAGATTAAGTCTCAGGTGTTTGCAGTGTAGGGGTGGAGGGAACACAAGTGGTGGGAAGCCTTGGGTTCTGGACATAGCTCTGGTCCATTACTAGCCATGTAACTGTGAGCAAATCAGTTCCTCTCTGAGCTTCAGTTCTTTCACCTATAATATAGGACTAATCTCTCTGCTTCATCTCACAGTGTTAGCATAAGAATAAAGTTAAAATGTGTGTGCAAGTTCTTTGAAAATGTTATTCAAATATAAGCAATATTATAATAAACCAGTCTTTAGAACCTTAAAATATAAGTTTTCCACAGTGTAATGCACTGCCCTGTGAAACAATACAAGTGGCACTGTCATTTTAAGGATCTTGAACTCTGAAGATCAAGGATTTTTTTTTAAACACAAACACAATTATCCCCCAATTTTCTCCATTCGTTGTGTCAACATAGAGCCAAGTTCACCACCAAAATAATATTAATATTGGTCTCTTAGCAAAAATCCTGCTGACATCTAATATTTGTTCACATGAAATGTAGTTCTTGGGATCCTTAAGATTTGGACAAAATCCCTGTCACCTCCCCAGGACCTTGGGCAAAAAATCAGGGAAATAAAGTGACTGACTTACTCAGCCTAAAGTGGACATTCTGAAATACATTCTCATTTTCCAACTTCAAGAAACACACCACAATTTTGGGAGCCTGAAGGAAACTAATCTTCCTCTCTTTTTCTCAAATTACACAAATGGAAATTAATTTAGATACTTTGGAATTCATCCAGCTGGTCAGCCAGTGAGAGAAAACAGGAAGTGGGAGATTCAAGCTTAGCTGGACTACATCCAGGTCTTCATAAAGAACTCTCTCTCTTTGGCTGACATGTGAAAATTCTTTCAGCATGAGCATTAATCTTAAACTTGTGGAAACACCAAAGCTATGGTTTACCCCATCTGCCTCTTAAGGTTTGAAGCCAATATAGTCAGGTAGCTGGGGCCTAGGCATTCAGCTTTCATAACTGGCATTATTATAGTAAGTTCATGCCACTGACTCACCTCTCCTTGGCACAAGTCAGCTTTTCCTCTACGTCAATTTTTTTTCAGCCTCAGGAAAAAAAACCCTTTAATGAAGCAAACCTGGCAACCTGAGCTTTGATTACTGTCTCCACCAGAGGCCTGTACAAGCCAAGCTATCCAAGCTTTAAAACGTGGGACCCCATAGCTGGGTGTTTGACAAAAAGAAAAAAACGGTGATTTTCCAATACCGAAGATCCCTGACTAAGAAGATCTCTTTAAGAGGGTCTCAAAAAGAGGATTATGGGGATGACGAGGATGAGTGGGTAGTGTCATTTTTTTACTTGCAGACTTCATCCCAGTCTTCCAGCTCTCGTTTTCTAGCACTCCATGTCCCCAAGACAGTGTCACCACCCCATGAAGACTCTCTCTCATTTCCTTGCCCCAGCCCTCTGTACTGGGGAGTCTTGGCCTTCCATTAGCAGAAGCCGGGCGCTCTGAATCACCGACCCCCCATCTCTCCGGCGCTATCCACACCCTCGGTCCCTCAAAACACGAATGGCTCTCTCACTGAGTCACTAAAAAGATCCGCTGGCCCCGGACACGGAAAAAGTCGCCCGTCTTTGCAGGATTTCTCTCTTGAACTTCCCCAAGCCCTCTTAGCGCGACGTGACCCCAGCCCTAGTTAACGGCCGCTGTTTCCTTACCAGCTTCCCGCCCCCGGGGGGCGCCTGCCGGAGGCCGCTACAAGGACAGCTGGTTGCCAGCTCCGCCACTACCCCTGCAGGGTAGATCTAACATGGCGGATAGAGACAGGGCCTAGTCCACTGTTTCTCTGAGTTTCCGACAAGATGATTGGCTCTTACCACTTGTCTCTCAAAACCACCACCCCATTGATTGGCTGAGAATACGTCGGCGGGGGTGGGGCAGAAACAACCTGAACCCGCAAAACAATAACAAACACTGGGTCAAAGGGGCGGATGTAAGAGTGCGCAGACGTGGGCCGGAGCGGATTTCCCCTTCCTAGGCAAATGCCGTGCCCTCCGCGTTCCCTGAGGTCACTGACTTTAGAGGATTACTTACCCGAAGCTCGCAGGGTTGGATGGGAAATGTAGTTTTCCTAGGACTTGTAGGTTCTTTACCCTATTCTTCGCTCTCAAGATACGAGGACATAACAGTCCAGTCCATAGCTGTTAAAAATGCATAACCGCGGGAGGTCTCCAATATATCAACTAGCTTTCCGTGAGAATTGTGCCCACTTCCGGTATCGGAAGCGACTCCCCATAGGACTACAGTTTCGAATGAACACTGTGGCGAAGGCCTTTCGTTCCGCAATGCATGCTGGATATCGTAGTTTTTCCCTCCACAATCCTTTTATTTACCTAAACTGGAGACGTCCGTTGCGGCGGAAAGAGGGAGGGAATGGGGGTCTCTTCTTACGACTGCTTTGGGCACTATCTTGCGCTCACATTCGGGCCTCAGGTAGCGATTCTGACCCTCGCACAGCAATTACTGTGACGTAATAAGCCGCAATTGGAAGCGTAGGGGCGAGGGGGCGGGAGCCTAATAGCAAACTCAGGTGGAATTCTTTCTCTTCCGTCTGATTCTAATTACGTCACGCAGGGACAAAATGCTAATGGCCAATCCGGAGCCCCGAGAGACTCTGGGCTCTTTCTGTCCCGCCCTTCCGTAACGTGTCTTGATCTACTATTCTCAGAGGCTATCGCTTGGCGTCAAGCGATCGGTTTCCGTGGCAACAGGAAAGCGCGGGAATTATAGATAAATTGAAACTGCGACTGCGCGGCTTAAGTCGCTGAAGCGTTCTGGACCGAGGATAGTCCGGGGGTGCCCGTTGGATACTGGGCCCCTGGGCCCAGGAGCCCGGACACTTTGCTCTGGGTAAACGGAGAGGGGAACGGAGAGGTGCCCAAAGCGTGTTCCGGGCGACAGGCAGGAAACAGGTATGGGGAGAGCGGACTCCTGAAAGAGAGCAAGATGGTGTTTATTGGGCGGGGGAGGGGGCGTAACTTGAGGGGCCTAAGACGTTACGAACCTGGGGACAGTTTGTGGGTCGCAAGGGGAGCATCGAAGATAAGGAAGCGGGCACTGTGTGTCCGAGGGGGAATTCTGGCAATAGAAACTGGAATATGCCTTGAGGGGGACGCCATGGGTATACGGGCTGGTATATAAGAGGAGGAGACCTTGAGGAGGAAGAGGGGGCAGGGAAGGGGAGGAGATAGGATTTTGTGGGAGGGAGGACGCTTAAGAACTGGATGCAGGCCTAGCGGGCTCCGCCTGTAATCCTGGCCCCCTGGGAGGCCGAGGCAGGAGGACTGCTTGAGCTCAGGAGTTCAAGATCAGCCTGAGCAAGAGTGAGACCCCCGTCTCTACTAAAAATAGTAAAAATTAGCCGGGTGTGATGGTGCGTGCCTGTAGTCCCAGCTACTCGGGAGGCTGAGGCAAGAGGATCGCTTGAATCCAGGAGTTTGAAGTTGCTGTGAACTATGCTAATACCAAGGCACTGTAGCCCGGGCGACAGAGTGAGATTCTGTCTCAAAAACAAAAACAAAAAAAAACTGGATCCATACACGTTTCTGAAAAGGGACCAGAAGCAAGTAGAGGGACTTCAGTAGTAACGTGCTGTGGGCAGGCATGTGCTTGAGGAGGATCCTGAGATGAGTCCAGGTCACTGGGAAAGGGTAGCAGTGGGCAAGCATTGGTTAGTGTTGGTTTTATCATTGTTGGTTTTGGTTTTAAGCAAGAAATAGAAAACAGCCAGGATGATGGGAGAAAGCTAAGGGTGCTAACACCCACCTGGTTAGTCACTGCACTGTGGCTTTCCCTTCTTGAAGGAAGGAAAAGACTAAAAGGAAGAGCTTAGAAGCTATATGTGAAAAAAATAGAGAATTCAAATTGTTTAATTACAAAAAGCAACTTCTAGAATCTTTAAAAATAAAGGCTTTTGGGTGGGGGGAGGGGATGGGTGCATACCTACATGATGAGACTGGGGGGATGGGGGGGATGGGCAATATATATAACCTGAACTTTTGTACTCCCATAATGAGCTGAAATAAAAAAAAAAAAAAGGCCGGGTGCGGTGGCTCACGCCTGTAATCCTAGCACTCTGGGAGGCCGAGGCGGGTGGATGGCTCGAGGTCAGGAGTTCGAGACCAGCCTGAGCAAGAGCGAGACCCCCCCCCCCCCCCCCCCCCCCCCGCCGTCTCTACTAAAAATAGAAAGAAATTATCTGGCCAACTAAAAATATATATAGAAAAAAATTAGCCGGGCATGGTGGCACATGCCTGTAGTCCCAGCTACTCGGGAGGCTGAGGCAGTAGGATTGCTTAAGCCCAGGAGTCTGAGGTTGCTGTGAGCTAGGCTGACGCCATGGCACTCACTCTAGTCCCAGCAACAGAGCAAGACTCTGTCTCAAAAAAAAAAAAAGAAAGAAAGAAAGAAAAGAAAAGAAAAAAAAAATAAAGGCTTTTGTTAGTTCTGTGGTTGGTATAATTCTAAAATGCTTCAATCTCGTTTCTCTTATTTAAAAATGATAAAATTAAGCTATCATTTTTATAAACCTACGTGGTTTAATATATATATTTATGTTTTTTAGATGTATTAAAGTTCATCAGAACAGAAAGATGGATTTATCTGCAGTTTCTGTTCAAGAAGTACAAAATGTCCTTAATGCTATGCAGAAAATCTTAGAGTGTCCAATCTGGTAAGTCAACAGAAGAGTTTATTAATTTTGGATTCTTCCTCATATGATTATCTCCTATGCAAATGAATAGAATTGACTTTACATAGTAGGCAGAAAAAATATGTCTATTAAGATCAGCCTATTAGAATTGCTGCTTTTCTTAACTGAAGTGCTTTAAAAATATAGAAAATTACTCCTTTTTCTCCATTCTGCCTCTCTTCCTCTTCAACACACACATTGGGGGCAGGGAATCTGGTTTGGATTAAGTGGCATTTAGGCTTTATTTTCCATGTCTAAAACCAGCTTGAGCATTTGGAATGGCAAAATAAAATCACCAATGATTGGTGTCTGTGAAGGGATAAGTCTTTGGAAGTACATTTAAATAAGAATCCTACAAGTGATTAAGTCTTTAGCAAGTCTGATTCTGAGCTTTTGGTTTTTTTGTTTGTTTGTTTGTTTTTTTCTTTTTTTTTTCTTTTTTTTTTTTTTTTATTTTAAATATGGAACGCTTCACGAATTTGCGTGTCATCCTTGCGCAGGGGCCATGCTAATCTTCTCTGTATCGTTCCAATTTTAGTATATGTGCTGCCGAAGCGAGCACGCTTTTGTTTTTTTTAATCTATAAAATGAAGAAGAACCTGGACTATTCAAGTTTTTTTTTAATTGATGTATAACTTACAGTGGAATACAAAGATCTTAACTGTGCAAGTCAATGAGTTTTGACAAATGATTATATCTGTGTAACCCAATCCCTAATCAAGATATAGAACATTTCCATTACCCTAGAAAGTTCCCTTGTGTGTATTCAGGAGTTCTTAACTTGCAAACCCTTCAGGACCCTTGGAAGCCTATAGATAGAACTGTATTTCAATATAATTACCTTTTTGTGAAATTTTTTCTTTTATGCATTTAAGAGCATTACTTTGAGAAGGGGGTCCATGGCACAACAAAGGTTAAGAACCCAAAGTAGTCATTAAATGATCTCTAAAGTTTCTCTTAAATCTGTAAAAGAAATGAAAAGTCATATATAGAATCTCTTGGTAAAAAGCCAGAAATGAAAATTAGAAGAATTATTGCCTACCCTTTACCCTCTTATTATTCTCTACTGTGGTCATTTTGGCCTTTTTAACTGTTCTTCAGACATGTGACATAGTCTCTTGCCTCTGAGCTATTACACTTGCTGTTGACTCTGCCTGGAATGTTATTCCCCTGATAATTGCATGGCTTGAAAATCTTGATTGAAATACAACCTTTTCAAAGAGGCATTTCTATGTAAAACTGCAACACCCAACACACTTCTTATCCCTTTCCTGCTTTGTTTTTCTCCAGAACACTTATTACTATCTGACATTTTATATAATTTATTCATCCTTTATCTCTACCCTCACAGAATATAAACTCCATGAGGGCAGAGGTGTGTGTTTGTTTATATACAGCAGTTAGAAGATTACTTGGGACATAGTAGCCGTTCAATAAACATTTATTGAATGAATGAAATAATAAACAAGTCCGGGTGCTTGTAATACTAGCACTCTGGGAGGCCAAGGTGAGAGGATTGCTTGAGCTCAGGAGTTTGAGGCCAGCCTGATCAAGAGCAAGACCCCCATCTCTAGTAAAAATAGAAAAAATTAGCTGGGTGTCCTGGCACATGCCTGTAGTCCCAGCTACTTGGGAGACTGAGGCAGGAGTATCACTTGAGCCCAGGAGTTTGAGGTTGCTGTGAGCTATGATGATACCACTGTACTCTACTGGGCAATAGAGCAAGACTCCATCTCAAAATAAATAAATAAATAAACTAAATTGAGTAGCCACTCAAACATTTATTGAATGAATCAAATAATAAACTGAGTTGTTTCTTTGATAGTTTAATTTTTTTTAATACAGTGATGGTTAGTGGTGGGTAACATTCAAAAAATAAATTGAGAAGTTACACCTGTTTCCCCTTACCCTCAATAAAGGAAGGTAAGGCCGGGCGTGGTGGCTCACGCCTGTAATCCTAGCACTCTGGGAGGCCGAGGTGGGCAGATCGTTTGAGCTCAGGAGTTCGAGACCAGCCTGAGCAAGAGCGAGACCCCATCTCTACTAAAAATAGAAAGAAATTATATGGACAGCTAAAAATATATATAGAAAAAATTAGCCGGGCATGGTGGTGCATGCCTGTAGTCCCAGCTACTCGGGAGGCTGAGACAGGAGGATCGCTTGAGCTCAGGAGTTTGAGGTTGCTGTGAGCTAGGCTGATGCCACGGCACTCACTCTAGCCTGGGCAACAGAGTGAGACTCTGTCTCAAAAAAAAAAATAAATAAAATAAAGGAAGGTAAATTCAAGTAAATTTTCTTTTGTGCTTCATGAAAGTTGTTTTTCGTATTTTGAATCAATGACATTAAGGAAAATGCAAGTTGTGTTTTCAGAGATATAAGATTTATAAATAATCATCTTCTCCCTTGCCCTTCAATATTTTAGCTAAACAAAAATAAGAGCAAAACAAGATTTATAGCCTAATTTATGAAACATCAGAGCCAGGGAAACAGGAAATGATATTGTGGAAAAAATTGCTTTTGAAAAAGCAGAAAACTTACTCAGGATAATTATAGTGATCAAAAAATCCTCAGTAACTGGGCACAGTGGCTCATACCTGTAATTCCAGCACTTTGGGAGGCTGAGGTGGGAAGATTGCTTGAGCCCAGGAGTTCAAGACCAGCCTGGGCAACATATAAAGACTCCATTCCTACAGAAAGAAAAAAATCCTCAATAGTGTTGCATTTGGGTCCATTTTTTTTTTTTAATATTTCTATAAGACTCAGTCTTTATAATATTCTTTCTTATTCTGGCAAATTAAACCAATTTAAAAACTCGGATACATAAAAATTAAAAATGCAAGAATAAAAGTTAATGCTAAATTTTTATTTTCAGTCAACTATTCTGTATTTTCTGATTTATTGTTTTTCCTTTTCTGTTAGAAATAGATTAATTTTTAATAGTTTTTAAACTCATTTGTATGGGAAGTTCTAGGATGGGGATCATACCTACTTCACTTCTTTTTTTTTTTTTTTTTTAATAGTGCCCAGAATAGCACAATTTGCAGTTATGTCTTAATATGTGATTTTTTATTTGTGACTGGAAACAGTGGCATTTGTGGTAGCTGTCAGGTACGTTTTAAGTCTCCTGAACTGGCCTCTTCCTTTTACTGGTCTCTAAGTCACTATGGCAGTTATTTCTGATAATTGGTAGTTCTTTCTAACTTTTTACATATGATTTTTTTTTTTTTTTTTTTTGAGACAGAGTCTCACTCTGTTGCCTGGGCTAGAGTGCCGTGGCATCAGCCTAGCGTCACAGCAACCTCAGACTCCTGGGCTCAAGCAATCCTACTGCCTCAGCCTCCCGAGTAGCTGGGACTACAGGCATGCGCCACCATGCCTGGCAAATTTTTTCTATATATTTTTAGTTGTCCAGCTAATTTCTTTCTATTTTTGTAGTAGAGACAGGGTCTCACTCTTGCTCATGCTGGTCCTGAACTCCTGAGCTCAACGATCGGCCTGCCTTGGTCTCCCAATTGGCCTCCCAAGTGCTAGGGTTACAGGCATGAATCACCGCTCCCGGCCTTTACATATGATTAATGAAATTTTTGACTTTCAGAAGAATTCAATAAAATGTGTACCCTGCTGGGTTGTTTTTCAGACCTAAACCTAGCTGCTTTTTCAGTCACTTATCCAAGTTGGAAGCTCAAAATGCAAATATGCAGTAGGCCTAAAATATTGTCTGGTTTGAAAAGTGTTTAAAATATTTGAATCACTTTTATAGTAAACATTTACTCATCAGGACCTAGAAGAGGAGCATTTTAATCTTTTTCCTATTCCCTCTTCACACTCTTCCTTCAACAGTCATTACCTTTTTACATATTGGAGTTTTCATCTGTTCAAAGTTTGTGTTTATAGTGTGTTTGTATAGCCTGGATTATAATTACCATACTGAAATATAATTATTTCAGAATTGAGTCAGTGGTGAGAATGAAAGCCATCTGGTATCATAGCTAAATCCAATTTCTCTTTTACTGAGAATTTCTTTGATATCTAACTTATCTCAGAAATAGGACTTAGTAACAAATCAGAGTTCTCTTTGTCAGAGTTGTTTTTAAAGTCATATTTTGTCCCAATAATAATACCAACATTGGTACAATTCATCTTAGATTGTGAAGCATTTTCCCGAGTAGCATTTAATTTTATTCTTGCAATAGTCCAAGGAGACTGGCAGGGTGGGTGACAGAAGGAAACTGAGGTTCAGGTGGAGTTGTTGACCCAAGGTTGCTCTGCTAATAAAGACAACTGGTAGTGGAAACCCAGCCTTCTGACTTAGTCCAGTGTTTTTCCTTTCATTGCCCTGTGCTGCGTCAGAAACCCCATGATTACAAGAGTTATATTACCAAACCCTTCACAATAAGGCTATTGTCCCCCAGCTTTTCTTGTGATCCTTTTCTAAAGAGTTAAATGTATAATGAAAAGAACTGCATTCCTGTCATACTACTAGGTTACCTGTTCTTTGATGTCCTGCCTGTACCTTACCAAAAATCAGTTTTGTAAGCTTGCATTGAGAATAAAGCTAAAGACTTAAAAATAGCCTATGGGTTCTTACCTGCTCAGTCTTCCAGCTACCTCTCTGATGTCTTCCTGCTATACTTCCCCACCCCCCCACCCCCGCCCCCAACCTAGCACCCGGGCCTACCTGCTGTACTGCAGGCATGATCCTACTCAGGGTTTGTCTTCCCTGCTCCCTCTGCTGGGATGCTCTGTCCCCAAATGTTAGATAGCTTGTTTCCTCACATTATTCAGCTGTCTTCCAGTGTCACCTTCTCAGGCCTTTCCCCCAACATATATATATATTGCACTCCCTGTTTCCCCTTACCCTGCTTAATTATTCTCTTTAACACTTATTCGCATATATTCTTTATTTTTCTATCAACTGTTTACCACAACTAGAACGTAAACTCTATGAAGGCAGGCTTTATTTTGTTCACTGCTATATTTCCATCTCCAAGAACATTGCTTGCATATAGTAGTAGATGCTCAATAAATACTTGTTATATTAATAAATGAATTAATCTCAGGAACACCTTGAGATTTTGTGTATAAACGGATGGAAATTTGGGTGATATTTTCTCAAATTTTTTGTATTTTTCTAGGCTTCATTTTAATATTTTCTAAATATCCTTTAATGAGTATTTATTACATCTTTTTTTTTTTTTTACAAAGTAATTATGAACCAAACATCATGACCCTCCTGAAGTAATCTAATAAAAATATACAGTATCATCTGTAAGGTGTTCTTGCCAAAAAATTGAACCCGAATTTGATTAAGCGTATAGATCTGGTTTACAGGGAATAAAGAGGCTAGAGTAACATGTTAAACCACACCATGGGGTTACAATCAGCAAAACCCAGAATGTAGGAAATTCTACAGGTCAAATGGCCTGATTTTTAAAGTGAATGACAAAGGGGGAAAAAAGGAAGGGAAATGAATAGATTAAAAGAGACTTGAGGGCTGGGCGTGATGGCTCATGTCTGTAATCCTAGCATTCTGGGAGGCTGAGGCAGGAGGATAGCTTGAGCTCAGGAGTTTGAGATCAGCCTTGCTGAGCAAGAGTGAGATCCTGTCTCTACTAAAAATAGAAAAAATTAGCTGCACATGGTGGTGCATGCCTGTAGTCCTAGCTACTTGGGAGGCTGAGGCAGGAGGGTTGCTTGAACCCAGGAATTTAAGGTTGCTGTGAGCAAGGCTGATGCCATGGCACTCTAGGCTGGGCAACAGAGCCAGACTCTCTCAAAAGAGAAAAAGAAATATATGTGTGTGTGTGTGTGTATATATATATATATATATATATATATAAAATTGAAAACAAATGAAGTATTCTCAGCTAATCTTTTAAATGCTGAAGATAATATAGAGTATTAAAGAGATCAACATAATTGTTTTGATGTCTGAAAGCTCATTGAAGGTAAGGATCATCTTCTTAGCTGTATTTTTACCTCGTAGCATAGCAGATATTTAATAATGTTTATTGAATGAACTTAAAGCCTTACCTTTACTGAGTTATAGCAGCTTAAAGTTGAACTTTTTTTTACTGAGAATATATTGATTGAGACAGGGTCTCTGTCACTGGGGCTAGAGTGCAATGGGGTCATCATAGCTCAATGTAACCTCAAACTCCTAGGCTCAAGTGATTCACCTGTCTCAGCCTCCCAAGTAGCTGGGACTATAGGTGCACATAACCATGCCTAGCAAATTTTTCTGTTTTTTGTAGAGAGGAGGTCTTTCCCCTGCTCAGGCTGCTCTTGAACTCCCAGGCTCAAGCAATCCTACTGCCTTGGCTTCCCAAAGTGCTAGGATTATAGGTGTCAGCCACCTTGCCCAACCAGAATATTTTTAAATAAATTATTAACTTTCATTTATTTCCTCTTGTTTTTTCCTACCCATCTAGCCTGGAGTTGATCAAAGAACCTGTTTCCACAAAGTGTGACCACATATTTTGCAAGTAAGTTTGAATATTTTATGTGACTCCATTATTTACTTTTCTGTCTGTCCTTCATAACACAGGAAATACCTAACTTTATAGAAGCTCCATCAAGTAAGTGACAAAGAAAAATCCAACTCTGTTTCATTCTGTCTCAGAGAGTACTTTTAAAGTCATCACAAGTGGGTTGTAGCCATAGTTCCTGGTAAAGTTTTGACATGTCTAGTAGGATATAAAATCACTTTGAATAGCTGTTTGTTTTTTGTGTCCATGGGCAAAAGCAGATTGCAAGTGATTATAAAATAAGCAAATTATGTTTCAACCTTCTCAGTTTCTCCCTTCTGTTCATTTTTGCATGTCCTTCTGCTTTCCCTCTTAAAAGGTTCAGTGTTTGTCTGCTTCATAATCCTTGTGAAGACAGGGAAGGATCTGATATCAGTTTTTCTTTTTTTTTCTTTTTTTTTTGAGACAGAGTCTTGCTCTGCTGTCCAGGCTTGAGTACAGTGGCATGATAATAGCTCACTATAGCCTCCTCAGTCTCCTGGGCTCAGGTGATCCTCCTGTCTCAGCCTCCCAGGAACTCCCAAGTATCTCCCAAGTAAAGACCATAGGCTTGTACCACCATGCCTGGCTAATTTTTAAATTTTGTGTGTTTGTGTATGTGTGTGTGCAGTGGTCTCACCATGTTGCAAAGGCTGGTCTTGAACTCCTGGCCTCAAGCGATCCTCCTGCATTGCCCTCCCGAAGTGCTAGGATTACAGGTGTGAGCCACTGTACCCAGCCTGTTTTTTCTTTTTTAATTGAAAAAGCAAACCATGTACCTGGTAATGAATTTATTAACACAAAACGATATATGATACAAAGTTATTTCCCTCTCACCCCCAGACCTCTGCTTCCCTCTTCCTTTCCCAAACAACCATAATTATCAATTTCTTATGTATCTTTTCAAGAATTTTTTAATTTAAGAGTTCATAACTTGGAGTTCATGAATGATCTTAATAAATTTCCTAAAATTATATTCAGTCTTAAATTTAGTCGTATTCAAAACTGTGGGCATGTACATTTTTCCAAGAAGACGTTCCATAATTTTTATCAGATTCTTAGGATGTTTCCATAAGTTAAAAAAGGGAACAGTTGCTGCTCTAAGGAAAATGAGGGCTGGCTGAAGCTGAAGGAAACCTGTTCCCTTTGTAGGGATACCCTTTGAGCACAAGTCTGCCAGATGGCTAGTGCCTTCCTCCTTGTGAATTCTTTTTCTTCCTATTGCCAATAAGGATCCAGAAGGCGGCCGGGCGTGGTGGCTCACGCCTGTAATCCTAGCACTCTGGGAGGCCGAGGCGGGTGGATCGCTCGAGGTCAGGAGTTCGAGACCAGCCTGAGCAAGAGCGAGACCCCGTCTCTACTAAAAATAGAAAGAAATTATATGGACAACTAAAATATATATATACAAAAAATTAGCCGGGCATGGTGGCGCATGCCTGTAGTCCCAGCTACTCGGGAGGCTGAGGCAGTAGGATCGCTTAAGCCCAGGAGTTTGAGGTTGCTGTGAGCTAGGCTGACGCCACGGCACTCACTCTAGCCCGGGCAACAAAGCGAGACTCTGTCTCAAAAAAAAAAAAAAAAAAAAAAGGATCCAGAAGGCAATTTCCGCTGTCTTTTACCCCTTTCCTGTGTCACCCTGCTGGTCTAGATCTGTTCCCAACAGTTTCCTTCTGATTCCTCAGTCCCTTCTCCATGGCCATGTGCCACAGCAACACAGCTTTATCTCTCTACTTCAAGAATTTTTAGTTTTAGAAGAGTACTTCTCAAGCTTTGGGGTAGGACCAGTTTCTTCACAGGTTGATACTTTGTAAAACAAAATAAGAAATTCCCAGTATTTACATGGTTACAGATAGTTGAAGATTAACCTTTTAAGTGCTGGGACTTACAGTGTCCCTTGATGAGGATCTTTCTGAAATGAACTGTATAGTTTCCTGACATTGAGTAATGAATACTGAATATATGTTACAGTGAGTTAAGAAAAGATGAAATTATAAACATTAGTTACTTTGAAAGCTTGCGGAAGAAAGAAATTACAGGCAGAGGAAATAATGAGTAAAGGTAAAAAGAGAAGAAAGTAGAATACATACAGGAAAAAGAAAATAACTTTGCATATATGTATAGGGTTAGAAAAGAAAGGAGCCCTAGGACAGGAGAAGACATTTGCAAGAGAGAGAAGGTCCAAGAGGAAGCAGAAGGGACTGGAAATAGAAAATAGATGCAAGAAAGAGAGGTGATCGTTACTCAAACAGTAATGAAGGAAAGGAGAGTAATTTTACAGAAAGATTTTCATGGGGGAAGTTGAGGTAGTTTGAGTTCAGTGAAGTTGGAGGCAAAAACAGCTGTTGATACTGAGAGGGTTAGAGTTGGCAACTAGGGAAGAGTGAGGAAAGCTTGCAACTCCTAATATGGAGAATATCATAGGCAGTAGGAGAACCAGCCATATTTTAAATTGTTTTGAATAATATGTTAGAATTAAAAGTACAGTATAATGCTTGTAGAAATCAACTTTTCTGTATACTCTCTTCTGTAGTAATACCTTTGTAATCTGAATAACACTTTGATCTACATATATGCTCAAAATACCCCCAAGAATTTGTTGTATTAATTGTATTTTCTCAAGATGAACTCTATTTCCTAAAAATAAGACAGCTTTCTTGACCTGAATAAGCCTATGGTTTTGCAATCTTTCACGAAGATTACTGAAAAGATAATAGTACCAGTCTAGAAAAAATCCATCCCTGCATTATCTTGAAGTTTCCCAACAAGAAATGAAATATGGGCCGGGCGCGGTGGCTCACGCCTGTAATCCTAGCACTCTGGGAGGCCGAGGCGGGTGGATCGCTCGAGGTCAGGAGTTCGAGACCAGCCTGAGCAAGAGTGAGACCCCGTCTCTACTAAAAATAGAAAGAAATTATATGGACAACTAAAATATATATATACAAAAATTAAGCCGGGCATGGTGCCGCATGCCTGTAGTCCCAGCTACTCGGGAGGCTGAGGCAGTAGAATCGCTTAAGCCCAGGAGTTTGAGGTTGCTGTGAGCTAGGCTGACGCCACGGCACTCACTCTAGCCTGGGCAACAGAGTAAGACTCTGTCTCAAAAAAAAAAAAAAAAATGAAATGAAATATGTACTACTTTTTGGAAGATCTAGAACAACATTGTCCAAAGAGGTGTAATGTGAGCTATAGACGTAGCTTAAATTTTCTAGCAGCTACATTTTTAAAAAGTAAAAAGAAATAGGGTTGGGCATGGTGGCGTGTACCTGCTGTAGTGCTAGCCACTCGAGAAGCTGAAATGAGAGGATCGCTTGAGCCCAGCCACTTTACTCTAGCCTGGGCAACAGAATGAGACTCCATCTCTTAAAAAAAAAAAAAAAGAAAGAAATGGGTAAAATTAATTCTAATTGTATATTTATATAATATATATTTAACCCAATTATGAGGAAAATTTTATCATTTCAAAATATATTCAATATAGGCTGGGTACAGTGGCTCATGCCTGTTAATCTTAGCACTCTAGGAGGCCAAGGCAGGAGGATCGCTTGAGGTCAGGAGTTCAAGACCAGCCTGAGCAAGAGTGATACCTCGTCTCTACTAAAAATAGAAAAATTAGCTGGGTGTGGTGGTATACCCTTGTAGTCCCAGCTACTTGGGAGGCTGAGGCAGGAGGATTGCATGAACCCAGGAGTTTGAGGTGCAGTGAGCTATGATGATGCCACTGCATTCTACCTGGGGCAACAGAGCTAGACTCTGTCTCAAGAAAAAAACCCCAACACACACACACACACACACACACACATATATATATATATATAATATAAAAATATTAATGAGCTATTGGACATTCTTTTTTTGTGCTAAGTCTCCAAAGCCTGTATTTTTCCATATATATAGTACGCTTTAGTTCAGACTAGCGACATTGCAAGTGCTTAATAGCCACAAGTAGCTAGTGGCTGCTGTTTTAGAGAGTGCAGCTCTAAGAACTTAGTACTTAAAGTGGGGCTCATGGGTCACTAGCAACAGCATCACATAGGCACTTGCTAGAATCTTAGCCCTACCCTAAATCTACCAAATCAGAATCTCCATTTAACAAGATCCCCAGGAGATTTCTATGCATGTTAAAATTTGAGAAGTGCTTTGGAGTGATGACCTTCCTATACACTTATTGGGCAGATAGTAAGATGGACCAGACCAGGGATGATTAAGGTCTAAAGGCCAGATAGACCAAGTAAGGCAAGTCTTGGGGTCAGCTAACTGAGGAACTCCAAATTAACAGTGAGTCAGTGTCAGGGAGGTTTGATGGCCAGATACATTAGATCATAATATAAGGGAATTATGGAGTTTAGTAATGAGCTAGTTTGTCAGAAAGATCCAGAAATAGGCAAGACATAATCTAGCAAATAGCTTGAACATAGTCTCTCAGGAGGCTAGCAGCAGAAATGAGCAGAAGTTCAAGGTAGTGATTATATAAGAAAAGTAGCAGGGATCCAGCCATAGGCGGCTGAGGGTTAAGATTCTTGTCCCTAGGAGACAAGAGCCTTGACTGGAATACCAAGCAAGGAACCTAGGCAGAATCTCCCAAATGAAGAAGTCAAGGTAGATGCTCAGTTGTTAGAACTAAAGTACAAACAAGAGGTTTGATAAAGGAAACAAAGCCAAGCTTTGCGCCATTGAAGCATTGTAGCCAATGAGGTTTATCCAAAGCACAATTATTGCTAATTGAAAACTTTTCCCAATACCCTGCCATGACAACTTGAAATATAGTTGGCATTGGTAATTTTTGACAGTCTCTACAGAGACTAAATTAAAAAAAAAAGAAAGAAAGAAAGAAAGAAAAAGAAAACAAAGCCTTACTATTGAAACTGACAAGGTTTGGTAGGGGCAGTGACCTAAATGGATTCTGAGATGCTAAGCTGTGGATCTTTCAGGATCTTTATTTCCCTTCCTAGGGGCCATATGGGTCTATAATCTTAGCTCTGTTGACAGGAAAGATACAGAAGTAGGAATCCAGGGCCCCCAATATAAAATCAAAGGTAGCCAAAGTCAACCTGTGTTTATTTTGCCTAGACTTAGAATTATTAATTTATTTTTCCCTGCCAGGACAGACTTGGACAAGCATTAGCAAAATTAGATGAGTTTCCACAACATTGTTAAACTGCTCGGGGTATAGATGTGCTTAAAAAAAATTAATACTCTGAAAAGTCCCCAAAATTGGTTTGTGGCACTATGATTTACTGACTATTTTCCATCAGCTTTTTCTTAAAAAGCTGAAGCCACCCTTCAGAAGACATATTGTGTTTGCTTTAAAATGTATTGTAAACATTGGGTTTTAGAAATTCAAAAAGGCCAAAACTTGTCTCAGACCTTTACACTGAGAACCTCAAGTAGAACTTAATGTATGCGTTAGAACTTAATGTATGCGTTCTCATTTAATTTGTACATCACATACAGAGCTCTAAAACAATTCAATGAATTCTTTTTCTGAGACCTGAAAGATACACCACTGTTCTGTTAATCTATCAATATGTTCCTTAGCTCAGTCTTCAAGTCATACACAAATTCATTTTCCTTTTTGACTTTAACAACTTTTTAGTTGTTTTTCCAGCATATGCTTTTTCCAGCATAAAGAAAGATTAGAATTTCTATCTTGGTTGATTTCTGTATACCTAGTTCCCCTGCATTATTTATATAATTGTTATACAGACTACAACACAGTAGAGCTTAGCTTGTCACTCTACCGTATTCTGCAGAAATATGATGTGGATTTCCCTCCCTACCCCTTCTCTGAATTGTCTAACTGTACCATTTGGCAGGGTAATACATTGATGCCTCCTTGATCCATTATACTAGAGTACAGATGGTGTTTGCATCTTCTCGAGGAGTGGTAGCCTCTCTTCTGTGTCTTTAAAGAATATTTATGTACACTGCAGATAGCTTTTTGACACCCTTATCCCCCAAACTATAGAGTCATTGTTGAGTGCAGTGTGGTACTTGAAACATCCATACAGGTGAAGAAGAACCCCTGAGTCTTTTGTCCATACCTGCCTACATTGATTTCCTCTGGTAGAAAGATTGTGAGTATCTCTCCAGACTTAGTTTCCCTACCAAAAAGAAAGATTGTGGGCTTTGCTGCAGTTAAATCCTGGATCCAATATCACCTTCACCACTTGATTACCATTTGATCAAGGACAAGTCTCTACCATAAAATGAAGATAATACTTCAAGGTTTAAGAGAGGGCAATACATGTTAAAGGACTTGGCTGGTAAAAAGTGCTAAGTGCTCTCTAAGTGTCTAAGTCACCATTCCCAATGACTTTTCAGTCCCCTTAATCTTTTCTTTCCTGGCTCTCTTCTATGTCAATGTCTGCTATTTACTCCCTAGCCAGTCAACCTCCTCACCAGAATATTATGTCCTTTATATTAATATTTTATTTTGCAGGGATTTTATTTTGTTTTTCCATTGAATCTCCTGCATCTAGAACAGTACTAGACATGTAGTAAATACTGATTTTATGAGTGAATCACTGCTTTTAATTATCATTAACCACTGTTCTCTCTACTTCTGGTTTATGATCCATTTTGAGTTTTTGTGTGTGGTATGAGGTAGGAGTCTAACTTCATTCTTTTGTGTGTGGCTATCCAGTTGTCACAATACCATTTGTTTAAAAAATACTGTCTTTTCCCCATTTAATTGTCTTGGTATCATTGTTGAATATCAGCTGGTTACAGATGTATGTATGGGTTTATTTCTAGACTCTGAATTCTATTCCATTGGTATATATGTCTATCCTTATGCTATTACCACAGTCTTGATTACAGTAGCTTTGTGGTGATGGCTGAGTTTTTAAACTAATAGTCATTTTACATGAACTACTTACCATTTATATCTGATTATACAGCATGGCATAATTATGAATATATCATTAAATATGCCATATTAACTTTCAATAGGTTTTATTTGGTCATAACAGTAAGCCATATGCATGTAAGTTCAGTTTTCATAGATCATTGCTATGTAGTTTGGGTTTTTGCTTATGCAGCATTTAAAAACAATTAGAAAACCATTGGTTGTTATTCACCTGCCATTACCTTTTAAATGGCTCTTAAGAGGACTTGTGATATTATCTTTTCATAGCTATTTGTCTTTTGAGTATTCTCTCTACAAAACAAAGTAACTTGTATCAGGCCGGGCGCGGTGGCTCACGCCTGTAATCCTAGCACTCTGGGAGGCCGAGGCGGGTGGATCGCTCGAGGTCAGGAGTTCGAGACCAGCCTGAGCAAGAGCGAGACCCCGTCTCTACTAAAAATAGAAAGAAATTATATGGACAACTAAAAATCTATATAGAAAAAATTAGCCGGGCATAGTGGCGCATGCCTGTAGTCCCAGCTACTCGGGAGGCTGAGGCAGTAGGATCGCTTA
This sequence comes from Eulemur rufifrons, assembly GCF_041146395.1. Lineage (NCBI taxonomy): Eukaryota > Metazoa > Chordata > Mammalia > Primates > Lemuridae > Eulemur > Eulemur rufifrons. Next base: position 39,217,287 of record NC_090991.1, on the reverse strand, counting down.
AGCCAAGGAGTCTGAGGTTTCTGTGAGCTAAGCTGACGCCACGGCATTCACTCTAGCCTGGGCAACAAAGTGAGACTCTGTCTCAACAACAACAACAAAAAAAAGTAACTTATATTGTTCTTTCGTTTATAATTTATAGATTTTGCATGCTGAAACTTCTCAACCAGAAGAAAGGGCCTTCACAGTGTCCTTTATGTAACAAGGATATAACCAAAAGGTATATAATTTGGGTAATGATGGGAGGTTGGAAGCAACAACAGCAGGAAAAAGTAGAAATTCTTCTATAACATAGCTGTATTCCTATAAAGCCATTCACCAATAGAAAAATGTATTAAGTGTTTTTAAGCACAGTAAATCATTTCTAAGCTATTCTCCTGAACATTTTATGGGCCATGTGCCACATACAGGTATTAGCAACTTATTGCCTTTTTCTGATGCTTCTGTGTAGTGTAAGAACTTACAGTCTTATCTAAAGTAGGATTGCATCACCCTGCCCCAGTTGCTAATCTTGCTTTTATTTTTCTTCATTGAGTTTATTTCTACCTAATTATTTATACACACAATGTATTTATATATTGTGCTTCTCCTCTGCCATGATGTAAGTTGTATTAGGGTAGTGACTTTGTCTATCTCAATCAATAGTGTCTCTCCAATGTTTGGTACATAGTAGGCACTTGGATATTTAAAGGAATGAATGGTATTTTCCTTCTACTTTTCTAAACCCAAATCTCTCAATGGACGTTGTTTTGTATTATCTGCGTTTTCAAAATAATGTAATCATTATTTGACAGACATCCCTGAGAAACAGAGCTAGCAGTGAGGGGCTGGATAGGGTTTGGATGTTAAGATTTGTAAGTTCTCTATGCAGTGGATTTATATCTACTGTGCATTCAGAGTAAGATTATAGCAGATAGCTTTAGGCTTCTGGCAAATTTAAATGAATGACAAAAGAATTATAAAATCAATCAATACTGCCACACAGTTCACTCTGATGTCAATGATTATTAGTGTAATATCACTGATGGCTCTGTTCTTTGAATATAGGTTTTCTACTATTGCTATATCTTGTTTTTATTTGTCTGCGTGTCTTTCCTTATTTTAGTGTCTTTAAAAAGTTGATAATTACTTGCTGAGTGTGTCTCTCAAACATTTAATTTCAGAAGCCTACAAGAAAGTACGAGGTTTAGTCAACTTGTTGAAGAACTATTGAACATCACTCATGCTTTTGAGCTTGACACAGGATTGCAGTGTAAGTGTTGCATAGGCCCAGAAGCCAATGCTTAAAGCTGCCCATGAAAACTCAGGAAGTTTGCATGATTATTTTCTATGACTAGCTGACAAGACCTTCTGGTCTAGGTTAACGTTAGCTCTGTATCTGCAATCTGTTTAAAATCACTCCCACTTGTCTCACACCTTATCAATCCTAAAATGCACATTTTTCATATCTTAACATCTTTGAAATTGGGAGCATTTTACTATCTGCGGTGTGTCATTGTTTTTAATTTAGTGTGTTTATGGTCTGGGCATGGTAATCCCAGCACTTTGAGAGGCTGGGGAGGGAGGATCTCTTGAAGCCAGGAGTTCAAGACCAGCCTGAACAACATAATGAGACCCCATCTCTACCCAAAAACAAAAAAAAGCTGGTCAGGCATGCTGGTACGTGCCTGTAGTCCCAGTTACTCAGGAAGCTGAGGCACGAGGATCAGTTGAGCCAGGGAGGTCAAGGTTGCAGTGACCTATGTTAGCACCACTGCCCTCCACTCCAGCCTAGGTGACAGAGTGAGACCCTGTCTGGAAAAAAAAAAAAAAAATTTAGTATGCTTTCTTTCTTAGTGGTAAAGAAAATAATGGTGCATATAACGTTGGTGTCTTAGATTCAGTGAAATACAGAATTAATAGGCAAATTTGAGGTAGAAAACAAAGACTAGAAATAATTTTGATGGTCTCCGTATAAAGAGTAGAGTTTCCAGGGTTGATTTTGTAAAAAATTATAGGTAACCTTAATGCATTATCTTAACACGACAAAGAGCATACACAGGATTTCTCTTGGTTTCTTTGATTACAATGCATACATTTTTTTCTGACTACAAAAATAACATTTTCCCTTGTAATTTACAGTTGCAAACAGTTATGATTTTGCAAAAAAGGGAAATAGCTCTCCTGAACAACTAAAGGAGGAAGTATCTATCGTCCAAAGTATGGGCTACAGAAACCGTGCCAAAAGATTTCGACAGAGTCAACCTGAAAATGCTACCTTGGTAAGACCATTTTCATTTATTTTGACAACATCTCTTTATTGAGCATTACGAGTTGGTGAATGTGCTAGATGCTCGTAGATTTATATAAAAAGTCAATAAAGAAGGAAAGATGGTAAATTAAGTGATTGGAAAAGTGTCCTAATTGATAAGAGTTAGAGGAGTTCAGAGGTCAGGGTACCTGGTGTGGTCAAGAGAGACAGGGTGGATATGCCTGTAGTCACAGCTATTCTGGAGGCCGAGGCAAGAGGATCACTTGAGCCCAGGAGTTCAAGACCAGCCCAGGTAACATAGCAAAACACCCATCTCAAAAATTAAAAAAAAGAGAGACCTGCAGGCCCTTCCCCTGCTTTAGAGCTTTATCTGCTCTGATGCTTACCTAAAATAGCTACGAGGTCACTGATATTTTTAAGCATTTGAAAATTACTTCAACTTAAAAGGTGTAATTGTCAAAGAAAATGTAATGATTTGCTCTCTTGTTAGTGATATGTGAATGAATAATGGAGATCTTAAAAATGATAGTTCTCATAATACCAGCATTCATTTTTCTGGAGATGTAGAAGGGCTAAAAAGGAAGAAGAAAAGCTTTATCAAAGTAATGTTGGGCTTTTAAATATTCTTTCCTTTGCCAAATGTTCTTAGGAATGCTAGTGTTTTTATTGCTGTCATTTATCCTTTTTAAAAATTTATCTCAGTTAGTTTCCCACCCTGTTATCAGATGTAATTGGAAATATGTATCAAGTATCAGCTTCAAAATACACCATTTTAATATTTCAAAAAATTACACAAATAATACAAAATCAGTTTAGAAAAATTTAAAACAACAGAAAGAGAAAAAAAATTCAAATCACATAAAACCCAGACATTTTAGTATATAGTTTTCCAGGCGTTTTTCCAGGTGTCATAAATTTTAGCTGACTGATGATGGTTGATTTGTTTTGTCCATGGCCTCAAGTTTCTTCCAACAAAAAAACATAGAACTGGCCAAAAATTGGTTGACCATTCTTTACTGTACTGTTTAGCAGGAAACCAGTCTCAGTGTCCAACTCTCTAACCTTGGAATTGTGAGATCTCTGAGGACAAAGCAGCAGATAAAACCTCAAACTAAGTCTGTCTACATTGAATTGGGTAAGAGTCTCAGATTTTTTAAGTTTAGAATAATAATCGCTAGATTGCTTATCTTATAGTTTTGCCAGTGTATGCCAAAAACTCTGGTCATAGTTTATGCATGTGGTAGAAAGCTTTGGGAAGTGAATTTTATGAGCCCTATGGTGAGTTATAAATAATGTAAAAGATGCAGTTCCCACCTTGAAGAATCTTACTTTTTAAAGAGAGCAAAAGAAAGGATGTCTGGTTTAAGTATATATAAATGTATTTTGGAAAGATGGAGAGTAGCAATAAGAAAGCACTTGATGGATTGCTGCAGGATTTGGAGGAATCCAAGATAAATTGCACTAGATTAGGAAGCCTTTTAAGAAGAGCTGAGGGCCAGGTATGGTGACTCATGCCTGTAATCCTAGCACTTTGGGAGGCCAAGGCTGGAGGATTACTTGAAGCTAGGAGTTCAAGATCAGCCTGAGCAACATAGCAAGACCACATCTCTACAAAAAATTTAAAAATTAGCTGGACATAGAGGTACACACCTGTAGTCCCAGCTACTCGGGAGGCTGAGGCAGGAGGATTGCTTGAACCCAGGATTTTGAGGTTGCAGTGAGCTATGATTGCACCACTGTACTTGAGCCTGGGTGACTTTGAGTGAGACCCTGTCTCAAAAAAATTAAAATCTATACTCCCTGATCACTTTCTTATCTTCCATTCATGTCTCAAAAAAAAACTGAGCTCAGAATTCAAATATGTCTTCTACTTGGCTTATGTTTTAGAATATATTTATAATTGGAAAGGGTGGCCGTATTTTGAGCTCCCAAGCACCACCATATGTTTACCTTAGTAATACTAGATTTTATTGAAATTAGCTGTATATGTTTTTTCCCCTTAAGATCATAAATTCTTAGACAACAGGTGTGTCATAAAAATAATTAAAATATTATAGTATTTAATATTTACAGGCACTTAACTATATTCCAGGCACTGTTGTGCTTTTCCTGTATAAATCATTTAAGATGCACGTCAAACCTCTGAGGTTGTTACTGTTATACTTATTTTACAGATGAGGAAATTAAGGCACAGAGAGGTTAAGAAATTTTGCCGAGGTAGTGAAGCTATTAATAGTAAGTGGCAAAGCCATGATTCAAACCTAGGAAGTTGGGCTTCAGAGCCTGTGCTTTTAACAACTATGCTGTATTGCCTGACATATCCATCGTTGTGCCTGCCACATAATGGATGCTCAGTAAATATTTCTAGGTGAATGAGTATCTGTTTTGTAACAAGTACATTTTTTGAGTTTAGCCCTTTCAATAAAAAACCTTTTACTGATTTGTTTTTTGGGGGCTTTGGGGGAAAATTTTTTAGGATCTGATTCTTCTGAAGATACAGTTAATAAGGCAAGTTATTGCAGGTGAGTCAAAGAGAGCCCTTGTCTATGAAGCGGGTATTTTCCTATTTAGTTACTATTAAGGATTGGTGTTTTTCTAGATTAGAATCATGGTATTGGAAGAAACCTCAAAGATCATCTAGTTTAATCCCCTCATTTTATAGCTGAGGAAATATCCTTTTTGTTTGTTCAATTTATTAATTAGTAATGTCCAGAGAAGTTTAAGATAACAGCAGAACTCTGTACATACTTGCTTCTAGCAGATTGTTGTTCTCTAGCTGAGTTCCTTGTATATGGTAATATTGACACAGGATAATTGTGGCTGATGAGAATGTTAGAAGTCTCCATTTGCAGTTCTTTCCTCTGTTCCTTACTTCCACCTATCTTTCAAACTTTGTGTATATAAATTATATAATAGTCTACAAGGAGCCCACAACTGAGTTACTTGCCATATTGCTTTCCTTAGGAATTATTACTTGACCCTGTCTAAGATCTGATCTGAACTATAATGGTGTCATTGTCAGCTTTTGTTTGTGAAGGACTCTCCTAATCTCACAATTGGAAAGAAGTGCTTTTTTAGCCTAAAAAGCACTGAAAGCAATGTAGCAAGGTGGTAGTCTTTGCATTCTATTGGGATGTCTGCTTCATCCTAGTACTCCTGCTGGTTAGATATCTTTGCTCCTGCCTTCTTATTAAGATAAACTTGTAAGCATTTTTTAAAACTATCTTTCAGTGATCATTTAAATGTTGGCTCTCATTTGTATGTCCTTAACGCAATGCTCTGCACTGCTGCCCTGATTTTTGTGACTGTGTATTCTCAATCTTTGACTATTCCATTTCAACCAGAAGTTACTGAAAGAGAGAGCAGATTTTAATAAGTGAATCAGATTTGTCAGCTTGCTGCAACTCTACCTGGAAGAGCTAAAATATTTGATCTTGCTCATTTGACAGTTCTGTGAGCATATAACTAGTATTTCTCATTAGGACTTCTGTCTTTTTCCTATAGCGTGGGAGACCAAGAGTTGTTACAAATCACCCCTCAAGGAGCCAGGGCTAAAACCAGTTTGGATTCTGCAAAAAAGGGTAATGGCAAGTCTTCCCAACTTAATAGGAACTAAAGAGAGAGAAAGTAGATACAATACTGTAATTAGATTATTCTGAAGACCATTTGAGACCTTTATAATTCACAAAATCTCTTGGCAGAGTTAGAATATCCTTCTTTCTCAGATGACATGGTACAGCTTGACATATTTAAATGGTACTAGACTAATGTGATTATAATAGTACCTTATGTAACTGATTGTTGCCCTTTACTTTTAATTGATGTATTTGTATTTCATCTTTTGCCTACTGATTTTTAAATACAGGGAGTATGAGTCTGTAGATAGAACAGAGTATTAAGTAGACTTAATGGCCAGTGATCCTCAGAGTACATCAGAACTGTCTATCTAATGACTAAACAGTCTGCTTTTAATTCACCCTTTGAGGTTAGGGAAATAAATTAGGTTTATGCATAGGGAAAATTCTGAAATTAAATTTTTAACGATCTTGAGTGGAAATAATCTAGATAAATAGGAATTAAATGAAAGAGTGTGGGCTGGGCGTGGTGGCTCACGCCTGTAATCCTAGCTCTCTGGGAGGCTGAGGCGAGAGGATTGTTTGAGGGCAGGAGTTTGAGACCAACCTGACCAAGAATGAGACCCTATCTCTAATAAAAATAGAAAAAATTAGCTGGCCAACTAAAAATAGAAACAAAAAATTAGCCAGGTATGGTGGCAAGCGCCTCTAGTCCCAGCTACTTGGGAGGCTGAGGCAGGAGGATCGCTTGAGCCCAGGAATTTGAGGTTGTTGTGAACTAGGCTGATGCCTCAGCACTCTAGCCCGGGCAACAGAACAAGACTCTGTCTCAAAAAAACAAAACAAAAAAAACAGTATGAGCTACATCCTCAGTATACTTAGTAGTTTATGAGGTTAGTTTCTGTGAATATAGCCATTTGCATGATTTCCACCTCTAAGTTGTATTAAGTATGTATTTTTTCATAATGATTCGGTTTTTAAACACCTTGTTACTTTTGTATATTTTCAGCTGCTTGTGCGTTTTCTGAGAAGGCCATAACAAGTATTGAACATCATCAAGCCAGTAATAATGATTTGAACACCATTAAGAAGCATGCAACTGAGATGCATCCAGAAAAGTATCAGGGTAGTTCTGTTTCAAACTTGCATGTGGAGCCATGTGGCAAAAATACTCATGCCAACTCATTACAGCATGACAACAGCAGTTTATTACTCACTAAAGACAGAATGAATGTAGAAAAGGCTGAATTCTGTAATAAAAGCAAACAGCCTGGCTTAGCAAGGAGCCAACAGAGCAGATGGGCTCAAAGTAAGGAAATATGTAATGATAGGCAGGTTCCCAACACTGAGAAAAAGGTAGATCTGAGTACTGCTCCCCCATATGGGAGAAAAGAATGGAATAAACAGAAACCTCCATGCTCTGAAAGTCCTAGAGATACCCAAGATGTTCCTTGGATAACACTAAATAGCAGCATTCAGAAAGTTAATGAGTGGTTTTCCAGAAGTGATGAAGTGTTACCTTCTGATGACTCACATGATACGGGGTCTGAATCACATGCTGAAGTAGCTGGTGCATTAGATGTTCTAAATGAAGTAGATGAATATTCCACTTCTTCAAAGAAAATAGACTTAATGGCTAGTGATCCTCTTGATCCTATAATACGTAAAAGTGAAAGAGTTCACTCCAAACCAGTAGAGAGTAAAATCGAAGATAAAATATTTGGGAAAACCTATCGGAGGAAGGCAAGCCTCCCTAACTCTAGCCACGTAACTGAAAATCTAATTATAGGAACAGTTGCTACTGAGCCACAGATAACACAAGAGCATCCCCTTACAAATAAATTAAAGCGTAAAAGGAGAACTACATCAGGCCTTCGTCCTGAGGATTTTATCAAGAAAGCAGATTTGGCAGTTGTTCAAAAGACACCTGAAAAGAGAAATCAGGAAACTAACCAAATGGAGCAGAATGGTCAAGTGATGAATGTTACTAATAGTGGTTATGAGAATGAAACAAAAGGTAATTATGTTCAGAAAGAAAAAAATCCTATCCCAACAGAATCATTGGAAAAAGAATCTTCTTTCAGAACTAAAGCTGAACCTATAAGCAGCAGTATAAGTAATATGGAAATAGAATTAAATGTCCACAATTCAAAAGCACCTAAAAAGAATAGGCTGAGGAGGAAGCATTCTAGCAGGCATATTCATGCACTTGAACTAGTAGTCAATAAAAATCCAAGCCCACCTAATCGTACTGAACTACAAATCGATAGTTGTTCTAGCATTGAAGAGATAAAGGAAAAAAATTCTGAACAAATGCCAGTCAGGCACAGCAGAAAGCTTCTATTCATGGAAGATAAAGAACCTACAACTGGAGCCAAGAAGAGTAACAAGCCAAATGAGCAAATAAGTAAAAGACATGCCAATGATACTAATTGTTCAAGTTCTAATAAACTTCAAGAATTTGTCAATCCTAGCCTTCAAAGAGAAAAAACAGAAGAGAACTTAGAAACAATTCTGGCATCTAATAGCATCAAAGACTCCAGAGATCTGGTGTCAAGTGGAGAAAGGGTTTTCCAAACTGAAAGTGGAGAAAGATCTATAGAGAGTACCAGTATTTCACTGGTACCTGATACTGATTATGGCACTCAGAACAGTATCTCATTACTGGAAGTTAACACCCTAGGGAAGGCAAAAACAGCACCAAAACAACGAGTGAGTCAGTGTGCAGCCATTGAAAACCCCAAGGAACTAATCCATGGTTGTTCTAAAGATACTAGAAATGACACAGAGGGCATTAAGGATCCATTGAGATGTAAAGTTAACCACATTCAGGAGCCAAGCATGGAAATGGAAGACAGTGAACTTGATACTCAGTATTTACAGAATACATTCAAGGTTTCAAAGCGTAAGTCATTTGCTCTGTTGCCAAATCCAGGAAATCCAGAAAAGGAATGTGCAACAGTCTATGCCCACTCTAGGTCCTTAAGGAAACAAAGTCCGAAAGTCACTCTTGAATGTGAACAAAAAGAAAATCAAGAAAAGAAAGAATCTCAAATCAAGCATGAACAGACAATTAGTACCACTGCAGGCTTTTCTGTAGTTTGTCAGAAAGATAAGAAGCCAGATGATTATGCCAAATGTAGCATTAGAGAAGTCTCTAGGTTTTGTCTGTCATCTCGGTTCAGAGGCAATGAAAATGAACTAATTACTGAAAATAAACATGATATTTTACAAAACCCCTATCATATACCATCACTTTCTCCCATCAGGCCATTTTTTAAAACTAAATGTACGACAAACCTGTCAGAGGAAAGGTTTGAAGAACATTCAGTGTCACCTGAAACAGCATTAGGAAGTGAGAACATTCCACATACAGTGAGTACAATTAGCCAAAATAACATTAGAGAAAGTGCTTTTAAAGAAGCCAGCTCAAGCAGTCTTAATGAAGTAGGTCCTAGTACTAATGAAGGAAGCTCCAGCGCTAATGAAGTAGGTTCCAGTGGTGAAAACATGCAAGCAGAACTAGGTAAAAACAGAGGACCTAGATTGAATGCTGTGCTTAGATTAGGTCTTATGCAACCTGAAGTCTATAAGGAAAGTCTTCCTGTAAGTAATTATAAACATCCTGAAATAAAAAGGCAAGAAGAAAATGAAGGGGTAGTTCAGACTGTTAATACAGATTTTTCTCCATGTCTAATTTCAGATAACCTAGAGCAGCCTATGGGAAGTAGTCATGCTTCTCAGGTTTGTTCTGAGACACCTGATGACCTCTTAGATGATGATGAAATAAAGGAAAATATCAGCTTTGCTGAAAATGGTATTAATGAAAGATCTGCTGTTTTTAGCAAAAATGTCCAGAGAGGAGAGTTGAGCAGGAGCCCTAGCCCGTTAGCCCATACATGTTTGGCTCAGGCTCACCAAAGAGATGCCAGGAAATTAGAGTCCTCAGAAGAGAACATATCTAGTGAGGATGAAGAACTTCCCTGCTTCCAACACTTATTATTTGGTAAAGTAACCGATATGCCTTCTCAATCTATCAGACAAAGCACTGTTGCCACTGAGTGTCTGTCTAAGGAAACAGAGGAGAACCTAGTATCTTTGAAGAATAGCTTAAATGACTACAGTAACCAGGTAATGTTGGCAAGGGCATCCCAGGAACATCACCTTAGTGAGGCAGCAAAATGTTCTAGTAGCTTATTTTCTTCACAGTGCAGTCCATTGGAAGACTTGACTGCAAATAGAAACACCCAGGATCCCTTCCTGATGTTTGATCCTCCTTCCAAACAAATGAGGGATCAGTATGAAAACCAGGAAGTTGTTCTGAGTGACAAGGAATTGGTTTCAGATGATGAAGAAAGGGAAACTAGCCTGGAAGAAGATAATCATCAAGAAGAGCAAAGTGTGGATTCAAACTTAGGTATTGGAACCAGGTTTTTGTGTTTGCCCCAGTCTATTTATAGCAGTGAGCTAAACGTTTATTTATTTTGTGGAGCACATTTTACAAGTTTCCAAGTATAGTTAAAGTAACTGCTTCTTAAACTTGAAACATGTTCCTCCTAAGGTGCTTTTCTTTAAAAGTCAAAAGTTTTTCAGCCAGCTAGAATGTCATCTCTAATTGAAAGATTTAAAGTCCTAATTATTGGTGGATTTACTTCTAGTTTTCATTTTCTGAGAGGAAATCCAAGTGTCCCAAAGCAAAGGAGTTTAATCATTTTGTGTGACATGAAAGTAAAACCAGTTCTGCCAATGGGAAGAGAAAGATACGGCCAGTTGTACTGTTTATAGTCTGTTTTTACATGTGCACCTCTGTTTTTATTGTCATCTAAGGTGAAGCAGCATCTGGGTATCAGAGTGAAACAAGCTTCTCTGAAGACTGTTCAGGACTGTCCTCTCAGAGCGATATTTTAACCACTCAGGTAAAAAGTACACATAGATATGTGTGTGTGGTGTCCTTTGCTTTTAGTGGTATATATCCTACATTTTTACATTTGCTGATATCATCCCTTTGAATTAATTGCATAACAGTTGTGTGTGGTGTCAAGTTCAATTATAAGCACCTTGATGGAATGCATACTACCTTTTGTTTCATACACACACACACACACACACACACACCATCTAGCTCACTGCAGAGCACTAAATATTGAATTTAATGAATAAGCTAAACCTTCAAACCCATTTGCCCTATAGAAAATCTTATATGAAAGCACTATTGTATCAAGAGAGGGATGTGTTTCTTTTTGGTACCAAATGAGAGGCTATAAAGTTCTCTTCCTGTTAGAAACCATCTAGCCTTTCACTGTTTTATGGATGTTTCTGTCTTTTTTCTTTTTAATGTACTAATTGTTTGTTCTTTACTGCCTATAAGTCATATTTTTCTTTTTTTTTTTTTTTTTTTTTTGAGACAGAGTCTCACTCTGTTGCCCAGGCTAGAGTGAGTGCCGTGGCGTCAGCCTAGCTCACAGCAACCTCAAACTTCTGAGCTCAAGCGATCCTCCTGTCTCAGCCTCCCGAGTAGCTGGGACTACAGGCATGTGCCACCATGCCCGGCTAATTTTTTCTATATATATTTTTAGCTGTCCATATAATTTCTTTCTATTTTTAGTAGAGATGAGGTCTCGCTCTTGCTCAGGCTGGTCTCGAACTCCTGAGCTCAAACGATCCACCCACCTCGGCCTCCCAGAGTGCTAGGATTACAGGCGTGAGCCACCGCGCCCGGCCTATTTTTCTTTAAAAAAGAAAGTACACAATTTTACTTCTTGGACCTTGTAGTGAAAGCCAATAATTTGGTTACTTACGAAGCAGATAACAGCTTTATCATGTCTACAACATTGGGTAGCATGAATGTTTCTGTACTCAAAGTAGAATAGTCTCCTGGAAAAAGCATTTTCTATCACAACATCTAAAAGTTAACATCTTCCTCATAGAACCTGGTTCTGTCTCCTAATTTTTATTTTGTAAAAGGGCAACAAAATTTTCCAAGTCTTCATATTCAAAATTTCAGACTCCTCAGGTTATTTTGACATCTTACAGTTGCCTCTGTATTCCTAGCACAGGGTCCTATGCGGAATACACACACAGCAATTGCTGGTGGTAATTGGTGAGAATTCTATACCTGACTGTGTGACCATAGGCAATTTGCTTACCTTCTCTGAACTATAGTAGGCACATTCTTTTTTTTTTTAAAGACAGAGTCTCACTCTGTCACCCTGGATGGAGTTCAGTGGCATCATCATAGCTCACTGCAACCTCAAACTCCTGAACTCCAGTGATCCTCCTGCCTCAGCCTCCAGAGTAGCTGGGACTACAGGCACACGCCACTGTGTCCGGTTAATTTTTCTATTTTTAGTAGACAGTGTCTGACTCTTGCTCAGGCTGATCTCAAACTCCTGAGCTCAAGCAACCCTCCTGCCTCAGCCTCTCAGCGTACTAGGATTACAGGCGTGAGCCACTGTGCCCGCCTCAGGCACGTTCTTAAAATGGAGCAATCTGGACTTCCTTGAATCATCCTATCATGACTTATTTTTCTCACCTACATCTTAAATACACTTTTAGCTACCATCAAGTGAATGACATTTTTTTCCAAACTTCCTAAAGAGCCAGATAGATAAAATTGAGAAAAACCCAATATTCTTACAAAGATAGATATACATGTGTATAGTCGAAAACTTAGAAAATACAAGTAAACAAAAATCATCCATGGATGAACCTTGAAAACATGAAGTGAAATAAGTCAGACATCAAAGGACAATATTGGCCGGGCATGATGGCTCATGCCTGTAATCCTAGCACTTTGGGAGGCCAAGGCGGGCAGATCGTTTGAGTTCAGGAGTTCAAGACCAGCCTGAGCAAGAGCGAGATCCCTGTCTCTACTAAAAAAAATAGAAACAAATTGGCTGGACAACTAAAAACATATAGAAAAATTTAGCCGGGCATGATGGCATATTCCTGTAGTCCCAGCTACTCGGGAGGCTGAGGCAGAAGGATTGCTTGAGCCCAGGAGTTTGAGGTTGCTGTGAGCTAGGCTGATGCCACAGCACTCTAGCCTGGGCAACAGAGCGAGACTCTGTCTCAAAAAAAGGGGGGGGAGGCAAATATATGATTCTACTTATATGTGGTACCTAGAATAGTCAAATTCATACAGACAGAAGGTAAAATAGTGGTTACCAGGGACTTGGGGAGGGAAGAATGGGAAGCTATTGTTTGATTGGTACAGATTTTAGTTTGGGATGATGAAAAAGTTCTGGTTGGCCGGGCGCGGTGGCTCACGCCTGTAATCCTAGCACTCTGGGAGGCCGAGGCGGGTGGATCGCTCAAGGTCAGGAGTTCGAGACCAGCCTGAGCAAGAGTGAGACCCCGTCTCTACTAAAAATAGAAAGAAATTATATGGACAACTAAAAATCTATATAGAAAAATTAGCCGGGCATAGTGGCGCATGCCTGTAGTCCCAGCTACTCGGGAGGCTGAGGCAGTAGGATCGCTTAAGCTGAGGAGTCTGAGGTTGCTGTGAGCTAAGCTGACGCCATGGCACTCACTCTAGCCTGGGCAACAAAGTGAGACTCTGTCTCAAAAAAAAAAAAAAAAAAAAAAGTTCTGGTGATGAATAATGGTGATGGTTACACAACAATGTGGAAGTACTTAATGCCACTGAACTATATGCCTAAAATTTGTTAAGATGGTAAATTAATATTTTAAGTTATCCAGAAATGGTTACTATTAACTTATTGGTGTATATGCTTTCAGTCTTCTTCCTGTGTGTGCATAGGGGTGCTTGTATATATCTTATCTTTAAAAAAATATTTAGATTGGCCATGTGCAGTGGCTCACACCTGAAATCCTAGCACTTTGGGAGCAAGGTAGGAGGATCGATTGAGTCCAGGAGTTCAAGACCAGCCTGGACTATAGCGAAACCCCATCTCTACAAAAAAAAAAATGTTTTAAATTGGCCAGGTGTGGGGGGGTGGGCACCTGTAGTCCCACTTATTCGGGAGTCTGAGGCAAGAGTATCACTTGAGCCCAGGAGTTCAAGGCTGCAGTGAGCTATAATCAATGCTACTATACTCCAGTCTGGACAACACAGCGCGACCCTGTCTCAAAAAAAAAAAAAGAAAAGAAAAAACAATTCAGATAATATACATATATTGTAATCTAGTTTTTAATGTGTCATTAAAATTCTTCATTGACTTTATTTTTAGTTACTATACAGAATGCTATCCTTTGGGTGTATCGTGATTTATTTAACCTATTGCTAAATGTTGAGGGTTTCAGGGTTAGAGGCACAATGTACTATTATGTACAGCACTACAGTAGACATCCTGGTAGCTAAACATTTGCCCACATCTCTGATGATTTCCTTAGTGTAAATTCCTAGAACTGGAAATTTTGGTCTTTGATACATATTGTTAAATTGTTCTTTAGAAAGATTAAACCAGTTTGTGCTCCTCCAGCCCCTGTGGTATTTGATAGTTCCCATTTTCCTGTACCTTTGCTAAGACTGGGTGGTATCCAGTTTTAAAATCTTCTAAATCTTAACATTGCTGTGAAGACTACAGGTACAGAAGGCCTGCCTTCTTCTGTCCATCCTCTGTACAGAGCAAATCCCTCCAGCTCTGAAGCCCCTTGGAGTCACCAAGAAACCTTTGAGATGACTGCCTATTCTGTACCTGAGTTGTCATCAGTATTGTCTCTCCACTTCTGCAGGACTGCCATGGTGACTAAATTGATGAAAAGACTTAGGAGGCCTTTCTCTGTTTGCAATTCCTATGATCCTTTCTGGATGTGGATTTAGGGCTCTGTCAATATGCCTGTCACCTAATTTTGTCCCTTGTGTTTTAAAGTTTTAGGTTCCAGTTTCTGGTTCCATCTGCCTTAGCCAGACTGTATTATATTTGACATTCAGTAAACTACCTCCTTGCTATTTGTATTTCCGATCTTATTCCCAGAGATATGTCTATTTTTCAGGATTCATTTTACAAAGTGTTTTTATCAAGCATCTACCCAAAACAGCTGAAGTCAGATTTCAGGATAACTTAAATCTAGAGTACCACAGACAGGAAAAATGATTGAAATGGGATCTTTCCCCCATTTGTAAAGAACCAATGAAAATGACAGGTCATGGTGGCTCATGCCTATAATCCTCACACTCTAGGACGCTGAGGTGGGAGAACCACTTGAGGTCAGGAGTTCAAGACCAGCCTGAGCAAGAGCGAAACCCCATCTCTACTAAAAATAGGAAAAATTAGCTGGACGAGGTAGCACACATCTGTAGTCCCCGCTACTCCGGAGGCTGAGGCATGAGGATCACTATAGCCAAGGAGTTTGAGGTTACAGTGAGCTATGAAGGCGCCACTGCACTCTACCCAGGGTGACAAAGTAAGAATCTGTCTCAAAAAAAAGAACAATACTGAGGAGAAGTATATAGGAGATAGGGAATTTCTAACCTGGTATCATTAGTATATTTTTTTTTATGGAAGACTGATAAACTATATTCATTAATTCATTTCTGCATTAAACATTCACTGAACACTTTCTGTCTGCTGGGCACTGGGGAGACAAAAATGATTAAGGAAATATCCCTGCCATCTCATGTGTTCCACTTGGGTATACTAATGCATTAGCAGTATAAATCAAGTACTGAGGGATCATCTGTTCCTGATGGAGATGGATTATTGATGGGGACTTCCTAAGGAGACATTCAAGCTATGCCTTGAAAGATGAGAAGAATTTTTCCAAGTGGAAAAAGAGGGGAGGCAACAACTGAGGTGAAGGCACAGAAGCACAGAATGCTTGGGAAACACAAAGTTGTCCTTTGTCACTGGAAAACAGAACATACGGGAGATGTTGGGGAGAGATAAGATATAAGATGAGGATGTGAAGGGCATTTTGAATGCTATGCTTAGGAATTTGGACTTTATCCTGAGGGCAATAATGGCTAACCAAGTATATAGTGTTCAGAAAGTATTAACTTTATTATCTGGACACTGGTATACCACTAAGGTCCTTATGAAAGAAAAAGACATGATAAACATAGCTTTTTGGGAACTTCTGCAGTAATGTAGCTATATTAAAAGTAGAGATCAAAGTAGCATAGTGGGAACAGAATAGAAGAGGAGAGCTAATTAAAGGAATACTTCAGAATTTGAACCAAGAAGTCTTGGTAGCTTATTAGTTTTTTTCTCCTAAAGTTGGCCACTTTTCCTGCCAGGGAATTTGACTAAGTTACAAAGTAATTCCTTTGGGAAAACCCAAAGTAAAGTTATCTAACTCTAATTCTCCCATTACTTTTTTTTTTAATTTTCCGATCTACTAATATTTGTTAATATTTAATGACCACCTAGAGGTGGATGTGATGGTTGTGATAGTAGTGACTAATATAGCTTCTGAAGCATTGGTCAGATAATCTACGTGGTTTTATTCCAGGTTTACTGAGGCAAGGCCTTGGGTTTGGTCAGTGATGTAACTACTCATGAGTACCACGTGGTGGCAATGGCGTTTGCTGTGGACATTGGCAGCAAAGCAGTCTCAGGGTAGCAGTAGAAATCTTTGTTAACCTGGAAATACATTTTCTGGTCATAAAAACCTCCTGAAAACTATGAACTCAGTGTAGCAGGAGAAAGAATGGCTTGTTTTTGGTAGAGGGCAAAGTCAATTTAAAGGATTAGAAGCAGGATGAAACAATCTTTGTTTCCCCATCCCCCAGGCTTGATGTTCCTTCCAAAAGCGATGAAGAAATGTGTATTTTGGAAAACTTCTGTACCTAAAGTTCTTTGTTTATCAAATACCTTAGATTTAAATTTCTTCATGAAATGGAACAATAAACAACAGGAACTCCATAAGCAAGAAGAACTGATGTTAAATTGAAAATAATAACTGTCCTCCTTACAGGCTTTTTTTTTTTTTTTTGAGATAGTGTTTTGCTCTGTCACCCTGGGTAGAGTGTAGTGGCGTCGTCATAACGCACTGCAACCTCAAACTCCTGGGCTCAAGCGATCCTCCTGCTTCAGCCTCTCAAGTAGCTGGGACTATAGGCGTGCACCAGAACACCCAGCTAATTTTTCTATTTTTAGTAGAGACGGAGTCTCACTCTTGCTCAGGCTGGTCTCAAACTCCTGAACTCAAGCAATCCTCCCGCCTCAGCTTCCCAGAGTGCTAGGATTACAGACGTGAGCCCCTGCACCTGGCCTTTATGGGCTTTCTCTGGGCTCTTTCTGTTGGATCCTTCCCTCTAGCACATCCTTCTCTCTAATGATCTCTAAGTATCCTATCCCTATTTAGAATGGCAGCACTATGAGGGCTGCATCCCCAGCAGTAGGACATGCTTAGTGCATAATGAGTAGTAAATAGTTGTCTAATGAACTGAACAAATAGGTAAATTTATGAATTAGCTCTTCACTTTTTCTGTTAGAAACTAAAGGTTCAAAGAATTCCAGAAAAGGAAGAGTCCTCATGAACCAGTAATCTAGGTAGGATTACTGATAGTATTTTTCTAAAATGCTATAGGCAGGAGGCTTTTTCAACATATATCAGTTTAAAAATCACAGTTTTATATGGACTAACCTAAATGTCTTATGAGTCTCACAATACCAAATCTTTGAAACATAGCGTATATAAAATGTTAACAGATTAATACTAACTTTAAGTAGCCATAGTGTTTAAGTACCTTAATTATTTTTTCACTTCCTAGCTTTAAAAGAAAATAATCAATTTCAAAAGGACATCACAATAAAGCAAATCTATTTGGAAGAATTTGAGGATTTTTTTTTCCCCCACTAACATCATTCTGAAATAATTTCATGGACTTTAATTGTACAAATGTGGTTGGATTAAAGATGTTCAACCAGAACTCATAATTCCATACTAGATGATTTCAATTTCTGTGATAAAATTAATTGGGGTGATATATTTTCACTTGAGTATGGAAAGTTTCTCAAAGTGTGTAACTTTCGTGGTGTTATTTCTTGTTTTTGTAGCAGAGAGATACCATGCAAGATAACCTGATAAAGCTCCAGCAAGAAATGGCCGAACTGGAAGCTGTGTTAGAGCAGCGTGGGAGCCAGCCTTCTAACAGCTCCCCTTCCCTCATAGCTGGCTCTTGTGCCCCTGACGACCTGCTAAGTCTGGAACAAAACACATCAGAAAAAGGTTTGTAGTATTGGCCACTGTTATCTTAAGCAAAATTCTTTCCCTCCCTAAACCTTTATCTCCTGGAAAGTAAGGACCTAGCTCCAACATTTTATGATCTTTGCTCAGCATGTATTTATTGAGTCATTCCATGGGTACTTAGGGAGCCTTGGTTGTAATCCCTGCTCACAACTAATTTGCTAGTCAGAGGGACCCATGACAGTCATTCGTGTCATTGTCTGACTGAGCCCCTACAATGAAGAGGTGTTGTGGGGAGCTCACAGGAGATAGAGAATATAGTTCTTGCTCTTAGGAAGCTGAGTGGAATGGGGGTGACAGGTAACCCTTTAATTTCAGAAAGATTAAACAAAAAAAACACTCAGACATATTCCTATAACACTGGTGTCAGATCACATTGACTTATTTAATATGCTTTCTCAATTATAGGAAGAGACATGTACTTCAGGAACTATGCTTTGATCCACAGAAAGCCCAATTATGCAGCAGAGTCAGGTGCTTTATAACAAAGTGATAGTTGTTAGCAAGGCCACATGGACCTCTGAGAGGCTACCATTGGCATAACCAGGCAGGTGGGGTTAATCAGAGCTGACTTTCTGTGAGAAGTGAGCGCTGAGCTGAGGAATAACATGGTATAAATGAAGGAAAGTGAGATGAAAATTTGAGTTTTTAATTGGAGAGACAACACATCAAGCAGGTTGTTAAATAAGGGCAAATACATACACAGGAGAGGCTCAGCATGGGGTTCACACAAGGAGCTTGCTGCTTAGAAACAAGCCAGGTTGGCAAGCCCTCCCAAAGTGCTCTTCCCTCCGTGATCCCTACCTGACCAACTTCAAGTTCCTTCTCCAGCACTCCTTTCCATAGTCCTGCTGGGGGCCCTAAGGGCTTCCTTTGAGTCTTTGTAGGCACTCAAGTCTGTTAATTATCCAGAACAATGGCCTTAGTCCCCAAGTGTGCCATGCAGTATTTTTATGTTCAGGGAGAAACAGTAACTTGTGCATGAGAAGCTGGGAACTCTGTTGCTATGGCAGTGCTTCAAAATGTATTTCCTTAAATGCTTTCTTTGTAACTGTATCTTCATTTAGTTCATCTCCCAGATAATGAAGTTCAGAGTGCCATCTCCAGTACAGTTCTCTTCTTTGGGGTGCTTTTACTATCTTCAGTCTAAAAACAGACCATACTTTCAATTCTAATGCAAAAGATACAAATATTATTGTCTGACTTTGAACACTAGTTTTTTTGTTTGTTTGTTTGTTTGTTTTCTCGTTTTTAAAATTGGTTCTCGCTCTTGCTCAGGCTGGTCTCAAACTCCTGAGTTCAAGCGATCCTCCCGCTTCAGCCTCCCAGAGTGCTAGGATTACAGGTTTGAACCACTGCACCCAGCCCCAACTCTAGTTTTGAGCCTTTTTCCCCCTTTAGTTTTTGTGAGTCTAACTGAAACTCAAGTTAACTTCTTAATCCCAGGGAAAAGAGTAGTGTTTACCTTCTGCTGTACTCATGACATATTTTTTAAATAACTTTTTATTTTGGAATAAAATTACTTTTATGGAAAAGTTGCAATGATAGTACAGAGAGTTCCTGTATGCCCTTCACCCAGTTTCGGTTTCTCCCTAATGTTATCTTACATTACCATTATCTCATATTACCACTTTTGTCAAAACTAAGAAACCAAACTTTAGTATACTGCTACAAATAAGTGAAACTCTAGACTTTATTTGGATTCCACCAGTTTTTATTTTTTAAGATCTAGTATTCTTAAAGATGATGAAAGTTTACGATGGAAGTGAATCAGTTGTGGTGGATGGGTGATCATTTCTGAACATCTTTTTCCTTCCTTCCCCGGTATCTTCCTTGATTCTTCCCAATACCTTGTATAATGCTTAGCATGCAGCAAGCAGTCAGTGAATTTATTAAATGTTTTGTCTTACCCATATTTCCTACCCACGAAGAACGTAAGAGGCAAGACACCAGATAAAGGAATGATTTATGGGGGGGCTATGATATTGTTCTGGAACCTGGGCTCTGGATCCCTGCATTTAAACTTTCCTAAACCAGCCAACAAGTAGATCATCACATCACAAGGCCTAGGTTGAGCTTACTAGTCAGAAAATGAATTAAGGATTAAGGGGATAAAGAGCAGAAAGGTTTTGCTCTATGTTTTTTAGGTTCTTTTGAGTTACTGACTCCTAACTCAGGTTAGCTTAGTTTATTCATGGCTTGAGGCCCATTGTAGTGAAAAGAGGAATTTATATACCAAATGTTCTTGTGATAGAATGATTTTTTAATAGCTATGTTTATGTCTGAGCCTTACCCCTGCCTTTTACTTTTTTTTTTAATTCCCTTTTAATGATTAATTCTGTTTGGTGTGATTCCTTAGAAGCTGCACATTACCCTTTATCAATTATCATCCTGTATTGGGGGGGTAGGGGATTGATACCTATATTCATGGTTAAACCCTGTTTACTCTTAGCAGCTGGGAGCTTTAGGCAGAGTTCTTGTGTTCCTTGAAACTCACAGGTCCAGAAAAGACAAGCATAAAAGAAATGATAAATAATTCATTTGAAGATTACTTAGGAAATCAATGATTATTTCCCCCCTAGGCTACCTAGTGTCTTAAAAAATAGTTTAATTAATACAATCCTTTGTTTAAATTTCCTGCCTCAATTTATGGATTTTAACTTTTCTAATAAAAGCTCAAAATGAATTATAGTCATCAGTGACTGTTTAATGGGTAGAAGACATTTATGATTTTTAACTGTTTTTGCTTTTTAAATATTTGTGCCTTTAAGCCACTTCCTAGAAGACAGTGGGATAGTAATACATTGGGAGGAATTAATAAAAAGAATATACTAACATGCCAGAACTTTGTCTTGGATCTGTTTTGTGTTTTTTCCCTTCTTGTGCCATTTCATCATTAGTTCCATATCTTACTTCAAGGTTCTTATCAACCAGCATCTTAGGGGTTTTTTGTGGATGTGTTGGTTTTTGAGTTTATTTCTTTGTGGGTTTTTTTTCTTTTTCTTTCTTTCTTTTTTTCTTTTTTCAATAATTGACAATATGAAACAAATGTCACCTGTTTTTTCTTTCTCATCTGACCGCCCACTCCTGTTTCCCCACATATGCAAAAGCTCAAACCCCCATCTCATAGCCTTTGATATAGAGGCACTGGGGATGGAAAAACGAGTATGCTTTGTGCTTTCCAGACTTTTCCTTACTTATTATCTAAGGGGATTTGTGCATAATTTAGTTTGCTACAGAGAGAAAAATTTATTATAGTATTCTTGTTTTCTTATTCAGGGCCAAAAAATATAAATGTATGTGGTTTTCAACCTTGTCTCAGCTGGGTGTCTTTATTTACCCAGTCTTAAAATGTTCGTTTTATTATCATTATTTTTTAATTATTTAGTTCCATTTGGTACTAGCATCTGTCTGTTTCAATACTTATGTTTATAAAACTTAGTCTGATATACTTGTTTAAAAACCAATTTGGGGCCGGGCGCGGTAGCTCATGCCTGTAATCCTAGCACTCTGGGAGGCCGAGGTGGGAGGATTGTTTGAGCTCAGGAGTTCGAGACCAGCCTGAGCAAGAGCGAGACCTCATCTCTACTAAAAATAGAAAGAAATTATATGGATAGCTAAAAACATATGTAGAAAAAATTAGCCGGGCATGGTGGCGCATGCCTGTAGTCCCAGCTACTCGGGAGGCTGAGGCAGGAGGATCACTTGAGCCCATGAGTTTGAGGTTACCGTGAGCTAGGCTGATGCCACGGCGCTCACTCTAGCCTGGGCAACAGAGTGAGACTCTGTCTCAAAAAAAAAAAAAAAAAAAAAAAAACCAATTTGGGCAGGCTCAGTGGCTCACGCCTATAATCCTAGCACTTTGGGGGCTGAGATAGGAAGATCTCACTTGAGGCCAGGAGTTCAAGACCATACTGGGCAACATATCGAGAACCTGTCTCTACAGAAAAATAGAAAAATTAGCCAGGCATGGTGACGTGAACCTGTAGTCCCCGCTACTTGGGAGGCTGAGGCAGGAGGATCACTTCAACCCAAGAGTTTGAGGTTGCATGGCCGGGCGCGGTGGCTCACGCCTGTAATCCTAGCACTCTGGGAGGCCGAGGTGGGCGGATCGTTTGAGCTCAGGAGTTCGTGACCAGCCTGAGCAAGAGCGAGACCCCATCTCTACTAAAAATAGAGAGAAATTATATGGACAGCTAAAAACTATATATATAGAAAAAATTAGCTGGGCATGGTGGTGCATGCCTGTAGTCCCAGCTACTCGGGAGGCTGAGACAGGAGGATCCCTTGAGCTCAGGAGTTTGAGGTTGCTGTGAGCTAGGCTGACGCCACGGCACTCACTCTAGCCTGGGCAATAGAGAGAGACTCTGTCTCAAAAAAAAAAAAAAAAAAAAGAGTTTGAGGTTGCAGTGAATTACGATGACACCACTATACTTTAGCCCAGGCAATGCGTGAGTGTGAAAATTTTTTTCACCCACAAATTGCTACTTTTGAAAAAATTGATATCCTCACCTGAATTATCACCATCCGGACAAAGAAATAAAGTAGATTTCTTTCTTTTCTCATTCCATGTAAAGCAGTATTAACTCCACAGAAAAGTAGTGAGTATCCTGTAAGCCAGAATCCAGAAAGCCTTTCTGCTGACAAGTTCCAAGTGTCTCCATATAGTTCTACTAGTAAAAATAAAGAACCAAGATCGGAAAGGTAAGAAATGTTAAGTTGTGGTGTCTAACATCTTACTTATGTTAATTTTTTTCACCGTATTTTCTTAAGTTTTTTGTACACAAACATTTATAACCTCTCGTTGCTCTAGGATACTTCTATTGTTTAATTGTATATAGGTTTTTTGGACCTACAGCATAAGCTATAACATGCGAAATGTGCAATTAGACAGATCTGTCCCTTCTGAAGGTCAGAATAAAATATAATAGAACTAAAACCTGAACAAGCCTGGAGGATGATGGTAGACTTCTCCAAGGCAGCCTTTGCCTTAATTGAAATTTTTCCTTTTCTAGAAAAAGTTTAGCTGTTTATTTACCCTAGGAAATGTTCAGAATACCTTTTAGGGATGTGTATTTAAATAGCTATTGATATAAGACTGTAAAGCACTTTATATTTTTAAAAATACCTACTTCCTCCTTTGATCTTTTCTATTAAGATTGTGAAAATAAAAGGACATGTTTGAGACTATTATTCCTTCCTATTTGATAGATAGTTCAGGAAAGAGAGACACAGAGCCGTTAGGGTCTCACATCTTCCCACTCTAGGAAGGAAAAGGAATTCGCATTTCTTGAGTCCTTGCCACATGTATATTTTTTACTTATCTTTCTGGAAATGGTGACAGGTTGTCAGTAATATAATCATAGCATCTTTTCCAAGCCCCTTGGACTTGACTGAGGATATATTTTTAAGACTAGTGTATGGTGGCTATGACAGAGAATGAAAACATCTGGCTTCCATAGGCACTAAAGCCATGTTTAGAGGTAATGACCTCCCTGGCATTCTTTAACCAGTGAGCTAACTGTCCATTTAATATTCAGACTAAATATTCCTGCTCCTTTTCCCTCCATAGATACCTAATAGAGATTTCTATCATATAATAGAACCTACACATTTTTTTTTTTTTTTTTTTTTTTTTTTTTTGAGACAGAGTCTCCCTTTGTTGCCCAGGCTAGAGTGCCGTGGCGTCAGCCTAGCTCACAGCAACCTCAAATTCCTGGGCTCAAGCAATCCTTCTGCCTCAGCCTCCCAAGTAGCTGGGACTACAGGCCTGCATCACCATGCCCAGCTAATTTTTCTATATATATTTTTAGCTGTCCATATAATTTCTTTCTATTTTTAGTAGAGACGGGGTCTCGCTCTTGCTCAGGCTGGTCTTGAACTCCTGAACTCAAACGATCCGCCCGCCTCGGCCTCCCAGAGTGCTAGGATTACAGGCGTGAGCCACCGCTCCCGGCCTAGAACCTACACATTGATTGGACTTCCTCCCTCTACTAGATTACTTGAGAGCAGCAATTCAGGTCATGCTTTAGTGCCTGACTCATAGTAAGCACCCAATAATTATTCAAATTAATTAATCTCTTAAAATCTATTGATTTTAATTCCTTTAAATCTATTGATAAGTATCTTACTTTGCAAAGTACTAAACACCTGAAAGAGTAGAGGGACTAATTAGTTGGTGCATATACTTTTCTAACAATATTTTATAGTGGGCTTTTGTTTTTAGAATGACTTTGGACATTGAAAAGGCAGGGAGTAAGGTTGATTCTATAAATTCTGCCAAAATTGAGTAGAAAGAATGAGTGTAGAGATGTCAACATCAATCAACTTTCTGTCTTCATAAGAGATCTGATTCTAACACATCCATTTGGACTTGAGTGGAATAGTATAGAATTTTGAGTGAGTGGCAGTGGATAATTTGGTAAAATTTGCTGACATGCTTTTAAACAGCTAGGAGATATACTGCCTCAGATCAACCCCTAAGTGGGGGGAGATGTTACATGTCAGCCCTAATATATTGGCAGGCAGCATGAATCCAGACTTCTGGGCTGTCACATGGGCTCTGTTTTGCTAGTCATTCCTGATCTCTCTGAGAGTGAGCTCTTTCACTTATGCTTTGGCTGTCTGGGAAGCATGATTAGTCCTTTCACAATTGGTGGTGATGGTTTTCTCCTTTCATCCATCTTTCTAGGTCTTCCCTTTCTAAGCTCCAGTCCTCGGATAATAGGTGGTACATGCACAGCCACTCTGGCAGTCTTCAGAATGGAAACTGCCTGTCTCAGGAGGAACTCGTTAAGGTTATTGATGTGGAGGAGCAACAACTGGAAAAGTCTGAGCCACATGATTTAATGGAGCAGTCTTCTTTGCCAAGGCAAGATCTAGGTAATATTTCATCTGCTCTAATAGAAAAAACACTTCTTTTTTGCTCTGAATCCTACATAAAGATATTCTGGTTAATCAACTTTAAGTGTACTAATCTATCATGGATGCCCATTTTAGAAAAATAACTCGTGTTAATCCAAGTGTACTTGAAAATTACTGGAGTTGTTAGTCAATCAATCAATATTTTTTTTTTTTTTTTTTTTTTGAGACAGAGTCTCACTCTGTTGCCCAGGCTAGAGTGAGTGCCGTGGCGTCAGCCTAGCTCACAGCAACCTCAAACTCCTGAGCTCAAGGGATCCTCCTGTCTCAGCCTCCCGAGTAGTTGGGACTACAGGCATGCACCACCATGCCCGGCTAATTTTTTCTATATATATTTTTAGCTGTCCATATAATTTCTTTCTATTTTTAGTAGAGATGGGGTCTCGCTCTTGCTCAGGCTGGTCTCGAACTCCTGAGCTCAAACGATCCGCCCACCTCGGCCTCCCAGAGTGCTAGGATTACAGGCGTGAGCCACCGCGCCCGGCCATCAATCAATATTTTAATAAATGGTTTAACTAATGATTTTGAGGATGTGAGAGTCTTGATGTGCTCTAAATATTTTAATTCAACTGTTAGGCAGGAGTCCTAAGGCCACAGAATGAAGTTTTAGGCCTGTCCTTTATTGAAAAATGAGTCAAATCCTGAAGTAAGCTCTTCTTTTATTAATTAATTAATATAATGACTATTTTTTTTATGCCTTATAAATTACTTTTAATGAATGGTATGTTTTATGACTTAGAAATCAAAGTTTAAATCTGTAAAGAAAGTTTTTAATCAATCCTCAAAAACACATTATCATAAAAGGCACTATTTGGCATCAAATGTGGTATTTGGCCATGTTCATTAGGGTCATCTTAGAAATCTCATACATTCTGCTTAGCTACACATAATTCCTGAGAGCATGACATTTTCTGAAATGATTTGGGGATGATGTCTCTGCTATTTTTAATTTGGCAATGATATCTGTTGGTTTATTAAGTGAAAAAGGTAATGATGTCATCATGGATGAAGAAACAGAAGTAAGGCCGGGCGCGGTGGCTCACGCCTATAATCCTAGCACTCTGGGAGGCCGAGGCGGGTGGATCACTCGAGGTCAGGAGTTCGAGACCAGCCTGAGCAAGAGCGAGACCCCATCTCTACTAAAAAAATAGAAAGAAATTATCTGGCCAACTAAAATATATATAGAAAAAATTAGCCGGGCATGGTGGCACATGCCTGTAGTCCCAGCTACTCGGGAGGCTGAGGCAGTAGGATTGCTTAAGCCCAGGAGTTTGAGGTTGCTGTGAGCTAGGCTGATGCCACGGCATTCACTCTAGCCAGGGCAACAAAGCGACACTCTGTCTCAAAAAAAAAAAAAAAAAAAAGAAAGAAACAGAAGTAGAGTATTTTTCAATCTTTCTTTCCTTCCTTACAAAAGTACTATGTGTTCATTGTCCAGAAATTGGACAATACAGGAAATAAAGAAGAGGAATATTTAAAACTACCTATGTTGCCAGGCCCAGTGGTGCACACCTATAGTCCTAGCTATTCCAGAGGCTAAGGTGGCAAGATTGCTTGAGCCCAGGAGTTTTAAGCCATAGTGTGCTATGATTGCACCTATGAATAGCCACTGCACTCCAGCCTGGGCAACATAATGAGACCACATCTCTATAAAAATTAAAAATAAAAAATAAAGTAAAATTACCTGTATTCCTATAAGTTAACAATAAAACATTGCTGTGTCTCTTTAGTCATTTTACTTAAACTTTTATGTTTAAAATATAGTCATGATAAATAATATTTGTTAGCTATCTAATAGAAACATTTTTCCATTTTATTGTGTATCATTGTTTATATTCAAACTGTAATGAATGAAGAGTACTCCATTGGACTAGATGTATCATTATTTAATCTATTTTTGAACATCTAGGTTGTTTGTAAAATTATACTATTATTATATAAACAGTGTTGCAGGAAACATCCCTATGACTAAACTAAGCAAGAGGATCACTGGAGCCCAGGAGTTTGAGACCAGCCTGGGCAACATAGTGAGACCTTGTCTCTATAAAAAAACTTAAAAATTAGCCAGTCATGATAGTGCGTGCCTTTGTCCCAGCTACTCGGGAGGCTGAGGCAAGAGGATCGCGTGAGACCAGGAGTTTGACATTACAGTGAGCTGTAATCGTGCCACTGCTCTCCAACCTGGGTGACAAAGACCCCATCTTTAAAAACATAAAAATGTTTTTAAAAACCTAGCATTTTTGACTGACACATGTTAAGGCTTTTGCTATGTAATACCCTTTATTTATTTATTTTTTTTTGAGACAGAGTCTCTGTTGCCCGGGCTAGAGTGCCATGGCGTCAGCCTAGCTTACAGCAACCTCAAACTCCTGGGCTTAAGCAATCCTCCTGCCTCAGCCTCCCAAGTAGCTGGGACTACAGGCATGCGCCACCATGCCCGGCTAATTTTTCTATACATATTTTTAGCTGTCCATATAATTTCTTTCTATTTTTAGTAGAGACGGAGTCTCGCTTTTGCTCAGGCTGGTCTCAAACTCCTGAGCTCAAACAGTCCGCCCACCTCGGCCTCCCAGAGTGCTAGGATTACAGGCGTGAGCCACTGTGCCCGGCCTACAATACCCTTTAAAAAATTTTTTTTTTTTAGAAAAATTAAACCACTTTGCACTTCCACCAACAGTGTATTAGCATACTCATTTTTCTCTTAACCTAAATTCATTGGTCTTTTTATTTTTTATTTTTATTTATTTATTTATTTTTTACATCCCATTTCACAGAAGGTCTTTTTAATTCGTAGCAAAGACTGGAACATTGTAATTCAAGATTCAGTGTCATGAGAATAAACTACTCTCCCAATCCTTTCAGAGGGAAGCCCTTGCCTGGAATCCGGAGTCTGCCTCTTCTCTGAAGACCCTGAATCTGATCCTTCAGAAGACAAAGCCCCAGACTCGGCTCATATTTGCAGCATGCCAGCTTCAACTTCTGCATTGAAATTACCCCAATTTCAAGTTGCAGATTCTGACATGAGTCCAGCTGCTACTCATAATACTGAGACCGTGAGGGAAGAAAGTATGAGCAGGAAGAAGCCAGAATTGACATCTTCAACAGGAAGGGTCAACAAAAGAATATCCATGGTGGTATCAGGCTTGACCCCAAAAGAATCTGTGAGTGTTTCCATATGTATCTCCCTAATGACTGCAACTTAATAACAAACTGCAGTTTTATATAGGTACTAGCAACGAATAACCTATAGGAAGAAATCCAGGAAACAACTATAATCCTATATAATTTAATTTCTATTAGTAATTAGTGAAAATTTAGATCTGGAGAAAGCTATAATATGGATTATTTTCTATATGTTTACTTGAGAAAATAATTAGTAAATATTAGCAGAAAAGTTACACTTTGGGGTATAATATAGCACTTTTGAATTTGAATTATCTTTTTATCTACAAAAGCAAGTTGTTATAGCTCTACTCCCCAACAGGCATCTCTTTCCCACCTTGGTTCACTTCTGAATGAACTTACCAGCGTATTTAACTAAATCCATACTGGTTTCAAGCATACTTCCAGACAGTAGCATTTCTCCAGTATTTGTTTGTGTTTTTCCTAGCTTGTAAGATAGTTCAATAGCCTGCCCTACAACACCCCTTACTATTAGGATTTTGGCGTTTCCTTCAGCCTCCACATGCCAGAAGTGAAAATTGTTTCACATTGTGGAAAATACTCACTAAAATATTAAAACCACTAAAGCCTTGTTTCTACTTTGATATTTATAGATTTCAGAAATCCCGGGAAAGTTACCTCCGCTGTAATTAGTTGTCATTGGCATTGCTTCATAATAAAATAATTGAGTGAAAATTTCTTTAAGACTGTGATGAGATAACATAGTAGACTGTCAAATGGATTCAGTAGTGGGTGCCGTAAATTACACACTGAGAGATAACTAAGTCATTCTGAAATATCTTTCTTAATATATCCTTCATAAGATTTCTCATCCTAACTTCTCCATAGGTTATAATTCAGCATAACATTCTCTGTGGCCAGATGTGCCCCACTACTAAATGGACAAAATAAGTTGTGTCTGCCTTGGTAGATACAACAAATAAGTGCACGATGTTATTAACATTCTCATTTCACAACCCCATGCCGGGATCAGCACTTTGCTCTAAAAAATTTTTACCTGTGTCTATTTAAATGGCTTTTGATCACATGCCTACACATCTAGAATTCCTATTTATTCATTGAAAATTAGCATTCTTTATCCCTTTGTTTGGGGAGTTCAGCTTTTCAGAGATGGCTAAAATGGTCTAATCTTTCTTGCCATGAGCAATTCTGGGCTGCAGATTAAACTACAAGTGGCTTGGGTACATATTGTCTTTAAACAAGCAAAGAGGAAAACTTTGAGCTCTATTGAGACTTGCTGAAGTGTGGTAAATTTATGATGAAAGCTACTGACTGTATTACACATGATTAATTCTGAAGCCCATATTAATATGATCTTTTCAGCAGTTACTCTTCTAACTGAACACTGTTTCAAGGCTGGGATTTCAGCAATTATTCAGTTCAGAATTGCTAATGATCCTGGCAGAGGGCAGTGGCAAAAGGGGGAGGATGTCATTAGCTTCTCTAGCCTGCCTTTTTTCAGTGCTCTGTGGCAGTATGGAGCGAGGCAGCATGAAAGAAAGATGGCCTGACCTCCACTGCAATATTGCGCAGCACATAAGTATTGGTGTGGGTGGCGACGGCTAGTAAATGATGGCCGTTCGTAAACAAAGTTATTTACCAGACAGTAGCTACCAATTAGGCCAACTGTGCCCATAATGAATCCGGTTAATTTCTTTTACTGGCTATTGATTTTTATTTGGTTGATAGACAATAGCTAGAGGACTCTAGACTTATTTTAGGAAGAATATGAGTCTCTTCCAATCCTCCTTTAAAGAAGGAATTGATAGTTTTTGTACTGACCTTCAGAAGCATCTTGATTTGAGTGTTTTGTGACTATCAGAGGGTTGAATCTTGGTTTTAAGCCACATATATCTTTAGCATAACTCTGTATGGGCTAGTTACCTCTCAGCTTATAAAGTATAGGCTGATAAATCTAAATTATAGTACAGTATAGTGTCACTATGCAAAGAAACTATCTTAGGAAATCAAATGATACCTGCTATTAAAGACAAAATTAATATTATTTTGAATCCTTGGTTGTAATTCCATGTCTTCTAGCATAGACTATTTTAGAATTTCTTCCTCTGTTTTGTACATAATTTTTATTAAATTATTTATTTTGAGACTTCAGGCATGTTAGAATAAAAAAGATGCACCCTTTCTGAGAATAATGGAGACCTAAAGCTAGGATAACTAATATTCTAAGCTGTGTACTAAAGGTAATTTATTATAATGTAATATTTGATTTGATTTCAGATGCTTGTGCACAAGTTTGCCAAAAAACACAACATCACTTTAACGAATGTAATTACTGAAGAGACTACGCATGTTGTTATGAAAACAGGTATATCAAGAACCTTTACAGAATACTTTGCATCTGCTGCATAAAATCACATGAAGAAATAGGAATATTTGTTAAGCATATCATGAATGGTAGTCTTCTAATAGTCAATCAGTTATTACTTTATGAAAGACAAATAATAGTTTTGTTACTTCTTGACCCCCTTTTGTTTTGAGTTGAGATTTAGAAGGGTAGTGAGCCAGAAGGAAGAACCACTTCTTCCTGTCTACTTGCCTGCAATGAATTAGCTGAAGGCCTTTCTGGTGAGGCAGAGTTCAAGTTCTGAAAGTGAGGCAAAGGGGAATGGGGCAGAAGCAAATCTTCATTCAAAATCTGGAAACCCTAGCTTTGTGTAATACCTAGTTTGAGTGTGGTGGAGAGTTTTTCAGGAAACAAATCTGATAACAGTCTGAGATAGTCCTAACGTATGAA
Organism: Eulemur rufifrons; assembly: GCF_041146395.1. Lineage (NCBI taxonomy): Eukaryota > Metazoa > Chordata > Mammalia > Primates > Lemuridae > Eulemur > Eulemur rufifrons. The sequence goes on along the minus strand of NC_090991.1, from coordinate 39,186,446 downwards.
AAAGGACAAAAAGGGGACAGATCATTTGTCCTACACCTTCCCCCTTTAAATTTTAATTATAACCTGTGTGATAAAGGAGACCTTTGGCAGTTTTTAGTTGACTATAAGCTAAATCTGAGTAAACATTTCAGGGCTGCTAAAAAAAGCTTATTTGAAACTGGGCCTTATTAATACAGTTCTAATGTCTGAAGCAAGTGAAGTAAAATCCAGACCCCCACTGTATTCTTTCCAGAAGTGATTGCCTAGAAGATGATGTCCTCTGCTCTGAGCACCAAGCTTTCTTTTTAATATGGTCAGTGACAAACTAGAGTGTTTATCCAAAGGTTGATGGGAAAAAACTCAAAATAATGTCTTTTGAAGAAGAAATTAAGGAATGAGAAGATTTAAGGGAATAAGACACACTGTCTTCAAATATCTCAAGAAATGTTTTCCAGAAAAGGAGTTAGACTCACTCCTGGAGCTCCAGAAAGCAAAGACCAGTGCATGGAGGACACAGGAGATGCAGATTATGACTCAACTCTAACAGCTTTCTAACAAAATCGATTCTCTGGACATAACATGGTCCTCTCCAGGATGATTCTTTTCACAGTACTTCAGCTGCTTGAGCAGAGGGTCTAAACCCGTTGGACACATTGGCTTAGAACCTCTAAGATCTTAGGTTTCTACTGTATGAAAATTGTACCACAGGGTCAGAGGGTAGGACTCACTGGTACCAAGCACTAGAACAAGTTACTACAAACTAATTACTATTTTAAAGACAAATGTCATTAAAGTTTAATATCTTAGGTTATAGGTTTGGATTAAAGCTGATGAAAGGTGAAAAGAAAACTTTAAAATGCAAATTAAATCTAAATTATTCTAGTTCAGTCTTTAAACTCAAAGACAATACCACATTTGCTACTTTAAAACTAAAAGTGAGTTAAAATTTCTAAGTTTAAAGCATATCATTAAATCAGTTTTGTAGCAGTTTTTTTTTTATTAAAAGCTTCAAAAACTGTAAAGTGGCTGGGCGCGGTGGCTCACGCCTGTAATCCTAGCACTCTGGGAGGCCGAGGCGGGAGGATCGCTCGAGGTCAGGAGTTCGAGACCAGCCTGAGCAAGAGTGAGACCCCGTCTGTACTAAAAATAGAAAGAAATTATCTGGCCAGCTAAAAATATATTTATAGAAAAAATTAGCCGGGCATGGTGGCGCATGCCTGTAGTCCCAGCTACTTGGGAGGCTGAGGCAGGAGGATTGCTTAAGCCCAGGAGTTTGAGGTTGCTGTGAGCTAGGCTGACGCCACGGCACTCACTCTAGCCTGGGCAACAGAGCGAGACTGTGTCAAAAAAAAAAAACTGTAAAGAATTCAGTGAGGGAGAATAGCTGCTGCTACTGCTTGCAGATGACCTGCTGTGTTTAGGATTTAGTTAAATACATTTCTCCTGTTTAAAACTAAATGGTCTTTCCTCAGTTTGCTTAGTTCTTCAAAAGGGCCTTTGAAACACTAGGAAGTAAACAGAAGTGATTCTTCAGAGACTGCTTTCTGAAATACTTATGTAGATAAGAGAAAAGTTATGAAAACACTTCATATTTTCCTGTCCCTCTCAGGGAAATATTAGGGGGTTAGGATTCCCCAGGTAGAACTTCTGGGGGTGAAAATTTGTTATGTTGACATTTTAGATTTATGATTTCAACAATACCATTTTCTTCTCCTTTCACATATTCTTATCAAGTAAGATAGATCTTCTCCATACACATTAATCTTGAACACAAAAATGGAAATATGTAGCAAGCCTGGGCATCTAAAAGATGGGGCAGACATTTCCTCTTGTCTTAACTTTGTATCAGCCTCTTCCTGGCTTCCGAAGATCCACACCTACTGGTTATACTTAGTGGCGTTTCCGGCCTCTGATTCTATCACCAAGGGTGTCAGAATCATCAATCCAGACTGATCTTGAGAGTGTGAGTAGCTGAGGCTCTAGCTTCTTAGGGCAGCACTTCCCGATTTTGTTTTCTACTTCTAATCCTTTGGAATGTTTTTCATTCTGCAGATGCTGAGTTTGTGTGTGAACGGACACTGAAATATTTTCTGGGAATTGCAGGAGGAAAATGGGTAGTTAGCTATTTCTGTAAGTACAATACAATATCTCCCCTCCTCCCTTTAACACCTCAGAATTGCAGTTTTACACTTAACATTTTAACACCTAAGGTTTTTGCTGATGCTGAGTCTGAATTACCAAAAGATCTTTAATGGTGACACAAAACTGCCTTTATCTTTAATGCTTATCGCTTTGTTCAGATAAGCTGGTGATGTTGGGAAAATGGATTTCTTTTATAACTAATAGGACCTAATCTGCTTCTAGCGATGTTAGCATATGAACTAGGGATTTATTTAATAGTGGGCAGAAATCCATGTGCTGCAGGCATGCTTATAATGTTTAAATTAAACATCAACTGCGTCTCCAGAAGGAAATCTCTCCTATCAGCCTTATTCTTAAGGAGCTGTGGCTTTAGAGGGAGAGGACCTCTCCTCTGTCATTCTTCCTGTGCTCTTTTGTAATTCACTGACCTCTCCACCTCCTTGAAGAGAGCACTTTCTTTTGCTCTATGTGACCTGTCTTTTCTGTGATCTCTTTAGGGGTGACCCAGTCAATTGAAGAAAAAAAGATGCTGGATGAGGTAGGTACTTGATGTTACAAACCAATCAGAGAGACTTGGTGCCACTGAGTCACATAGTCACACAAAAATGTTATCTGCTTCCTTCCATGAACATACTGCTTCCCACGAATTTTCTTTGATGATGAAGATCATCAGGAGTTATGCAGAGCAAACCAGGCATTCTGTGTTCTCATGTGTTCTGCGTTTCAAAAGAAACAGTCTTTTCTTTAGGACTTTAAAAAGTGGGAAAGAAAAGATTCATAGAGACAAGAAACAGGCCCATCTGAATCTTATGTGCGTATACTTTTGTAGAAAACTGGCTGTTCACTGTTGTTGAAGAATTCTTCATATTAATATGCAAATGTATCTGTTTAGAAATCAGACTCCTTCAAAGAGATGTTGCTCTTTATGATACTGAGAACAGTGAGAGGTAAATAAGATAGAGTGTAGGAGGAGGAATAATTTTAGAACAGCCATCTAAGAGCTCCTGGTGACGACAGATCAGACAAAATAAAATTAGTGAAAGCAGTTTTAAGCCATTATGCACTATTCAGTATATTCATAATTAATTAAATCACACTTTTGTTGGTTTTAGCTTTCATTCAGTGACTATTTATAGGGAGCCTACTGTGTGCTAGGCACTAGGAATACAGTAGTAAGCAAGGCTGACCAGGCTTGGGCACAGTGGCTCATGCCTGTAATCCCAGCACTTTGGGAGGCCGAGGCCAGCAGATCATGTAAGACAGAGTTGAGACAAGGGATGGGAGAAGGTCATAGACAAGGGCCAGATCAGGTAGTATTTAGTATAATCCGTGGTAAGGAATTCACATTTTATTCTTACAGTAATTGGAGGCATGAAATGGTAAGAAAAGGTTGATTTGCCATTTATTTGTTAAAGATACGACTTGCTAGTGGGTTAAATTTGGAAGATAAGGTAAACAGGAATCAAAGGGGTGACCCTTGGATTTTGGCCTGAACAACGGGTCATGTTAGTAATGTTAAATTAGAAAAGGAAAGACATTGGGGAGGAGCACGTGGAGGGGAGGGCAGGAGTGGAATCTGGAGCTCTGCTTTAGATGCATGAATTTTGAGATTTATACTAAACATCTGGAAGGAGAGGTTAAGTAGGCAATTGGACACATTGTATGAAGCTCAGGGGGGCAATCAGAACTATAAATATGGGAGGCATCTTCAAATAAATGACAAATTTATCACTAGACTCTTCTTGTTCAAGTGACTAGGAAATGTTAAGTGTTCTTCCGCTTATAACAGCCTGTGGTTATACTCTTGCCTTTATTTTTCTTCATAATACTCTTGACAATACATACAGCCTTCCCTATAATCTGAGTTTCAGTCAGAATTGTTTCAAAGCATTCTTCCTCAGATTTCTTCCCCAAAACTCTAACCTCCCCAATCCCATTCTTTATTCTGTAGTCCTTGACCAGTCACAATAGTGATTGTGAAAAACTTCTTTCTTTAGTGTATTAAATGTATATTTTATCATTTTGTCTTCATTAACTTTGTAAATCTCTCAATGGAAATCTGAAAAGCTTGTATTTCTTTAGATGGCATACTAATGTACAATTGATTTAGGAGATCAGGAATTATTCAGTTATCTTTATAACAGCACAGTATAAGCAGTTTAAATGCTAAGTGAATGTTTTGAGAGGAGATAGATGTTGAGAGTTAAAATACATTAAGTCCTAGTGAGGTGAAAAGCCAGTTGTTAATTTCTGCACACGAAGAGTTGCTTCAGTGAATTGATTTCAATAGCTGAGATTCTGGTCATTTCACCCAGTCCACCAAAAAGAATGATTTTATTTATTTATTTTTGGTCAAGGCTTTGCCTGGCAATTCCTAATGCCTTAAATATGTGTCTACTCCACTTCCATTGAAAGAGACTTCTCTCTCTTTCTCTGATCCTGATGGTTTGTATTTGGTTTCCTTCAGCATGATTTTGAAGTCAGAGGAGATGTGATCAACGGAAGAAACCACCAAGGTCCAAAGCGAGCAAGAGAATCCCAGGACAGAAAGGTAAACCTCCTTCTCCCCAAAAACCCCACCCCACCATTCTGCATTTCAGTCCCCTCTGTGGAGATGGTCTCCTTCATCTTGTAAGGCTCATTACGTATATGCTGCTAGAGCACTAGCATGATGCTTTCACAGAGCTTTTTTATTTCTTCTGGCCCAACAAGGTAAATAAGTATTGTCTCTATTTTATGAATGAAGGAACTTAGAGGTTTAGAGAGGCTGTGTAGTTTGGATTCCAGTCTGGGCTTCAAATCTCAGCTAATAAGTGGCAGAGCTAGGACTCTAAACAGATGTGGATCTAAAGCTTTTGCTCTTTCCACTTTACTGGTGTGTCTTTCTCTAAAGCAGTGTGGTAAGTGATCTGAGTGGGGTTTATACATTGCTGTCTATGGATGCATAGAAGAGGAAGTGATTAATAACCAATAATAGTTATCATTTATATAATGTTCACTATATGCCAAGGACTTCCCTAAATATTTGACTGTATTTTAACTAATTAGCAATTTTACAACAACCTTATTAAGTGTGTGCGGTAATTTTGCCTATTTTACAGATGAGAAAATTGAGGCTCAGCGAGGTTAAGTTGTCCAAGGTCACATAGTTAGTGTATGATGGAACTAGAAGTTGAACCCAGACAGTCTAGCTCTAAGTCTAAAATCTTAATACTATAGTTTCTTGAAAAGTTATAGAAGGCTTCACAGAGGAGAAAAATAGCTTATTCCAACAACTTTGCAAGGGCCCAGGAAGACTCAATGACTTTCCCCAGATCATATTGTAGCAGATGATATAGCCAGAACTATGTCGTCTGCTCAGGGAGAAGTCCATGCAAGATTTCACACCTGCATGTCAGGCCTGAGCTGGCTGCTTTCTCAGGTCTCTGACTAAGTGCTTATGTTCCTGGTCTGCTTTTCCTCCTTTTCGAAGTGTGCACCGCCAGTCATTTCAGAACATCCCCATATGGAGCACCTTCTGTCCTTTGACAGAAACTTGAGAGAGAACCTGTAGAGGTGATTTTCCAAGGAAAATTGCTTTGAGAAATGATCACAAACCAAGCCTGGAGTTCTGAACCCTTGAGGTCAGCCCATCCTCACCCTCTGTGCCTATCAAGTAACTGTTCCAGATGCCAAGAAAAGATGCTGGCCCTGTTTATGCTGTTGCCTTCACCCCAGGGGAGCTCCATGTGAGCCAGTCATTTGTTTTGACTCCACTGTGTGCAAGGCAGAATTAGCACCAGATTCAAAGGAAATTCTAGTTCTTTCGGTTTTTTCCTCTATTCAGGGTAGCAATGATACAAAGTACCTGGTTAGAGTAATAGCATTCTGAAGATACTGTCACCACTGTATTTTCCTCTGGAAGAGAAATGTATTTGTAGAGGTGAAACTTCGAATTTATCTCATAACTAGACATCCTCATCAGTGAGTGTCAGCCTGGATGTAAAAAATTTTAATCTTTTGTACTTTTCATGGCAGCATTTGACTCCAACTGGCTGCCTGGGAAGAACTTTTAGCATTATGAACATCTAGGTCCTGTCAACAGGTTGGGAATGCAGTTTATTCATACACATAGTGAGAGTGGCACAGATGGAGACTGTCACTTAAAACAGAAACAGACTTGTCCTTCTGTCCTTTCTTTTCCCTCTGGCTATAGTTAAAGAGAAAGAGAGTCTGTGGGGGGGGGGGGGCATTTCGTAAAAGGCCATCTGTGTTTTAGCTCCCTGATTTTTCTCTATCCTAGTCTCTTTGAGGCCAGGTGAATTCTAGGCTTAGGCAGTTTTCTTTTTAGTGGAATAGAAAGAGGGTAAGGAGAATGAAAAGTTACCCAAATATATCCGTTCACTGACACAAATGTAGATTTCTTTTAAATGATACCCAAGTTCTTTCATAAGCACCCATGCCAATGTATGTGTAAGAATTTGCACTGTTCAACACAGTTGCCACCAGCCACATGGGACTCTTTAGATTTAAATTTTAAAAAGCTAAAATATAAAGTTTAGTTTCTCATTCACCCTAACCACATTTGATGTGCTCAACAACCACACATGGCTCATGGCTACCTTACTAGCGCAGATATAAAACATTTCCATATCACAGAAAGTTCTTTTGAATGGTGCTGCCGAGCAGTGTAAGTGGGAGAGGCCCCTAGGAGGTGCAGTGTGATCTGTGTCTTCAGGAAAGCAGGCAGGCAGGCCAGCTTAATGAGGAGAGACAGAACGGGGCTTCACTTCTAGATTAAAACTGCTTAGGTTACCTGAAGATACAATGGCCATTCCCAGAGCAGTATGAAAGAAAGAACAGATGTTTGGGGACCAGAAGAAAGTCAGAGGAGAAAAGGAGCGTGTACACATAAAATCAACATAGACCTGCCTGCTGAGGGCATCATAGTATTGATGTACCAAGTCTGGATAAACATCAAACTTCAGCCAATAGCTTTGAACTTCTTCCCATCCAAGCCTTTTATTAAACAAAAGAAGGATGCTTTTTTTTCCCCTCTCATGTCTAACAAGAAGTGAAATCTCTGCAGATGTCATTAGGGAGGAGCCTGGGCTTGATTGGTGGCAGAGTGGGATGCTCAATCCTTGAATGACAAAGAATGACTGTACAGTGTAGATCAACTATATAGGCACTTGAAAAAAGCCTTCTGAAATCCATCAGCATTGGATTGATTGTCTCTGGGACATAGCAGCAGAAACTGTCAGGTGGTAGAGAAAAAAGTTCTTCAACCTAAGAAGGCTGATTGAAAAAGAGTTCTTCCTTTGGGAGAGTCTTCATTTTATTTTATTTTTATAAAAGCCCATACTCTTTTATAACTAGTATTTCTTTCTCTCCATTCCCCTGTCCCTCTCTCTCTCTTCCTCTATTCTTCCAGATCTTCAGAGGCCTGGAAATCTGTTGCTATGGGCGCTTTACCAACATGCCCATAGGTAAGAGCCTTGGGAGAACTGCCAAGTTCCAGCACCACCTTTCTTTTACGTTGGGGAGTGTACTAAGTGAGATCACCTTATGGGGGTTCCTCAGATTGGTGAGATGTTCTACAGGTTATTCTATTTCTCTACCACCCTCCACACAAAATGGCACCTAAATGTTATCCTATGGCAAAAAGCTAGACCTTGTGTCCCTTCTCAAGAACGTAAAGGCAGTGAAGATTTAATATCTAGGACACATATATTCTGTGTTCAGGTGAGGTCAAGCTGCTGTTAGTGCTATATATATTAGGGAGAAGATACCTTTGGATTTGTAAGTTGAGAAAGAGTTGTGTTCTTCCTAACCATCTTCATTTAACACAGAGAAAGCACAGCAGCTGCATCAGACCTGTGGGCTGATACACAAATGGGCGCAGAGCAGGGGAAGACTCTTTTTTTTTTTTTTTTCTGAGACAGAGTCTTGCTCTGTTGCTCAGGCTGGAGTGCTGTGGCATCAGCCCAGCTCACAGCAACCTCAAACTCCTAGGCTCACGCCATCCTCCTGCCTCAGGTGGGACCATAGGACTACAGGCATGAGACACCACACCTGGCTAATTTTTTCTATTTTTAGTAGAGACGGGGTCTTGCTCTTGCTCTGGTTGGTCTTAAATTCCTGGGCTCCAGCAATCCTCTTGCCTCAGCCTCCCAGAGTGCTAGGATTACGGGTGTGAGCCACCACCCCCGGCCTAGGGGGAGACTCTTGATGAACATTTTCTAATTAAATTTGACACAGAATGTGGTGTTATGTTTAGTGCTGCTGTGGGGCTCACCTCTGGAGTTGGGCAGCACAAAGGCCCTGGTGTGTGTATAGGTCCTCTTACTCCTCAGAGGAAGGCCTTAGCTTCTGGGCACAGGTGGATTAGTGGCAGCAAGAGACCCCAACAATGTAATTTTGCTTTTTTTTTTTTTCCAGACAGTGTCTCACTCTGTCAGCCAAACCAGAGACTCAAGCCATCCTCCTGGCTCAGCCTCCCAAGTAGCCAGGACTACAGGCCACTATGCCCAGCTCATTTTTTTAGATTTTTGCAGAGACAAGGTCTTGCCGTGTTACCCAGGCTTGTCTTGAACTCCTAGCCTCAAGTGATCCTCCCACCTGGGCCTCCTATCTTCTGATTTCTATTCCCCTGAGTATGTTGATTCCAGCCCAGCATGTAGCCTTTTCCCACTGAGTCTCTGACCAGAATGACGTGTATTTTTTTTGACTAGATGAATTATCTTCCTGTCTCTTGACATTTACAGTAATTACCAGCAAGCATGGTGCTCTCAGTGGCCGTGATTATCAATTACCAACACAGAATTAGGATGCAGGAAGAGAGGGAAAGAAGGTGGATGTTTTTGCACACAGTGTCTTAGCCAGCAATTTAGCGAATTAATGGAAATTAGATCTTGGATTTTTTTTTAAGCGTTTTATTTGAGAAACTATCAAACCTTATCTTCCAAGTGGCCATATGGAAACTGATAACTAGAGTAGGCAGCACATCAGTGGCAAATTGACTTAGAATCCATATCCCTGATATAGATTCTAATTTAAGGTTTTTCAGTCCTTTGGAGCAGAGAGACAGAGACTCTCCCACTGAGAAGTCTTGCTGTTAGCCTTCATCCAGAGGAGTAAGGGGTAGAGGGTGCAGGTTAAGTATGCGGAATACCGTGGTGATTTTAGGTCTAAATGTCCTGTTTAGATCAACTGGAGTGGATGGTGCAGCTGTGTGGGGCTACTGTGGTGAAGAAGCTGTCATCATTCACCCTTGGCACAGTAAGTGTTTGGTGCTCAGTTAGAGAGGGAGGATATAATTCTCTCCTGTGACTGAGTAAGGCTGGTACCCATCAGTCTCCATGGACCCTCCCTAATGTAGCCTCAGAAGCCTTCTCTGACCACGTGCCTCCATCTGTAAGGGATGAGTAAGGAGTTGGGAACTATAAGGTTTTATTTGTTTGTTGTTGTGTTGGGTTTTGTTTTTGTTTTTATTTTTTATTTTTGAGACAGAGTCTTGCTCTGTTGCCTGGACCACAGTGCCATGCTGTGGTATCAGCTTAGCACACAGCAACCTCCAATTCCTGGGCTCAAGCCATCCTCCTGCCTCAGCCTCCCGAGGAGCTGGGACTACAGGCGCGCACCACCATGCCCGGCTAAGTTTTCTATTTTTAGTAGAGATGGAGTCTCACTCTTGGCTCAGGCTTGTCTCGAATCCCCAACCTCAGGCAATCATCCCACCTCGGCCTCCTAGAGTGCTAGGATTACAGGCGTGAGCCACTGTGCCCAGCCACAAGTATTTGATATACTAAGGGAAAGCTTTTTCCCTGACCCTTTTGCTATGTGCCCTTCCCCGCCTTTCTGTGGCTGTCCCCAAAGTAGTCTGCTTCAACAAAGCATCAAGAAATGGTGAAGTGACTGTTCCAAAAATCTTGCTCTAACACTCACAATGCTCTCTCCTTCCTGGGGATGCAGGGTATTCACCCAGTTGTGGTCGTGCAGCCAGATGCCTGGACAGAGGACGATGGCTTTCATGGTAAGATGCCTGCATACGCCTATGTCATATGGCGTCCTATTGGATGGGTTTGGTTCACCACTCATTTCTTGGTGCTTGAGTAGCATGATTCTTAGCACATTTTAGATATTTGTTGAATGGCTAAAAAGTCTTTTTAAATTTTTGTTGTTTGTTTTGTATTGTAGAAGTAATACATGAACTGTTTCAAATGGGAGGGGTTTTAAATATGAATGTTCATCACAGAAAATATAAGCCAGCACAAAAACAATAAAATAATCCCAATAATCCCACTACTTGAAGATGATCACTGGAAAATTCTTTCAAGCATGTGTACATACATGTACACGTGTATTTTACACAAATGTGATCATATTTATACTATTTTGATTTTTTCACTTAAGATATTGCAGACGTTTTTCCACGTCATTAAATTGCAATGCTATTTTGTGCTCTCTGGTGGCTTTTCCTTTAAGAGATTGACACTCATGTTAATACAGTTGCCAAAGGCTACAGGCTTTAACCAGCAGTCACTCCTCAGGCTTCTAATTGAGGCTCTATGTTCTGAAGCATTGCTTAAGAGAAACAGTTTGGCTCCTACCTGATTAACCCTAAGACCTCATACAACCAGATACCCAGAGTAGATTGATTAGAGTCTGGTCTGGGAGAATGTGAATTGGCACTAATCTCTGCTTGTGTTCTCTGTCCCCAGCAATTGGGCAGATGTGTGAAGCACCTGTGGTGACCCGAGAGTGGGTGTTAGACAGCGTAGCACTGCACCAGTGCCAGGAGCTGGACACCTACCTGATACCTCAGATCCCCACAGCCACTGCTGATTGCAGTCAGCCACGTGTGTAGCACCACGGGGCCCTAAGAGTGAGCTTCCAGGCCCTGGGAGCTCCTCTCACTCTTCAGTCCTTCCGTAGTCCTGGTTGCTAAATATTTGATGTGTATCAGTCTGAAAAGAACTTCTGGCTACTCGAGGGTCCCTTAAAGATTTTTTGCTTCAGGTCTCCCTCTGAAATCTGCCAAGAGCACAAAATTGTAGTAATTTTTCACCTGAGAAGATTTTAAAACCATTTAAACCCTACCAATTGATCAAGATGCTGATTCATTATTTATCAGCCCTATTCCTCCTACCAGGGCTGTTGGCACAGAGAGGCTTGGCCTCAAGAGAATAGCTAGTTTCCCTAAGTTTGTTTCTCTAAAGCCCTATGTTCACAAAGGTCAAGAGTCAGACCTTCTGTGGAAGGAGAGTGCTTGGGATCTGTTATGTGACTTACAACAGTCCTTGGGCAACTCTCAAATGTTGGAGTGGAGCACTAGGGAGAAAAATCAGAGGCAGGTAGTGGGTGTGAACATGAAACTTGAGGTTAATTAGAAGAGATCTCCAAAAGTCTGGGCTATAGTTGCTGGATGTCTAAAAAACGTACTCTGAAACAGCAGAATATATTCAAGCACTGGTGTGCAGAGAGAGTCTTCTAAATTCCCCATTAGTAATAAATAAAATGTTTATTGTTGTAGCTCTGGTATATAACCCATTCCTCTTAAAATATAAGATCTCTGGTATGAATATTTCATGTCTATAAAATGACTGATCCCACCAGGAAAGGAGCTGTTGCTTTCTTTGAGGTAATTTTTTTCCCTTTGCTCCCTGTTGCTGAACCGTACAGCTTCATGAATAATTTTGCTTGCTGAAGGAAGAGAAAGTGTTTTTCATAAACTCATTTTCCAGGACTGTTTATAGCTGTTGGAAGGACTAGGTCTTCCCCACCCCCCAGTGTGTAAGGGCAGTACAGACTTGATTGTACAAAATATGTTTTGTAAATGTTGTGCTGTTAACACTGCAAATAAACTTGGTAGCAAACACTTCCACCAAGAACAACTGCTCTTGAGACTTGTACCAGCAGACTTTCTCTGAACCTCTTCACTGTGCTTTAGCCTCCTCATCTGAAAAATGGGGGTAATAATAGTATCTGTCTCCTAGGGTTATTGAAGCAGCTTAAATACCTTTTGTATTTCCTATTGCTGCCGTAACAAATTGTCACAAATTTAGTGGCTTACAACAATATCTGTTTATTATTTCACAGTCCGTGGGTCAGAAGTCTGAGGTGACTCAACTGGTATCTTTGTTTCAGGTTTCATGAAGCCAAAATCAAGGGGTTGGCAGGGCTGTGTTCTTTTCTAGAGGCTCTGGGGATGAATCTATTGAGGGTGTTGGCCGAATTGTTCCTTGCAGTTGTAGGACTGAGATCCCTGTTTCCTTGCTGGCTGTTGGCCAAGGGTCACTCTCAGCTTCTAGAGACTGCCCATATTCCTAGCTCCTGGCCCCCTACCTCCATCTTCAGAGCCAGCCATGGCTGGTCAAGTTTTTCTCACACTGAATCCCTCTGACTGCTACATCTTTCCAACTCCTGCCAAAGACATTTCTCTGTTTTTAGGGGCTCAAGTGATTAGATGACACCAAGCAGGCAGTTCAGGGTGATCTCGCTATCTTAAGGTCCATTGCCTTAATTAGAGCTGCAAATATCCTTCATAGCAGTACATAGATTAGTGTTGGATTGAATAGCCAGGAGACAGCAGTCGAGGCAGGACATCTTTAGAATTCTGCCTACCACTCCTATTTAACATGCTTAATACACAGATGACATTCTGTACCATTATTTCCTGGTCCTCACACTGTTTAGAGATTGGAATCCTCCCTAGGCAAAGAGAATGAAGTCATCACACGATGCAGTATTGCTATTTTGGAGGTGGTGGGGGGGAAAGTAGAGAAAATGGAGCTAACTGCCATTACATTTTATCTCTGACTTCAGCACAGCCCTATGCTGTGGGTATTTGTTACCTCATTTGAAAAATGAGAACTGAGGCTCAAGTTCCTTGTTTGTAAGATTTTGGTCAGACTTTGCACAGCTAGTAAATGAGTGCGTGGAGATCTGAACCCACCTTTCCACCCCATCATCACCTTTCTACCTGCATCAGTCACTGACCCCAGGACAGAAGGCAACAGTTCAAACTTAAGGGAATTTTGGGAGAGGAGTGGATTGTGAGGGGAACCAGCACTCTTCCTCTGTGGGCTGTGGTGGAAGACAGTAAAAGCAGCCTCAGTCAGGCAGAGGGTCTTGTGGGGTTGGATCATGGCTACTGTTTCCACTTCTTTCCAGCCTCCTAGCTTATAATTGTGTATCTTTCAGTTGTCAAAGCCTTGCAGTTCAGCATCACCTAGAGCTTGACCTCTCCAGGGCCCATGCCAGCTCCCTGTTTACCTGCCAGAGTTGATGGGTCTCAGAGCTAGCGGTAAAGACAAGTGGGAAGGAAGCAGAAGTGCTGTCAGCCCCGTCTTCAGTCCCACAGTGTCTCATTTCCAGTGACCAGTCATGGCTTACTGGGCCCTGGGGGTGAGCCAGGACTTGGCCTGCTGTCCCCATCACTGATAGGTTAATAGAAAAAGCAACATCTATCTAGTACAGCCTGCCTTTTCAGGAATGTTGGGTGAAAACAGATAACTAAAACACATTAGGTTTTCTGTAATTGTCTCCCAAGGTCTCCCAACAAAGATTTACCTCTCGAGCTCTGCATAACCTTTTCCAGAAGTCAAGTTCTGGCCCTGGCCTCAAGATGCCTTCCCCGGTTTAAGAGTCCTCTCTGATGATAGAGTAAATGTACTTGTTCCTTTGACCTCTGATTTTAAGATGTCCTCCCACTTTTCCACCCCACAACCTCTACCCGTCTCTGGGCAAAGCAGCACTTGGCAACTAGTTCCTGTATTACTCTTATCTCATTTTGCAAAAGGAACATCTGCAAAGACGCTGGAAAGGTAGGAGGAGAAGGATTATGCAGGCACAGGGAGGGGGCCTAGAGAAGAGCTTGAGCAGATATCTCTCTCCTAAAAAATGCAACCAAAATCATCAACAAAGTATCGGCTGAAAAACATGCAGGAGAAAAAAAAAAGGAATCAGTGTTGGGATAGTTGGAACGGAAGGAGCCAAGCTGCCCAGAATGTATCCTGTGAAGGCTGGGAGGAGCAGATAAGGTCAGCCCCAGAAGCAGACGGCACAGAGAGAGTGGCAGGGTGAGGGAAAACTGCAGATCTAGCCAAGGAAACGAGAGAGAGAGAGAGAGAGAGAGAGAGACACACACACACACACACACACCGGCCTGCTGCCTGGGGAATGTGGGAGCTCCGCTTATCAACGGCTGGACAATGGCTGAGCCAGAGGCCCTTCACTGTACTTCAGTGACGCCTAGCTTCCTCGAACAACCTGTAAATCTGCCCATAACAGGGAGAAAATTAAAGAAACTAACCTGGGCAAATAGGAAATTAAGAAGCGGAAACAGCTCCTGTGGAGAGCGGGATTGGGGAGATAAGAGGTAGCTGATTCTGAAAGGATGACCAGGAAAATCTAAGCAATGGTTTGAGGGGTTGGAAGGAATCAAGATCTGAGGAGACTATCCTGTCCCCACCAGCACCACTGTGCTACAGTGGCTGGGAAACTTTGGAGACCTAGTTTCAAGGACCCAAAATGATACTTGGCAGTTTAACATGCAGTTGAGTACAGAGGTTCTCAAAGCATGGTCCCCTGAGGGGGGCGTGAGAGGGCAGTAGCATCACCTAGGGATTTGTTAGACATGCAGATTCCGGGGCCTCACCCAGCCCTACTGAATCAGAAACTCTGGGGATGGGGGCCAGCAACCTGTGATTCTGCAACAGGCTCAAGTTTCAGAACCACTGCCTTAGTGTAAGGGGCTGCTAATCGGTAGAAAATGTTACCTATGGTCTATTTTATCTCCAGGAGCAGTGAATTTTGGGCCTGTTAAGGATAATAAGGTTTGTGGGCTGGTTCTTATCTACAAAGTTGCAGCAGGTGGCTTTGGTTAACTCCAGAAAGGCTCCTTAAGGAAAGACAGTAGTCCCCTCTCTGTATCCATAGTTTTGCTTTCCACATTTTTGGTTACCAGAGGTCAATCTTGGTCTGAAAATATTAAATGGAAAATTCCAGAAATAAACAATTCATAAGTTTTAAATTACACACCATTCTGGGTATTGTTATAATCGTTTGGTTTTATTGTTATTGTTAATCTCTTTGCCCAATCTATTTAATTTAAAAGTTAAAAATTTACTTTATCATAGGTATGTATGTATAGGAAAAAACATAGTATATGTAGAGTTCAGGCATCCACTGGGGGTCTTGGAACATATCCCTAACGGATAAGGGGGGACTACTATACAAAGCAAAAGACAAAGATTAAATTATATTAGCAGCCTAGGAAGAGAAGGACCAGGCTGCTTTAAAAAATCAGCTAGAGGTTTAGGGGGTTTTATTAATATTTAAATTGCAGTGAAACCACAGCTGCAGCCTTTGACTCCAGCATAGAGATATGCAAATGTGGCTTTCAAAAGAAAGGCAATTTCAGACAGCCCTCAAGGTAACAAGAACAAATAAAACAAATGATTTTGTAATTTATCTTTATTGACTGATTTTGCACAAGGCACAGACAGCCCACACTCAGCGAGAGTCAGCAACAGCCCAGGAGGGAGAGAGGCAGGCAGACCCATAGACTGGTGACAGGAAAGACCCCAGGAGGACAAAAGGGAGGAGGCAGATGGGAGGAGAAGACAACTAAATTAAAAGGGAAGGAAAATGGAAACCCAGCCCTGGCTTCTACGGACCATCTGATCTTACCAGCTTTCAGGAGTGACAACAATAATCATCATTAATGGCTATCATTTGCCACATTCCTGCTAAGTGCCATGCACTGTTCCCCACGTACAAATGAGGAAAATGAAGCATGGTGAAATCAAGGGACTTGCCCAAGGTCACACAACAAAAGGAAGGGGCAGTGTCCGGATTCAAACAAAGGTCTGTGTGAGGCTGAAGCCCTTGCCCTTTCCAGTGCATCATGCTGGGAACCAGTCCTGAGAGGCAGCGAATAACAATCAGACTAGTGATGGAGGGGATACTTCTTCCTTCCAGTTCTGTGGTAACCTGTGCATGGGGGTGGGGAGGTGTAGTTGTGGAAGGAAGACTGAAAGATCCATGTCTAACCTTCAAATTGCTTACTATTTAATGGGTGAGGTGACAAAGCCACAGAAAACCCTTGCAGAATTCTGGTTCAGAAGCTCTTTGGGGGCTGCATAGTGGGACCAGGCTCTGTCTACTGTGGGGGTACATTTGGTGGAGGCATCTCAACTGGGCCATGGAGCTTGAGTGGGTTTGGCCAGGTGAAAAAGAAGCCAGGAGATTTCAGAAAGCCCAGGTGAGAACCCCCAGCTGCTAGAATTGGAAGAAGGAGCACCTGATCCAGAGAGAGGAGTAGACATGGGAGAGTCTTCTAAGAATACATTTCTCTGACCCTTTCCTCCACTCAGTCTTCCTTAGCCCAAACCCGACCTCTCTAGTGCCTCACTAGCTGCTCCCTTACAGGCACCCTGGCCACCAAATATGGGGCCCCTTGGATTTTGCCCATACCGCATCTTCTACTGGGCTGTTCTGATCTGTCATCGCCTCAGGCCCAAATCCTGCCTCCCTCCTCAGAGCCTTCCCCAGGTTTTCCAGGCCAAAATCTCTCCCCATTTAGAATACCCCGGAAGTTTTCCTTTGTTTATGACAATAAGTTATTCATGTGCATATTCTAGCTTCTCTGTTTGACTAGAAGGCTCTTATAATCCCTTATGGTGAAGATTAGTATCATTTGATAGTTGCTATTATCCAGCTCTGTACCTGGCAGATATCTTATTAGGCACCCAATGAGAATTTGCTAAATGAATAAGGTAAAGGATGAATGAGTGGACTCAGTGTATTGAAGGATTTCTCCAACTCATGGCCCCACCCTCAAGAACTTTGGAAAAAGCCATATTATGCCACCGGGAGTGCTAATTCCTTTCAATCCCTCCGACCCATTTTTTAGTATCTTGATTTACCTAAAAAACAAGGGATCTAAGTGTCCAGGAATCACTCTTACTCTTCTAAACCCTTGATTCTCTTGCCTATCATGAAGCCTACTATCCTTTTGTGATTAATTAGACCAACACCCACTCAGACAGAAAGTCAGTTTCCCCTATCCATCAGCAAGGTCTTCCCCAGGCTGGACAGTCTAGGCAGACAGACTGCAGCTGCCACCACTGGGGAAATAATTATGATATTCATCATGATCTCCTTGCAAGTTCTAAACACTAGCACAGCTATTATTGCTCCCTCTTCACTAGGGGAAAGATTGCTAACCCCACTTTACAGGTGATAAAACTGAGGTCCAGGGCCTTGTCAAAGGTTACTGAGTGAGTTGGTGTCAGACGTGGAACTAACCAGCTCAGGAGTCCCTATTCATCAGGCCAGAGATGGAAATGCCCTCATTCTGTTGTCCGGGAGAGGACATGTGTGGACTCCAGTTGAGTAGGGATATAGTTGCTGGGGAAGGTAAAAGAAAGTTTGTGACTCTGTGAAATTTTTTCTCTGCAATGGTGCAGCAGTTGTCACTGATTAATTCCAGAAGGGTTTTCTCTGAAGCATTGCCACATGTCCTAGATGAGGGGAAACAGAGAGGGTGGATCCAAAGGTAACACAGACACACAGGTAAGCATCTTCTCTTGAAAACCACATAAAACTAAATGGTAATGTATATTAGCAAGAGAAAAGTTACAATTTAGGAGGGTCTTCCCAGCTGTTAGGCTGTAGGACTCTGGAATATACTAGTACAAAGTAGGTAGAAAATCTTCCCTTGGAAACCCTGTTCCTAGAGCCTGGTGACAGGAGGTCTTTCCGGGAGGCAAAGGGCTTCCGGGTCTGTCTCAGGGACCTCTGCAGCCACGAAGGTGAGAAGCCTGCAGAAGGGGCCATCCTCAAGCCCACAGAGACTCCAAACGCTTGGAAACCAAGGTCTGTGCATGAGCCACCTCTGGTTTCTAACCAAATGCCAGAGAATTTAAGAGAAAAAAAATCCCTATTAGAAATTCAAGAGGCCATTTCCTACAGATGTGGTCCCAGTGCTGTGCTGGCCAAGGCAGCGATTTCTCCCTCCCACCAAAATCCAATCCTTCTCTCCTAGCATCATCCTAAAGCGTGTTGGGGATTATCCTCCTCACCCCTGGCCAGCTCTGGGCTTTTTTCCAGCGTACGCCAGCCTCCGTTATCCTCCACTCTTGCTGAGGCCTCCACAGCTTCCCTGTCCCACGAAGGCTGTGGGATATGCAATGGGCAGAGGAGTGTAAAACCTGAGTCCCAAGAGATGGTTGATGCAAAACATTGTGAATGCACTAAAAGGCCACTGAATTGTAGATCTTAAAATGGTTAATTGTACGTCATGTGAATTTCACTCGACTTTTTTAAAGAAACAAAAGCTGAGCCACTTTGCGAGGGGAAGAGGAGCTGGGCCCAGCTCTGAGGCTCTGAGGGTTGGGGCTCCTTGCAGGGAGTGGCAATGAGTGACAATGGGAAGGCCGGTCTGGCCCTCCTCACTCCTCCTCCAGGGCCAGATGGGAACTGGGGCTAGGGAAAAAGGCCCAAGTGGGGCAGCACCGGGCTCTGGGCAAAAGAGAAGGACTCAGTGAAAGCGAGGAGGCTGCAGCCGTCGGCTCATTTGCATCATAAGTGATTGGTTTTCCTTGCTCGTCCCTCATTAGGACACAATGGACAGTTGTTTGCTGGCGCAGCAGATCCATTTACCAAAGGAGAGAGGAGACAGAGCACAAGTGACCGCTGGGCAATAGTGCTGAGGGGTGGGCAGCCGCCTCCCCTCCCCTGTGTCCCCCCAGGCCACTGGGACCATTGTTCTCACACAATGTGAAGGGATCTTAGAGAGCAAACCACTCCCTCACCCTACAGAGGAGGGGACTGAGGTGCTAAGAGGGAGTGAGGCTTGCTAAAGTCAGTGGGGAGCTCATGCAGAACTGGGGCTTCTAGAATCTCAAGTCTGGATTCTAGGCCAGGCACGGTGGTTCATGGCTGTAATCCCAGCACTTTAAGTGGCAGTGGCAGGAGGATCTCTTGAGGCCTGGAGTCACAGCTACTGGGGAGGCTGAGCCCCAGATTTTGAGATTACAGTGAGCTGTGATAGATCCTGTCACTGCCTTCCAGCCTGGGTGACTGAGCAAGACCCTGTCTCAAAAATATAAAAATAAATAAACTCTAGATGCTAGACTCTCATTCCAGGGCTCACTTCATTTCCCTTCAATACTTTCTCACTCCCCTTTCCCCTCCTGTGTTTCCATCTCTGTGGTCTCTCTCCTGTTCCGGGCCTTAGTTTCCATCATTCTGTCTCCTGTGTCTGTCTACCTAATCTCTATTCCTGCCCCTATCTGTATCTTTTCCTCTCAGTTTCCAGGCAGATAGGGTAATTACTAAACTTCTAATTAACCCCTGCCCTAACAAAGGTGGGTCTGGCAGGGGAGGAGAGCAATTTGAGAACTGTCTTGGTGTGTTTTAGGGATAGGTTGGGGGAGACAGCAAATATGTGTTGGGGCCTATTACAAACCAGGCACTAAGACGCACATGGCACACTGTATCTCATTTCATACCACAGACAAAGAATGAGGCTCAGAGAAGTTGAGGAACTTGTGCAAGAGCACTCAGCTGGCAGATGGCAGCTGCCTGCCCCGAATCCTCCATCCTCCCACCTTGCACTCAGCACGGAGTCTTACGCAGGGTGAGGGGCCACTGATTCCAGGCCCAAGTGAGGCACAACCTCCCTGAAGGAAGCTGCTCAAGGCAGGAACTGCCTCCCCCCAGCACCCTCTCCTCCCTCTGACCCCCACCTGCCTCTGGGCCCCTTCTGCAGAGTGGGAAAATCTCACATGCACACTTTCGCACCTGGGGGAGTGGGGAGGCAGTGATCAAGAGAGAAAACTGACAAATCCAGACCCTGGGGGTCTCCCTCCTTCTCGAAGGACCCATCTGCCCCTCCCCTTTGCGGGTGAAGCCTGCCAGCGTCTGTGTGTCTGTGTCTGTTCCATTGTGCGCTGGGGGAAGGGGAGAGTCAGGGTGAGTGGGTGTCTGTGTGCATGAACATAAGGCCTCTGGGTTCATTCTGACACTGAATGAAAAACTCACCAATTATTCGTCCAATCTCATTAATATGCAGACAGACATCTGTTATTTGGGAGTCAACAGCAGAGGCATTTTCTTGGGGGGGAGGGGCACTTATGTACATGGCTCTCTTGTCTCCCTGGCTGCTGAGGGTTGGCTGCTTGGGAATCACCCCACCCCTCCTGACCTGGAGTGTCCCCTCTCTCTGACCCTCACCCGCAGCCTTAAGGAGAGCAAGTAAGGGGTTCATTAGAGATGGAGGGAGATCTGGGAACCAGTTGGAAGGAGGGAGGTAGGAGAGGAGTTACCCTGCGTAGAAGAAACTCCAAGAACAAAGAGCTGAACCCATTCTTGGGTAAGCGACTGTGGATTTGGGGATAGAACTGTACCGGGATTCCTGCCTTACTGGGCACCTCAGGGACATGAGCCCTTCCCCACCTTCCTCAGCCTGCAGGACAAGTCTGACTATATCTGGGGTGGTCACTATGGAAACCTGGGGTCTTCACCCACAGACTAGAAAAAGTAACAAGAGGAGTTCAGAAAAATGGAAACCAAGGGACCTCAACCTTTGGAGGAGTCACCAAAGCTCTCCCCAGCCCCCAGAATCATGCAGGAACAAGACACAGCCACCTCCCCCTTCCTCCAACCTCCCAATCCAGGCACAAAATACCCCCTTTCCTGATTCCCTCAGACCCAGCTTAGAAGCACTCACGCCTGTCTGTCTTGGTTGTAAGGAATGAACGTTGACATCAGCCTCGTAAAGACACCATGAAGTAGACATGGTGATCAGCCCCCTTTTCTAGGTATGAAAACCGAGGTTCAGAAAGATGCTGGGACTCGCCAAAGGTTCCCCAGAGAGGAGGCAGCAGGGCTGGGCCCAGGCCCTCAGACTTCTGCCTCCAAACCTTAAGCTCTTTCCATGACAGTCCCTCCTGGGAGAGCTGGGGACCACTCACAGCTCAAGTGTTTCAGGGGTTAGACTGAGTCCCCCTCTGTCCCCCAGCCCCTCCCTCCCAGGGGCAGGCTGATTGCCTAGGTTAAGAAACACTGGCAGCATCACAGCGTGATTAGTTGTTTATTTCATTAAATGATTAACGAGGCTACATTGTTTCCCAAACGAGTGTCTAATTTGTGGGGGAAACAGCTGCAGAGGAGGAAGCTGGGTCTGACTCCTGCATCTGGGGTGGGGGCGGGAGTAAGTCCCCTCCCTCCAGCCTGCAGGGGCCTTTGAGGATCTGCCTCATTCCCTCCTCCCACCCATGAGCTCCTCAGCCCAGAGGCACAGCCTCCTCCCCTGGAAATAAAACGCAGGGCAGCCCGGATCTGCAGAGGGGACCAAAATCTGTTCCCAGTGGTACTGGAAATGTATTAAACTTTGGGGGGTTCCTCCAGCTGATTTATCTTCATAATTAAGTTTGCTTTCGGCAGATATTGAAATTCGTTTGCATTCCCTGAGCACACATGGCAGGAGAGGGAGACTAAAAGAGAGGGCCACAAACACTCCACACTTTGGTGGCTGCAGGCTTGAACCTGCTTTGTATAGACAAGTCCAAAGTGGAAAAGACAAGCCACCCGGCCAAAAATCCCAAGTCAATTTTTATGGCAGGTCCCTGTGAGGGAAGGGTCAATCCTCCGAGACAGATGACATCCACCTGGCTGGGCCCAGGAGCCCCAGCCCTCTCCTGCACCTCAGCCCAGGACTGGGGTCCTTGAGGAGGGTGTCAGAGTCAGTCCCTAACCAGGTCTCAGTTTGAGGGGGTGGTTATCCAAGGGCACTTAGATAGTTTCAAGTGCCCTTGAAGTTATCCTAGAGTCCTTGAGATTGGCTGAGACAGACCAGGACAGGAGTCCTGCGTGCGTGTGTGTGTGTGTGTGTGTGTGTGTGTGTGCGCGCGCGTGCGCGCGCGCGCGCACCAGGGAAGACATGGGATTTCCCTCCCTCTCAAGACTGAGGCCTGGCATGGGGAAAGGAGAAGCTATTCTAAATGGCACATCTCAGGGTCAAATCCCTCAGTCCCCCCCCATACCTAAAACAGATAACCATCTATCCAAAAACAAATGCGATCACTTCATTCTCTGCTTGAAATCCTTGGTGGCTCCTCACTCCTCAGAGTGAAGTCCTGGTTCCTGCGTGGGCCCTGCAGCAGCCTCGGTGTACCTTCCCTGCTCTGTCTGCTCCTTGCCCTCGGGAGCCCCCACAGTACCATGCTCCTTCTCATCTCCACGCGTGTCCACATGCTGTGCCCTCTGCCCAGACTGCCTTTCCTACCCTTTCCCTGCCTGGCAAACTCCTCCTCGACCCTCAGGAGCTGACTCAGAGGACTGGCTCCCCAGGCTGCAAGGAGCTCCCACAGCACCCCATACGTGTGCAAACATCCTTTAGCCCGGGCACCCTCATGCCTAGGGTACCTCTCTTCCCCACTGGGCTGGCCCCCAGAAGCTCAGACACTGGTCCTTGCAGGTTCCCAAGCAGGTGTGTGGTGCACAGTTGGTGCTCAGTACCTATTTGCTGCATGAATGAGGGGGGGATGGGCTGTAAATTAGGGTGGGATCCCAGCAGACAGGACGGTGAGGTCTCTCCTAGAGTGTGTCTGGGAGAACTGGCTGGGGCTGGGGGAGGGGAGGGCCAGGGATGGTTCCTGGGGGAGAATGTCACCGAAAAGAGGCCAGTGGGACCAGAGCCAGGGAGGGAATACAGGACAATCTGAAATCCGACTCCCGAGAAAACAGACTAGCACTGTCCTTCCTGACAACAAGCGTTCTGGCCCTCCCCTCCACCAACTTTCCTTCTCTAAGGGATGGGTAGGGGTGACCCTAAACTCACAGCGATGCTCCCTGAAAATCATCACAGAGCTCAGGATGGAAGGAGGGAGAGAGCCTCTGCCTCTGGGGACCCCAGAATCAAACTGCTAACCCCTTGGGAAACTTTGCCCTGCAGAGGGTCAGCTTTTGTGTTGTAGAGGCTTTCGATGCCCTCCCTATCCCCCACAATCTCCAGGGCAGCAGCAGTCTCCAGGCCAGGGGAGGAGATGGGGAGCAGGACCCCCGGGCTGAGTAACGCTGGGAAATTGTACATCAGTCCACTCTAGAACCCCCAAATGGCCTGAGGATTGTCCACCTCATTAACTGGCATGAACAGTCCCAAAACATCTCAATCTCCCACCTCTGGCTCCTAAAAGGACACTTCTGATCCAACCCATGGCTTTTTCCTCTTCTCCACCTGTAGACATGGACAGGAAAGTTCCCTCTGATGTCTAACTTTCCCTCCTGCTGCTAGAGATTGGTAGATTGGTTTTTTTAAAAAGCAACAAAACTAAAGCCACAGCCGTTTTCCATGGACATGGGCTTTATTGGGGACTACTGGGGAAGGGGAGGAGCTAGGGCTGGTGGGTTGATGGGGGGACAGGCATCTCCTTTTTACTTTAGTGCATGTTGCATGGAGGTTAGGATGTGTGAGAACAGCTGTAGAGGTGAGAGGAAAGGAAGAGAGAAGATCATAGAATGGACACTTTCCTTAGTGAAGGAATCCAGGACCAGCATATGGGGACTGGTGGCCAGGGGGGAAGGTACCCTTCATATGGGAGATTTAACCAAGGTCACTGTTTGATTCCAGCTTCCCTAACCCCCACCTGCCCCATCCCAGTTCATTCCCCACATGCCTGCCCTGTTA
The DNA here is from genome assembly GCF_041146395.1 of Eulemur rufifrons. Lineage (NCBI taxonomy): Eukaryota > Metazoa > Chordata > Mammalia > Primates > Lemuridae > Eulemur > Eulemur rufifrons. The sequence goes on along the minus strand of NC_090991.1, from coordinate 39,162,646 downwards.
GTTCCCTCAACTTCCACTGGAGAGGAGGGGGATGAGGATGTGGGGGATGGTGACACCCTTCTACCCTCCAGCACCCCTGCCCAGGAGGATTACTTGCTCTGACCTCCCAGCCAGGATCAGGAAGCCCAAGGTGCAGGCAGGAGCACAACTGTGCCCCTCACCACCCCTCCGCATGTTCTCCCCCACCCTGGCCCCTCACATGAGGTTGCAGCTCTTGGCTCGATCCTTGTGTATCTCGCCCTCATTCCCCCGGTCTGGCCGTCCTGACAACTGAGCAGATCGCTGCAGTCCCCGACGTGAGTCAGTACGGCGCAGCTGCCTATGACCACGGCCAAGGGAGGCCACTGTGGCCACGTGGAAAACATCCCTGACACTGCGCTCAGAAGACCGGGAGGAGCACTCAACGTAGGACACAGCCCCCACCTGCTTGGCCAGCACAGAGCCCTGGAAGAGAAGTGCATGGGAGAAAGTTATGAGGCTGAGGCTGCAGCTCAGCAAGGAGAATAGAGGCTGTGGGCTGGGGTTGAAGGTCAGAGCTGGGGGTGGTCAAGGGATCAGGTCAGAGGTTAGAGGCCAGGGCAAGGGATCAGTCAGGTAGGGTGGTTTCAAATCAGAGATTGGCAGGGGTAGAGGTGAAAGGTCTAGGCTGGGCTTGGTTTAGAGGTCAAGGGTCCCACCTGCTCATGTGTCACAGGGATAAGCCTCTGCTTGGACAGCTCCCTCAGTGTGGCCAGGTCAGTCCGCATGTCCAGTTTACAGCCAACCAGCACAACCTTGGCATTGGGGCAAAACTCTTGAGTCTCCCCTTGCCACTATTTGGGGGAAGAAAATAGAGTTGTGAAGGGGTTGAGGGAGACACAGAGTGAACCCCTGCTCCATGCCAGCAGCATGCCCTTCCTTCTCACAGCACGCAGAAACCACGCATCCCTCTGCACTCTCCCATGTCAGGCAGGAGGTGGGAGTGGTAGGCTTGGGTCAGAGCAGGATGGGGTGAGAGAGAAAGGGAGAAGAGGGATGGGGTGGGGCTGACGGGTTGGGGCCTTCCTTCTCCCTCAGTGGCCATGAGGGAGCCTGGAACCTTCCCGTTCCCTCTCCCCTTTCCCATACTCTCTCCTGGAAACAGACCCATCCCACCCTCCCCTCCCCCACCTGGGAACTGGGGCTGCCCTTGCTGACTTCTGTCCATTCACCAGGGGCTTTTCTCATGGAAATAGGGGCCTGGAGAGGAGGCCACAGGGCTTTCTTGAGCTGGGGATCAGCATTCCCATCCCCTCCATCTAGGGCTGCCATCCTCAAGGAGATGGAAGAGCAGATAAGGAATCCCTGGAGTACTCCTCCCTTCTCTCCCCCATCTCCCCCAGTGCTGCATCCAGCTCTGGGGACTGATTTTCAGAAGTGGGAGGTGGGAAGGTGGGGGTGGGACAGGGTTAGGGACGGATGAAGACTTCACCCACTATCCAGCTGATGGCCATGCCCCAGCCATCACTCCCCCCTCTCCTGGCTCATGTGTCAGGACCATGGGATCTGGTCCCCCTCAGTCCAGCTTCCCCAGGCTCCCACCTTCTTGAGGACACTGTCCAGTGTTTCTGGTCGGCTAATGTCGAAGCAGATGAGCACAGCGTCAGAATCAGGGTAGGCCAGAGGCCGGACATTATCATAATAAGAGGAACCTGAGGGAAGACAGGGAGTGAAGGGACAGATGAGAGGACTGAATGGGTGGCAGGCCTGGAAAGGAATGGGTGACCTTAGAAGTCCTGGTCAAGGGGTGCTGGGAGCAATCACCAATACCCTTCATGGCATCCATGTTTCCCAAGGAGGGAAGCAGGCACAGGGGACGTGGGAGGGTGGGAAAAAGCTCTCTGCTTCCCTAGGGCTTTCTCTAAAAGTAGCAATTCTGAATCTTTTCTGAGTTTTGGACCCCTTTGAGAAGCTCATGAAATCCATGGACATTCTCACAAAATTTTGCATGTGCTTTCTAGGCTTTGACAGACATCTAAAGCCCTCCAGGGAACTCATATAAAAATAAAAACTCTCCCCATTTTGGAGGGAGGGAGAGGAGGAAGAGGGGCAGGGAAAGCACTTTACCTCTCTGAGGACTTGACCTCAGATTTCTCTAGTCCAGTGTAGACAGTGTAGAGAAATGGTTCCCCTGCCCACCTCCCCACCCAGGAAATTCTAAATGTCTTTTCTAAACCCAGTCCCATGTCCTAAGAAATATGTTCCAAAATAAAAGCCATTCCTTCCCAATTTTCCCAGGTAGGCAGAACCCAGCTGAGAGGCTCAGATACTAGTCTTTCTCCTCCAGAATATGGTTTCTGTCAGGCTCAGCGAGCCCTGCCTCAGTTTCCCTGGCTTTAAGAAGAAAATTGATTTTTCCTTTCTCCTAGAATTGGATGGATGAGTTGGGCTGACCTGGAACCTAAGGGTCTAACCAAGGGACAGGTCAGGGTGAGCAGCCCTGGAAGTCAGGGTGACCCCAGGGGACTTGGATACCTGAAGTGTCCCACATGTTGAGCTCAATGCGGCGCTTGTCGATCTCAAAGCTCGCGGTGTAGTTCTCAAACACTGTGGGGACATAACTCTGCAGACACAGATGGGTCCAGATGAGATCCTCTCTCCAGTCCTCACCCCAGACAAATGCCGTCCTCACTTCCACACCCAGTCCAGCCCAGCCCCTGGACACAAGTTGGTCTGGGATTGGGCAAAGGGGAGATCCCGGGAGCTGCTGCCTCCAAGAAATCTCTGCTAGGCTCCCAGACCTTTGCCCGGTCCCTTCAGCCCCTTAGTTCTTCCTCTGTCCGTTGCCCAGGACTCCGACATTCCCCCCGCGCTCCTCCTCTGGTTCTCCCAAACCCCATCCATCTCACCCTGCTCCCTAATTCCTCCCACCCCAATCCTCTGCAGTCCTTCCAGAGCCCCCAACGCCACCCCCCGGCCCTCCGAGCCCCGGCCTCTTGTCCCTAGTTACCCTGGCACTCGTTTCCATCCGTCCCCAGGGCCCCTGTCATCCACCCCCAGCTGCCTTAGCGCCCCGCTCCCAAGACGCGGGTCCCTCACCCCGGGGTAGGCGTCCTTGGCGAACACCTGCAGCAGCGCCGTCTTGCCGCACTCTGCGTCTCCCACCACCACGATCTTGCAGCGACCGCTCTGCCCCTCCATAGTCCCGGCTACGCGCCGGCCCCCCACGCCAGCCCCCTCCCGGGCCCCGCCGCCGCTGCTGCCGCCACCTCCCCCGCCGCTGCAGCTGCAGCCGCTCGGGCCGCCGACACCGGCATCTCGCGGGCCCGCGCCGAGCCCCCGCCCGGGGCCGCGGCCCCCCCCTCCGCCCCGCCCCCAGCCCGGCGGCCGCGCCCCCGGCCCCGCCTCCCACTCGCGCGGCCGGGGGGCGGGGCCCAGAGGAGCTGGGCGGAGCCCTGGGAACCCAGGCGGGGGAACCCAGGCCCCGGAGCACGGCTTTAGCTTGCTGGTGTGGTCTAAGGGGCCTCTGCCGGTTCGGGGCGGGCCGGACCGGGCTTATTTGACTTCTTTGAGGATACGGGCAGGGAGGAGTTCGGCTGAAGTTCTGAGGGTTAGGGTGTGAGCGGCACACGCGCGAGGTTAGGGCCTTCTGTGTGCCCACGCGTGCACGCAGGTGTGCTAGTGCGGACACGCGCGGTGGCAGCCATCCACTTCTTGAACACAGGGGGGCGAGAGATAGCAGGGCAAGGAGGGAGTCTTTTTGGTTTTTTCTCCCGCCTCCACTCTCATGTCCCGGCAGGGGGTCCTGGGGAAATGCGAGGATGAACTCCAACACACGCACCCGGGCAGGGGTGACATCATAGCTTTCCGTCCCCATGGCAACGGGCGGCTGGTTCTGGGGCTGTGGTGACTTAACAGCGGGCCTGGACTAACGGGGAAGCGTGGACTGAGCTCCTCCAGCCAAGCGCTGGGTGGAAAGTTTTGGGGGAGCTGCGTCCTCTGGTGGATGCTTGGGGAGACGGAAACGGGGAGGAAGAGAAAGATACAACTGCCAGAGTGACACCCCTATTGGAGCCAGAGACAACCCCAAAATTCATTGCAGGCTTGATTCTGAGTCTAACAATTATAAAATCACTGTTTTGCATTTGCATGCCATCTTTTACTTTTTGAAAGTGCTTCCTTATATCGAGGATATTCGGTTTAATTTTGTATTGTCCTAAATGACCCTGTAAAGATGACTGGAACACGCAGCATCAACACCATTTTACAGAAGGGAAAAGGAGGCACAAAGCATTAACCAAAGTCAGATAGAAAGTTTTAAAGGCTCAGTCTCCATGTTCCTAGTTTGCCACTGCAAGACCACTGATTGGAAGTCTCATCCCTGCGTGGGTTATAGGTAGAGTCAGGGCATGAGGCACAACTTAGCTGGGCTCCAGTCCACAGGTGGCTGGCTCCCCAAATCTGATGTAAGCCTGTTTTAGGATTGCTGGAGTGCAGTGGTCTCATCACAGCCCACAGCAACCTCAAACTCCTGGGCTCCAGTGATGCTCCTGCCCCAGCCTCCCGAGTGTCTGGGACTACAGCCACGCACCACGACGCCCGTCTAATTTTTCTGTTTTTGTATGGACGGTGTCACTCTTGCTCAGGCTGGTCTAGAACCCCTGAGCTCAAGCGATCCTCCCGCCTGGGCCTCCCAGAGTGCTAGGATTACAGGCGTGAGCCACCGCGCCTGGCCCCCTTAACATAGTTTTTAGTTTGCAAATCACAGTCTGCATGACCGCAAACATGTCCTTACGAGTATCTGTTTCCCGTCGTTCCTGGTCTTTTTTCGCGTTCTTGTGGCCAGTGCAGCGGCGGCCCTGGCCCTTTAAGTCTGAGCGCTAGGCCCCGCCCCGCCCCGGCGCCCCGCCCCGCCCGCTGGAGCGCGCGGCCAAGGCTCCTCCCGACGCGCGCCCCGCCCTCCCCAGCTGCGCACTCGCGGTCCAGCTGTGCTCACACATCGGGAGTCCCAGTCATGTCTGCGGAGAGAGAGGCAGCCGAAGAGGCCACCGTGGAGGCGGCGGCCGAGGCAGGGGCCAGGGAAGACGCCTCTTCGCAGCCTCCGAAGGCCGAGGCAGCGAACGACCCCCAGCAGCCGGCGGCCCGGGAAGGGGCGGCTGCCGCCTCGCCGCCGCCTTTGCGCAGCCTAGTGCTCACCGGCTTCGGCGGCTATGACAAGGTGAAGCTGCAGAGCCGGCCCGCGGCGCCCCCGGCCCCCGAGCCTGGCCAGCTGACGCTGCGCGTCCGGGCCTGCGGGCTCAACTTCGCCGACCTCATGGCCCGGCAGGGGCTGTACGACCGGCTGCCGCCGCTGCCTGTCACTCCGGGCATGGAGGGCGCGGGCGTCGTGATCGCCGTGGGCGAGGGAGTCAATGACCGCAAGGTGAGCGGGGCAGGGCAGGCAGGGCAGGGAAGGCTGCGCAGGCCACTGGACAGAGGGCACGAGTGGGAGGGCGCCGGGGGTGTGGCAGGGCGGGAGAAGCTGGCATGGACCTAGGTGGACGGGCATGGCGAACGTAGGAAAGGAATTTGTTTTGGGGCTCCTGGAGAACGGGACTTATTTAGTGGGGGAGATGGAATTATCGCCCCTTCCCCAACCATTTTTAGTTGTGGGAGCCGCCGCCCAGAAGAGGCGGCGGTGGTGGTGGTGGGGAGGGGGAAACAATAAGGCGCCTGTGCGCATGCGCGCAATGACCCTATCTCCTGCACCCCCATTAAAACCACACCTGTACCCCTGCCCACCAAACACTCCCTGGATAATCGTGGTCTGTGGCCGTGAATGGCGGTTAGTGCCCCCTTTCCCTGAGGGAGCTTGAGGAGCTATGTAGTCAGGGATGGGCGGGGGCACAGCGGCCGTGCCAGAGCCCTAGTCACATGCAGCCCCGTGGTCTGCGGGGGTGTGAGGCGGCCCCTCCCCAGCCGGGCCAAAGAGACGAGACACGCCCATCATGGAGGAGAGGGAGCCTTGGTCCCCCACCGCTACCAGCCTTACACTGCCAGTCTGGGTTTGGGGTGGGGGAGGTGGGATTGGGTCAACGGATCTTTGTTTTGGACTCTGTCTCCCGTGACTGCAGTATCTCCTCCTCCTGTGACTCAGTCATCGGGCCACGACCCGGGGCCGCCCTTGGGAACATCCGGGCGGAAACCCCGCTCTGCCTTCGTAGCCAGGAGGACCCCCATTTCAGTAACCCTGGTGTCTGTCGGGGATTTGGACTGGGGTGGGGAGGTGTGGCACTGTGAGCAGGTTGGCCCAGCTCTGCCGGTCTGTTTCTCCTTCTCATTTATCATTAATCTTGGCCACAGCCCTGGACACCAGAGAGTTCCAATGATCAACTGTTTGAGAGACCAGAGATCAGGCCTCAGTGAGTCATTTGCTTAGGGGTTTCTTTTCAAATCAGGCCCCTGCAAGAGCGGCCCCTCAGATGCAGCCGGACCTGCCAGCCCCAGTTACCAGAGCGGGATTTGTTGCAAACAGCTCCTCCTTCAGGGCTTCTCCCTGCATTCAGCTCTGGCCCCACCCTCTCACTGACATCTAAATAATCCCACTCTTCAGAAGGTGGTAAGAGGAATTTTAGGGGGGGAGAGAGAGTTGTAGTTCATGTTACTGCTGAAGGCCACCCACCTAACCCCCCCTCCCCACACTTTCCGCCTGGTAAATACAGGATATCCTGTCCGGGACAAGAATCTGATGTAAGAGCCTGGATTCTGTGGGGAGGGCCTTCCCTCTGTCCTGCCTCCCTCCCTCCTGATATCTGGCCTGGGGAGGGGTCCTGTGGCCCTGATCTGTGATGGGTGGAGGGTTAGGCATGAGCCAGGGTAAGTGAGATTTGTTCTGCGCCAAATCTGGCCATGACCTCAATTGACCACTGCACTCTTCCCAGCTCTTCTGGGTTGTTTCTGCACCTGCTAGTCCTGAGTCCCAGATAAAGGACTTCTGTCCCCCAGATCTCATCTCAGGTCAGGCCAGAACTTGCAGGGAAAGACCCCAACCTGCCCTCAGGCCTCCTCTTGGGTGGAGTGTGCGGGTTTGAGGACATGAAAAAGGACATGTGTGGGAGTCCCATCCCCCTTCCTCATAGACCCTAAGTCTCGTTAATATACAGAATTCTCATCATTCCTGGCAGGGACCAAGACAGACCCGGATTGTCCCGGAACAGCACCCACACCTCTCTCTCCATACTCTTTTTTTTTTTATTATTATTATTTTATGTCATCTTATTGTTATGGGGGATACAGAATTGCAAGTTACATACGTTGCCCATGTACCACCTTTCCCCCCAAGTCAGAGCTCCAGGCGTGTCTGTTCCCCAGATAGTGCGCGTTGCACCCATCATGTAGGTCTATATCCCTCCCTTCCCCACTCCCCCTTCCCGAGTCAGCACCTTCAAGCATTACCATTCCCCAATCTCCATACTCTTCAGAGAGGGAAGAGAGGCCTTCCTTTCTCCTGAGATGCCCCACTTCCTCCTGCCCTTCTCTGACCCCACTTGCTAACCTGGAGGAAAAGTTTCTGTTATTTTTGCCCCCGTTCCCTCCTACAAAGAGGTTCTGGTGGGGGAAAAACCCTTTTCCTTGTGGGGGGACTGTGTGGCTCTCCCTGTCCCTCACCTCTCCTGCACCATCCCAGGGTGAAAGTGTTCTCTGGGTTCCCAGTGCTAGCTCAGGACTTCTGAGGTGATCACACCCAGCCCTAAGAGCTCAGAGAGCTTTACCTGCGCTCTGGTATGGCCCCTACCTCATGCTGCCCTCTTCCTTCAGTTATTGGATCGTGTGACTTCCCCTCCTTGTTGCTATTGTTATCATGATTATTAGCTAACATTACTAAGTGCTTACTGTGTGCCAGACATTGTGCTAAAGATCATCGAATGATTTTTTTCCCCATTTAATCCTCATAACTGCCCTAATTTACACATAAGAAAACTAGAGCTCAAAGAGGTTAAATAATTTTTATTTGCCCAAGGTCACGCTGTAGTAAACACTGGAACCCATTTTTGTAACCAAAGCAGTTTGATCTCTTCAACAACACTTCATGCTCCCCTAACTGTAAGCTTCTTGCGTTCAGGGATCTTACACAATAGTGACATGTGAGATCTGTACAATGGAGATAAGGACAGTATCTACCTCAAAGAGCTGAGGTAAGGATTATTTGAACATTTATACATAAAGCACTTGGAGTTGGGCTTGGCCCTCAGTCAGCAGTCAGCAAAGGTGAGGTGTTGTTGATGATGATATTATTAGTGTGACTCCCGCTGCTGCTTCTACTTCACTTTGTCTGTAAGAAGAGGGTCTCGTACCTAGTGGAAGATCAGTAGATTGCCTGTGGGTGAATGAATGAGTGACTGAATGATGCTCTTCTTCCATTCTTCAAGGCAGGGGACCGGGTGATGGTGTTGAACCGGTCGGGGATGTGGCAGGAGGAGGTGACTGTGCCAGCGACCCACACCTTTCTGATGCCTGAGGCCATGACCTTTGAGGAAGCCGCTGCCTTGCTGGTCAATTACATCACAGCCTACATGGTCCTCTTTGACTTTGGCAACCTACGGCCTGGCCACAGCGTCTTGGTACACATGGCTGCAGGTGACAGGTCCCCTCCCTTTGAACCCCCTCCTTACTCCACCCAGATTTCCTTCCAGGCCCCTTCCCTGCAGCCTGTCTGGACTGTTGTCATGGCAACACCAGGCTGCCTTGGCCTGTGTCGCCCAGAGGCCTCTGCAGTGTAGTTGCCGTGGTAACATTCAGGCACCAGGTCCAGCCTGGTGTGCTATCCTTAGCAACGTGCCCTCACCCAGCACCCCCTCCTGTCCAGCCACCCTCCCCCAATTCTCAATCATGGAAATTGGACATGGGCCCCTAAATGAGCCTAGACAAAATGAAGTGATGGGCTGGGTCCTTGGGAGGCTGGAACAGAGTGGTGGCCGGGTGACTCCAAATCCCCAGCTTATGTGTGTCTTGCTGCAGGGGGTGTGGGCATGGCAGCTGTGCAGCTGTGCCGTACGGTGGAGAACGTGACAGTGTTCGGAACAGCCTCGGCCAGCAAGCACGAGGCGCTGAAGGAGAATGGGGTCACACACCCCATCGACTACCACACGACCGACTACGTGGATGAGATCAAAAAGATCTCCCCCAAAGGTGGGGGGCAGGACACGGGGGAGGACACAGGGAGGGGGTCTCCAGATCTGTGGATCCTAATGCTGACCCTAATGCTCCCCCTACTCTGTGACAGGAGTGGACATCGTCATGGACCCTCTAGGTGGGTCAGATACTGCGAAGGGCTACAACCTCCTCAAACCCCTGGGCAAAGTCATCACCTATGGTGAGTTAGTGGGCCTGGGGATGGAGAGAGGATGTTAGGGGCCAGAGATGGGCCTAAGGGGTGGGATATAGGGGTGTAAGGCTTCTGAATGAGGAAGGGGCAAGGGACTCAGGTGCCCTGTAAGGAAGATCAGGGTTCGGAGTGGTCCTGTATGTTGCATTCAGACTGCTGCGTCCTGGGTCCAGACACATTCATTCTCTGGCTTTTCATGTGAGTCATAGTAAATTCTGTGTTATCTCTGTGCCCCTGTTTGGCAATTATTCCTGAACAACCAGTCTGCCTTCCTTGTGTGCCACCTCCCTGGGCTTCTTGGGCAAGGTGCATTTTCATTTTAAAAATATTTCACACAAAAATAAACACATAAAGGTTAGAGCAATTTTTGAGCAGCCAGAGTTGGTTTGGGCCTGGTAACCAGCAGGTTGGGAATTATCCTGACTGTCAGTCCCCGGCACTGGTGTGGATAATCACAGGGGGTCCACAGGGGCCAGATGAGCATAGATTCAGACACACAGGGAGGTGCCTGGCACCTGGATCCATGGGCCATGTCACCCTGTCCCTCAGGGATGGCCAACCTGCTGACCGGCCCCAAGCGGAACCTGATGGCCCTGGCCCGCACGTGGTGGAATCAGTTCAGCGTGACAGCTCTGCAGCTGCTGCAGGCCAACCGGGCTGTGTGTGGCTTCCACCTGGGCTACCTGGACGGGGAGGTGGAGCTGGTCACTGGCGTGGTGGCCCGCCTCCTTGCTCTGTACAACCAGGGCCACATCAAACCCCACATTGACTCGGTCTGGCCCTTCGAGAAGGTGAGTGTGATGACTGTGCAGGGAGGGCCCGGGTAGGACCCTTGGGGGCTGGGGTCCCCAGGGGAGGAGTCCCTGGGAGGAGGAGGGCACTGGGAGCAGCGATGTCTCTTCCTCCCCAGGTGGCTGACGCCATGAAGCAGATGCAGGAGAAGAAGAACGTGGGCAAGGTCCTCTTGGTTCCTGGTCCGGAGAAGGAGAACTAGGGCAAGGGCTGGGAGAACCTAGAGACCTGGGAAGGGGGAAGTTGGGAAGCCGCGTCCTGTTGACCATCAGACTGTCGCATTTCATCCTCCATCGTAGTGCTGTGCCCTCCTCCCCCGCAGGTCTCCGTGCTGTGACCGCTCCCCTGCCCTGTTCTTTCTCTTTGGCCAGGGCTGCCCCCACTCCCCTTCCTGCCCTCGGAAGAGGTTGGGAAGTGACCACTTGGATGTCTGGGCCCTGCCAAGGGGACAGGGAGGGTCAGAGGGTTGCCGGCTGCTTCCTGCCCCCACCCTTTCCCCGGGCCTGCTGTGCTGCTTTTGTGCCAAGATCAGCCAGTCCCTCCCGCCCCGTTCTGTGTGTTTCCACCGCTGCCTCACCTTCCCCCCGCCCCTGCCCCACCACCTCCCCAAAGAATCGGAATGTCAGCTCAGGATACGGGGCCAATCTGTGCCAGTCCAGCATGTACCTGTCTCTCCCTAGTGGCCCTTCAGTCTGGGCCGACCAGCGCCCACCTCTGGGCCTGACCAGTCCCTGACCTTGTCCTCTGTCCCCAACTTCTTAAGCACAATTGCGTTTCTTCCACCTCCAGGTTTTCTGCCATTCTTAACCAAGGCCGCCTCTTCCAGCAAGGGCAGGAATCAGACCTGCTCCCCTAGGTCACGACCCTTCACTGAGTTCTCTGGATTTGTTCTCAGTGCCTTAGCAACGAAAACCTGCGCTTGTGTGTGTGGCAGGGGCTGGGGGGCTGTCGCCCGCCTCCTTCTCCACCCCTGTACTCCCCAGTGCCTTCCTCGTTCTGGTGGAGCTGGGGTTTCACTCCTCCCCAGTCCCCCAACACTGCCAAAAATCTGTGTGTGTGCCAGTGGGTGGGGGCCAGCCCCTAGCCTCCTGGGGGCAGGGCAAGAGCAGCCACCGTCCTCATGGTCTGTGCCATGTCCTGTCTCTACCGTGGATGAGGAGAGAGGTGGGGAAGCTTCCTCAGCCTTGCAGATAGGTGTGACATTTAGTAGCCAGAGCTCTGAGAGGCCATGCTGTCTGTTTCTTGTTCTGGGACCAAAGTGAAAAATCAAAGCACATTCCCCTTGCAGTCAAGGGAGGCCCGACTGCCTTCTCAGAGCAGGGAGGCAGCTTTTTAAACTCAGCCCCAAACTTTGTTTACATGGGTGGGAGGTGGAGCAGGGCAGTGCAGAGATGGGTGGTCAGGACCTGGGTCACTGGGACCAAAATGGGGGTGTTGTGGGCGGAGGGTCACTCCTCTGCTCGCTGAGCTGGGATTAGGGAGGGTTACTGCCCCAGCCCTTGCAATGGGAGGTGGCGGGGATGGGCTCAGCCTCTTCATTGTCTAAATGAGGCCTGTGAAGTGCGATTTTTGCTTTTGTGTACCCCACCCCATTACCGCAGCTGCCTTTGTGTTTGTGTCAATAAAAAGCCAAACCCTGGGTCCTGGATGTTGCCTCTGAGAGTGGAGGGACAGGGGAGCTGGGGAAGCCGGTGCTGCTGGCCGGTCAGGGCTGCTTCCCTCCCCCCAGCCTCCTTCTGTGCCCAAATCAAGTTTCCCTTCCGGAGCAAAATGAGGAAGAACATCATGCCATGCAGGCACTTTTACTGTTCCTGACAGCGTTTCGCAATGTGTGACCCCTGCCCCCTGTTGGTGAACATAAACATCTCTTGCGTGGGGGCCCTGCCCCAGCCCCGGTTTGAGAACCTTGGGGGGGCGGGGAGCGATGGAAAGGGCAGTCCCCGAACCCTACTCAGAGGTGAAGACCGCCACGCCCCGCTGTCCCGGGGGCACAACTGTCAGGGCCTCCACCTCCCCGCCCCCACGGGTGGGCTTCTGGAAGTGGATCTCTAGGATGTCGTGCAGCTCCGGGCCATCCAGGACGTCGGGAATGTTGAGCACCAGCACCGAGCGGGACACTGGCCGGGATCTGACCTGGAAAAGGAGCTAGGAGATGGCAAAGCTTGTGGGAGTAAGGGACAGGGCTGAGGTGGGACAGGCAGTGCCCCGGGAAGGGGGAGGTTGAGGGGGCTCTGATCCTGCCCCTGGCAAGTGTCTGGCAGACAGAAAGATTACCAGGCCCAGCCCCCATTCTTCACCCTGCCTCTTAGCCACTTACCTCTGCCTTCTGGATGTCCCCGCTCATATAGGGGGAGACTGTCAGAGGGACCAGCTGCCCGCCCAGTGGCACTCTGAACTGGCCAGTCTGGCACAGGCGCTGGGCCACTGTGGGGAACAGGGAGGGGTGGACCTTTAGTGTTAAGCCCTCTCCTCTCTCACGGCCTCACGCAGCCTGTACCCCAGTCTCCCCCGCAGGGCCCTTACCCCCATCCTTAGCAAAGCCCAGCATGGCACTCCCTTGCAGCAGTTCCCGGGTCTCCACATCACCACCCCCGTTCCTGGTCTTGCCAAAGAAGATCTCCAGCTTGTCCAGCAGCTCCTCCTCACTCAGCCTGAGGCCGGCAGGAAACCCACTAACCAGCACACCCTGGCCATTCATCTGGCTGGACACCTAGGGGGAGAAAGGGGTGGTCCTAGACACCGCCCCAATTCCCCGTGCCCAGGTATATGGCACCCCTTGCCTGTCCCAGGACCCTGCCATTCTGTCACCTGGATGGTGATCACCGTGGGCAGCTCTAAGGGCTGGACCTGCACCCGCAGCCGGCACTCCTCCATGTCAATCACGTGCTCCTTTTGTTGTAGCACCCGCTCAGCCACTGGTGGGGGGGGGGACAGGGTCAGTACTGGGGAACCTCCCCGCCTCCCTTCTGAGGCTTCCTGCACTCACCTTTGGGGTCGTCGAAGGTGACCAGAGCAGAACCTCCAGGCAGAGGGCAGCAGATCCGCAAGTTGGAAATCAAAGACTGGGACACTTTCCTGCCCTGCTGAGTGTCTCCTCGGAATACCAGGGGGATCTCAGGCACTGAGAACGGGAGCTGGAGGTGGGGGAAGAGAGGCTGATACAGTCTTCAAGGGTAGGGTGTACCCCCTCTCCCTCCCTGCAGGACGGTGCTCCCAGTCCCGTTGGACTGACGCTGAGTGCCAGGGCCGAATACATTTGCTGGGAGAAGGCGGGATTAATAGACGGATGAGAGTTCAAATAACACATTTGAAGTCACATAGCAAGAAAGTGGTAGGCCAGGAGTAAGAACTCTCCAGCATTTTCTACCAGACCACACCTGCTCTCCCACCTTACCTCGTTTCTCGGGGAGTCCTTGAGCTCCCTCTTCAGCTGCTGCAGCTCCTGCAGCTTCATCTTTAGTCTGGCCTGCTCCTCCTGCAGGGCGCGGAGGGCCTGTTGGAGCAGAAGGGAACAACCAACCGGGTATCCACCTGCCTTCCCGGAGGATGAATGAGCCCAGGGCAAGGGGGCTTATTCTGGACTCTCCAGAAGCAGAGTTGATGCTCAGCCCAGAACAACCCGACCCCTGTACCATGCCGGGCTGTCCTGGCCCCCTCCCCCAGGGCGTGGCTGGACTCCTCTAGGCCGCTCTTGACGGGGCAGGAGCTGCAGCAGCTGCCATGGCTGGTTCATGGCGGCAGATCTAGAGTTCAACACCACTGACTGAGCCCCTGCTGCGGGGTGCTGGACACTGACACAGGGCAGTGGAAGATAAGGGCCGGGCCCTTAGGCCTGCCTGACGGTACTCAGATAGTGCCTGGTCACGTGACTGACCATGAAAGGCAGCAGGAGTCTGGGGGAGGGACAGTCCCGAGGGGCAACATAACTAGGGACGCTTCCAGGAAGAGTGGCTTAGCGCTGCACAATATCATACGGTGATAGCCTTAGCTAACTAAGTACTTCTATGTGCCAGGCACTGTGCTGAGCCCTCTGTGTGGACTATATCACTCAAGCCTCACAACAGCCGTAGGAGACAGATGCCCTCTTATCCTTCCTTTACAGAAGGGAACTAAAGCTCAGAGAGGTTGAGCAACCTGTCCAGTCACTTGGCCCTGCGTAGTCTGACTCCAGGCCCCGCCTTGCTAACCAGTGCTTCACAGTAAAGAAACCAAGCCCGGAGTGGGAAGTAGTTCGCCCATCTTCTAGCCTGTCCCTTGACTGCCACCCTTTCCACTGTACCAAGCAGCCTTTCAGGCTGGGTGTGATCTGGAGTGGGTCCAGAGAGACAGCTGACATCATTGGCATGGAAATGACACCGGGGAAATGAATAAATGCACCTTTGTTTATGGGAGGGAGCAGACATCCACCCCATGGCAGAGTTCACCCTGTGGTTAGGAAGCGGATAAACAAGGTGAGCTCCAAGAAGTGTGAGCTCACATGGGAAGTCGGCACTCTGTCCTGGTCATCTGTGTATCCCTCGCGTCCAGCAAGATCCCTGACATAGGACCGGTGGTCGGTAAATGAGTGTTGAATGAATGAATGAAGTGAATGAATGGTAGGATAGGGGCACGTTACAGAGTGATTGAAGAAATTGAGTGTGAGTTCATTCTATTTTAAGCAGAGGAAAACTAGAGCTTGACCAAATCATGCTGGTTTGTGAATAGTGAAAAGAGTCCCTAATTATTTGTATTTCCATAAATCCGAGATTGCAAAGTCAGTGCCTTTAAGGGCCAGTTAGATGACATCATGCATCAAGGGAGCCATGTAGGGTGACAGAGAGTTGTGGGGGTGCTGACCAACTAGAGGGAGCATGTCACCGCTGAAGTGAGTGGTCTCTTCTCAGCTCTACCCAAGTTTTTCCCCATGGAAATGTGGTTCCAGTATTCTGTATCTTCCCATTTTTAAGGGAAATCAGGAATATGGATTTTTATTTGAAAAAGAAGGCTCCAAAAAAAAAAAAAAGAAAGAAAGAAAAAGAAGGCTCCATTAAAAAAAATATATGAAGTCAGGTGTGGTGGCTCGTGCCTGTAATCCCAGTGACTTGGGAGGCTGAGGCAGGAGGATCGATTGAGCGCAGGAATTCCAGTCCAGCCTGGGCAACACAGCAAGACCCTGTCTCTAAAATAAAATACGCTGGTGGGCTGGATTCAGTCCTCAGTCCATCCTCTTTTCACTTCTGCATTAAATCTTGATCTCATCATACACAGTGCTTGAAAATCTAGTAATTGGCAATTTTTAAAAATATTCTTAATAAGTAGAATTTCTTAAAGAACTATTCAAACCGGGGAGTTTAGATTTGATATCAGTAGGAAATGGGGAGCTAGTGAAGATTCCTGACAGGAAGAGTGAGGTGATGGATGTGGTGTTGAAAGAGCTCCATCCGGCAGCGATGGCACGATGAACTAGACCGGGAACCTCGGAGTCAGGAAAACAAACCCAGATTCCGTGGCTCTAATTATGACCGATGACAGGAGCTAACCCAGGCTTCTGGCAGTGGGCACAGAAGGAACACATGCAGATGAGCGCAGGTCACAAGGAAAGCCTGAAGAATCTATGGAGTCTGCATTAAGGAGACAGAAGGGAATAAATCCGAGACAAGGCCTAGGTGTCAGACCTGGGTGTCCCAGACTCTGGTATAATGCCACTGACCCAGCAGCCAGGGGAAGTGAGCCAGGGGTTATTGAGGGCCTGCTACGTGCCAGGCACAGTCACACTCCATCTCATGCAAGTGTCAAAAAGCCACCTCCTGTCCCCAACTCCCTACTGAAACTTTTTTTTTTTTTTGAGACAGAGTCTCGCTCTGTTGCCCTGGCTAGAGTGCAAGAGTGCGGTGGTGTCATCACAGCTCACTGCAGCCTACAACTCCTGGGCTCAAGGGATCCTCCTGCCTCAGCCTCCTGGGTAGGTGGGACTACAGGTGAGCCACTATGCCCGGCTAATCTTTCTACTTTTTATAGAGGTGGAGGGCTGGGGTTGGGGGGGAGCGGCAGTCTCACTCTTGCTCAGGCAGGTCTTGAACTCCTGACCTCAAAGCGATCCTCCCGCCTCAGCCTCCCAAAGTGCTAGGATTACAGGTTATGAGCCACTGCACCCAGCTGAAACTTCTTTCGTAAAGGACCTTCTTTTTTTTTTTTCCCCCTGCCCCTCCCTCATAAAGGACCTTCTTAAGAACAATACAGTCTATGCCAGGTGGAGTGGCTCATGCTTATAATCCCAGCACTTTGGGAGGCTGAAGTGGAAGGACTGTTTGAGGCCAAGAGTTTTAGACCAGCCTGGGCAATATGGAGACCCTCTACAAAAAATAATTAAAAACAAAAATTGGCCAGCCATGGTGGTGTAGTCCCAGCTACTTGGGCACTCCAGGCTGGGGAACAGAGTGAGACTTTCTCTCAAGAAAAAAAAGAAATGTAGTCTTTGAGTACACCTAGCCAGGGTCAGGAGAGACAAAGGAATGCAGAGAAGAAAAGGAAGGCGTGGCCAGACATAGGCAGGGCCAGGGCCAGGATTGGTAGTGTCTCAGACACAAAGGAGGAGAGAGGAAACAGATGAAAGAAAAAGCGGGTTGGGAGAAGGCCACTTGCTGGCTTACTCACTCGCTCATTGGATTAGCTAGTGAGCATCTGCCACGTGCTGGGCCCCATTCCAGGCTCTGGGGACATAGCAGTGAACAAAAGATACAAAACTTCCTTGTGGAACTCATGTCTTAGGATGAGCCAGATGGTAAACAGAATAAGTAAGATCTACAACATGTCAGTGATAGCGTTATGGACAAAAAGCAGGGAAGGGAGGACAGAGAGCGTCGGGGTACAGTTTTAAATGGGGTGGTCAGAGGAGGCCTTGCTGAGATGATAGTTGACCACATACTTGAAGGAGATGAAGGAACATCTGGGAGAAAGTCCTGTGCAGCGGGAACAGCAAGTGCAAATGCCCCGTGGTGGGAGTGTCAGGTGCAGTTGAGGAATAGCAAGGAGGCCAACATGGCTGGAGCAGAGGCTGGGGGAAGAGTGGCTGGAGATGAAGTCACAGAGGACACGGGGGTCAGATCATGCAGGGCCTTTTACACAAAGACAAGCGGGAAGCTGTAGGCAGACTTGAATTTTAAAGGGATGACTTGGCTGTACTGTAAATAACTGATGTAGAGAAAGGGCACAAGCAGGGAGGCACTTAGGAGGCCACTGCAGCATCTGGTGAGTGACAGTGGTGGTTTGGACCACAACAGCAGTGGAAGTGGTGAGGAGCCATCAGAGTCTAGACTGATTGAAGTTGCTGATGGATTGCGAGAAGGATGTAGAAGAAACAGCAGAGTCTGGGATGACTCTAGGCTTTTTGGCCAGAGCAACTGCAAGGAAGGAGAGCCATTTGCTGCAGCAGGGAAGACTGCATGGAAGAGATTTGGGGCAGAAGATTAAGGGCTTATTTGGAACATGAAATCCCAGTACAGATGTGTTGTGGCAGTCGCCTCTACAGCTCTAGCATTCCAGGAGGAGACTTAGGCTGGGAATATAAATTTGGGAATTGTCCTGGCAGAGAAGATATTTAAAGTCACAAAACTAAATGAGAGGAACAAGGAAGAGCGTATAGACTAAGAAGAGGTCTAAGGGCTGATTTGTGTGGCATCCAACATTAAGAGGTCAGGGAAACAGCAAAGATCCAGCCGAGGAGAATGCAGAGGAGTGGCTAGCGAACCCGGAGGGAAGGGAACGCAGGTGCCCGCAGCTGAGCCAAACGCTGCAGACAGGCCAACCAAGATGAGCAATGAGATGTAACCACTGAGATTTAGCAACTTGGTAAGTATTTGCATTTGGCAATAAAAAACCAGTCCTACTCATCATGAGGAAACGATCAGAAATTCACATACAAGGATTAATGTTGTATCCTTGTTTATAACAGAAAAAAAAGAAATTTACATGTCCAATGACAGAGGAATAGCAAATATGATAAAATATTATGTAGCAATCAAAAGACATATTATTGAAGAATGCAGAACAATATGGAAAAATACTCACAATAAGCCAAAAAAGCAAAATATAAAACTGCATATAATGTATGATCCCTATTCTGTTAGTGGTTTCTTGCTTTTGAGGCAGAGTCTTGCTCTATTTTTTTTGGTAGAGATGGGGTCTCAGTCTTGCTCAGGCTGGTCTCAAACTCCTGGCCTCAAGCGATCCTTCCGCCTCAGTCTCCCAGAGTGCTAGGAGTGAGCCACCATGCCTGGCCCCTATTCTGTTGATTTTAAAAGTTTTAATTGATAAGGATAATTATAAATGCATAAAAATACATTAAAACTGTGGGAAGATAAACACCAAAATGTTAACAGAGCTTGTCTGTCAATTATGAATTTAATGCTGTATTAAGAACTGTATTAATACAGTTTTTTGAACATCCCTTTCTTCATTTCTTCCTTCCTTTTTGATATGTAAAGGCCCTTTAAGAAAGCAGTTTTAGCAGAGATAGGAGCGAAGTGGGGGTGGATTAATTGTCCTGGGGAACTGGGGTTCTGAAAAGTTGGCAATAACAATATTAACAATCACAAACTGTGTTGAGCGCTCAGTATGTGCTAGGCAGTGGGCTAAGTTTTTACTGTATTAACTTATGGAGTATCTAGTTTAATTCTTGCAGTGTAAGTCCTGTAGTTTAATTCTTCCAGGTAGGTATTCTTGTGAGAAAGTATTAATATCATTCCCATCTTATAGATGAGGAAATAGAGCGTGGACTGTAAACTTTAGAAAGGCTAATGATGTGCCCAGGGCCACACAATGGAACACAATTAGGATTTGAAACCAGGCAAGCTGGCTCCAGAACCTGTGGTCTTTCTTATACTTGAGGGGCAAATGAAAAATTTGCAAGCGAGAGATCTGTATATTTGTAACAGAAGGGGTAGTATCCAGAAGGGAAAGGCTGATAAAACTGGAGAGAGGGCGAGATTCATTCATTTAACGGTGTTGACTCAGTGCCTGCTGCATGCCAGACACTGTGCTAGGCACGGCGGATGGATGATGACCCGGGAGAACAGGGCATTAGTCCTCACAGAGCTTAGTCTAGCACAGGTAGGAGCACTCAGCAGTCAGGGTGGACCAGAGCAGAGAGAGGAGGAACACTTCTTCCTGGACCTGGAGAGGGCCCGAGGTCGAGTTGAGATGTAACTATCAGGCAAGGAGAGTTTTGGAAGATGTCAGGGGATAAGGGTATATCACCCATGAGAACAATTCTTATCTGGCTCACATAACGCTGAGTATCTGATGGGAACTATGGATTCTCCTTCCAGAAAAATGCACATAGGAATTCATGGGCTCCTATGGCACTGGTTATGAGAGAATTCTTCGAGGCAGTGGGTTAGGAAACCAACTCCATAGGGGAGAGGTAATCCCAGCCCTGCGTTTCTTCCCAGCCCTTCAGCAGGTCTAAGAGATGGGCAGGGGGAGGCTTGGCCATTAGACCCCGAGATAGCTGCAGGTTCCTGGCCAAGAGAGGTGCTCCTCTGTTTCTCCCCACTCCCATCTCCCTCCTCCCCACTTACCTCATCAAGCGTTGCTGACATGGGCCTGGGGGTGTGTTTGGCAAGAACTGAGGCTTCAGAGCTGCGCACACACTGTCAGAATCTACCACGGCTTAACTCTTGCTTCTATCCTCTGCGGGGTTTTGGTCTCCCCCAGCCCAAGCAGGGCCTGAAATACGCTTCCGAAGCTTCTGCAAGCAGGCTCTTTGCTTCCACTTTCATTTTAGTGAAATCCCTGCCCCTTTGGTGCTCACGTGCCCCCAGCTGCGGCTTCCCCAGCCCTGGGAGGAGCCTTCCAAGGACTCCACCCAGCTATAAGGCCTCAAGGGAAGCTTCCTCACAGAAAGCAACTGCAAACTGAACGCTGGTCCCAATCGCCATTCCCGGACAAGCAATCCCAGCACACGCTCGTTGGCAGCCCTTGCTTTGTTAATGGATATTTCCCTAGAACCTAGAATGATGTTGGGCACATGCACACACTGAAAGAGTAATTGCTGAGTGAGAAATGCAACCAGGACAGACAAACTCACAAAGCTGTAATAGTGGCCAGCATTGAGAGCTGTTACTGCCCAACACCATTCTGCTTTACGTGAATTAACTCTTCAAAATAACCCCCAGGAAGTTGGTTCTATTTTTCCATTTTACAGATGAGGAATCTGAGGCACGGAGATTTAGAAACTTGCCCAAGGTCACAGCGCTAGGAAGTGGAGAAGCACGTATAGAACAGTATTTATTTGAACTTGGGCCTCCAGGTAGAGTGGAAAGAACTTGCAAAATCTTTAGTCAAAGGAGGGTTTAAATTCAGTTCCATTTCTGTGACCCTCGGTAGGCAAGCCAACACAGATGCCTATTAATACTTAGGGGTGAGAAGATTCAAGTCAAAATGCACATAAGGCACGGTGCTAGTACATTTGTTTCCTAATACTTTCACTTACCTACCCTGTTTCCCAGCACCCGGCCCCTCCCCTATCGAAGGTGGAAG
This sequence comes from Eulemur rufifrons, assembly GCF_041146395.1. Lineage (NCBI taxonomy): Eukaryota > Metazoa > Chordata > Mammalia > Primates > Lemuridae > Eulemur > Eulemur rufifrons. The sequence continues at coordinate 39,142,014 of NC_090991.1, read as the reverse complement.
TGTGGAGCCAATTGCAAGACTTCACAAACTGGCCTGCTTGAATTCTAGTTCCACCTAGGACTTAGAACGAGTTCAGCTGGAGAACCTATTTCATCAGTAAAATGGTCAAGCACCCCGTGAGGTAAACTGATGGATCAGCTGTCTTTCCTGCACTACACAACAGTGGCATAACCCAGTGCCCAAGCCCCTTGAACCACAGCTTTCTGATACTCTGCCTGCCAGAGCCAGTTTGGGAAGCTCCTCCTTGTCCTACCAAATGGCTGCTCTGGGCTCAGGCCTTCATCACTGGCATCCATCCCAACTACTCAGAGTATTTCTCTAGGGCGGTCCCTGAAAACTTGCTAGAAACACAGACTTACTAAATCAGTCCGAGGGGACTTTGGCAATCTGTGGTTTAACCATCCAGGTGAGCTCCACCTGATCTAAGGCTGGAGACCCTCAGGTTAGTAGTTCTCAGTCTGAAGTACCTGGTCCCCACTCAGGGGCTTTTGGTTATCTTAAGGGGGAAGGGACAGGAGCAGGGCACAGCTCAGGTTCTCCTGGCATGTAATGAGTAGAAGCCAGAGAGGCTAAATAATTCTGCACAGGGAAGAATTACTTCACCTAAAAATGTTAGGAGTAGCGCTTTTGGCACCGTAATGTCACCCTTTACTCACCAAGCACAGCCAGAGCATTAAAGGATTGTCAGGCAAAGGACAGAAGTAGTGCAATTCTCACAAAGGCAGATTTAATTTTTTTAGAGATGGGGTCTTGCTATGTTGTCCATGGTGGCCTTGGCCTCCCTAGCAACTGGGATCACAGGCGCAAGCCCCTGTGCCTGATTGGATTCAACTTTCCAGTTTCTCCACAGCCCCTTGTCCACTACGTAGTATCTCTTATCCTTTGAATGCTTCGAATGTTCTCCCTTTCCCAGTCTGAAAATACATGAAGCAGCAGACACAAGGGTTTCTTTTTTTAAAATATTTTTAATGACCGCAACAAAAACACTTAAAACCGCAGCTTCTGGAAGAACCACTTATTCTTGCCCGTCTTGTACCTAGAAGGGGACGAAAAAAAGACACCAATGAGGAGAGGAACAGGAAGACAAAAGTCTTTTCATGGGGAATAGTGACACTGTACCCGAATATCCACTGCCAAAGCCTACTTACCTCTCTTCAAACTTGACCTTGGCCTCCCGTCGGGCCTTGCGTTTAAGAGCAGGGTCTCTGAAGACATCCTTGTTGACAACAGTTTTGTCCAAGGGTATATCCACAGAGTACCTGGGGACCACAGTGGAGAGGCAGGATTAGCCCCTGTACTGCCAGGGCTAATCCCAAGTCTTCCTGGGCCACTGGGGAGTCAAGCCTGACTCCTTAGGAGTAATTATCAAAAGCTGTGTAATGATGACATTCTTTGGAAATCCACACTTTAACACTCATTTACATGGATTCAAGCCACCAAAAAATTTCACACTTCATCATCAATTTCCTACAGCTCCTCTATTTTTCTAGCTAAGAATCATCACATCAGTCCTTCTCTACTTCCATCACAGCAGGTGCCTAGCTTTCTACTACTTGGAGCCATTTACTCAGTGTTGAGTTCAAGTTCTGCCAATGCAGCCAGTCTCATTAGAACACAAAACAGCTGGGCAGCTAGTTGCCTCAACCTCACAGCATCCCAGCACCGCAGGACACAGCTCTGCCCTTTTAAGACCGGCAAACCAAGAGTAAACGTGCAGTCCCAGCAGCAAACTTTAAGATACACACTGCTGGGTTCTGGCAATTATTATTTGGACTCTCAATTCTCCTATTTCTTTCAAACCCTTGTACAAAGATAGCATATGTGCTGTAGAATAGCGTGAAAGGTGAGGACTAAAGGGCTCAGCAGATGAACAGATTAACCGGGGGAAGGTTTGCTTTCACTCTCACCAAGTAACTTGTTGCTGCGGCTAGAGGGCAGTGATGTCATCATAGCTCACTGCAACCTCAAACTCCTAGGCTCAAGGGATCCTCCTGCCTCAGGCTCCAGGTGCACGCAAGCACACCTGGATCATTTTTTTCTATTTTTTGTACAGGTGGGGGTCTCATTCTTGCTCAGCCTGTCCTCAAGCAATCCTCCCGCCTCAGCCTCCCGAAGTGCTAGGATTACAGGCGTGAGCAGCCAGTGCCTGGACTACCAACCATTTTTGAAAGACTATAGTAATTATCCTTGAGGGTGGAACAGCGGAAGAGGGCAGATCAGATCCTACGCCTGTGTTTACTGTGGACAAAAAACAAATATAACAATCTATGCAACACTCAGAGGATTTTTTCAGGTGAAAAAAGAAACAGGTAAAGGACAAGCCTTGAAGAATTTTTCAATACTGCATGGCTAAGTCAGGGAACACAAGACAACAGGATCGGGGCTCCAATATGGATGAAAGAGGAAGACTAGAAACCATGCCCACTTTACAAGTTGAAGAGTGACAAACTGGAAATGACACCTTTCCCAGCACTGGAATGGCTGTGAGATTATGTCTTTGTTCATCAGGGCAGAGAGAAGAAATAAAAAAATCCAGTTCTTGAAATGCTCACCTTGTGGGCATGAGGTGATTGTAGTTATAAACTTTTACGAAAGACTTGATCTTTGATCGCTTGGCGATCTTCTTCTTGCCCATGGCAGCTGTCACTTTGCGGGGATAGCGGTCAATTCCAGCCACCAGAGCATGGCTGTACGGACGGTCTGAAGTGCCATCATCAATGTTCTAAATGGGCAACAATTAAGACTTGTTACTCATTGACGGCCTGTTTAGGCTCTGTGCTAGACATAGCGCATGTATAGAAAAAATACCCCCACCCCCAGGGTCCCTGAGACCCACCACTGTAAAGAGAGAAAAATCACAATGCTATGTTAGATGCCCAAAGAGTTAACAAGGCAGTGTTTATTTCCACTAGGAAGACTCTGAAAAGGCTTACTGGAGGTAAGCAATTTAAAAGAACAACAGTCAACACCATGGAGTGCTTGCTTTGTGCCACGTTCTGCTGTCAGGACTTTACGTCTACTAACGTCCTCTATGACTACACTTTTAGTAAAGGGCAGAGCCGGGACTCCAACTGCAGCCTAACTCCAGAGCCTAGTTTCAGGTAGATGGGAAAAGGCGAAGGAGGGATACTCCCATGTCCCCACTACAGTAAAATCCACTAGTATATGTGCCCAGAGTCTGGGGAAATCTCGCAAGAGGCTCCAAAAACGTAGGTAGGAGGCAAGCAGTAAAGGCCTAGAATGTAAGTGACCATTTGCCTAAAAGCAATTTCTCTTCTTAAAGTATCCCAGCTGCAATAACTACTACTTGTTTGACGTCACGTACATCACTGGACACTTCTAAACCTCAGCAGGGGAAAGGAACCTCTCTCCTGTGGCTACTACAAGGGTTGCAAACACCACCACCTGGAAGGCAGCGGTGGGCACGGAGCAAGTGTTCAATGAACGTTGGCCAATATTACTATTAAAAAGCCTTTCAGGTGGAGAACGCGTTATGCGTTGTGTCCAATTCACATTTGTTTTTACTTTGCGTCTTCCTCTCTCAAAAGCTCTCATGCATGAATGCATTCACCATTCCCCCCGACCGTGCTCAGCGGCTACTGCCCCAGAAGTAGGTCTTGAATTCCAAGCCTGTCCGCCCTCCGCAGCCCGGTCCCGGGACGCCAGGGCGTAGAGGCCCGCGAGGATGGTACCTTCACGATGACGGCTTTCCGTCCGGAGTAGCGTCCGGCCAGGACCAGCACCACTTTCCCGGGTTTCATGAACTTGCCCATTTCTGCCGAAAGCAAAAAGAGGCCGCTTAGAAATCTGTGAAGTCAAAGAACCCCTGAGCCGACTCCTGCCCGCAAGCCCGGGGTTTGGGCCCAGAACTTCAGACTGTGCCCACTGCAGTCTTGGCCCAGGCCGCCCGCGGGCCCTGCTCGCAGGACAAGATCGCCTACGGAGCCGCCAGAGACCCAGGAACAGAACGCACCCGGCGCCGCCCTGGCCCTCGACCCCCAGAACGCGGATGGAGTCGGATTGGAAGACTCAGCCCAAACTTCTACTCACCGACGGCAACCAGCAGGCCCTACAGCAGAAAGGAAGGACGGACACTTCCGTTAACCTTTCACCCCGGGGAGGGGTGATCTCACTTCCGGCCCCGCCTCTCAGGCCTCGCCGCGCTCCGTGGGTGGCGCTGAGAATCTATGTAGCGGGCGAAAGAAGTTCGCGAGGGTAAGGCAGGGCCTGGCACCTCATTCATTTGAATCAAACTTTATTGGCAGCTCCAGCAGCAGACAGGAGCAAAGAAGTCTCGTCTCTGCCGAGTGGAAGGCGGAGCAGCGGCGGCGTGTGCGCGCGCACCCTGCAGGCTCGGCCGCCCCGCTTGGTTGCAGTTCGCCTCTCTGGCGCTGGAAGGGAGTCATAGTCTGAAATTACTTTTTTGTCTTGGAAGACGCCGGGAACGAAATAGGACGTTTATTGGTGCCTACTGTGTGCATTGTTCGGCTGAAGAAGGGAGAGACAAAGCTCAAACAAGGGTGTTTGCCCCTAAAATTCAGAGTCCAGTGGTGTCATAGAACATGACCAATAAGAATAAGCTTGAGGGAGGTTAATGAGGCCGAGTCGGTCTATTTATGTACATTATCTGATTTGGTTCTCATAATAACACTAGGAGATGGGTACTATTATTATCTCCATTCCACAGTTGAAGAGACTGTGCTTCAGAGAGATTAATTTGCCCCAAGTCCACAGTAAGTGGTGGCTGAGACTCAGACTGAAGCAATCCAACTCCTGAGCCCACAGTTTACCCAGTTTACCGTGTCAACATACTGAGCACCTCCTCTGCCCCAAGCGAGATCTAGGCACTTTATATAAGTCGACAGCCTGTTTAAGCCTCACAACTCTGTATCTTGGGCATTTTCCTCCCATGTTGACACATGAGGAAATTGTGATTCAGAGAGGGTAAATTACCTGAGGTTTACGCTAATCAGTGGCATAAATGTGAGTCAAGCCTCGAGCTGAACCCAAGTCTATTCGCCTCTCGAACTGATTTATTTCCCATCACTCACCAGAATAGTGTTTTCAGATGGTAACTTAGTTGTTTTCCAAGTGTAAGGGGAAGAGAAACTCACAGTTTTTGCTCATCTGAATTTACAGGATTTGCCTTAGGCAAATTGTGGGAACAAGCAGGGTTTCATCAGTTCTCTTTTGAAGCTCTCCAGGGATGCAATTTTCCCCGCAGTCCTTCGGATGCCATTACAATTTTTTTCTCTCATATATGTGTGTGTGTGTATACACACACACACATATATACACACACATACATATGTGTATATATATTTTTTGAGACAGGGTCTTGCTCTGTTGCCTGGGCTAGAGTGCAGTGGTGTCATCATAGCTCACAGCAACCTCAAACTCCTGGGCTCAAGCAATCCTCCTGCCTCAGCCTCCCGAGTAGCTGGGACTACTGGCGTGAGCCACCGGGCCTGGCCAGATCTTTCTCTTCTCCAGTCCCTCCTCCAAATTTCGTGGGGGAGTGGAGGGCAAAATTGCTTCGATGCTGATTAAAGAAGAATCTCCAACCCGAAACCAGCATAAATTCCCACAACTCCTCCCCCCCCCCCCTTCATATAACCCCGGGGCTCTAGCCAGCTAACATACTCCTCAAAGACCCAACCTCTTCTGAGCCCTAGGGTCTCTTCCCCCCACCTCTCTAGCATCTTTATTCAGGCTGTTTCTTGTCTTTTTTGTCCTCTCCACACAGCCAGACAAAATCCTATCCACCCTTCAAGGCTATTCCAGAATTTTCCCAAGCAGAAATCTTTCTCTGTGCTTCCTCAGCAATCCAATCTGTATTTACTTTTATTACAGAACATATCTCAGTGGTTCTCAAACTGTGGTCCCCAGACCAGCAGTATCACCATAAACCTGGGAACTTGTTAGAAATGCAAATTCTGGCCAGGTGCAGTGGCTCACACCTATAATCCTAGCACTCTCGGAGGCTGAGGCAGGAGGATCACTTGAGCTCAGCAGTTCTGAGACCAGCCTGAGCAAGAGCAAGACCCCGGTCTCTACTAAAAATAGAAAAATTAGCTGGGGGTCCTGTGTCTGTAGTCCCAACTACTCAGGAGACTGAGGCAGGAGGATTGCTTGAGCCCAGGAGTTTGAGGTTGCTGTGAGCTAGGCTGACGCCACGGCATTCTACTCAGGGCAACAGAGTGAGACTCTGTCTCAAAAAGAAGTAAATAAAATTCATAAAAAAAAAAGGCAAATTCTTAGGTCCCACCAATGTGTATTTTAACAAACTGCCCCAATCTCCTGCTGGTTTGGTATCTCCTTTGCTAGATCTAGCGCTCCTTGAGGGCAGGGAGGTTTTACTTATCTCTTTGTTCAGCTTCTAGCCTGGCCCAGGTAGCTGGTACGTGCTTAATAATGAATGAATGATTACAGAGCACCTTAGAAATCTTTAACACTACTTTGGAGATTATACTTACACAATAGACCTTGCACTTTCATTGGATGCATATTTGTGGGCTCATTTTCATTCCATTCTTGCATATTCTTAGATCTGGGTTGACTGGCCCTCCTCTCCTCCCTTGTCCTGTCTTACTCCAAGCCAAGAAGAGAGCTCTGTTCTCAGTTACATGCAGATGATATCAGTGCATAGCAGATATCTGACTGCTGGGATGCTGGTGGGGTTGTCGCAGTCGATACACACCTTTAGGTTTTATGAAGAACTTGGCAGAGCCACGGCTGTCTGCCCATCTCCTTGCAGCCTAGTCCTTTGGCAGCTGAAATTTCTCACAGTTGTGTGGAAAATACTTTCTCCTCCCCAAAGTGAGGGTAAAATGAGGGGGTGGATAAGGAAAAGAGAGGAACAAAAGATCTAGAAACAGCATGATACAATGAGGTAACATGATAGAGTACAAAGACCATAGGCCTTGGATTCAGGCAACTTGAGTTCAAATCCCAGCTCTTCTATCATCACGTAAACCTGGACAAAATAGTTAACCTGTCTGCAGTTCAGCTTCATTGGCTTTAGAGTGGGGATAATACTGTCCTGCCTTACAAGTAGTAAGAATTAAATTAGGATGACACAAACAAAAATGCTTCCCATGATGCTAGTACAAAGCCTTAATGCAAGTTAGTTTTTGTACTAGAAAAAGACAATACTGGGGTGAAGCCAAGGCTATGGCATATGGCTATACCAGTTATCACCCACCCTAAATGATATGCAGACAAATGGACTTCAAAGTGCCAATGCCAAAAGCAGCATGTGTGGTGACATGTGTTGTGGGGATGGGACCGTAGGCCTGGACAAGAGGGGATGATCATGCCAAGAGCACTTTTTAGTGAATTTGTTCAGGCAAAAAACCCCCACTGCTACTATCATAGCTGAGTTGATCCAGGACAGAGGAAGCAAACAGCCCTAAAAGAAATACTGATCTGGATAAGATGGGCTGATAAGACCAAGACAGACATACAAACCAAAGCTGAGGGTTTCTAAGGTCTTCAAAGAAGCTACACAAAATACCATGATTTTATTAGCAACCACATAGGTATCATTTTTTACAACATTTTACACTTGTTTCACAAGGAAGGTGGACTAATTCTAATGAACTATCAATAATGTATCTTAAATAAGTAACACATTGAAAAAAATGAAGTTAAAATGCACTACATAATAGTGCAGAAACAAAGAGCAGCTGGCAAGTTAATGCATGAAAACAATGCTGAATCAGTAGTGTTTGGAGTGATACATTTGCCCGTCTTTGGTCAGTTCTGGAGCAGTACTCACCATACGCTGAGTGACCAATGTGAACTAAAAGGCTAAAATACTGAAGACTAAACAGGACCACTCTCAAATCAGTTTCACAATCAAATACTTGGCCATCTGGTCTGTAAACAGGGACCTGCCATAGTTGCTATCCCTGCTGCAAGACCAGACCTCCTCCATCACCCAGACTCCAGGACAGTGATGCCTGGCAAGTCACAACCCAGGGAGGAATAGCTGCTGGCTACGGATATATATTCCTGCATATGCTTGGCTTGGGTGGTAAGGATTTTCTTGAGAAGTTTATCTTGAATATATTCACTTCTAAAAAGACTGTGTCTTGCTGGGAGGCTTGTGAAGGAAAGTTTACTTGCCAGAGGACATAGTATCAGTATTGGTTCTCATTCCGCATAGACAGAAAAGACCATTGTCTGTGCTGTGACAAGAGGACTGCCTTGTCAGGGAGATTTCAGTTCTTAAGACAAGAAAAAGGGTTTATGTTAAAATTAACTTGTAGTTAAGTCCCCTAGAAATGTTGGTCTCAGATATTCCCATTCCTAGTTTCAGAGGCAGCCATGGAATATACAGTCTCCCCTGACCTTACAGTCAGGAAGAAAGGGGAATGTGTATTTATAAAAGGAATTTAAATTCCGGCCTTGGTACTCTCAAACCTGCTTCAAATGAAAGAAGATGGCTCTCGACTCGAATAGGAGCCTCAAGTTCAATGTCTTCCAGTACCAACAACTCACTTATGTTGTCACTCACTGCCATAAAAAGAATGGTTAGAGCAACCCAAGTTTTCTAAAAATCAAATGAGGCTCAATGAATTGGATCATTAACTGTGTGCCACGATTAATTCCTTTAACACAGGCTGGGTACACGTGCCCACAGGTACACTGTGGTTACACACTAGGGCAGAACCCTCTTAACAACAGGGTTTCTGGCACATCTTTCCAAGATGCTAAGTTGGTGGGGAAAACAGACTTAGCACTCATTTCACTGACCACCTAAGCAGGGGCTAGGAAAAATGTCTTTACCCCTCCTCCAACTCCTTGCTCCTATCCTAGAAGACTAACACATCCATCCCTACTGAGCAAGGCGCTGGTCTGGGGTCAAGGCATTCTCATCAAAAGGCATCTTTGATGTTCTTGAGCTGGCGCACAGCCAGGTCTACAGGGAGGCTGAACTTGAGGCTGCTGAGGCGACTAAGCAGGTTGAGGGCACTCTCAAAGCCTGTGTGCGCCATGTAGCTCCAGGGCTGGTAGTGAGGCTCGATGAGTGACCCCGACTTGCAGATGAGGTTTACCCAGGACACCAGACGCTGCTCATTCAGTGCCATGCACACCAAGGCCTTCAACTCTGAGTCTGCGCTGCGCTTAAAAGGGTCATGTTCTGTCAGCACCATGTGGATGGCTGTCAGTAGGCTCTGTTTAGGGGTCACGACAGTGCCTCCCGTAACAGGCAGGGCAAAGGACTGGGAGAGCTTCCTGGCTGGAGATTCCACATAAGCACGGCCGTTCTTAGCATGGTAGTATTTTACAAAGAGCTCCCAGGGGTGCATGGCCTCAGGGGCCGAGGAGAAGGCTGGCAGCAAACAAGCAATGGGGGCCATGACGAGATTCATGCCTGGGGAGGAGGCATATAGTCCATGGGCCAGCAGGTCCCTCACAGCCACCGTCAGTTCTTTCCGCACCGCCAGGGTCAGCTCATCCTTGCCTCCCAGGGAGAGCTCCTGGAGGTTGGCAGATGTGATGACATGGTCGTGAGGCTGGTGCCTCAAGGCTAGCTGCTTCACTCTGTCCACTGACACCTCCAGCCTCTTCAGTAAGGGAGAGTAGTCTCTATCAGCCTGGCCCCTCTGCCACAGGGTTGGAGGGATCTGGCCTGTGGCACAACCCAGCTGGCTAACAGCAAAGATCTGGAGCACTGCTAGCGCTCGCCGCATCAGGTGCAGCCCCGACTCCCGGACTCTCTTTGCATCTTCTGCCTTCGCTGTTTAGAAAAGACAATGGCTCATCAGTGAGAGGCCATGATGGCACAGAGTTATGTTCAACAAGTCACAGGCTGAGGTCAAGTCTTGCTTCTGTGCCACGTTATGGGTCCCACATGAAGGCAAGAGCCACCTAGGATGTAGCTGACTTCCTTTCTTTTTTTGGTTAATAATAGCTATATTGAGATATAATTCACATACAAGTCACCAATTTTAAGTGTACAATTCAGTGGTTTTTAGTATATTCAGAGTTGCACAGTCATCACTGCAATCAATTTTAGAATATTTCATCATTCCAAAAAGAAACCCTGTACGATTAGCATTCCCTACTCCCCACTTCTCCCCACTCCTCCCAAGCCCTAGGCAACCACTAATCTATTTTCTGCCTCTATAGATTTGCCTACTCTGAAAGATGCACTTACTTTTGCTGTTTCCTGGAGGCAGTCTGCTGCTGCCTGTTCTGGTGGAGGCATTTCCTGTCTTCCCACCGACCTTGCACTCACAGTGTCCATCACCTGTCTGCAAGGGGCTTCCTACTTCATCTGGAATCAGAAATTACAAAGAGGAGACACTTACTTAGCCCCCGCTTTTTTTCTTTCTTTTTTGTTCTTTTAATAGATTTAGGGGGTACAAGTTGAATTCCGTTACATGTATATATTGTATAGTGGTGAAGTCTGGGCTTTTAGTGTACCCATCACCTGAATAGTGTACACGGTACCCTAAGGTAATTTTCATCCCTCACCACCTCCCAACCTCCTTGCCTGTGAGTCTCCAATGTCTGTTATACCCCTCTGTGTGTCCCTGTGTAGCCATAGTTTAGCTCCCACTTATTTAGCCCCTTTATGGTAGATTTTTTTAAAGGGAAAATAATATTTAAGGGTGTCTACCACATACAAGAATCTCACAAATTCTTTTTTTACTTTTTTTTTTTTTTTTTTTTTTTTTGAGACAGAGTCTCACTTTGTTGCCCAGGCTAGAGTGAGTGCCGTGGCGTCAGCTTAGCTCACAGCAACCTCAGACTCCTGGGCTTAAGCGATCCTCCTGCCTCAGCCTCCCGAGTAGCTGGGACTACAGGCATGCGCCACTATGCCCGGCTAATTTTTTCTATATAGATTTTTAGTTGTCCATATAATTTTTTTCTATTTTTAGTAGAGACGGGGTCTCGCTCTTGCTCAGGCTGGTCTCGAACTCCTGACCTTGAGCGATCCACCCGCCTCGGCCTCCCAGAGTGCTAGGATTACAGGCGTGAGCCACCGCGCCCGGCCACAAATTCTTATTTAATAGTGTAAAATGGTTACTGGTATATGGTAGTTGGCTCAACAAATATTTGCTAAGTGAATGAAGCATGAGTTATCATTTTATGGATGAGGAGAGTGAGACTGAAGAAGTTAGTAACCTGCCCAAGGACACAAAACCAGTAAGTGGCAGAGCTGGGATTTTAACTATCTGGTTCTGAAACCCATATTCTTTCCACTCTGCCATGTTGGCTCCTTTAGTAAGTGACCAAAACTCTTAAATAGTACATCAGGAGAACTGGCACTTTTATGTATTAGTACTTAGAATAAATATAATTATTATGACATCTGTCCACTCTTCTTTTCCCATCCCCTTCTCTGACCTTGGATGAAGTTGATGAACATCTCAAGGTCTCGGATCTGAGTTTTCAGCTGCTCAACCAACTGTTCTTTGACTCGGGCTGGGTTAACAATCTGCGCCACTGCTGCATCCACACGCTGACGAAGCTCTTCAGTGGACAGGGAACTGATGTCCTCATTCAGATTCATGTCCAGTTTCTTTATTAACTCGTCTATGATCACCTACCAAGACCACAAGTAATGAGCATAACCTTTGGAATTTTCAGGAAAAGGGCTAGGGAGAAGGATAATTTTAGCTAATATGTCTTCTACCCTTAAATGGAAATAAAAAACACACAGACCTCCAAATTTGTGAAAGAATTCAACTGCTGATCAAGGCGAGAACACAGACTCTGTACTATTAGAGTAACAAGAACCCTTGGTTCCTTTCTGATAGAATGGGTTCCTCTCATTCACTGGAAATTTTCTACCAGGTCAGTCAGTCTTCACTCAGGAAAACAACAGTGTGAATAATCCCAAGTGGCCAATGAACCCCAAAGCCTCATATTTAGTTTCTCTAAAGGCTTCAAAGAGAATACATACTGATTTTCTTAATTTCTAATCCTTCTTTGTCCTTCTTGCCTTACTCTAGGCAATTAAAGAAGAATTGCTATAAAACATCAAGGCATAATACAGCCAAAATATCCTAGAGACATTATTAGGAACAATTTGAAATCCAAATAACGTAACTCTAGCCCAGACAGAAAAACAGCCATATTACAGGGATAAACAAACATGTAGAGGAGGCTGTAGCTATACCTCTACCAGCAGACTTACCTGTCTACCCAGGTCTGTCTTAAATAAATATAGTATTAAAGTCAGTCTGGATTCCTGGAATATTTACCAACTGGTGGCAGGTGGCAGGAAAAAGCTAGTTCATATTGTATGATGGGCCCAAGCAGAACTTTTTTAATGACCAAATGAAAAAATATTATATCATTACTTCTATTATTATTATTATTATTTTTTGAGACAGAGTGTCACTCTCTTGCCCAGGCTAGAGTTCCATGGCGTCAGCCTAGCTCACAGCAACCTCAAACTCCTGGACTCAAGTGATCCTGCTGCCTCAGCCTCCTGAGTAGCTGGGACTACCGGCATGTGCCACCATGCCCGGCTAATTTTTTCTACATATTTTTAGCTGTCCAGATCATTTCTTTCTATTTTTAGTAGAGATGGGGGTCTCGCTCTTGCTCAGGCTGGTCTCGAACTCCTGAGCTCAAATGATCCGCCCGCCTTGGCCTCCCAGAGTGCTAGGATTATAGGCGTGAGCCACCACACCCAGCCTACTTCTATTATTAATAATAACCACCAAGGCTGGATACAGTGGCTCACACCTGTAATCCTAGCACTTTGAGAGGCTGAAGGGTGAGTTTGAGACTATCCTAAGCAATATAGCAAGAACCTGTCTCTATAAAAAACAGAAAAATTAGCCAGGCGTGGTGGTGCACACCTGTGGTCCTGGTTACTTAGGAGGCTGAGATAGGAGGATCGCTGGAGCCCAGGAGTTTGAGGCTGCAGTGAGCTATGATGACACCACTGCACTATTGCCCAGGGAACAGAGCCAGACCCTGTCCCACCAAAAAGAAAGAGCTCAATTATTGTATTACAAAACTTTTTTTACCAATGTTTTCCATGTGTGAATAAAGAATGGTTCTATATAATGGTAGAATTTCCCTTTGATTTGCACCAGCTAATGGATTCTTAGTAAGGCCAAGGGAGAAGTGAGTTGGGAAAGGATGTCCTGGGAATGACGGAAGGGAGGAGTTAACCTGGGGCAGTAATGGAGGCGTCTCTGAGGTCTGCTCACCCGCTGTCTTTCCAAGACCACAGACTGTGGCAGGGAGTCATAATTGCCCTCTTGATAGGCAAACGTTTCCAGGTCATCTAGCTGGGTCTTGAGCTGCAATATCAGTTCCTTCTGCTTCTCCCTTTGGGTTTCCAGACGTTCTTGTTTTTCCTGCTCACTCTAAGATGAGAAAATACTTGGATCTATTTCACAGGAAAAGGAAAGCTCAGGGTACATTAAAAATGCTCTCAAGTCAGTAATGACCAATAAAATATGTTTCCAAATAATCCAAATGAAATACACAATTCATAAGATAGGTTCAAAAGTAAGAATAATTTTTTTACCCAAAGCAACTTATTAAATAAAGGTTTCCTTTAAGAAAGTAACAGTCTCTCGTTGGAAACAGGATATGAATACAGTAAAGTCTTTTGTTAGGACTGCTTTTTTTCCCCCAAAAGTTTAATGAGGGTAGAAACAACCTATCTTAGCCAAGACAGCCTCCCAGGAATTAAACATGCCATCCACTGCAGCCAATTACCATAGCACCACTCCTGAATACTTTGTGCTGCCAAATTTTGCAAGAGAATCTGGGGTAAGGGTGTAGAGAAAGGCTTTATAACTATACAAACAGTTTTCTTAAAGTTCAAAGGCCCTGTGATGAATTACCCACTACTTACACAAAATCAAAAGAATTAAATTCAAGTGCCTGAGGCAGTGACAAAAATCTAAAACCAAGTAATGGGGGTGGGAAGGCAACAGAATTTTTTTTTAAATGTATCTGGTAAGTTTCCCTGACCAGTGACTCCTTTTCTCACTGTTGGTCATCAGGTAGTTTCTGCATTTAAATTATTAAAAATCCTTTGCGGTGGTAAGGTCTTGCCAACATAGTCTCAAACACTAGTCCTTCCTTGCCTTTCTTGAGTATCAGAAACAAAAAGCAAAACCATTTGAAGCAAATCATTTGAAGCTGTGAGGCTGCATTTTAAACTAGAATTTTGTAGGGTATTAAATTTAACCTTAAAATGGTACTTACCAACCCCTCCAGAAGTAAGGTATAAAAGAGAATGAAAAAAAAAACAAAAACAAATTAACTTTTTGTTCAAGTATTTAAAAAGCGGTCCTCTTGTTTTAGTTTTGCTCAATGTGAGAGCAAGCCTTTTCTCAGGATACTCCCTCTCCGATCCTTTCAGAGTGTTGTTGCTTTTTCTTAGAAACCTGTCCCTGCTCCCCACTTGGTGAAGGCCTAGCTCTCCTTTGAGAAGGTTTTCCTGATTTCTCCAGGCAGAACTAATCATTTTCTCCTCTGGATTTTTTACACACTTCTGTAGCTCACATTATATTACTTGTTTAGGAATTCTGTCTCCTCTAGTCTATGAACTCCTTAAGGGCAAGGGTCTTGACTTTAAACCCCCAAAGCTTAGCATAGTGCCTGGCACAGGGTAAGCTGTCAATACACATTTGCTGTATGTTACTGAACTAAGTACAGAAGGACAAATTCTAAATAATGAACTCTGATTGGAAGAAGTTGTCTAACCAGCCCAAGCAGAAAGAACTTTTGTTTTTGTTATTTCAAAGGGGAAAGTCTTTGTTTTTGTTTTCACTGTATCTCAACTTTATGAAGCCAAGGAAGAAAGAAACCAGACATAAATTCTGATTCTGTTTTCATGAGTATGTCTGCTGAACTCTGTCACCTGTCATGGTAGCTACAATATGCTATTTGCTGGAGTGTGGGCAAACAAGTTTAACAGGAAAGAACAATGAGCTCTGGTGCAAGGCAGGGAATAATAGGAATAATTTCCAATATGAAGTGAGATATGAGAAAATACTGGCTTTAAAAAATCTGGAACTGATAAGAAGTAAATCATTCCATACAAAGATGTTCCCCACTTTGGCACTACCTGTTCACATGTTAATGTATGCACACAAGATTACAGGTGTTTATTAGGTGGGTTGAGCACTACTTTTTAAAAGTGAGCACTGTTTCTGAAAGTGAAAATGAACAACAAAAAAGAGACTTCCACATCACACAGAACCTTTGGTGCCGTTCACTCCGGAACAGAGCCTGACCCCAGTAATTCTATCCTTTCTAGTCCTAAAGTCTGGCAGTTTGAGGTGGCTGCTCCCTGTGCAAGGAACTGTGGGGATGTGGAGAAGGGAGGAACGGTAAATACAGGATTGCACCAGGAACAGTTCAGATTAAAATAAATAAATCAATATCTGCTACTGATAAATCTTCTTGGCTAAAACCAGTTTAAGTGGGAAGAAAGCCACCTGTGGGTTATAACTTGAAGAACAAAAAGGTGAAAAGGCAAAGTGTCTCAACACCTCCAACAAGCTATCTACGTCTGTGTACTTCCAGAGATTCAAAGCCTGTAAGGAAGCTTTCCTTGGTGTGGTATATTCACTATTTCTCAGTGTAGGCAAACTGAATCGATCTTGTCACTGTTACCAGAGGACCTCATTCAGAATATCTAGTTATTAAGCAGGATGGGGAAGGAGTTTAAAAATTCAAACATTAGGAAATTCATATAATCCGGAATGTGTTTCTTTCAATTACTAAGAGACTCTGCTGTTCACCAAACTTTTCACCCAGAAAAGAGAGTCTAAAGATTCAAGACTTTGCCTAGATTCCAGGAAAGCAGGGACAGGTAGTTAAGCCAAATTTCCGTGTTTCTAACTCACTTTACTTTCACTTGCCAATTTTCCCAAACCCCAGGATCGGGGTACTCTAATCAACAAAAGTGGTCAGGACTCAGGTACTTTATAAGACGAGGGCAAGGAGAGCAGGAGCAGCGTTGCTTCGATTGCTCTGTTGCCCTCTCAATCGCTCACAGTTCCGCTGTCCCTCACGTCATCACACACTGGCATCTCTCTTTCCACATCTTCAGTGCACACCGCTCACCCTCAGGTGCCCAGCCCTCTCTGTCCTCTCACCCTTCAGCAGGCCCCGCACACCTGTCTCCAGTCTCCTCGTCTCTGACCCACGGACTCATCCAGTCGGGTGGACTTCTCACCCCTTCTACCACCCTCCGGGTCTGCATCGCCACGCACTCGATCCCCCTATTTCCATATCCCTCGCGGCCCCGCCCCAGCCGCTCACCTGGTCCTCGCCCCGCAACCGTGGCTGGTCCCCTGGCAGCCTGTCGCCCTCGTCGCTGGCGGGGTCCCCAGGTCCCTCATAACCCAGGACGTGAGGGCAGCCGCGGAAAGCGAAGTCTTCGAGCTCGCGCAGGAGGCGCTGCTGCTCCGCCGGCGCCCCGCGCACCACTTGGCGCAGGCGAAACTGCACCTGCGCGAAGTGCGAGGACAGCGCGAGCAGCGCTGAGTCCAGCCGCCGCCGCTCGGCCCGCAGCCGCCGCAGCGTGCGGCCCGGCGAGTCAGGCGGGGAGCCCGGGGCAGCGCTGGGCTCCTCGGCCGCGGCCTCTTCAACAAACGCAGCCGCCCCAGGCCCGGCCTCCGCCACCGCCCCCACCGGGGCCCAGCGCACCGCCTCGCAAGGTGGCAGCGACTCCTCTTCCTCCTCCTCTTCGTCCTTCACCTTTGGCTCAACGACCGCCACCACCGTTACCGGCTCCGCAGCCGCTTCGACAGCCGCCATCTTCCCGGAAACGCCGCCTCACGTCAGCCGCGCCCCCTTGCTGCCATGGCAACGGCGCGCTGGCCGAGACACCCTGGGGGAACTGTGGGCGGGGCTTGCAGTTCCGACGTCGTCGGGGTGGGTCTCCCCTGGGGATTTAATTCCGGCCAATAATTTTTCATTGAGCGCCTACTGTGAATCAGGCCCTGAGTACTAAGCGTTGGTGAAACAAGTGAATGGGGCCAAGGACAAGTCCTTTCCTGTGTCGTATCCTGTGTCTAGGGTAGCACTTGCCCTGGTCCCAGCGGGTGGGTAGTCTGTTCCTAATCTGTCTATCTATACATTTCTGGAGACCGGGAGAGGTGAAAGCCTGCAGGGATTAAACTCTCCCAGGTTATCTCCGGAGTGCAGATCCTTTGGCTGTCGGGCCACGTACGTTCTCCTTTCCTCTCAACCCTTCTCGCGACCATATAAGGAGAGGCAGCTGCTGGGAACGTCCCCAGGATCTAAAGATAGCTGCCCTGGCTGGGATTCCAAACGCCATCCAGCAGTGGGCGCCGCCATGGCACGGTGAGTGTTTATGGCCGCGGTGCTCCCGCTGGCCCTTTTCCCTGGAGAGTCCCTGCCCCAAGTCTTTTCCTGGGTGCTCCAGGTTCCGCGAGGCCCCATGGGAGCCCCAGATGCCAGGTCTCTGTGACCATGGGGTGAGGGAAAATGTGACCTGAATGTTCTCCTTAACCCCCTACTTCCCTAGTCTTGCACTTTCGATTCTCTCCAGGTCCACCATCACCACACCTACTCATTCCAGGCATTCCCCTCCACCCCTTCTGTCTCATTTAGCTCTACTTTGACAAGACTGTGGCATCAAACTTCCTTGTATTGTCCTCTCCCTCCACCTTTCCCAAATGCCCAGTCTTCCCTCTCCCACCCCTATGAAGCTCCACCTCAACTCCTCTTCAGGCAGCACGCCCAGACCCTGTGGTATGACAGGCCTAAGTATGTGTTCATGAAGTTTTGCGTTGAGGACAGCACTGATGTCCATGTGCTCATTGAGGACCACCGCATTGTGTTCAGGTAAAGGCCTCCCTTCTGGAGGACCTGGCTTCCCACGAACCTCGCTCTTCTCCTAAGGGCTCCATACTTGGGCTCTTGCATCTCCTCATCTTCCTTGTCTCCTCAGCTGTAAGAACGCAGACGGAGTGGAGTTGTACAATGAGATTGAATTCTATGCCAAGGTGAACTCCAAGGTAAAGGTGGGGTGGAACAGTGAGGTCTGGATGGAAAGGCAGCCCAGGGAAACTGGAGATTCATTTTAAATCTCAGACCCTAATAATGAGACTTTCTATTTGGCAGGACTCCCAGGATAAACGCTCTTGCCGCTCCATTACTTGCTTTGTGAGGAAATGGAAGGAGAAGGTGGCCTGGCCCCGGCTCACCAAGGAGGATATCAAGGTGAGTGCGTGGGATGTGGCCTGCTCCTTCTATCCATGTACCCAGGTACCCAAGTTAGAGCTGGGATCACCCTTGCCTTCTTTCCAGCCAACTTTCAATAACTCACCAGGTCCTGCCTACTTGACCTCCTAAATATTCTTGAATCTACTACTTAATTTCTTCCTAGTTCAGGCCTTATCCATCACTGGGTGAGAGGTTTGTTGCATCATTTCAGCCCTATCCTCAATCTATCTTCCTCTTGCCCAGCCTGGTCTGTCTAAAACACACACTTGACCCTGTCACTCTCCCACTTAAGAATCTCCAATGGCTTCTTCTCCTGTAAAGGTTGAAAACTGGCTTCCTGCTGGATCTTGCTCTCAAATTTATTTTAGGAATCTTCACAGTGTTAAAAATTATTTTGATTGATAACTGATATTTAATATTTTTTATTTGTTGCTGATGTTTTAAAATGTGGATATTTCACCTAAAAGTCCAGATTATCAGCTTCTCTTGAAAAATGGGAGAATCCAGCTACACTGGTATAAATTCTCAAATGCCTAGAGTTGAAGCTTTAAATGGAGCATGCACTCCACCGTACTTTACTCCTATTTGGTACCTCTCTGACTCTTTTGGGCATTTGAGCTTTTCACTTCCTACACGTTAGGTTGAAGTCTAAGCACCGTAGCATGACACACGAGCCCATCCCATGCTCTCCGCGTCAGACTTTACATTCCAGCCACAGCAGACTGTAGCTCTTTTGCACAAACCAGACTATTTCTCATTTCTGTACCTTTGCTCTGGCTATGCCTTCTTCCTAGAAAGTCACTATCACTGCTACCTTCACCCGTGTAATCCCTGTACATCATTCAAGGCCCTGCTACTCCAAGAACCTGTGTTCCCATAACTCTTTTTGGGGTTCCCATGATATCCCCTATATAACTCTACCACCACGCTTTTCAAACTGTGTTATAATGATTTATTTACATCTCCCTCCCCACTTGCTTCCTTATGGCTGGGACAGTTTGTTGAACATTTTTATAATCCCAATGCCAAGTTCAGGGTCTGGCCATAGTAAGTGTTCAAGAAATATCTCTTGAATGAATGTATGAATAACTTCTTCCCTGTATAAATGTGGGAACATTGGAACATGGGCCTCAAAAGGTTGTCTCTGACTTCAGGGAATGCAGCTTCTCTATATTCCTTGGTTGACCCCTATGATGATACAGTTATTTTTCCAGATGTGTTGTCTCCCTAGTCAGTCTGTTCCTGGAGGGCAGAACTTCTATATTTTTTCAGACTCTATCATTCTTGGCATTGTGCGTGGCACTTAGTGGGTTCCTGGTAAATCTTCGTGGATGATGATGATGACATGGCAATCTGGAGGGGTGCTGGTTAATGGGGTGTGGCTGGGAGGATTGTGTGCCCAACTGACCCCCAAGCATGCTCCTATGCACATGCTCACACTCTCCCACACACTCCTGCTGCTGTCCTCCTGGCTTGTGACCCTCTGTGCTTCCTCTTGCAGCCAGTGTGGCTGTCTGTGGACTTTGATAACTGGAGAGACTGGGAAGGAGATGAAGAGGTGGAGCTGGCTCACGTGGAGCATTATGCAGAGGTAAGAGAAAGACAGCATCTACCATTTTCTGCCCATCTTGATCATTCTCTGGGTCTCTCTGCACACATTCCTTTGGAGAATTGTCATCAGGGCCAGGCAGAGATATATGAGCCCCCTAGGCAGGCTAGCCATCGGTGCTGATATTTTTTACATGTTTTGTGCAATGTTTATTTAGTAGGGACAAGAGGAATGAATATTACTGAAATTGTATACATAGATTCGCTTGCTATTTACAGGGTAGAGCCTGTGTTCTGAAGAAGTTTGATAAAACCTTTTCCCACTTTTCTGTAATTCTTGTTCTCCTGTTTTTCTTTTCTTTTTTAATTTTTTGTAGAGATGGGATCTTGCTGTTGCCCAGGCTGGTCTCAAGCTCCTGGCCTGAAGCGATCCTCCAACCTCGGCCTCCCAGAGTGCTAGGACTATAGGCGTGCGCACTGCGCCCGGCCCTCTCTTCTATTTTCTTTGTGTTTTTTTCTTTTTCTTCCTGAGCCAGACATCTTCATGGGAAGCTAAAACTAGCAGTATAAAAAATCACATTATAAAATAAATCACTAGTTCCCAGTAAATATCACCCTGTCATATGTTATTTGGTTTTAGAATTTCAGCTGCTATTTATTCAAATTGCAAAAACACCGACAGACCCCAATCTGGATTAGTAGGGAGGGTGCTCTGTTTGTATATATTTACTTTTCTCCAATTAATTCCAGTGATATATTAAGGGCTTTAAAGATGGGAGTAGTTCCCAGCCTCCAGAACTGTAAGCCAAATAAACATCTTTTTTGTTTTCTCTTTTTAGAGAAAGGGTCTCACTCTGTTGCCCAGGCTGGAGTGCAGTGACCTGATTATAGCTCCCTGTAACCTTGAACTCCTGGGCTCAAGGGATCCTCTCACCTCAGCCTTCTGAGAAACTGGGACTATAGGTGCACCAACATGCCTGGCTACTTTTTTTACTTTTGTAAAAACAGGGTCTCACTAATGTTGCCCAGGCTGGTCTTGAACTTCTGGCCTCAAGCAATCCTTCTGCCTTGGCCTCCCAAAGTGCTGGGATTATAGGTGTGAGCCACTGTGCCTGGTTATCTTTTCTTTATAAAGAATAATAATTAATAATAATAATAAAGATGACAGCAGTTGCCTGACTGGCTCTGGCTGGGACCATTTTTCTGTGGCCCATCAATATGCACATGGCTCTTCCCTCACCCCACTTCTCTCTTGGACTTTTTTTCTCTTCCCACTAGCTTTTGAAGAAGGTCAGCACCAAGAGACCACCCCCTACTATGGACGACCTGGATGTAAGTAAAGCCTTCCCCTCAATCCTTCAATTTTCTTTTAGCCCTTAAAAAGTGGAATTGCTAGGTCAAAGAGTAGATACACTACATTTAAAGCTCCTAGCACACAGTAGTTCTCAGTGCATGTTAACCAATTTTGAGTTTGACACAAGAGGTCTAATATTCTTCTCCAGGATTTAGAAAACCCCAGCAAGGCCCTCCTTCTTTCCATCTCCTCCTCTATTTCGCCATCCTAGGATAGACCTAGCCATGTGGAGTTTCTTTATAGCTGTAATGAGCACTAGCATTAATTAAAATTCTGAAACTCAATGATACATGACAGAGTGCTATTTATTGAGTACCAGTGGTTTGTTTATTATCCAAAGTTAAAATCCTTCCTTATTAGCCTCCTAAGTCGTGTGGTTTAGAAAATCACAAAAAGGAACTTGGCGAGCAGGAGGGAGTGAGCAACATATGTGATCACAAATGTTCACTCTTTGCGGTGACTCCAAGTGCTTTGTCTTTTTTTCCCCCCTAGGATGATTCTGACAGTGCTGATGCAACAAGTAACTAATTTCTGTGACAGCAGGGCTGGGGAGGAGGCTGTGGCCATCCTTCCGTTGCTCTGCAAAGCTAGAGCCGGAACCCTTGTCAGCTCTTTGGCTGTGCACCAAGGTCCTCTGGGATCTCTGATCTTTCCTAGAAGCTCTTTCTTAAGGATCCTCCTTCATGCTTTATGTCTTCCTCCCAGGCACTTGACTGTGGTGCTGCATCGGATGGCAGGATGGGGGAGGAGTAGACTGTTGGGACTTCTGACTTCCTACTGATTGGTTTATAATCTCTGTGTTTGGGCTGCTCGGTTATTTGAGCATGTGTGTGTATGTGGCAGGGCAAAAGCTAAAGAAGAAATATATAGATTATAATAAATCTCTAGTAAGTGTGTATATGGGGCAGAGCAAAAGCCAAAGCAGAAACATGGAGTATAATAAATCTCTGGGAACTGTTCTCTGTCTCTTTCCTTCTTGTATTTCTTCCTCCCGGTGGCAAGCCTCTTCTTCCTCTAGACTTCCTCTCAAGGAGGTGGGGGTGGGTGTCAGAGATCCTGGCCCTCATTGCTGAGGTTGGAAGAAGAAAGACGTTGTGGATGGGCTTATAACCAAGCTGGGATACTTCCTCTTGCCCAGATCTGTGCTCTGATTTCTTACAGCTAATACTGTCATCCCTAGAACCAGCCACCTCAGCTTACTGTACACTCCAGAAATCTCTTTATACTTTAAAAACTAATTGTTACACTAGTTAAAGTCTGTTTACTCCTCCATTCAACAGCTACTCCGTTCATCAACAAACATTTTTTGAGTGCTTAATATGTACAAAAGACCTAACTTAAAATGCAAAACCCACACACTTTGCTCTTGAACTCATGGTAAAGTATTAGGATTTATTAAAAAAATAAACTTTAGGCCGGGCATGGTAGTTCACACCTGTAACCCTAGCACTCTGGGAGGCCAAGGTGGGAGGATCGGTCGAGGTCAGGAGTTCGAGACCAGCCTGAGCAAGAGCGAGGCCCCGTCTCTACTAAAAATAGAAAGAAATTAGCTGGACAACTAAAAATATACAGAAAATATTAGCCGGGCATGGTGGTGCATGCCTGTAGTCCCAGCTACTCGGGAGGATGAGGCAGGAGGATCACTTAAGCCCAGGAGTTTGAGGTTGCTGTGAGCTAGGCTGATGCCACGGCACTCACTCTAGCCTGGGCAACAAAGCGAGACTCTGTCTCAAAAAAAAAAAAAGTAAACTTTAAAATTTATATAAGCAAAAAAATAAAAATAAAATTTATATAAGCAATATATAAACATAGTTTAAAAATAAAATAGTATAGAAGGGTATAAACTTTAAGGTAAAATTTGCACCCCCTCTCCAATAGGGGTAACCACTGTTAATGGTTTTATATATATGTGATATTTATTATATACTGTATCATATATATGATACATACCATACTGTATTATAAATTCTATACTACCTATAGTTTATATAGTTATAAGGTATAATTATATAACATAAAATAATATAGAACATAAATATATAGTATGTATTATTTATTGTATAGTATGTTATTAAAATTTAATACATATATCAGCATATATAACGTGTGTCTGTGTGTACATAATTGGAATTATACCATGTTCATCTTGTACTGTGCTTGTTTTCACTTACTATATATTGGAGATCTTTCCAAATCAGCACACATAGATCTAACTCATGCTTTTTCATGGCTACATGGTATTCCATTGAATGCATTTTCCATAATTTAACTGGTTCTTTACGGAGGGACATTTAGGTTGTTGTTAGTCTTTTTTCAGTTTTCAAATAATGTTGCAATAAACATTTAAAAATGTAGATCTTTACATATTTGTGCTAGAATATCTGTAGGGTAAATTTCTAGAAGTGGAATTGCTATGTCAAAGAGTAGATACAATGCATTTAAACATTTTCATAGCCATTGCCAAGTTTCTTTTTGATGAAATTGTGCCAATTCTCAGTCCCACCAACAATGAGAGCATTCCATTCTCCAAAACCTTTAGATACTTGACAAGATAAAAATTTTTATCTGGTTTAATTTACTTTATTATGAGATTATTATATGAGATTGCACATTGTTTATTTTTATTAGTGATTCCTATTTCTGTTAATGTGTTCTGTCCATGTCTTTTGACCATTTTGCTATTAACATTAATCCTAAAACTTTTTAAAAACTGATAATACAAAGTTATATTACTATCATGCTTTACAACTTACTAAGTATGTATATATGATCTCATTAAGATTTTTTGGACCTCATGTCAACCTTATAAAATAAGTAAGCTGTTTTTTTTGTAGGTGACAAAACAGGTGAGCTTGTACAGCATATGTCTTGTCATTCACAATTCTGAAAACCAAGAAGTTCTGAACACCAAAAGATTTTTTTTTTTTAATTTGACGCCAAAATTCATTTGGAAGCAAAACTTGTCCCAAAATATGAGGCTATTTATAGTCTTTATTTATTCCATTTAGGGTATTTATTTTTAGCATAAATATTAATGAGTTCCACGACATGATGTCGCTCCAGAGTTCCAACTGAAGGTGTTACATAACACATGGGGGGGGGAGTGCTCTGCATTACCTGCCTAAAATCTGGAAAATTCTAAATTCTGAAATATCTGAAGTCTTCAAACTTTTTATTAGTTGACCTAAAAAAAGCAGAGTTAATTTTAACTTTTAATCTGTTTAACGTTTTAAGGCATTGATTGCAGCTTATTACCTTATGTTAACCTCTTTGTCTGCGCTGTCCAATTCAGTAGAACCAGCCCCACATGGTTACTAAGTACAGTGTTTGAAATGTGTTTAGTTCAAACTGAGATGGGCTAGATGTAAAATACACACCGGGATTCGAAAATTTGTACGGAAAAAAAGTAAAACATCTCACTCGTGTTTAAATATCCAAGGTTAAATAAAATTCTGGATATGTTGATTTGAATAAAATACATTATTAACATGTGCTTTGCATTGTATGACTATTGGGCAGCGCTGCTCTGTACGCAAGCCGGTCCCATCCCCACCTGTACGCAGCTGAGATTCCGTGGGCGGAATTATTAATACAGACACCCCGGGGGCCCAAAGGAGTTTGCTAATGATCCTCCCGCCCCTGGTCCTTTTCAAAGTCTTAAAACAGTCGCTAAACAACTCGGAACGTCTGCAATTCGCGTTTTCAGTAAATTTGTCCAAACCGCACCCCATTCTTTACCCTCTTGCTTCTGCGCAGAGACGCGGCTCTTAACGAAGTTTGTCCCACGGCGGTGTCCGTCGGCTCCTGGGCTTTTCAGCGTGTGTGCGTCCCTGCAGCCGGCAAAGATGGCGTTCCTGTGTCAGCGGGACAGCTATGCCCGGGAGGTGCGGCCCGGTGGGCTGGGGATCTGATGCTGCCCGGCCGATGGGGCGGTTTAGGGAAGAGGGCGCCGCGAGGGGAGGGAGTGCCGAGATAGGATTCAGTTCCGGTGGGGAGAGGGCCGGGGTCGGGGCTTATTCTCTCGTTCTTCTCTGTCCAGTTCACCACCACCGTGGTCTCCTGTAGTCCCGCGGAGCTGCAGACAGAAGGGAGCAACGGCAAGAAAGAGGTGCTGAGCGGATTCCAAGTGGTGCTGGAAGACACGCTGCTTTTCCCTGAGGGCGGGGGACAGGTACTAAGCTCCCAGATTCTTTTGTGCTCAAGCAGAAATGCTTTCCTGCCCCTGTTTTCTCAGTCACAATAAATTTAGATGGACGTTAGTTCAATTCATTTCATTACTCGTTCGAGAAATACTAATCAACAAATGCTTATCTAGACACACATATGCTAGGTATTATTCCAGGCTGTAAGGATAAGGGGTGAACAAGACAGTGTCTCTACTTACACGGAATGTTTATTGGAGATAACTGTGTATGCCTGGCATAATAAGTAATATAAATAAAAACAGAGTAAAGGGAAAGAGACTGATGGGATGCTCTTCTGGGGGGAGGGGGGGCTGGAGGGTGTTACTTCAGTAGAGACCTAAACAAAGTGAGGGAGTGAGCCTTTGCTATTATCTAGTGGTGCTGGTGGAGGGAGAGGGAGTGAATATTTCAGACAGGTACAATGGCAAGTGCAAAGGCCCTGAGTTAGCAATTAGCTCAGGGTGTTTGACAGGGACTGAAAAAGATTGCCCCTGAGGGGGTTCATATGAGATAGATGAGTTACAATAGCACAACAGAGAGCAGACTTATCAGTGCTGTGATGGGGTAGAGACTAGGTACAATTTGAACACAAATGAGATTAATTGTAAACATGGAAGAGGAGGGTAATCACACCAAAGGTGGGCATTATAGGAGAGGCTTTTTTTCTCTCTTTTTTTTGAGACAGAGTCTCACTCTGTTGCCCAGGCTAGAGTGAGTGCCGTGGCGTCAGCCTAGCTCACAGCAACCTCAAACTCCTGAGCTCAAGGGATCCTCCTGCCTCAGCCTCCCGAGTAGCTGGGACTACAGCCATGCGCCACCATGCCCGGCTAATTTTTTCTATATATATTTTTAGCTGTCCATATAATTTCTTTCTATTTTTAGTAGAGATGGGGTCTCGCTCTTGCTCAGGCTGGTCTCGAACTCCTGAGCTCAAATGATCCGCCCACCTCGGCCTCCCAGAGTGTTAGGATTACAGGCGTGAGCCCCCGCGCCCGGCCTTTTCTCTTTTTTTAAAGAAAGGGTCTTGCTCTGTCACGTGGACTAGAGTGCAGTGGTGTCATCATAGCTCACTGCAACCTCAAACTCCTGGGCTCAAGTGATCTTCCTGCCTCAGCCTCCCCAGAAGCTAGGTCTATTGGCATGTACCACCATGCCCAGCTAATTTTTCTATTTTTTTGTAGAGATGAGGTTTTGCTATGTTGCACAGACTGGTCTCGAACTCCTGGACTCAAGCAATCCTCCACCTTGGCCTTGCAAAGTGCTAGGATTACAGGCGTGAGCCACCGTGCTGCTGGGAGAAGCTTTTCTAGCAGAGATAATAGCACAAACAAAAGTCAAGAAGCCCAAGAGAATCTGACAAGTCTAGTTAACTGTAAATAGTCTGATATAGTTGGAGCATATGATGCACGTTGATGACAGGCTAGAGAAGACCTTGGAAAGGTAATTTGGGGTCAGTTTAGAGGGCCTTGAAGGATGTATTAAGGTTTGTGCACTTCATTCAGGAAACTGGTGAACTATGCAGGTTTATAGGCAAAGAAGTGACGTGAGCAAACATGTTCAGTAGACTTGATAGTGAGAAAGTTCCAAGTTCATATCAGTGTCATTATTACAGTGATTTTCCCACCATGGAGGTTTTGTGATCTGCTGAAGGAAAACCTGTGACTTCAGCTATCCATAGAAGGTCTAATTTTAGATACTATTTCTTTCAGGAAGTCTTTCCTGATTCCCTAAGACTGTTAGGTCTCTTTCCTTTGAGGTTCTCTATCGCCATACACTTCTTCATGTTATGGCGTGTTGTAGATCATGTTGCAATTGCCTGTTTTCTAGTCTGTGTTCTGCTTCAGATTCTTAAATTCCAAGAGGGACCATGTCTTGTTACATTGTATTCTTTTTTTTTTTTTTTTTTTGTGGTGGTACATTGTATTCTTGAGTTGGCACAGTGTCTGTAAGCAGTTGGCACTTGATACTTTTAAAATGAATGAACATTTTTGAATCTAATTCTAGCAGCAGTGCAGAGCATAGAATGGAGGGTGGGAGGAAAATTCAGATCATTTTAGAAGCTATTATAGATAAGAATCTAAATTAAGGCAATAAGAGTGAGGATTAAGTTTCTTTGGGTTTTACTAAAATCTTCATTGCTGTAGTTATAATCTCTCTGTGTTTTGATTCTGTTATTCTGAAAATATAGATGTTTAGAGTAAAGAAAACAGAGAGTCCTCTCATAGAACAAAGGAGTCCCTCCTTATTTGGCATTGCTTCCCCCTTCTCCCTTAGGGAGCTCAAATTCTGGGTCTGTCTCTCACCCACACTCCCTAGCATGTCTTTGTATCTAGGAATTAGAGTGCCCTGTCTCACCATTGATTACTTTACTTCTTCCCCCCAGCCTGATGACCATGGTACAATCAATGACATCTCTGTGCTGAGAGTGACCCGCCGGGGGGCCCAGGCTGATCATTTCACACAGACACCCTTGACCCCCGGGAGCCAGGTCCTGGTCCGGGTAGACTGGGAGCGTAGGTTTGACCACATGCAGCAGCATTCAGGTAAGTGCGGTGGGACAGAGGCAGGAGGGCCGTTGCTGTGTATGGGATTCCATGATGATTTAGATGTGGTTCAGGTTCTCTAGGAGTTAACCTTTTGGAGGAGACAGATGTATTCAGAGTCTGCTCTGATTCAGACAGGATATGCTAATTGTTATAAAAGCAATATGAACAATTAAAAGTATTAGAATAACTGCTGGATTTAGGTATTACCAACTTCTCAGTCGATACCTCTATCTGGTTGTCTCACAGGCTTTTCAAACTCAAAATGTCCAAAATGAAATGAAGAGCCTCTCCCTCCCACCTGGTGTTCCATCAGCATGCTGTGTGTTTAGTGCTGCATACACGCAGCTGCTCAAGCCCTGGAAGTCATTCCACATACCTCTTTGGGGATAGCCAATCACTGAGCCCTGTTGGTTTATTTCTAAATATCTCTCCACTTCCTTCCACTGTCACTGCAGTCACCCTAGTCCCAGTTCTCATTGTGTTCCCCCTGGGCCTCTGTAGTAGCTTCCTGGCTGATCACCCACGTTCAGTCTTGCTCCTGTTCACATTCAGTCTGTAGCCTGTTTTCCACACAGCAGCCAGAGCAGTCTTATAAAAATGAGAATCTGATCATGTCACTCCACTGCTTAAAGCTCTTTATGTAAAGCCAAACTCCTTATGGCCTACAGGCTCTGCCTGGGCTGGCCTCTGTCTACTGCTCCAGCCTCATCTGGTGCCCGTCCCCCTCCTGCTTTCTGCATCCTGGCCATGATGGCCGTCTCTTGACTCCCTGAACATACTCTGCTTCTTCCCTCCTCAAGACTTTTGGCTGTCTTGTTGCCTCTGCCTTCATGGTCAATTCCTATTCCTCCTCCTCCTCTTCGTCTTCTTCTTCCTTTTCCTCACTGTTTCCCTTTATCCTCGCTGTTACCAGTCAGGGATGCTGCTGTGTCTCTATTGGAAGTGCTGTGCCTTGCATGTGGGGGGTGCTCAGTAAATATTTGTTGAATGAATGAATGCTGCACATTAGAACTTAAGTTCACATGCTGCCTCTGATAAGCTCTGTTGCCTTGGCAAGCTATTTGATCTCTCTAGGCTTTAGTTAGTGGCCTCATATAGCCTTTTGCAGAATTCTCATGATGATTTTCAGTAAAGTATCTAAAGTGTATTACCCAGTGCCTAGCAGGTCTTCAGCAGAAGAATTTCTGTGATTTTATCATTGTGGGAGTATGTAGCTGTCTGGGCTTCTCACTTTTCTCCTGTTTCTTTCTCTCTTTGCTTAGGGCAGCATCTCATCACAGCGGTTGCCGACCATCTGTTTGAGATGAAGACAACATCATGGTGCGTGGAGGCATAAGACTAACCGCAGGGCACGGGTCCCTGACCACCAGCACCATGCTCCATCGTGGGTTGGGGAGGAGAACGATAAAAGAAAGGGTAGTGTTCAGAATTGGCTCTGTTCTCCTCTTTGCCTTGATGTTGAGGTGATGGGGTTACCTTGTGTTTCTTGGGGAAAGCATAAGGATGAGAGAAGCGACACCTGCCTTTCTTATGAAAGAACATGGACTTTGGGGCCTAGAGACCTAGAGGGTGCATTCGGGCCCCACCACTCACTGGCTGCCTGACCTTGATCTTGTTCCTGAATACCCCTCACCTGTAAAATGGGAATGACAGTCCCTACCTTGTGGGGTTTTTGTGAGGATTAAATAAGATCATTTATACGAACATTCTTTGTAAACTTATTGCCATCATCAGCATCCTGGGACCATGCTGTTTCTTCTGGCAGGGAGTTAGGGAGACTCCGGAGTGTCATTGAGCTGGACAGCCCTTCTGTGACTGCAGAGCAAGTAGCTGCCATTGAGCAGAGTGTCAATGAAAAAATCAGAGAACGGCTGCCTGTGAATGTGCGAGAACTGAGCCTGGATGACCCTGAGGTGGAGCAGGTGAGGGGAGACCCAGTGGGGTGGCTTCTGCGGAATGGCTCTCCAAGGGCTCCTTGTCTGAATTCACACAGCGCTTCTCCCCCGCTTCTGTCCCAGGTGAGAGGCCGGGGTTTGCCGGACGATCATGCTGGGCCCATTCGAGTCATTACCATCCAGGGCGTTGATTCCAACATGTGCTGTGGGACCCACGTGAGCAATCTCAGTGACCTGCAGGTAGGTGAGGAGGGGCTGTTGAGTGCTTAAGGAGGGTTTTGGGAGTGGGGGCACAGCAGGGCTCGGAGTATAGAGGGGGTCAGTTGAGGAGTCCCAAGTGAAATCTCCCCTTCCTTGCTTCAGAGCTGAGGAGGCGGTGAGTCTCCCCTGCCCTCAGGTTCAAGGACTCACTGTGACTTATGCGTGCGTGTGTGTGTGTGTGTGTGTGTGTGTGTTACCCCTTTGCCTCATGTAGGTCATTAAGATTCTGGGCACTGAGAAAGGGAAAAAGAACAAAACCAACCTGATATTTCTGGCTGGGAACCGGGTGCTGAAGTGGATGGAGAGAAGTCATGGAACTGAAAAAGCACTGACCACTCTGCTTAAGTACGCCCCTTTCAGTTGCCTCCTGTTTCTAAGATCCCGGACACCCGGGGCGTAGCCTTCCTACCTGTAAGGGAGACAGAATAATCTTTTACCTCTGAGAAATAAGATGCAATCATAAACGACAAAGTGCGTTGGATAGTGAGTCAGACCCAGGCAAAATGGTTTATTCCTTTGTATCCTTTCCCCAAATTGCCTAAGCGACCCTCCCAGAATGTCCCCAAGTCCCCATGTGGAGAGAGGCACCTCAACATCAGAAGCAACGGGGAAACTGGGCAGGTCTCCACTGACCTTTCTCTCGCAGGTGCGGAGCAGAGGATCATGTGGAGGCAGTGAAAAAGCTCCAGAACTCCACCAAGCTCCTGCAGAAGGTGATTTATTCCATGGAGGGCGGAGAGGGTATGGGCTCTGCCTGGAATAGGCTCTCCGGACTCGGCCCTCTGCCCAGGCAGATGTGTAGTTTGTCACAGGAGGAGTGAGGGGAGAATGAGGTGGAGGGAAGCTGGTGCTCTCTTATCCTTTTCACCTGTCTACTGAGTTATCACATCTATTTCAGAACAACCTGAATCTGCTCAGAGACCTGGCTGTGCACATTGCCCACAGCCTCAGGAACAGCTCGGACTGGGGAGGTGTGGTTGCATTACACAGGTGAGGAATTAAGTATCGGAGACAAGATGGGGGGCTGTGTTGGGTTTGGGGTCCAGCGTCTCCCCTGTATGCAGTGCACTGTGGGAGGCGGGTTGCTCACTGGTATTCTCAAGGCTGAGCAGACCCTAAGAAATGTGTTACCTACCGGGTTTCCTGGTTTGATATTAACATCGTCACTGTAACCCTGGATCTTTCATTAGCACCTTCCCTCACCTCCTTCACCAGCTAACAGATTTCCGTTCATCCTGCTCAATCCTATGTAGGGGGGACAGAAACAAACCCAAAGCTTATTTAGAAACTGCTGAGGCTGAGAAGTACATCTTGCTGGTCATCAGCAAGCACCCTTTCTCTTTTGCAAAGAGGTCTGGGAGTTAACGTGCACAAACAGGCAGCAGTGAGGCCAGCCTCACGAGGATGGGCCAGGCTTCCAGCAGTGTCCCAGCCACCATTCCAACTGGGATCTCATGTCTGTGTCCTTTGTCTTAGGAAGGAGGGTGATTCTGAGTTCATGAACATCATTGCCAATGAGATTGGGTCAGAGGTAAGAGGAGCATAAGATTCTGTACCCTGTCCCAGGTAGAGGCCTAGGGAGATAGATATAAGTGAGGGGTGTTGGTTTAGGTGAAGTCCCTCCATATTAACATGTGCAGAGTAGGGCACAGAAATTCATTCAGTACTGTTTTCTTAGCACTGGCTGTGAGCCAAGCTCTGTTTTAGGTAATGAGCTGGATCTGGGCTATTGCTCTTTCTGGGGCTGTGACATTTATCAGCGTCTGAACTCCTTTCATCAGAACTTTAGCTCCTTGAAACCATCCAGGTTTATGTGTGCTGACGGTCCGATATTAGAAATACAGAGGTTGGCGAGGCCCCGTGAAGGCTGTCCCATCTGTTTTCCTCTGCCTCCAGCTTCACTTGCCCTTCCCCTTCCTGACACTCTCTAGAAATCTCTCTTTTGCATTTACTACAGAACTCATTTTTTTTTTTTTTTTTTGGTTTTGCCTAATGTGGGTCAAGCATTGTGTATCGTTCTCATAATTCTTCTGTGTAGTTAGTACTGATTCACAAGGAGCTCAGTTCTAATCTGAGAGACAAACTCGTGTTGACATTTATTATTTGGAGTGATAAATGCTAGAGGCAGAGGAGCACATTACCTGAGAGGGTGGGGAGGCGTTAGTGGAAGGGGCCTTGAAGACTGCTTAGAGGTCACCAGACAGACAAAGGGGAGAGGCGGCCAGGCAGAGGGAGACACAGTGGTTTAGGCAGTGGCAGGCACTGTGTGCGTCTTGGGTGACAGGTCGGAAAGGTTGGTAGAAGTCAGACCATGAAAGGCATTTTGTATGGCCGTGGTCAGCAGCCTTCTGCCTCCTTAACATTTAACCTAAGTTCCCGTGGTCGCTCTCAAAAAGTTTCTTGGCCCTAATGGGGCAGGGTGGAGGGGTTGCATCGTCATTCAGTGGGAGCATCACTCCGTGCTTTAGGGGGAAATATTTGTTCTTGAGCCTAAGGAGAGAGCAGGGCTGGGGGGGGTGGGGAGGTTGACCCCACATTCGTAAGTACTAGGCTCATCTCCTTGTCTTACCTCCTAGGAGACCATCCTGTTCTTAACTGTGGGTGATGAGAAAGGTGCTGGGCTCTTCTTACTGGCAGGGCCAGCTGAGGCCGTGGAGACCCTGGGGCCCAGGTAAACCTTGCGTGGACCCTCCTGCGCAAGTGGGAGCGCCTGTAACCTACTAACCTGCTAATGCAGCCCATTACTGACGAAAAGGGCCATGATATCTGCCCTGGCATTCAATTCACATTGCAGGCAACAACAAC
This sequence comes from Eulemur rufifrons, assembly GCF_041146395.1. NCBI lineage: Eukaryota > Metazoa > Chordata > Mammalia > Primates > Lemuridae > Eulemur > Eulemur rufifrons. The sequence goes on along the minus strand of NC_090991.1, from coordinate 39,109,223 downwards.
AATAGTAATAAATTAGATATGGAGCTATATTATCTGTGTTCTTTCTGGCATTTAGGGTTTTCAGAGTCCTGATTGGCTCTGATGACTACGTACATGTTTATTGGAAAACAGTGAAGGAAAACATAAGTATTTATAGCTGAGGTTCCTGACAGGCAGCCACGCGTGGACTATACACTGCTTTGGCCTGTGCACCATTTTATTTATTTTTCATTTTGCTTTAATTATTTTGAGTTTTAATGCACGGAGTATAGACAATAACGTAAACCTGAAAACCTACCCACCAAAATGAACATTTTCATCTTTTTTTACAGAGATATTTTAACTTAAAAAATTGCGAGCAGGCCGGGCGCGGTGGCTCACGCCTGTAATCCTAGCACTCTGGGAGGCCGACGTGGGCGGATCGTTTGAGCTCAGGAGTTCAAGACCAGCCTGAGCAAGAGCAAGACCCCATCTCTACTAAAAATAGAAAGAAATTATATGGACAGCTAAAAATATATATAAAAAAAAATTAGCCGGGCATGGTGGTGCATGCCTGTAGTCCCAGCTACTTGGGAGGCTGAGGCAGGAGGATCGCTTGAGCTCAGGAGTTTGAGGTTGCTGTGAGCTAGGCTGACGCCACGGCACTCACTCTAGCCTGGGCAACAGAGTGAGACTCTGTCTCAAAAAAAAAAAAAAAAAAAAAAAATTGCGAGCTATAGCGTATAAAATTGCATTAAACACAGATGCACAGTCTGATGATTAGTTATAAAGCAAACATCAGCATAATCACCACCCAGGACATGAAATAGGAAGTTGCCAGTCCCGGCTCCCACCATGTGTTCCTCTGAGTCACGCACCTCTACCTCGTGCACTATTTTAAAGTTTCAAAATGATTTGCTACATCTTAAAATTAGGAGATTTTTACATAAAAATGTAGAGCTCTAGCTTTTCTCAAAAACAAACAAACAAAGATCTGGCAACCCTGGGCCCACGTCCCTCTGTGGTAGTATCTGCGAGGGACTGTGCCGTGGCACCCTCCTTGGCACGGGCCTCTGCACTTCGCCTCTGGCCCCACCTTTCTTGCTGACACCCAGCTCCTTCGCTGCTGCTCCCCGCAGGCGCTTGTGTTTGGGGCCCCTTATCCCTAGGGTACACTGGCCCTGCTCCCTGGAGATTACGTAACATATCTAGCCCCGTTCATAGACTTGTGTGTCGTTTCCAGTTATTCAGTCTTGCAGTGAACGTGGTACATGTATCGTGCATGTGTGCAAGTATTTTTAAGAGGCATCTCTAGAATTCATTTCGTCTTCCTCTGCCTTCCCAGGCCCCAGGGAAAGATTCAGGGCTGCCCTTGGTTTTTCTGTGGCTTTTTCCTTTCAGAGACCTCCTCCCTGACTGTCTCTCTCTTCCCCAGGGTGGCTGAGATCCTGGAAGGCAAAGGAGCTGGGAAGAAAGGCCGCTTTCAGGGCAAGGCCACGAAGATGAGCCGGCGGGCAGAGGTGCAGGCGCTTCTCCAGGACTACGTCAGCACACAGAGTGCTGAGGAGTGAGGTCTCAGGGCGCCTGCCTCCTGTGACCGCAGAAGGAGTTCTTGGACAAAATAAAATAGTTTGACTGAGAATGGTTGTGATACTGCTTATATTTATATGACTAATTTGTGCAGTATACCCCAGCATGCTTGTTTGGTTACTATCTGTGGATAAACAGGTTTCTAATGTGGCCCTTATTAGGCATAACCGACACGAATGGGTATTATGTTGATGAAATATACTCATTTATCTAAACCCAGCTGAGACCTCTCTTCATGGAGAAATACAGTTCCTTAAGGAGAGCACAGGTCAGTCTGGAGCCTTGACCTAGGGCTTGGCCTCCCTCATTCAAATCTCCTTGTTTTCTTCTTTTCTTTTCTTTTTTGTTTCTTTTCTCAGTCTTGTATTTCCACTAAAAAGTATCAATGACTTTGCAAATAGGTCAAGGAGCCACAAGAGTATATAGTATAAAGATGCCCCTTGTAAGTTACTAAAGCAGTCAAAACATGGAAAACGACGTACCAAGCAAGACTAACCCAAAGAAAGCTGGTGTGGCAATACTAGTGTCAGACAAATTGGACTTTAAGGCAAGAACAGTTATTAGAGATCAAGAGGGACATGTAATGATAAAGATATAACAGTTTTAAATTTGTATGTGTCTAATAACAGCCTCAAAATACATAAAGCAGACACTGAGATCTCAGAGGAGGAATAGACAAATCCACAATCAATGGAAGACTAAAACTGACCTTTCAGTAACTGATAGAATGAGTAGATGTGTAATATCATGGGTAGGAGCATAGGCTTTGGAGTTTCACAGACCTGGGTAGAAATCCTGCTTTTGTGCATCCATAGGTGGTAAAATTGTAAAGATCTAGTCACAGCTTTGCCCAGAACAAAGATGGTCAGGACACAGACGGCCAGGATGAAACAACAGAAGAGAAAGGGCAGATAGCCGGTGGCTCTGGTTGTGGTCAGCTGTTTCTGTGTTGTTCGGATCCTGAAAAGCACATCATTAAACGAGCTTCCTGCTGCAAACGTGGCTGATGAGGGAGAGCTGAAGTTGCATAGACTGAGCTTCCAGTGGGGAATCATTTTTTTCTTATGTCAAGACTCCCTAGGGATAGAATGACAGGATCAAATTAATCTCCCAAGCAAAAGAAACGGAACCAGCTTGTCTGATAAGATTGAAAGCCACAAGACAGCTCTTGGGGTCTCAGGGCTCCAGCTGGAGCCAGGTGGCAGGTAAATGGGGTAGCTGGGCTGCAGGGGGCTGCCAGAAGGAAGGGGAATTTCAGTTTGAGTTTCTGAGGCAAATCAGAAGGCATGGATGCCGCTTCAGTAGGCTGCCCAAGGGTAAGCGAAGCCTTATCCAGAGATTTAAAAATGTATTTTTTAAAAAACCCTCCTTATCCAGCCTTATATTCAGGGAAAAAAAATCTTCCTCCAAGCCTGCTATTGGGGTACCCAATTTCCTTCTCCAGAGACAGCTACTGTTATCAGTTTCTTATGTAGTGTTTTTAAAAATAGACATGTATAAATCTTCCCTCTTTTGAAACATAAATGGTAGCACACTCTATACTCCACATCTTGCTTCTCTCAGAGTGCCATGTTGTAGATAAAACCACAGTATAAAAGTCAGGCTGTACTCCGGAGGCTGAGGTGGGAGGATCACTTGAGTCCAGGAGTTCGAGGCTTCAGTGAGCTATGGTGATGCCACTGCATTCCAGCCTGGGCAACAGAGGGAGACCCTGTCTATAAAAAAAATAATAAAATTATGCTGTACAAAATGAGTCCACTAGTGGGAGACAGGGAAATATTTGCTTCAACAGGAGCCAGGTGTGGTAGCTCAGGCTCACGCCTGTAATCCCAGCACTTTGGGAGACCAAGGCAGGAGGGTTGCTTGAGCCCAGGAGTTTGAGATCAGTATGGGCAACATAATGAGACCCTGTCTCCACCAAAAAAAAAAAAGGGGGGGGGGTGGGATGCTCAGGCAGAATTCCCTTGAACAGAGAGCCATATGAATTCATTTTCATGTGTATGAGTGTGTGCGTGTGTGTGTGTGAGATCTCCTCTGTCCCTCTACGTCTTCGTTTCATTAGGGTGTGTCTTAGTCTGACCCGGCTGCTTAACAAAATATTAATACCAAAAAACTGCATAGATTATAAACAATACAAATTTCTCCCAGTTCTGGAGGCTGGGAAGTCCAAGATCAAGGTACTGGCAAATTTGGCATCTGGTGAAGGTTCCATTACTGTTTCCTGGACAGCTGTCTTTTTGCTGTGCCCTCACCTGGTAGAAGGCGCAAGAGGTCTTTCTCAGGCCTCTTTTATGATGGCACTAATCTCATTCATGAGGGCTCTGCCCGCAGGACCTAATCACCTCCCAAAGGCACCATCTCCTGATACCATCACCTTGGGGGTTAGGATTTCAACATGAATTTTCAGGGGGACACAAACATCCAGACCACAGCAGGGTGCAATAAAAAGAGCAGTGGACTGAGAGGCCGTCCCTGCTCGCCACCACTTGCTTGGGTTCTGGTCACTGAGACCTGCAGCGATCATATAATTTATTATCCAAAATGGGGCACTTTTAAGAATGAAAAGGGTATACTAGAGCTCACACCAGAACAAGTCGTAATGCTGGACTGTGTCAGGCAAAGCTGGGTGTCTGGTCTCCCTACCTAGAGACTCTCTTGAGCTTCAATTTCTTGACCTGAAAATGGAGACGTGAACTGGGCGTCCTTAAAAAGAGGGAACTTCTGAAATGACTCAATTAGGAAAAGACATAAACACTTGAGCAAATTACGTGAAAACAGTAATTGGTTGTATAAAGGTAAAAGAAAGCAGCGGTTTTTGAACTGGTGATGTCATTCACGCCTGCCATGGGGCCCTCATCTAACGCCTTGGCGAGGGAGAAAGGAGCAGTTTGTGTTCAGGGGAAAGGGTGGATTGTCTCTTATGAGGTTCACCAGAAAACAAAACAGAATGAGTTTAGTTATTTATTGAAGTAACAGAGTCTTATGTATACACACACAGATTATATACTCTGGAATACTGATTGCTATAACTCACTTTTTTTTCTTATCTCACTATAACTCACTCTTACTGCATAGAAATAGTGAGGGGGGCTCCTTGGCTTCTTAGAAAGTTTTGTTACTTAAATACCAATACATTGCTGACATCTGTCTGCAGATGTCCTATATTCCACCCCACCTTTGAGTCCTGAGTGGAAACAAGTGAGTCGGCCAAGTTATGCCAGAGTGCCAGGTCTTTCCCTTAATAAGAACTTAAATAAACTCCGGGTTCCCGCCTGGTACTGATGGGAAAGCAGACAGCTCAGCATATCCTAATGAAAACCTCCTTTCCAGAAAGCGTCTGTGCCTCCCATTCCTTTCCTGAATTTCATCCAAACTATGACTAAAGTGTCCTCAACAGAGGGCAACCAGGGCTGTTTGGGAAAGAGTGATTGAGGAGTTTCCTTCTTTCTCCAAAACAGTTTGCACCTTCTGTACAGACGACTGTTGGCAGAGTGCCAGGCCCCAAACTCCAGGAAACCAGGAGCAGGCCTGGGGCTGTGTCTGGAGCAGAAGAGGCCCTCACAGGGACCACCTTCTCTCTGTTTTGCTGAGCCCTTTCATAAACTCCCTGCAGAAGTGACATGTGGCCTGTTGGTAAATATCCCTGTTTGTCTTAAAACACCAACCTCAAAGCCAAGTGTTGGAGGGGAAGGGAGCGGGGAAGTTGTTGGTCAAAGGATATATAATTTCAGTTTGAAGAAATAAGTTGAAGAGACCTATTGTACAACATGGTAACCATATGTAATTAATAACAATGTTCTTTTTTTCTTTTAGAGACAGGGTCTCTACTCTGTCCCCAGCGCTGGAGTGCAGTGGTGCCATCACTGCTCACTGTAGCCTCGAATTCCTGGGCTCAAGCGATCCTCCTGCTTCAGCCTCCTGTGTAGCTGGGACTACAGGTGTGTGCCACCATGCCTGGCTACTTTTTCTTATTTTTATTAGAGACAAGGTCTCACTATGTTGCCTAGGCTAGTCTCGAACTTCTGGGCTCAAACAATCCTCCTGCCTCAGCCTCCCAAAGTGCTTGGATTACAGGCATGAGCCACCACACCTAGTCACAATGTATTCTTGAAAATTGCTAAGAGAATAGATTTTAAGTGTTCTCAGCACACACAAAAAAAATGATAAGTATGTGAGGTAATGCATATGTTAATTAGCTTGATTAAGCCATTCCACAATGTATACATATTTCACAAATTGTATATATTTATTGTACACAATAAATATACACAATTTTTATTTGTCATGAAAATAAATGTAATTTTTAAAAAATTTTATTTATTTATATTTATTTTTATTTTTTTGAGACAGAGTCTCACTCTGTTGTCAAGGCTAGAGTGCTGTGATGTCAGCCTAGCTCACAGCAACCTCAAGCTCCTGGGCTCAAGCAATCCTACTGCCTCAGCCTCCCGAGTAGCTGGGACTACAGGTATATGCCACCATGCCTGGCTAATTTTTTCTGTATATTTTTAGTTGTCCAGTTAATTTCTTTCTATTTTTAGTAGAGAAGGGGTCTCGCCCTTGCTCAGGCTAACTGTTTTTGACTTGTGCACATAATAAACAATCACAGAATTCATTTTTTTACTTGCTCAACAGATATTTATTGGGAGTGTAGTGTGTGCCAGACACAGTAGTAAGCACTGGGCCACATTGGTGAATAATGCAGCCATGGTCTCTGTTCTTTTTTTTTTTTTTTTTGAGACAGAATCTCACTCCATTGCCCTGAGTAGAGTACTGTGCCGTGGCATCAGCCTAGCTCACAGCAACCTCAAACTCCTGGGCTCAATCCATCCTCCTGCCTCAGCCTCCTGAGTAGCTGGGACTACAGGCACACACCATAACGCCTGGCTAATTTTTATACTTTTGGTAGAGATGGGGTCTCGCTCTTGCTCAGGCTGGTCTCAAACTCCTGAGCTCAAGCAATCCTCCCGCCTTGGCCTCCCAGAGTGCTGGTATTACAGGCATGAGCCACCGTGCCCGTCCCATGGTCTCTGTTCTTATGGCATTTGTAGTTGTGGAGAAGAAAGACAATAAATAAACAAGCAAATAAATGTAAAATTATAAGTTCTGTTGAGTTAAAGAGGGAAAGAACAGGTGAACTAATGGCAGGAAGAGAGCAGGGGAGGCTTGTGGCAGCGGCAAAGGCGGCTTGAGGAGAATTTAGTTCTCTCATAAGCTCCAGCACCGAGGCCACTGCACATCAAGCAGACATAGTTTAACAGGCAAACGTAGTTTGTCTTTAGATAAGTCTGCGGTTTCCCTTCCAACCAGATGGCCGTCCCTGAGCTCCTTCTTATAGACATTCTGGAGCTGCAAACTGTCCGCCAGCCCCAGAAGGTGACAAGGGTCTTGAAGACATTGCTAGATGCACCAAAGAACCAGCTGTACATATGTTGGGCACCTTTTATGCGGCAGCCACAAGAAGGTAAGGAATGAGACGGACGTGCAGCTTGCGGGTGTTGCTGTTCACCCAAATGAGCCTCTTCTGCCACCGCTGGGCCGTCTCTTCTGCCTCTGAGAGGCCAACCTCTCTTGCCATTAGCAGAAAGTAAACCCTGTGTTGGACCTCAGCAGACAGGAGGTGACAAAGACACAGCAGCCTGCAGGAGACCTCATGAACACAGGCAGGAAGGGATGGTCGATAAAAACCTCTGTCAGTTGCTATTCCAAATAGTGAGAAGCAGACTTTAATGCCACCATATAATTTTTATTTTATTATATAGTTTGATATCATTTAAGAATTGGTATTTAACCAACCCTTACATAGTTCTCTCAGGCATTGTTCTGGGTATTTTATAAAAATTAACTCATTAATTCTCATAGCGACCCCCTGAGATAGGTCCTGTGGCCATTTTACCGGTGAGGATACGGAGGCACAGGGAGAAGGATCTTCCCAAGGTCACTCAGTCATAAATGCAGGGGCACATCTGTGAACCGCAACCTGGTTTCTTGGTCCATCCCCTTAACCACTATGCTGTGTGGCCCCTCAGTAGTATGTCTACTAATGTATTTTAAAAGAGCACAAAATTATACATGGGTGATATCTTTTCTATTTTATAAACTAGCATCTCTTTCTCAGGGTTAAATAAGCCATTTGACGACCTGGGGCATTTAAGGATATGGAGCCTGTCTGATGCTTTTGGCAAGGAAATATAACTAAATAAGCAAGCTATAAATAGAAGTGCAAAACTTCCATTGTAACATTGCCATATAGCCTCTGATTTTACCTCTGCGAGGGCGGGTACATGTATTAAAATGCTGGAACTGAAGAGCCAGGGGTTTATTCTTTATGGGGTCTGAAAGAATATGCCCCTAACTCCCTACAGTTCATTCTAAGTCTGTTTGTCTTCCCCTGTATGTTACTCTGGGCTTGATCTCTATAGAGACAGTATTATATGAATTTCACAAATGGCACTAGAAAAAGTGTGTTTTTCCTGTTTTTGGAACCTTGGTGTAGGTGAGTTGGGGATTTCCACTCAGCTTGGAAAAGTCTGCAAAAACTGCATTGGTGAAAAAGTCCAGCTGCTTAGTTTTTCTTTGCTTTTTATCATTGCTGTCTGTTACCAGCAAAATTAACTCATCCCAAAGTTTTGCATGAAAACTATTTTTTAAAATTAATTAATCAATTTTTTTAAAGAGGTGGGGTCTTGCTGTGTTGCCCAGGCTGGCCTTGAACTCCTGGGCTCCAATGATCCTCCTACCTCAGCCTCCCGAATAGCTGGGATTACAAGCACATGCTATCATGCCTGGCTCTTTATCTATCAATTTATTTATTTTTTAGAGGCATGAAAACGATTTTGAATTTCTTTTGCTCGAGTAATTTGCTTCTTGCCCCAGACCAGAATCCTTTAGCAGTCTCAGTCCCCAAATCCCAGCACCATCTTTTGCAATTTAACAGCAGAGGGTGCTGTGAGCCTATGGTTTCTGAGGCCTCTGTGGGAAAACAAGAATGAAAGAGCCCTGCTGTTTTAGCCAGCCCAAAGGGAAGCTTCAGGAGATTCTAATTCTCCTGTTCCTTGTGGATTCTGAAGACCTTGTCCATGGGTTGTGCAGCATGCAGGTGTTTCCAAAAGTGGGGACTCCAGGGACAAGCTGTGGCCTTCTGGAAATCATTTATCATCTCCTTAAATTTTTTTTTTTTTAGAAACAGAGTCTTGCTCTGTCACCCAGGCTGGAGTGCAGTGGTGCCATCACAGCTCACAGCAGCCTTGAACTTCTGGGCTCAAAGGATCCTCTCTCCTCAGTCTCTTAACTGGCTGAGACTACAGGCACGCACCACTGTGCCCAGCTAATTTTCTATTTTTTGTAGAGTTGGAGTCTTACTGTGTTGCCCAGGTTGGTCTCAAACTCCTGGCCTCAAGTGATCCTCCCACTTCAGCCTCCCCAATCATGTCTTTTTTTGATGAGTTTTAATCTGTCTCCAATTAAATTGATGCTTGATGTTTTATGCATTTAACTCCACCATTCTAGCTAGACCCAAGATTTCAAATAATGCTGGGTCATAATTTTATTCAGAAAACAGCCCTCATTATTCCCGTTGCCAAGACTCCCTCTAAATTCCTTTGTACTAATTCTATCAATAGCTGCAAGACTACAGATACATTTTTCTGTTTCCTTTTTTAAGCTGAGGCTTAAATATTGTCTCAAGTTTCGCTCTCAATTTTTCTCCATTTCCCTTAAATTCTGGATTTTTTTTTTTTTTTTTTTTGAGACAGAGTCTTGCTCTGTCTCCCAGACTAGAGTGCAGTGGCATCATCACAGCTCACTGACCTGACTCAAGTGACCACTCAAGCTCCTGACCCCAAGTGATCCTCCTGCCTCAGCCTCCCAGAATGCTAGGATTACAGGCGTGAGCCATCGCGCTCTATAAGTATCTAGGTTTCCCCCAGTGATAAGCCAAAGCATGATTTGTTCTTATAAAACTCTTTGTAGGGCTGAGTGTGATGGCTCATGCCTACTCAGGAGACTGCAGCATGAAGATCATTTAAGTCCAGGAGTTCAAGGCTGCAGGGAGCTATAATCTCTCCAGCCTGGACAACTGAGTGAGACAACACAGTGAAACACTCTAATAAAATAATAATTTTTTTAATTAAAAAAAATTATATAGGAATGGGTAAAAAAAGAAAAATCCTTACAATCAAAATGGCAAGGTAAAAACTATGGAATCCAAAGTTCGCATGCTTTTCCTAATTTGTATATTTTTTTCTTTTTTTGTAACTGTGGTTTAAGAAACATTTTTAACTAATGTTTCTTAATGAGAAACATTTGTTTCCAGGTAGTTAAACTTAGTCAACTGTGGCATAAAAATCAGAAGACCCCTCTGCTGTCTAACTGGCTAATTTTTAATTTTTTTGTAGAGATGGAGTCTTGCTATGTTGCCCAGGCTGATGACTTTTCATTAAAACTCTGTAAGTTGGGGATTAAAGCACAAAACAAAACAACAAAGCACAATGGCCCAACTGACTCATAATATTTCTCACATTTTTTAACCTCTAGAGAAATCTCTGCTATATCTGATGAAGTATTTGTCTGAAGTTCAGTAGCTCTTTCAGTTTCACACTGATTTCTTTTTGATACATTCAAAACTTATTTCAAAATGTTAGCAGCAGTTATTCCTGGGTGAATGAAATTGGAGTGATTTTTATTTTCATCTTTATATTTTTCAGTAGTTTCCAATATTTCTGAGGGAAACGGTCTTCATTGTAATTCCTTTGTGTGATACTTTTCTACTCAGGACATTAAATTTTAAAAAATTGGTTTAAAATACTCTGCCAGAGCAATAAAGACCTGCAACTTCCCAAATGGAACTCAACAAAACAACAACAACAATAAAAGACAAAAGTTCTCCAAAAATCTCAGTTATGATTTCACTCCAGAAACAGGTGTTGTCTTAGAAGGATGTCTGGCTCTCAGGAGGCTGCCTCAACAATGCCCGTGAGAGTCATGCTGGCTTCTGGGGTGTGTGTGTATGTGTGTGTGTGTGTGTGTGTGTGTGTGTGTTGGAGATTATGTTTCCTGCTGTTTATGGCAAGAGGACAGGCTGGCCAACTAGAACGAGACAAGGCCAACAGACACTATTAACAAAGGAATGGCATAATGGTGGTTGGCAGGGCAGATGAGGACCAAAAAAAAGAGAGGGAAATACGATTATAGAAAGGGTGAGGATTAAATCTCAACACAGAGGCCGGGCGCAGTGGCTCACTCCTGTAATCCTGGCACTCTGGGAGCCCGAGGCAGGAGGATTGCTTGAAGTTAGGAGTTCAAGACCAGCCTCAGCAAGAGCCAGACTCCATCTCTACTAAAAATACAAAGGAATTAGCTGGGCAACTAAAAATAGAAAAAACTAGCCAGGCATGGTGGTGCATGTAGTTCCAGCTACTTAGGAGGCCAAGGCAGGAGGATCGCTTGAGCCCAGGAGTTTGAGGTTGCTGTAAGTTATGATGATGCCACTGCACTCTAGCCTGGGTGACAGAGTGAGACCCGGTCTCAAAAAAAAAAAAAAAAAAAAAAAGGAGAGATGAAACTTCCAGAGCTCAGAGCTCGCTGTGAATCAGGATGAGATATAATAAGGCACACATACATTTTTAATAATTGTTACAGACCTGGTCAATACCGTATATCCTAATGATAAGACTTTGGGATCTGGCTAAGGAAGACTTGTAGAATGCAGTATTTTGGTGAGAGACACCATGTTCCCAGGGATGAATTATAAAAGTTTTATTGATATATCAAGTGAAGCTTAAGTAGAAAATGGGAGCTCAGGTTGGAAAGTGCAGCCAGGTCCATGTTCTGCTCCATAATTAATGGTTGATAAAGCAGAAACCGAACCTTGATGGGTGAGGGATGTTATACTTTTTTCTGTTGGTTCTGAAGATTGCTGTGACCCTGTGAAGGCACAGGCATAAAATTGCTATCACTCTAGCAGCGTGTCCAATAACCCTAGAAAAGGAGCCTAGGCTAGTACAAAGAATCTACGTAGCAACGATGACAATGAGAACTGACATTCATGGCATTAATATTTGAATGCAGTGTTCTGGATGTGCAGGATGGGCGTGGAGGGATGCACGGGGCGAAGAGGGGAAGAATGTTCTGAGAAGAGGGATGTGCCAAAGCACAGAGGAGGGCAGAGTGTGGCACGTTGGAGGAACCAAGCAGACCTTTGTAATTGCTTAAGTACAACTGTAGAATGACGGGTTCTGTTATCACAGTGGTGTTCTGTGTATGCTTTCCCTGTTTATGATGCTTGAAGCATTGTAAAGGGGACTGGGAACTGGAGTGTCGCAAGGGCTGAGGCAATATGGTGATTGTTGGTTAAGTCACCAGTAGGGTGTGTGCCACCAACAAAAAGAAAAAGTCCTACCCTGAAAGCCCATGGGGTTGAAGCAGGATTTGGTTCACACTCTCTCTCTTCCCCTAGACCATCTGAGATGCAGTCTATATCTTGAAAAATAACAATAAGGCTTAGTCATGAATTCCCAGTAATGGGCTGCTCAGAGAGTTTGTTCCCCGCCTACTAGGGAGTAGATCTCTCCTGGGAAGAGGCCAGTGTTTCTGTCTAAGCCTGCCCTGTGCTCTGAGTTTTCAACCTTTTTCTAATTTTGAGTTGGGAGTGCCTAAGAATATTTTTATTGAGTCATCCGTGGAACTGCAAGCTACTTGAATCTATGATTTGTTAGCTGGTTTTCCAAGGTGGAGGCAAACGGTTGTATATTGTTCATTTATTTTTCAACATAGATGTATTGAGGCTCCTCATGGGCTAGGCTTGAGCTGGGAGAGCAAAGCGGGCAGGCAGCTGCCCTCACGGGCCTAGCACCAGTGGGAAGACAGACGTGACTCAAATAATCACACGCTGACACTTGGTAGACAGAAAAGTAAAGGGGGCGTTTAGTGAGCTCAACAGGGGAAGCCGATTGTGTCTGGGGCGGGTAGGCAAGGGGGATTCCTTGAGAAGTTCTCTGGATGTGGAGGGATGCACCAGGTGAAGGGGTGGGGGAAGCGTGCTCTGAGAAGAGGGACGTGCAAAAGCCCAGAGGACGGCAGGAGTGTGGCACGTTGGAGGAGCCAAGTGGACTTGGCCGTGGTACATGGAACGAGGTGAAGGTGGCGAAGTAGACAATACCCAGGTCGGGCAGGCTTGTGGAGGCCACAGAAAGATTTTTTTTTTTTTTTTGGTAAGAGCTCTATTGAGATATAATTCACATATCATAAAATTCATTCATTTAAAATGTACACTTCAGGCCGGGCGCGGTGGCTCACACCTGTAATCCTAGCACTTGGGAGGCCGAGGCGGACGGATTGTTTGAGCTCAGGAGTTCGAGACCAGCCTGAGCAAGAGCGAGACCCTGTCTCTACTAAAAAAAAAAAAAAAAAAAATAGAAATTAGCTGGAGAACTAAAAATATATAAAAAAAATTAGCCGGGCATGGTGATGCATGCCTGTAGTCCCAGCTACTCGGGAGGCTGAGGCAGAAGGATTGCTTGAGCCCAGGAGTTTGAGGTTGCTGTGAGCTAGGCTGACACCACAGCACTCTAGCCCGGGCAACAGAGAGAGACTCTGTCTCAAAAAAAAAAAAAAAAAGTACACTTCAGGCTGGGCGAGGTGGCTCATGCCTGTAATTCTAGCACTCTGGGAGGCCGAGGCAGGAGGATTGCTTGAGCTCAGGAGTTCAAGACCAGCCTGAGCAAGAGCGAGACCCCGTCTCTACTAAAAATAGAAAGAAATTAGCCAAACAACTAAAAATAGAAAAAATTAGCCAGGCATGGTGGCACATGCCTGTAGTCCCAGCTACTCAGGAGGCTGAGGCAGGAGGATGGATTGAGTCCAGGAGTTTGAGGTTGCTGTGAGCTAGGCTGACGCCATGGCACTCTAGCCTGGGCAACAGAGGGAGACTCTGTCTCAAAAAAAAAAAAAAAGAAAGAAAGAAAGAAAGAAAGAAAGAAATGTTATTAAATTAGAAGAAGGACACTGCTTACCTAAATGGTTATCAGAAGAGATTTTATGAACAAATAATTCAAAACATTTAGGGTTTAAAATTTCCATTATTGTAATAAAATAAAGAAGTTAACTTTAAGCTAATAGTAATCTAAGAGTTCTACTAATAGAATAAAATCAACTTATTGGTTGTCAGAGAAGGAAGGAAATGCATAGATGGCACTATGACAATCGAACCACCAACAGGAAGCCGAGGCTCAGCGAATTCTAATCAAACCACCAACAGGAAGCTGAGGCTCAGCGAATTCTAGGAGTCAAGGGTCTTCTAGAAGTTTCCTCAGCAGGGATGGGGCACAGCTGGGGGTGAAGATAGGCAAGGGCAGGGCAGGTGAGCTTCAGTGAGAAAGGAGAGGTCATTGAACCCAGAGTACAAGGCATTGAAACAGAAAATATTTAGTTTGCCTTAGTTTATTTTTAATTATTTGTTTTTCTTAAACTGAGTTTTTTGAAACTGAGGTTCCTTTATAAAAGGAACACACGTTACTGTGGTTATGTAAGAGAATGTCCCGGTTCTGAAGAGACACGTGAATTATTATATTTAGAAGTAAAGGGGCCCTGATGTCTGCAAATTATGCTTAAATGAGTGATCAAAAAATAATATATATAGCAAGAGAGTGATAGAGCAAATGTGGCAAAATATGAATACTCTAGTTGGTGATTTACATGAACAGTATATAGGAATTCGTTACATTTTTTTATTTGAATTATTTTGAAAATAAGGAATAGAAAAAAAAGTTACACATGCTTATTATACAGGGTGTCTCAAAAGTTGCCACCCTGTAGAACAATTAAGAAAAAACTACAAATGTAGAAGAAATATATACCCGTGATTCTACCACCTAAAGACAGACAATGTTGATATGTTGGTGCATGTCTTTTTGGTCTTTTTTATGCACTTTAAAATCATATTTGATATCATTATATATATAGTTTCGATTTAATGACACATTTGAATGAGACATTGTTTCAATTTAGATGAGTAGACAGGTAACAGCAATAATTTTAAACATTCAGGTTAAAAAAGAACCTATAATTGGATCTGGGAGGCCAAGGCAGGAGGATCACTTGAGGTCAGGAGTTTGAGACCAGCTTGAGCAAGAGCAAGACCTCGTCTCTACTAAAAAATAGAAAGAAATTAGCTGGACAACTAAAAAAAAAAAAAAAAAAAAAAAAATATATATATATAAAAATCAGCCGGGCAGGGTGGCACATGCCTGTAGTCCCAACTACTCGGGAGGCTGAGGCAGGAGGATTGCTTGAGCCCAGGAGTTTGAAGTTGCAGTGAGCAAGGCTGACGCCATGGCACTCTAGCCTGGGCGACAGAGTGAGATTCTGTCTCACACACATACACAAACAAAAGAACCTATAATTGGACATTCTAGTGCATCATTTAGCCATGTAGGAGCCATTTTCCTACTGCAGCACCTGAGGCAGTATGGGGCAGTGGTCAGGGCACCGGTTTGGCAGCAGATTGCCTGGGTCTGAATTTGACTCAAGCATTTACTAGCTCTGTGACCTTGAGTAAGTTTCTTAGCTTTCTGATCCTCCATTTCCTCATCTGTAAAGTGGGGCTAACACGTTGTCAGGGGGGAGGGGGATGAAAGGAATTCTATGTGGAAAACCCTGAAAAAATGACAGGTACTTAGTAAGTACTGAGTGCGTGTTGGTCATCCATCATCATCATTAGCTTGATGCCTAATTTCCTTCAGGAGGAACAAGATGGTAAGGTGGATTCCGTGGGTTTCTTTCTTTTTTTTTTTTTTTTTAATCCTTGGTTCTTAAACGAGGAGACCAAGATCTGCAAGCATGCACAATCCTTAGAAGTCACCTACGGATGGTCCACCTGAATCTCAAAGGCACAGAAACAGTTTTTCTCTGTCTGCTGACGACAGCCCCCTAAAGGTAGCGATCCAAAGAGAGCACATCTTTTCTTAGTATTTACCACCTCCCTCCCCACCCTCCTTAAGGAATTTCCCTGATCTCTTGCCACTTGCAGGCTTTAAGTTCTCCCTAAAACTATTTCAGTCTCAGATCCTTATCAGCTGACATTACAATCAAGTTAGCCCCAAAGAGTTCATCTCTGGCTATAGAAAGAGTGCTTTTCCATCTTTATTTTTGTTCTGTTTTATTTTTATTTCGTTTCGAAATTTTGCACCTCCCTGTCCCATAAAGATCATGGAAGAATAAGAAAAGATGAAAGTTAATATTATTTTATATTATGGGAAACCTGCTTAAACATTTGAAATGTTCAAATCTACCACAATCTGCCTGGGGAACATTCTGGCAGTGGGTAACAACAACTATGAAACTTTTCAAACCTTTGACCCGGTACTACCAGTTTTAGGAATATACCCCAAGGAAATAACCCAAAAGGGAAAAAAATGTAATTTGTGCAAAGATGTTCATGTGCTGCTATTTATAAGAGTGAAGAAGTGGAAATAATCCAAATGCCAAATAAGGGAATCGCTCAGCAAAGTATGGTATAGTGACATAAGGAAAGACCAATAAATGATTTTAAATGACAAGAATGTAGCTTCTTCTGGCCCTAGGGAATGTGTAGATTAGATTATTTTAAGTCACAAACACTAAATGGAAAGGTTACAACTATGTATTATAAAACATGTGTTGTGCAAAAAAGTTTAGAATTGAATCTTGAGGAAAGAAAAACATAGTTTAGAGTTGGGTCTGGATACTTATTCTGCGATGTTGCTTGTGAATTGCAATATCTACTGCAATGCTTTCTGGGTCTGACCATCTTGAGCCTAAAACAGCTATTTGAGCACATAAAGTAGATATCAGTTGTATACTGATATATATATATACATATATATAAAATATATATGTTTTATATATATTATAAATCAACCAATAGATTTTTGCTTGGCAGCAAAAAGTCTTCACAGTTATGTCCCTAGGCATGGGAAAATGTGAACTCTAGCATCAGAACTCTTTGTTCTGGAATCTAGGGACTCCAAAGACGGGAGAGCTGCTGAGAAGACATGCTGTGTATTAAAACCTATTTGGAACCAGCTCACTGTCTCCTGGCAGACCAATGCCCAGACATTACTAAGGGCTTACCAACAACCAGCTGAGGGGCAGGAACCTAGTTTTTCAATGGGGAAAGATGAGAAAATTAGATTTCAGAAGCCAAATAAATTGGAGATGCCAAAGAAACATTTACAGAAAAGTAACACTGACTGTTCAGTTACTGTTCACAAACAACTTCACAGAAATATCCAAACACAAGTGGTGTTCTAAGGCTGAGTTCAGAAACAGCCTCTGGAGGAAAATGATTTCACGTAAATTGTGATTAAGTCGCCTTTTCTCACTGATTTATTATAAGGTTTCTCAACCCTGGCACTATCGACATTTGGGGTCAGATAATTCTTTGTTGTGGGGGGCTGTGCATTATAGGATGTTTAAGCAAATCCCTGGCCTCTACTCACTAGATGTCAGTAGCACCCCCTCCAGTTGTGACAACCAAAAATGTCCCCAGACACATGTCGCCTGACAACCACTGGTTTATCAGATTTTTTTTTTTTCGAGACAGAGTCTTGTTTTATTGCCCGGGCTAGAGTGAGTGCAGTGGCATCAGCCTAGCTCACAGCAACCTCAAACTCCTGGGCTCAAGTGATCCTCCCTCCTCAGCCTCCTGAGTAGCTGGGACTACAGGTGCTCGCAACCATGCCGGCTAATTTTTTGTTTCTATTTTTAGTTGCTTGGCTAATTTTTTCTATTTTTAGTAGAGACGGGGGTCTCACTCTTGCTCAGGCTGGTCTTGAACTTCTCCCATCTCAGCCTCCCAGAGTGCTAGAATTACAGGCATGAGTCACCACGCCCGGCCAAAAAGAGTTTTAAAATAAGATTCTTCTCACTCAAAATAATGATCTCCATCAAGTTAAAAACAAATTCTATCAATATGTTGACCAGACAAAGAAGCCAGATTGCCATTTACCTTCTGACATGGCCTCAGAGAGGAGAGCACTGTCACCTACTAGGAAGGGGGAATCGTGGGGGGAGTTCCCGCTCACTCCTCCTCTAGGGTAGACAAAATCCCTTTGGCCTCCCTGGAGTTTGGCCTCCCCAGGGTTTGGCCTCCCCACAAACAGAATTGAGTGGGGTGGGCTAGATGGTTTTTAAGAGACCTTTCAACTAAAAGAATCGAAGTCAGCTTGAGATCCCATCTTTGAGCAGACATTTAGGGTGGCAAATGAAATGGATTTCAAAACAGGTGGGTGAAGTATTTCTCACCTTTTGCTACCATCACTATAGTTCAAGAAAATCTTTGCTCAGTACTGTTAAAGGGTATGCAAATGAGGCATCTGACAATGAGATTTTTGATAAAAATGTAAAAAGGCCATGCCAAGTTTGGAAAATAATGCACCACCACGTTACTACAAGCAGTCAGGACTTCCTGCCTCTGAATTTTAGGAGTCACCAATCTGATTGGGGAAAATGCAGGGGGAGAGGCACATGCAACCCATTCAACAGAGATCCAATCCATTTCCTGAACGGATTGGTAGATACCCAGGAGGGCAACTTTAATGAAACTGGTTCCTTTTAGAACCAGTTAGAAAGGGGACAAGAGAGTTAAGTGCAGGGTAGGATTTTTTTTTCTTTACAAGAAAAGAAAATTGATCCAGAGAGAGTGATGGCATTTCATTTTCTGTCCCCTACAGAGAACTCAAATATCACTTCTTCCTGAATCTAACACATTGGCTTCATTTTCAAAATGTGTCAGTTTATTTTCCTTACACGGTAGCCACACATTAAGCAGGTGACAGTCACACGATTTCTTCAGGAAGCCCCAAGGCTTCTGTGGGTGTTCCTGGAGCTCGCAGCCAGAGCAGTCCTGAGGTTTCAGTTACCAAAGCTTTCCCCACGGCCACAAGTGCCTTTGATGTTTGGGTTATTGAACACAAACTCACTGGATAATTTGTCTTCAACATAGTCCATTTCTGTCCCTAAAAGTGTTAGCTGTGCTTTCTTTTCAACGAACACTCTGACTCCATCTTGAGGAAGTTCTTCATCAGAATCTCCTTTTGTTTGTTTATATTCTAGAGTTTAAGAAAGGGCATTACAGGCTCTGGTTCAGACACCAACTTGCACACATGCTCAGGCTTATCTTTAAGAAGCTATTAATATTTTATCTTGTTTACTGCTGGAGGTGTCAGGGTGAGGGCGGAGGGTGGGCTGCAGCTTCCTCTTGCTCACAGCCTGGGTGGCGGCTGGACTAAGGAAGCCGACATCTTCACCATCCTGGTGCCTTGGCACGGACGGAGTTCAGCAATCTCAGCCTCTCTCCACGGACACGGTGGTGGGCACACTGACCTTTTATTTTTCTTAAAACAGGTTGAATTCAGCCACCCCCCAACTAAAGGAGGAACTAACTCACCAGTCTGATGGAGTCACTATGTTTGGGGTCGTTTGCTCTTTGAAAGTTTCTAGAAGCATATTTGGCAGCTGTGAAGAGCATTCTAGATGGCAAATGAGAAAGGGCATAGTTCTGGATATAGCAGTGTGGCAGCCACTGTGACCAGTGAGCCTGCTGACACAGCTTGGAGAGTGACATCAGAGACCCGGCTGCTGCGTCAGCTTTTCCTGAATTGTATCCGATACCTGTTAGGAGCGAGGACCATACCAAAGGCTCCTGAACCAAGCAGCCTTTTGGAGACTTTGGTGCAAAGGTGTCCGTGGTGGTTTCACAACAGTCAGTAAGTAGAGATGATGCCACTGTCATTCCATTGCAATCACATGTGAGGCAAAAATGGACTGGCAAGGAAGACCTTGGCAGGGTAAAGACATGCTCTAAATAAAGAAAACTGATTTATGCCACTTGGCTTATTAAGGCAATTAAGCCAATTACCGTCTCTCAAACGGCTCACTCGAGTTCACAACCAGGTGGATCAAATAGGGAGGAGTGGAAGCGTTGCCAGCTGGCCGGGGTTAAGGAGAGTAGAGCAAAAGATGGAGATGAAAAGATGAAATTCATGCCCTCAAAAGATGGCGTGCCTCAGTCAAGAAGTCCCCAAACAGTTGGCAATGGAGGGAAAGGAATTCAATTTTCATTCTTTCTGTCTCTGGAGAGAAAAGAGTGCACATAATAAAGGAGTGGAATTCCTAGTTCTGTGATGGAGCAGAAACAAAAACCCCAAGCCCCATAGAAACACTCAGCTGTTCCCTGCCGAAGTTAGTTACACTTTTGCCCTGGAGACACTTTCGAAGATTAAAGAAGAGAAAAGCCCAAGCCATAATTAGGAGAAGGCCACCTGGAACCTACAATTATTCTAGCCGTGGCCTTAATTTGGCTAACAGACCCTGGTCCGGTTCACATACTGGCTCTATCGTTTACATATGTCTTTTACTTCTGCTCCAACAGCTGCGAGTTGGCAGCCCGAATATATGCAGGAAACTGGCAGCGGGGAGACTGCTCTCTGCTATGAATTAGGAGACCTGTGGACAGGTTACTTTTGTGACTTAGGGAAGCCATTTTATCTCTCTTGGCCTTGATTTCTGTATGCATGAAATGAAAAAATTTTTTGAATAGAATTCATAGTGACCAACTTTTTTTTTTTTTTTTTTTTGCATAAAGGCCAACTCAAGAAAATAAAATATTTATAGATTTTTTTTCTTTTTATTAAGAAGAGCAGCCCAGATACAGCTTTTTATTCTTTCACCTTGAAATTAGATTTGGGGCATTGGGCTGCCCATCACTGGACTGTACAATCACTAGTTTTCCCTTCAGATGAATTAGAGTCTTGGTTCTCTGATGGAAGTGACTTTTGTTGAGTGCTTCTTTATACCATTTCCAGGTAATTCTTTCCTTAACTACATCACCAGAAGGCCACTTGGCCAGAGTGTTTTCCACTCTCGAGGGCCCTTAAAAAATTCTTGGACACAAATGATACTGTCCTATTTTATTTACACATACAGGCCTGCAAGTCTAGTTCAGCAATGACTGGAGAGCAAAATCAATCACTATTAATAATTCAGTAGTTAAAGCAATGGTTTTCAGAAAACAAGTCAGCAAATTTTGACAGGTTACAAACAACCAGTCAATTGATTAGGACTGGAACAGTAGCTATCCAGACATGTCTTCAAATGAAATGCTCTTAGAACGCACAGTGGAACAACAAAGCCATTGTCCCTGAAAGTGGGAGGACACTGGAATTTCATCATGTAAAATTCTGACCACCTGATCAATCTTGCTGTAAAACTCTTGCAAAGTATGAACTCTTGCAAAGTATGGAGCCCACTGGAATTTCATCGTGTAAAATTCTGACCACCTGATCAATCTTGCTGTAAAACTCTTGCAAAGTATGGACCTAGACAAAGCTATGATAAAGGATATGATCTTAGGAAATCAAAAGTGATGGCAAAACCAAAAACACTATAAAATGTTTCCTTACTAATCTTTTGGGAAAACACTCTGACGGTTCCTTAAAAGGTTAAACATAGAGTTACCATGTGACCCAGAAATTCCACTCCTAGGAATATTCCCAAGAGAAATGAAACCATACATCGACACAAAAACTTGTACAAAAATGTTCATAGCAGTATTACTTATAATAGCCAAAAAGTGGCTCATACCTGTAATCCCAGCACTTTGGGAGGCTAAGGTAGGAGGATCACTTGAGGCCAGGAGTTCAGGACCAACCTGGGCAATATAGCGAGACCTTGTCTCTACAAAAAGTAACAAAAAAAAAAAAAAAAAAACAATTAGCCAGGCATGGTGGCGCATGCTTGTAGTCCTGGCTACTTGGGAAGCTGAGGCAAGAATTGGAGGTTGCAATGAGCTGTGATTGCACCACTGCACTCCAGCCTGGGTGACAGAGCAAGACCTTGTCTCCAAAAAAAAATAAATAAATAAGTGGAAACAACCCAATTATCCATCAACTGATGAACAAATAAACAAAATGTGGTATATCCATACAATGGAATATTATTTGTCCATTAAAAGAAATAAAATACCAATACACATTATAACACTGATAAACCTTGAAAACAGCCTGCTCAGTGCGAGAAGCCAGACACGAAAGACTACATCTTATATGATTCCAGTCATATAAAATGCCCACAATAGGCAAACTATGAGACAGAAAGCAGATTAGTGGTTGCCTGGGGCTGAGTGGGTTCGAGTGAAATGGGAGTGATTTCTTATAGGCATGGGGTTCCTTTACGGAGAAACAAAATATGTTCTAAAATTGATTCCTGGTGATAGTTGTACAACTCCGTGAATATATCAAAAACCATTGAATAGTACACTTTAAATGAGTGAATTGTATGGTATGTGAATTGTATCTCTATCAAGCTGTTATAATTTTTTTAAAGCTGTTAAGCTGTTATTAATTGTGTTAACAAACAGAAACAAAAACCCCAAGCCTTTGGCTGTGTGCGGTGCTGCATTGGCCTAGGCAGCAGAAGTTGCACTTTCTTAATGGGTCTGTTTTCCTTGGGCAATAATACAATTGCATAGGGTGTGTGCATTTGTGTATATGTATCATCCTCAAATCTACCACCTGAAAATGGATAGACTACTAGAACACTCTATCAAATTATGCTATAACATAACATGGACCTTGCTTTAAAGCTGTCATTGGTCACTTACACTTGCTTCCAGCCTGAGGATCTACAAGCCATTTCTTTTTTTTTCTTTTTGAGACAGAGTCTTGCTCTGTTGCCCGGGCTAGAGTGCCGTGGCAACAGCCTAGCTCACAGCAACCTCAAACTCCTGGGCTCAAGCAATCCTTCTGCCTCAGCCTCTCTAGTAGCTGGGACTACAGGCATGTGCCACGATGCCCGGCTAATTCTTCTATATATATTTTTAGCTGTCTATATAATTTCTTTCTATTTTTAGTAGAGACGGGGTCTTGCTCTTGCTCAGGCTGGTCTCGAACTCCTGAGCTCAAACAATCCGCCCGCCTCGGCCTCCCAGAGTGCTAGGATTACAGGCGTGAGCCACAGTGCCCGGCCCAAGCCATTTCTAAAGCAGACATAAATCTGTAACTTGGGGAGCCGATCAGTGATCGAAATGTTCTGTCTAATAAATTGGCCATATTACAAATTGATCATGATCTGACACTCTGATCAGCTTTACCCATCGCAAATTCTAAGCCTTTAGGAGTGTCCAATTCTGTACTTAGCCTGTCCCCATGAAAGGTATCAAACCCATATTTGTGGAGTTTCTGATCTAAACAATCTTCCACAGTGTCTCTTTATTTTCTATCCTTGTATATGGATCTATACCAAAAGTTCTCTATCTTCTCACTCTATTTCAATTCTAGAAATATCAAGTTACTTACTATCTGACCCAGATAGTCTAAACATGACTTTGAAACTCTTTCTTGAAAGAAAACAACAAAGTTCTAAAGTTGCTCTAGACACTGCTATTAAACTAGCATGGTGATGCCTGTTCTAATAGTCATTTTATGAAATTACCATTGAAATATACTTAGAAACTAATGCTATCTTACTGGGAGGATTGTTCTAAGTTTTATAATGGCCTTCGGTGAAAAGAAATCAAATCCTCCCTATTCTGAATAAAGAGTTGTACCTGGTACTTGAAGGGTGCTTTGAAGCAGCTGCCAGTCTTGCCCGTGTCCGTGGGGTCTGCGGTGAGACGGGGTAGAGCAGGGCCTCTGGGGTCAGACTGCCTGATTCTGAAACTGGCCCCCTCATTCTAGACCAGATGCCTGACCCCTCAATGCCTATTCATATATAATATGAAGATGAATGGTAGTAACCATCTCACAGAGATGTTGGGAGAATTGAGTTAATTGTGTAAATAAGGTGCATAGGATAGAGCCTGGTGTATAGTAAGCGCTCAATAAACTTTGTCGGTTCTTCTGTGTCCTTATCAACCTGGTAAACTGACAGGTGGTGGTGGTGGTGGTAGTGGCTCTATTTACTTCCTTGGACTTGGTCCCTGAGAGCAAATGGATCTTCAAGGATGGGGCCATGCCTAAGCAGTGGGGTTCAATTCAGACAGATCAAGGCCACTTCCTGTCTCCCTGGGTGGGGCCATTAGAGTCTGTGAGGGGCCCAGTCCTTCCTCCTCCAAGAATCCAAATCCAGTAGGGTGACTCAACTTTCCCTAAATATACACGTTCCGAAGTGCTGGAGTAAATGCTCAGATCTCACCCCCATAAAGTCCAGGGTTATCGTGGGGAGTTGAGGCCTTTACCTTTAGAGATGGGACCCTACACTCAGGATGAAATAAATCACTTAGCAGAGAAGACTGCGATAGCTTCCTTGTGCATTCCTTGGTGCTCTGACTTGCCCTGTTTAGACTTTCTTTAACTATAACCCAAAATCTTGGGTTCCAGAATCCACCTAGTCTCGTTCTGCCCCTACAACTTGCATTCCACGATTGCTTAGTTTAGTAATGACCCTGCCTGTCTGCCGTCAACTTGCAATTTGATACCATAGAGCAATTTATGCTGACCTGTGCTCTGGTAATTCATGTTCAGTCTTGGCCAACTCTGGATCTTTCTGATTCTGTGCTGATCCTGTGCCTATGTTGATATGCTCAACTCTACCCGTGCCCCTAAAAATCTCCCTATCCCTGATAGAAGTTCAGGTCAACTTGAGACACAACATTTTCCTTCTCCAAAGGGAGAATGCAGGGGCTGGGCACAGTGGCTCACGCCTGTAATCCTAGCACTTTGGGAGGATTGCTTGAGGCCAGAAGTTCAAGACCAGCCTGAGCAAGAGCAAGACCCCCATCTTTACAAAAAATAGAAAAATTAGTTGGGTGTGGTGGCACATGCCTGTAGCCCCAGCTACTCAGGCGGCTGAGGCAGGAAGGATTTCTTGAGTGCAGGAGTTTGAGGCTGCAGTGAGCTATGATGACACCACTGCACTCCAGCCTGGGCAATAGAGCGAAACCCTGTCTCAAAAAAAAAAAAAAAAAAAAATGCAGGCACAGAGAAACCAAATTATTTGTTTAGGGAAACAGAGAAAGAGCTAGAAATTTAGGTGGGCCAGAATTAGAACCGTCAGATCACATTGAATCTAAAATATAGTAATCAACAAGACTTCATTCTTAAATAAAATGTTTTAATAAAATACTGCACATATATATTTTTCTTTTCAAAGATGTTATGAGCAGGATGGTTGGTGTGAATGATAATATATGGTATACTATATAATTAGTAGGAAACACAAGGTCTTTCAAATAAATAGTCTTCAGCTTTTTTTTTTTTTTTAAGGGCATATTCTGCAAATCAGTTGAGATTGGAGAATAGGCAAGGAGGAATTGGCTTTTCCTCTACGAATGTGGCTGGATTGGCTTGGGATAGAGAAAGGAGTCATATTTGCCCTCCAGGAATGAAAAGTAACATTGGAGTGACCTTCTGGAGAGAGGCATCCTGGCCCTCGCCTTGCTATTTTGTCCAAGATTTCGGAGTTTAACTGCAACGTACAAAAAGTACCCCCACAGGGTTGCCCGTTAGCCATCTGAAGATCCAGCAGGGCGGATGTGGAAAATTCTGGGGAAAGCAGAGAAAGCAGAGCTGGGCTTATAAGGAGGAAGATGTAATGTGATAGAGGAGAAGTCCACTATGCCTGAATAGTCTGACCTGGTACTATGTGTGGGTCACTGCAGCCATTCAGAAATCCAAGTAAACACAACGATGAATGTATTACACACATGTATGTACAGTAGAAAAACATGAGAAGCAGAATTACCCCGTTAACCACTTGTTAATTATACTTTAGTTTGGTCCCCCGTGATTGAGAGTGCCTTGGCATATGATTGAAGCCGTTTAGACATTGCTTGGCACATAGTCTGCATGATAGGCAACATACTGAACACTCCGCCTTCATCCATCCTTCTTTCCCTATCAAATCCACTGCTTCTCTCTCCTGTTCTTGGTAACGATGAGCACAAGTAGGAAATTCAGGGAAAAATCCAGAATGACCCCACTTCTAACAATCAAGGCTTTCTCAGATAGCTGCATTGGCTTTTCAAAAACATCACCCAATGTGATTAGGATTGTAGAAGGGGGTCCCCTGAGCTGACGTTAGCACCTCTGGCCTCAAAATGGGCTGGCGGAAGACCCTAGTCCTCCTCAACCCCGGCACAGCCATGGACTTCAAATACTGAAGACTCCACATCCCTTACAAAGACTTCTTGTGCGGCTGGCCCAGGACCCGGGCGAGGCAGTAGGGGATGACACTGACGGATGCCAGGGGCACTGCCGCACTTTTGCAGAAGGACAGGACGTAGAATATCAGCTCGATTTGGGACGGGGGTTTTAAGGAGTCAAAGAGGTGCAGGAGGACGAGGGAGGCCACGATGCAGCTGAGGCGGAATGGCAGCCACCTGTTGAGTTTGCCCTTGCAGCTCTCCTGGTACATGCTAGAGTTGAGCGCCAGCCCCAGGCCAAAGAGGGTCCCCACGTTCTTGAGGAGGCTGGCAAAGGGCGTGGTGTCAATATGGATCCATTCTGGCCGCTCACAGCACCTCTTGGCCTTTTCCAGAGTCCACAGGAGGTCTACGCCCAGCCCCTTTAGCAGCAGGTAAAAGCCAATGGCAAAGCTGAACAGGAAGAAGGTGACGAGAAAATATTTCTTGAGGCTGGCGTTGTAGATTCCCTGGACGTGGCGGAAAGTCTCAGCCACGGCAATGCCTGAGCGGAAGAAAGAATGACTGTGAGAGACAGGGAAGATTCTGGACGTTCAGGAGAGGTGGATTTGCAGCAATGGGTGACATGCCATCTGTCCTGCCATTGTGGACTTAAATCACTAGACACCAGATTGGAGGGTCACCTGGTTTATTCCAGCCTGTTCTCAACATAGACTCTTTCAGATGGAAGTGTCATGTCACATACATCCTCTCATTGTATGCAAGTTTCCTGTCAGGGGTCCTCCTGTCTCTACTTGAATACCCCCAGCTGTGGAGAGCTCACTCCCACTAGAACAGCCCATTTCATCTTTGAATGGATTTGATTGCTAAATAGTTCTTCCTCGTGCTGAGCTGAAATCCATCCTCCTCTAATACCATCTATTGATCTCAGTTCTTTCCGCAAAAGTTAGTAAATTGTGAATGTAGTCCCTTAGTCACACATTTGAAGACAGTTATTCCTTTTTTTTTTTTTTGAGACAGAACCTTGCTCTGTTGCCCAGGCTAGAGTGCCGTGGGATCAGCAACCTCACATTCCTGGGCTCAAGCCATCTTCCTGCCTCATCCTCCCAAGTAGCCAGGATTACAGGCACGTGTCACTACACCTGACTAATTTTTCTATTTTTAGTAGAGACAGGGGTCTCACTCTTGCTCAGGCTGGTCTTGAACTCCTGACCTCAAGTGATCCTCCCGCCTTGGCCTCCCAGAGTGTTAGGATTAGAGGCGTGAGCCACCTTGCCCGGCCTGAAGACAGTTATTCTCTCTAACCTAAACATTCCCAGGTTTTTCATGTGACCTGGCTTCCAGGTTCTTCCCCAAACATGGAATCTAGTCCTAAATGCTGTGTTGCTTTTGTGATTGCCATGGGACCATTAGCTCCCTTGTTCTAAACACTCTTCTTTGAATGCTACTGTGTTCTGCTCTGTGTTCTGCTCTTATAGATCTCCAGTGGAAAATTCCACAATTTCCTTCAGGTCTCATATTCTAGTGCCTCCCACAAAATCTTCCTTATGCTTAACCTAAGTCTTTTCTGCCCTTTATTAACTGGATCTAAGAAAAGAGACTTTCGAAACTCTGAACCTATAAAAGAGATCAACTGCAGATCTCTATTAGGTTTGCAAATGATTGTATTTAAATAAAGCGTTTTCTGAGAGTACTGTGTTAATTTGTTAAATTTGGTAGATTCCCTGAATATTAAATTACAGCCCACTTCCAACTGAAGAGCAGTAAGAAATAAAGAATGTAGGCTGGGCGAGGTAGCTCACGCCTGTAATCTTAGCACTCTGGGAGGCCAAGGCAGGAGGATCGCTTGAGCCCAGGAGTTTGAGGTTGCAGTGAGCTATGATGACACCACTGCACTGTAGCCAGGGTGACAGAGCAGGACCTTGTCTCAGAAAAAAAAAAAAAAAAAGGAATGTAAAAAGCTGAGATTTTAAACTAATTCAATTTGGTGAGTTAATCTGATGTAATATGGCTTTTCTACACACTTAATTGTGTAGATCTGTGCACTCCTATGGAAATCATTTTGAATCACCACCCTTGACTTCCAACCCACTGAAAGGCTAACAGCATCGATCACACCCAGAACACAGCTGGAATGCCGGGACTTTGTTTTGATTAGGGAGAAATGGGGTGGGGCGGGGAAGGGAGGGGGTCGGAACATAGATACCTGACAAGACTCCAGCAACGACCTGATGGGGAAAGTGAGCAGCAAGGTAGATTCTTGACAGACAGACGTTCAGCTGCACAGCCCAGAATCCCAACCACAAAATGATGTTCAAACACCTGCAGTGGAAGAGGCAACCATGACAAGCTAGGTGCGGATCCTCCCGCAAGGAAAGCAGCCCCAGCAGGAATGCCGGAGCCTGGTAAACTTAGGTGCCATCAGTGGAATTTTTGTAAATTGAAGCCCCTACTCAAAAGCTCAAAGATGCCTGTAGCAAGTGGCGAACCCTTGTGTATATGAACTCTAACTTCCCTATTGGCTACACACCCCGTAGTAGGACTATCCTATGTTTCTCCGGTTATTTTAACCTGGACAGGGCGACTCCATGGTTGGTACAGACATGGGTTTTAGTTTAAGCCCTGCCGCCACTCACTAGCTGATGTTTAGACGCTCTTTTATGGGGTTAACGCCTCCTGGTTTCTTTATCTGTGAAACAAGGGGTTGCACTCATGGGTTGCTTCCAGCCTGATATCCTGTGACTCTAGTGTTCACCCTCAGTTGCACGACTCTAATCAGTGCTAACACAAGCTGTGGGAATGAGCTGAGCGTGTGAGGAAGAGCGAGTGTCAGCTGCAAACACAGCCGCTTCCTGCCCTCACCATCCACCCCAGTGCTGAGTTCTTACCGAAATCTGTAGGTCGGCCTTTTCTTTCCCCGAAAGATAGAGAGGGTGGATGTGACCATCACATAGTATACTCCTGCTGCACCCATGGCATGGCCGGAGGGACTCCCTGAAGGGCAGGAAAGAGATGAATGGACTGAAAGTGAAAAGGTCTTCATCTGGGAGACTGCCAGGGGCATCATCTCCCCAGCTGCCCAGCCATCTGTCCGTCCATCCACCCACCTATCCATCCACCCACGCACCCATTCATCCTACCATCCACTCATTTATCCATAACTTGTTTATTTAACAAATATCTATTGAGGTCCTACTATGTGCCAAGCATTGTTAGAGGCTCTGGGAATATAATGGTGAGCAAAACCAGAGAAGGTTCCTGCTCCTGTAGTTATACACAGTCTGGAGATTACACAAAGAATCAACATACTGGGTGCACAGTTGCAAACTGACCTGCCCTCCATCACTTCTGTTCTACTCTCTCCTTGCTCACTGTGCTCCAGCCATGTGGCCTCATTGTTCTCTTGTGAACATGCCAGGCATGCTCCCACCTCAGGCCTTTGCATGGCGATCCTCTTTGGCCAGACAGCTCTTCTGCCAGAAACTTCCTGGCTGACTCCCTCACATCCTTCAAATCTTGACTCAGAGCTCACCTTCCCAGTGAGTCCTACTCTGACCACTTTATTTAATGCTGCAGCCGGTTCCCATTCCCGATTCCTCTGCCCTGGGAGACAGAGGATTGGGAGATGTGCCACCCAGAGCACCTCCTGGATGGGAGAACTTATTTCCTCCTGTTGAGAGTGTGATGGCTGATGGCCCTCCGCTCTCAGCCTCCTCCAGGCATTGCCCTAGGCTGAAGAAAGCCACCTTCATGGTTACACTCTCCCTAGGGGCAGCCTGCACCCAGTAACTGGTCTATATTGGGGCATAAAGGCGTGGTCTCCTTGACCCAGCTCAGGGAGACTCTGAAGAGCCATCCCCAGCTCTGGACTCTTACCTGGTCCAGTCTCACAGGTGACAGGGAACTGCTTTATCAGCGGCACGGAAGTATTGCTGTAGTAGTCAGTGTCCAGGACCCACCAGTATGGGCGCTGTCCAAAGAGAATCCTGTGGAAAAACATAACCAGTGTCTGGAGATACTGAATGGAGGATGCTTTTGCCCAAAGCCCACACCTTGGAGAAGAGAGAGTAGCTTGAAGAGAAGACCCACATGTTGCCTCCAAGAAGGAGAACTGGGTAACTGGGGAGAAGCATGGGAGGGAGACTTTTTATGACACATCCTTATAAAATGTTTGCATTTTGAACCATTTGAATGTGTCATCTATTCAAACATAAATAAATAAACCCAGGATTCTAAAATCCATATTAATGGCAGCAATGTGACTTGTTTGTTTGTTTGTTTGTTTGAGACAGGGTCTTGCTCTGCTGCCCAGGTGTCATCACAGCTCACAGCAACCTCAAACTCCTGGGCTCAAGCAGTCCTCCTGCCTCAACCTCCCAAGTAGCTGGGACTACAGGCACGCTCCACCGTGCCTGGCTAATTTTTTTTCTGTTTTGTGTAGAGATGGGAACTTGCTCTTGCTTAGACTGGTCTCCAATTCCTGGCCTCAAGCAATCCTCCAGCCTCAGCCTCTCAAGTGCTTTGATTACAGGCCTGAGTCACAGCACCCAGTGACTTTTTTTTTTTAAACCTCAAGAAGAATTTGTCCTGGAAGAATGCATACGGAACTATGGTTTGCAACTTGATTTGCATATACTAAGGGTTCTCTCTTCTCTTTCTTCAGGCCTCAGGGAGTCTTGCATTTTCTCTAACACCAGAGAAGGCACTTCAGCCCCAGTGACAAGCTCTGCAGGAGACGTGGTCTCCGTCCCCACAAGAATTGCTCTCTGTGAGAATGTAGGCAGCTTTAGATGCTTGCCCTGTATCCTTGCTGCTGTGAAACAGACTATCTCAGACAAACCATTTCCCCTTTGAAAGCACTAGGACTGTGTTTCACTGTGGAAATAGGTGTCAAATTGTAATAGAGGGAACGGCCTGAAAAAGGTAGAAATGTTTTCTGTCTCTTTAAAACTTCCCCCATTTTTTTTGGAACTAAAACCTACATCTCTCCCTCAGGCCGGTGGTTGCTAGGGGTGGGGAGTGTCATCAGCTATAATTGAACAGCAATAGCCTAAAGCTGAGAACCCTCCCTTTAAAAGCTCCATATTTCTGCCGTAGTTAGGAAAATTGGAACTTTAAGACAGGAGTCTGCCATTTTCCTCATTTGCCAGCAAATTAATAAACTCCTTTTTCCTTTTCCTTCTCAACCACTTGTCCTCATTCTTCTGATATGGACTTGGGGACAAGTGCCAAGCTTTCGGTCACAAAATGTCAGTCAGGATGACTCTTTTTCCCTGCACTGGTGGAAGAGTGATTTCTCACAGAAATGAGGGACAGCCACTACCTCTGACCTCCACCAACCCAGAGAGAATGCATGGTTCTTTAATCGAGATCAGATGTTTGGAATAACCCTTTATCTTTTTATTTTTTAGGGGCATGCTGCTGAAGGGGACATTACAGATAAAATTTAGTAGCTTTTTCAATAGAGGTTTCAGGCATCTCATCAGTCTGCCTTGGGCTCTGGAAACTAACAACAATTTTTTCCCCTACTCTAAAGAACTTTTATTGTTATGACCAAAGGAAATTAGAGCTCAAAGAGATCTTAAGAATTGCCTGATGGTAGACATGGATAGTTCTAGGGATGCTAAAAGTCTTAGAGGGCAGCTGGTCCCCTTCATTTTTTTAGATGATGAAATAGAGGCCAAGCCAGTAGTGTGCTGGAGTCAGGTGGCCAAAAAGAGTCAATTGTTAAAAACTCAGGAATTTTGCAAGCCAGAACCATTGGTATCTTGGAAGTGGCCATAATGGGAATATTTACACAATGGAAATTGGCAAGTGCTAAACTCAGGGTTTTTTTCCCACCCCCAGAGAGTCAGTTTATCAGCACTGGATATAACATAGTTCTTAAGAGCATTGCCCCTGATGCCAGCCTGCCTGGGCTTCAGTCCTGGCTCTGCCGTTTACTAATCGTGTTGGTCTAATTTAACTCAGTGCTTTGGTCTCTTTATCTGTGACACAGTAGTAACTGCCCCACAAGAAAGCAATTAGCACATGGCCTGGCATATCCTAAGTGTTCAATAAATGTTAACTATGATTATTATAGATCATAAAACAGAAACTCAGAGAGTTGATACAACTTGCCAAGGACAGGTAGTCGGTAGGTGGCAGAGCAAGGGCTAGAGCCCTTGTTACTTTTCATTGCCCCACACAACAGGTTTTTGAATCATCTATATTTCCTCTCTTCATACATCCTCTTTCTTCTTTCATACACCTATCCTTATGTTATCATTCTGCTTCAAAGTAATAAAACTGTCCCTTTGCTCAAAGCCTGTAACTCAGACTTTTCACTAAATTCAACCATCTGTCCACCCCTTCAAGCCATATGAAATAGGCTTTCCTGTATTTTCAACTCACTGACAGGTTTCCTCTGCCCTCCCTCTTTACGCAGATGATCCAAAGTCAAGTGGGGGAAGTAGACAGTGGCTTCCTGAATAGCACTGGGAAAGCAGCTTCTGATGGACAGACATTTCCAGAGGGAATGCCAGCTGCTTTTCCTGCTGATCGCCTCCTTGGAGGGTTCTTACCACTTAAAGACGAGGTTGAGCCAGTCTCCGATCACAGCTACCCAGAGGAGTTTGATGCCCACAGCTTCTCGAAGATGGAACCAGATGGGGAAGAGGACGTAGAAGGCATTCCTGAGGTCTGCGATCACAGACACCAAGATGAACCAGTCCTGGGAGTCTTGGTACTTCACCTGCAGGTAGTGCGTTGACTGGATCCCAAAGTCATGGAGAGCATTCATTCCATCCTCCATCCTCATTTCCCTGGCACCTCAGGAAGCCGTCGGCAGAGCCCTTGCACTTATTTCAATCTTGGTGGTGATTGCTCTGCTATCAGCCTGTGCCTTGCCCCTGTTTTATACACCCTGTATCCAGTCTGCAGGTCAACCCAGCCCTGATCTTTGGACCCAAAAACCACATTTGTCTAAAATTTATTGATCAAAGGTGCATCACCAGTAGGTTGATGCAAACGTGTTCAGGGTGATTTACGTAAAATAGAAAAACAGGCACACAAAAACAGCCTGATCGGCCATGTACTCAGCAGGGCCAATTATTAACTTTGGCATGCTGCTTGACAGTGCCAGGGGCTGCCCTCCTGGTCCCCGAAACCAGGCGGGAGACACAGGACAGAGTCTAAATCCACCACAGTTCTTGCAAAGGTGTCTGATTTCCTAAGTGTGCAATTACACTTACTTGGGGACAAGGAAAAGTCTTGGTGCTCTAGCTGTTCAAGTTTTAAGCTATTAATTTTAAAACATAGTAAGTTCTATTTTGTACTGGGGACTGACATCTTGCTGGTCCTTCCTCAGCTATATCAGAACCTATGCTCTGTCTCTGGGTTGGGAGATCAATCCTCTTCCCAGTATTGGCTCCAAATCTCTTGGCGCCAGAAAGTAACAATTTTGTTTCTTTGTTTGCTTATTTTTTTGAGATGGGGTCTCACTATGTTACCCAAGCTGGTCTCAAACTCCAGGCCTCAAACCATCATCCTGCCTCAGCCTCCTAAGTAGCTGGGATTACAGGCACATGCTACTGCGCCTGTCCAGAAAGTAATCATTTTTGAATGCAGTGATTAATTTGTTTAGTAACCTTAAAGTTAGAACCTTTGGGGCTTTAACTCATAAGTTGAAGCAACACAATGAATATATGTTCATGCAACGACTATATGATGAATGTGTGGTTCTAAATAAGAACACTAGCAAACAGATAACTGGGGACTCTGGAGAAAAAGTTTGAAATTTTTAGTTATTTTTGAGAGACAGTATCTGTATCTTGAGCTTTCTTTCATATATATGTATATATGTACAAATTGAGCTTTCTTTCACATATGTATCACCTTGAACTCTATATGTGGAAGAGAGCTCAGACATATTTCTGTATGTGTGTGCCCATTGACAGAGGGCGGCTGCTTCCCCTTCCCTGGACAGAGGGCCACAGTGAAGTTACTCTCAGGAGCCCTCTGCCCATGGGGTACCTGTGCTTCTTTGGACTAACAATCTGGGTTCTGGGACAGGCAGATTCCAAAGTGAGATATCAGCTGCAAACAGTAGAGAGACCAAGAACCTCACGCTTGGGTCACCTAGGACTCTGAAAGGAGTAGGGGAATAAATTAGGGGATGAATTCATGCATCTTCAAAGATAAGAGCCAGTGGGAAGGAAACTTGAAAACACCTCCCTGAATTTCCCATCAGAAAGTCCATATTGACATGGAAGGGGTAGGTTGGGGACAGGGAAAATAAACTCAGAGCTAACGAGTCTGTAGCAAAGGTTGACAGCATTCCGTGCTGGAAATGATTAGATCATCATCCAGGAGGCATGAGCTGGAGTCGCATCCCCATCCCCCCGTGGGCTCCCACCCAGCTCAAGCCGACTCTAATTGCCCTTGACCTCATCATTTCTGCTGGTCCAAGCGACCGTCTCCTGTCACAGCCAGCCCAGAGAGCAGGAAATGCAGTGGTGGCTGTGGGTGGGTGCAAAGGAAGCCTGTGCTAGGCAGCGTTGGGTGGGGGATACGTGTGTTCTGCACTGTCAGGACTGCTGGGCCACAGGTAGGGGCCTCACCACAAGAGGTAAACCTTCTAGAAAGTATTGAGTAACTACTGTGGTGATCTCTGGGACCGGAGTTTCTATGGTCTGAGGCGAGTTGAGAGCAAATGGGGCCGACCCTCTGACAAAACATCCAAGGGCCACCGTCTGGGTCTCCGCAGGGCTGCTGAGAGCCAGGGTCTCTGAGTCGGGCGGGGCTCAGTCATGTGCTCAGCATATGGGGAGCAAGTGGAGGGCACTATCTTCTGAGGAGCCTCAGGGAGCAGCCGGCGCTGATAAGGAGTGCTGATGGAGCTGATATGCATTCTGGGCACGCAGCTGGGTGTGCACATCTTCCTGGCAGGCTGCCTGCCGGGCGGGGGGACCCACTTGGTCAGAGCAACCGTTTTTCACATCACGAGACTAGTCCTCCCCTTTCTACCTTGCGGTCCTTTCGTCCTTCCCCCAGCAAATTTTTATCATGTGCAAAAAGAGATGAGGCCCCACAGGACCCAAGCCTATTAGAAAGCTGACTGAATTGAAAACCTCTGGATCCTCGAGGGTCTTGTGAATATACCAGGACAATATTGTGCACTTGAGCAAGGCTGGTGGTTTTGCTGAAAATCCACTCCTTAAAGAACTGTCTCCAGAGAGGGGATCCCAGCATCTCCCCCTAACTCCTGTCATCTTCCGTTTCAAGAAGTTCTCCAGTTTAATTCAACTGACATTTTCTGAGCAAAGCACCATGCCTGGCTCTCTGAGGAATGAAAAGTGAAATTCTGGGCCGGGCGCAGTGGCTCACGCCTGTAATCCTAGCACTCTGGGAGGCTGAGGCGGGAGGATCACTCGAGGTCAGGAGTTCGAGACCAGCCCAAGCAAGAGAGAGACTCCATCTTTACTAAAAATAGAAAGAAATTAGCTGGAAAACTAAAAATATATAGAAAAAATTAGCTGGGCATGGTGGTGCATACCTGTAGTCCCAGCTACTTAGGAGGCTGAGGCAGAAGGATCGCTTGAGCCCAGGAGTTTGAGGTTGCTGTGAGCTAGGCTGATGCCATGGCACTCTAGCCTGGGCAACAGAGTGAGACTCTGTCTCAAAAAAAAAAAAAAAAAAAAAGTGAAATTCTGGCTGTCCTCTGGGCCCCCGCCAGTCTAGTGGGACAAGGGAAGCCAGACATTTACACAATGATGTAAACTGGGGGATGTTCAGAGGGAAACCGCATCTCATTTGTACAAATATCAGTGAGTTCCCTATTATTTTGTCCTCAGCGGAGAAGACTCAAGCTTTATTCATGTCCTCTAGGGAAACGGCCAGCTGATTCCGGGAACCAGTAAGGGCGGAGCATTATCTGGGCTCCTCTTGGTTGGGTACACGAGCAGGGCACTCCTGAGACATTTTCTCCTGAGATCAGTCCTCTTCCCAGTATTGGCTCCGTATCTCTTAGGGCCACAGAGTAATAATTTTGTTTGTTGGTTGGTTTATTTTTTTGAAATGGGGTCTCACTATGTTACCCAGGCTTCAGGATCTTGGTTTGGGAAGAACATGAAGAAAAAGTGCCAGAAAGTACAGTCCGGTCTGCTATTAAATAAGTGCAGCTGGTTCCAGGGTTCCGGCACCTTCTCCCAGGGCAAGGTTGACTCATTCACTCAAATGAGTTTATTTGCAGATGGGAAAGTAAGGAGGGAAAGGAGCCACAATTTACCACACACCTCATCAAAAATTGCATTTATTACTAAAAAGAAAGTCTGATTTTACCTGAAGCCGAATCCCCTATTCTGGTTGGGGCCCTGGGCTCTGTAGAGAGAGGAGCTACTGGTCCGTCCTTCATTCGGTTATTATATCTAGACTGGGTCTTGTCCACACTGCGACAGGGGTACAAAACCTAGCTTCAATCCACAGCTACGTCTGAGCAACAGGGTAGATTCCTCTGAAGTCTTGCAGCCCAAACTATAAGATGAACAGTTTTATTTTTTAAAATTACTTCTTTTGCATGTTTTCCACCCCCCCACTTCCTACCAAGTGACCAGTGGGGGAGGTGTTTAGTGGGGAACAGGGCAAACTGGCCAGATTAACTGCTATCACCTTCTCAGTGAGTGACCCAGTTCACGGTTTAGAAAAACATGTTGGGGACACCAGGCGGAGGGAGAGGTGGGTTAATCATTGCCAGCCAGCGAAAATGGCTGACTTATCTCTGGCTCGGTGAGAAAGTTCAGCTTCAGAACTTTGAACTGTGCATCCGTCGACCAGGTCGGGGGAGCGTGGAGCGTGTCTCAGGATGGGCTGGACATTTTGTCCACAGAAAAATCCCTGAAAACATTTGCTGTGTTGTAAACAGTTAAGCTCACTACCTTCCTCCTGCCACCCTGGGGTCCACCTTGTATTAATAGCAAAAAATCAAGCGAATCACCAGCACTTTACGGGACTCACAGACTGCCCTTACTCTCCCTCTTCCTTAGCTCCCTTCCCCCAAAGAAGCTGCTGTTCCTGCCAGGAAGTAGCCCGTTTCCGCAGTCAACCGGTTCCCCCACAGGTGGCGGACCCCTCTCCCGTTCTTAATCTACCCTCTGCGATGCCAAGCACGCTAGGGAACATTCTTGCTGTCAAAGCTGATCGTCCCAGCCAGGAGTTAAACTTTGTTGATGGTGCACTGCAGCGGCAGAGGCAAGCAAAGAAAGCCTCCAAACGTGGCCGGGACTATCTAAAAAAGGGTCATTTTCTCTTTTGTCCTGGTCTATACCCCAGAGGCAAATAAGGGTTATTTGAGGAGAGAAGGGAAATGTAGCTTGAGGTGAGTCTCCAGCCCACGCTACCGTCCCTCCTCGCTTCAACTCCCAGATTCTTTGGAAGAATAAAGACCAACTGAAGAAGGAGGGAAGGGAAACCAAGCCATCAGTCGCTCAGTCATAGCTGGGC
Source organism: Eulemur rufifrons (assembly GCF_041146395.1). NCBI lineage: Eukaryota > Metazoa > Chordata > Mammalia > Primates > Lemuridae > Eulemur > Eulemur rufifrons. Next base: position 39,072,079 of record NC_090991.1, on the reverse strand, counting down.
CAGGTGTGGGGCGGAAGGCACACCTTTCTTCTCCTTGGCAGACTCTGAGAAACTCTGAAGTCCCCAAGCCGGCAGCCCAGGAGACTGCCCCTCCCCCACAGCCATCTCCAGGATTTTACAAGTAGAATAAAACAAGATTAAAGAGCTCTGTAACCCTGGCCAAGTCGCTGAAGTCTCTGGGTTATACTTTTGTCAACTGAAAATTGAGATTCGGTGACCCTCATCCTCTTTTCCGCTCCAACATTGACTGAGACAGTGGAGGGTCCTTTGAAAATAGCCCCAGGGAAGCGGTGCCTGGCTTTTAATTATCTAACGGAGGTAAATGATGAATTACTGCCAGAAGGAAAAGAGAAATGTGGTCATATTTTTAAAAAATATTTTCAAAAGTGATGCATTCACATGGTTAAAAAAAATTCAGGTTTTCTAAGAGTGTCCAGTGAAGTGAGTGTTCCTCCTACCCCTGGACACCTTCTAAACACCAGGGCAGACAGAGCTCAGCCCGAACCTGAGGGGCACCATGGGTCAGAGAAGCCCCCCACAATTCTCTACTGGAAGTCGGCTCCCCAGGCAGAGCCTGCCTCAGTCCAGACCGGAGTCGGCCCTCCCACCCCCTTCTATTTCCTTTCTTTTTTTCCTTCCCCAGCTCTGCCCATGTAATCCTTTAATCAACTGTTTAAGAGCTGGGGAAATTTCATCCCAACTAAAATGCCTGTGTGGCACACTCAGTTATTAGTCCTGCCCTCTTCCGGAGCCCAGCGGGGGGGAGATAATTAGGAAATTAGTAGTCTTGAACCCTTTGAACCCACAGCTTACCCCCTCTTAGAGTTCCCAAATGAGGACCCTGATGCAGAGAGGGGAAGAGGTGAGGCCCAGAATTGTCCTGCAAACTAACGGTGAGGTTCCTGTCCCCAGGCCTGGGGGAGGGGGAGGGGGTTGTGGAACTATTCTGGGCTATGAAAACAGCAGGGCTCCACTAGGAAGTAAACAGCCACCTGTCCCGCCAACGCCTGTCTCCCTAGACAGTCCTGACCTCCAGCCAGCAGGCGGGAGAGAGAGGGACAGGGACAGGGAGCATCCAGCGTGCCTCCCTCCTTTAGGGTGGAAAAGAATGGCAGCGTTGGTTCTATTTTTAAGATTTCCTTGAATCTGGTAGGTCTGAAGTGGAAAGAGAAGCCAGCGCTGGGGTACGTAAGTCCAGGGGATCTTTCTAACCCTGAATTCCAGAGAGCAGGTTGCCTGTTGCTCGGAGCGTATGGGACTTCAGCCTCCTCTGCTCTCCTGGGAAGTCACCTGTGACCTTCTCATTGTCAAATCTGCTGACTGGCCTTTACTCTTTCTTCTTAATCATTTGGCCACATCTGACACTTGACGGTTAACCACCTTGAAACGCTATGTTCCATGTTGCCCCAGCAAGCTGGACTCTCCTTTCTCTTCTTCCTCCTTGCATGGTCAGCGTGATGTGATGTTGGACCGTGCCCCGTCTGACACCACCTGCATGTCCCACACAGTCCCTACACCCACAAGTTCCTTTCAGACCTGTTCTTGCTCAGACACCCTTGCTTTGTAAATGAATCTCCTCCCCTCTGCCATCTTCCAGGCACTGAGCCTGGCAAACTTGGAGTCACCTTTGACATCTTTTCATGCCCCATTTGCAGTTACTCACCAGGGTCTGTCCAGATATTTCCCACACTTACTGCCCTGGCCAACCCCTCTCCCTAGACCCACTAGGACGACCTCTTTCCTTCTTGTTCTCCACCTCGAGCCATCCTATAGACTACTGGCAAAGGAGCCTTCTTACAATACAGTTCATTTCACTTGTCACCTGAAAAATATTCAGTGGCTCCCCATTGCCTGCAGACTGAAGTTCAAATGCAAGCTCACCCACAGCTGGACCCCAGCTTTTCTTTCTAGTCTTATGCCCCATAGCCCCCTTTGTGGCCTCCACATTCCAGATATACTAGAGGGGCTTGGATTTCCCAGACATGCCTTGGTTTTCCTAACTTTGCCCCTCCCTCCGCCTGGAATATCATTTTCCTCACCTTCATACGTCCAGATTCTAATCACACTTCAAGGTCAAGCTAACAAAGGCTTCTCAACGCACTGACACCCCCGACCCCCATCAGCTGTAAAGGATCTCTGTGATCTGAACTCTCTTAGCACTTAACTGTTCCTATCGTAGGGCACTTATCAAGTTCTGACCTTGCAGTACACTTGTTTTGCACATTGTCTTAGCCCTTCTCCTGATATCCTGAGCCCTGAGGACCAGGAAAGCTTCCCTTCCGGCTTCCAGAACTGAGCTCTGCTTACATATCTGGTGACCGGTATCACAGACCATTTACACGGCTGTGAAAAATGCTCCCATCCCTGACGCATGCTCCTTTGCATCGTGACTTTGCCTCTCTTCCGATGGAGATACAAAGTTTGTGTGTCCATCCTTTGAATCTAGGCTTGATCTGTTGACTTGCCTTGGCCAATGGGACATGAGCAAACGTGATGCAAGTAAAGGCTTGAAAAGCATTCACTTGCCAGGGCTTGTCCTCTCTGGGCTACTGTTGGAACCCTGGACCACAAAGGGAAGAAGTCCAGGCAGCCTACTGGAGACATGTTGCCATAACGTGTGGCCCAACAGCCAGCCCCAGCTGCCAGACGTATGAGCAAAGCCATCTTAGACCACCTAGCCCCCGACAACCTGCCAGGTAACTGCGGCCACCTGAGTGATCCCCAGAGACTCCAGCAGAGGAACTGCCCAACCGAGCCCAGCTCACGTTGCTAGCCTGCAGAATGGTGAGCAAGGTCAGCTGGTCTGTTGTTCTAAACCACAGAGTTTTAGGGTGGTTTTCTTACACAGTAACTCAAATACTCAGTAGACGCTGATAACAAAATATTAAATAATCACTCACATTCACTGAACATTTACTATATGCCAGGGACCAGTTTTGGCAAACTACATGGATTTACTCATTTAATCCTCATAAATATCCTAAGGTAGATTTTATTAGTGTCCCCATTTTACAGGTGAGGAAGGTGAGGTGCAGAGAAGTTAAATAACTTCCCCAAGGTCACATGTGCTGGATCCAGACCCCAGCAATCTAGCTGCAGAAGCCACACTTCAAACCACTATACCACATTGCCTCCGCTTACCCAGAATGAGGAAAACTTTACTTTATTGAGCTACTGCCTCCAAAACATGCCCTCCCTACCTATATGCCAAATTCCATATTGTTTTGTGGTCCAATTTTCTAATCTACAGTTTTTGTTTTTTTTTTAGGAAATGGAAGTCTCACTCTGTCACCCAGGCTGGAGAGCAGTGGCGTGATCATAGCTCATTGCAGACCCCTACTCCTGGGTCTCAATGAGATCCTCCCACCTCAGCCTGCAGAGTGGCTAGGATTACAGGTGTGAGCCACTGTGCCTGGCTTAGCCTATGCTTCTAGTCCTCCCACACCATGCCCTCTTGGGTCTAGCTCCAGGCTCTGGGCCCGTCCTGGGCTGTTTCAGGGACATTTCAGTGTGGGGAACTGATTTACAGCTCTGCCAGCGTCCACCACCCCAGAAACCCTTTGGCCCGTCTCCTTCCTGCAACCTTTGCTGAGTTGTTGGTTCAGGTGGTGCGGGTCTCATCTGGAAAGGAAATGCTTCGGCTCAGTGTGTCGCTATTGTCCTGTGTTCTGTGTCCTGGCTTGACCTGGGCAGCCAGGGTGATTTTTCACTCAGATCTTTGGATTCCCTTAGATCTTCCCTTTTGAGGTAGCCAAATGATAAAATGAATGTGACATGGATTTTAAAAAGACAAAAAAAACACTACTCAGATTTAACAGCTGTTAACTGTTTATTCGAATTTCAACAAAGATGTATTTAAGGACCCATTAATGAGCATGACACCACGCTGGGCCCCAGGCCACCCAGGCCAGGTTTGATGTGGGAGTGAGAGGAGGACACACGTGGACAATGACCTAGAGTTCAGCGTGTGAACCTCGCAGAGTTCTGTCCGAAGTACTAGGGGAGCAGGCAGAACAAAGCAAAGACGTTTGCTCAGGGAAAGACAGAGGGAGCGATATTTGAATTGGGTTTTAGAGAACAAACAAGGTGTTACTAGATGAAAAAGGGAGGAAGGGGAAAGAGGAAGGGAGGGGCCAGGCGTGGTGGCTCAGGCCTGTAATCCTAGCACTCTGGGAGGCTGAGGCAGGAAGCATTGCTTGAGGTCAGGAGTTCGAGACCAGCCTGAGCAAGAGCAAGACCCACCTCTACAAAAAGTAGAAAAATTAGCCAGGCGGGGTGGTGTGTGCCTGCAGTCCCAGCTACTCAGGAGGCTGAGGCAGGAGGATGGATTGAGCTCAGGAGTTTGAGGTTGCAGTGAGCTATGAGGACGCCATGACAATCTGGCCCAGGCAACAGAACGAGACTCTGTCTCAAAAAATAAATAAATAAATAAATAAAGAGGAAGGGGCATGGGCCGGGGCTTGAGAGGGTGGGAATGGTCTGTTTGGGGAAGGGCACGTGGTCGTGGTCTGGGGTGTCTGGAGTGTGGGCATCAGGATGGGGTGGGGAGCAGGGGACTGAACCCGGGTTTGTGAATAACCCAGTACACCCTGCAGAGAGCAGGAAGCTCTGGAGATTTAAAAGGGGGAAGGTGGCCAAGGAAAATCTATAGGAAGGGAGGGAAGGAAGGGGGAAATTTGCCTATAGAGAGAGTGTCTGCTCTGGAAGTTAGATGTGAATTCTGTGCCACAGATGGTGTGCATCAGGCAAGGCCGGCTGATGTCTCCCAGGACACCTCGAGATGGTTTCTTGGCGAATTCCCCATAGTCCAAGGGAGGAGCCTGAATCAGAAACCAGATGCATCGGTTCACAAGGGGAATTATCATTCAGGGTGGATCTACATTTACTGAAGAAACACCTGAAGGCCAATCTATTGATTTGCTGTCAAAGCAAAAGCCAAATTACTATCACAACGCCAGCTAGTTCCTTTACTGCAAGAGCTGTAAGAGAAGTGCCCATTTTCTTCCCACGCTCATGATGTGGTGGGAAGCTGGCCTGTCACGCTGGGACTCAGAGCCAGCCATTGGTCACGAGATGCCTTCGATAGGGCCTGGTGCCCCCATCTGCGTGGCTAAAGTGCCTCCAGGCTGGGACATGTCCCGGCCCTGTGCCAGGTCCTCTGCGCCAGGCGTGGCTGACTGTCACTGCCAGGGCAGGCTCTGGGATGCCCCCTTTCTGCCCTTCTGATGGACACAACTTTATACATCGTAGCTTCTGCTTAGTCAGTCTCCTCTGGCAGGCTTGGAACGGAACTCCCGTCTCCAGAATTCTCTCAACCTTGGCCGAGTATTAGAACCACTTGGGGAAATTCAAAAGCCGCTGCTGTGTGAGCCTCCCCCGCAGAGGCTGTGATTTTATTGGGCTGAGGTGCAGTCTGTGTATGTTGGGTTTTACGAGCTCTCCAGGTGATTGCAACGTGCAGTCAAGGTTGAGCGCCTTTGTGAAAAGCACCTGTGCCTACTTCTGCCCTTGTCCTCTTAGTGTTGATTTTGCTCTTAGAGGATCACTTAACACAGATCAGGGGCCAAGTGCTTCTCAGGCATTACCTCATTGAATTCTTCACACAGGCCTACCAGGTGGTGAAGAAGAGCCGCAGCCCCGGGGAAAGGAGTGAGGTATAATTCCACGAAGATCTGGGTTCAATCCCTGCTCCACCTTTTACCAGCCACGTGACTTTGGGCAGGTTTCCTAATCTCTCTGAATCTCAGTTTCCTCATCTGTAAAATGGGAATAATAATATCTGCCTCTTAAGTACGTTGTGAAGATTAAATGAGGCAAGAGTGGGAATCACTGGGCCCAGAGTAGTCTCTGCGGTACAGAGACATCATGTTCCTTGAGGGTCCCTATCATCTGCTGACCCACAGTCCGAGAGTTAAGGAGCCTGGGAGACCTGCAGCAGGAGGGTGTCTGAGACCCGAGCCCCCTGAGAATGCTACAGTCTATTTCCCTTCATCCAGTGAGGTCTCCGTGGCAGCTACAGGGCAGTGGGGGCCAGACTGTCTGAGGGGCAGGTGGAGGGCCTGGGCTGGCTCCCACTTCCAGGAGCCATCGGAGAGGTGTCCTTGTCGCCACAGCCTCTCTTCTGGGCCAAGCCAGGCACGACTGTGTGTCTGGCACCCATTGTCTCCCCAGCACCGAGCACAGTGTCTAGTGGACAAATTCACCACTGAAGTCAAAGAAAATGAAACCGCAGCCTCAGCGTCGCTGTAGACAGCCCCAAACGTCTCTTCTTGAGTGTCCAGAATGTGCCTGCCCCACACATTCTTCTGCCATCTGAGCAAGGAAGGCAAGAGGGTGATGGGCGTACCTTTCCAGACCAGAAGATGGGGACCCCATATGGACGAAATGTCTTCAAATAGTTCCTTTGGTGCAAGGCCCTTCCAGAGTGAGAAAAACCTACCAAGGCCTAAAAGCTTTTGAGTGATTCAGATATGTTACCATTATCCAGATGAAGAAATGGGCTCAGGTGGGTTAGGTGCTGATTCAAGGCCGTGGAAGCCCTGAGGATGGATCCAGCCGACCCTCAGAGTCCCCGGTAGCTCTGAGCCTGTGAGTCTGCTACGTAAAAGCCATTGTCCAAACCCAAGATCAACTGGGTCATTCTTCCACTTGATAGCAAATTGGAACCAACCCAATTGCCCAATGAAGAATGATTTGTTTACTACTAACCTGAGAGAGTATCCCTTAGCCTTTAAAAACCATCCATTTCAGTGCGACGTGGCAGCCTGTTAAAATGCCTATGCTGTAATGTTAAATGTAAACAGGAAACGTAAAAGTGTGCTTACCTAACTAGGTAGTGCACAGAGTGCACGAGTGCGCAGAGACAAGAACTGCAGCAGAGCTTAGACGGGTGACAACGGGATGTTGGAGGGAGAGCTGGGTGATGCTTTTTTTGTTATTATTGTCACACTGTTTTTTGTGCAGCTCAAAGGTTTGGCTCATCGCTGCTCACAGACAAAATGCAGACTGGGCCCTGCGGCATCCAAAGCTTTGCTCACGGGCCCCATCTATCCCTTGCCATTCTGCCACCCACTTTTCCCCCAGCCATGGGGCATGCCCAGGACCATGAGCCTTGGTGCCCATGACTCCACCAGGAACACCCTGCTGCCCAGGTTACTAGCTAACTAAATGCCGCTCATTTGCCACTGAAGATGTCACTCACCACCCTCACCCCAACAAAAAAGATACCCCAGAAACTCACAATATTGCTTGACTTCAGTGAGGGACCAGGGCCAGAGGTGGGATGGAGACACAAACTCTTTCTTAAATACAACTTTATTGAGATATAAGTCGCAGACCACAGCATTCGCCCATTTAAAGTATACAATCCAATGGTTTCAGTGGTTTTTAGTATATTCATAGAGGTGTGCAGCCATCACCGGGCACGTACCCTTTTGTGCCTTCAGGAATTTGAACATGTGAATGTATTACTAATTCACATAAGAAAAGGAATACAATTAAACACACACACACACACCTGCCACCTCCTCTCTGAAGCCCTCCTAGACTCCCACAGGCCATAGGCAAATCCCTGTTCTGTGCTCTTGTCTGGCATAGCTCTCATCCCAATGTTTGTAATTGTTTACAAACAGACCTCCCTCAGCCCAGAGACTTCGAGCTCTTTGAGGGCAAGGATGGGGGGATACTCATTTTTGTGCAACAGTGCAAGTCCGGCATTCAGGAAGAGTCCAAGAAGTGTTTGATGAATGAATGGATGAAGACTTCTCTGCTTCAGGATAGATGGGGCGAGATAGGAAGTGCAGGCTTGTAGCCTGGAGAGGCCAGAGGGCTACCCAGTCCTCCTTACTGTCATCCTTGTCCCCAGCCCAACCCCACCTCCTGCCATCCCCACCTTGTCCCTTACACCACCCCCTCCCCACCCCTACTCCCTTCTCCTATTTTGACCCCACTTTGACCTCCACCCCTCTTTGTTTCTTGAATAGACTGTTTTTTGAAATGCAAAGGCTCATTGCTGGCCTCTTGGCACTAGCAGTGGGAGCTTCATGGGGTCAGCAACAGCCTCTTCCTCTGAGTGTCCCTCACTCCACCGTGACATGACTAGAAGGCAATTTTATTTAGTGCAATGATTATTACCATAGAATTAATAGGGACCCAACACACGGCAGGGGCTGGAAAACACTTGCTGAATGAATAAAGGACTCGTGAGTCTCTCGGGCAGCTGAATGAAATTGTTTCGGTCACAGGCCTCGGGCGTGGAGAGGAGGAATGTCACAGAAGCTACGGGCCCCGGTGCAGAGCCTGAGCAGAGCAGACTTGGTCGCCTGTGTCAGGATGGGGATGGGGCAGGCTCGCCAGCAGCCCGGGCCAGACCATGGGCAGGGTGGACATGAACCCAAGGTACCCCAGGGCGCTCACCAGGTTTGCCCCAGAACTTTGTGATTCTGACCCTTTGGACGTCTCTGGGCTGCATTCCTCAGGGTCCGGTTGCTTCTTTCTTGAAGCTAGAAGGACACGTTCCAGCAGAGCTTTCCAACAGGCCACCTCAGGGTCCTTTCCTGACAGTTTGGGGTACATGCACGCCTTTGGGCCGCTTGGGCCGTACACTCTGCCCCCAGTGGGGAGACTCATTGCACACCCGTTCGTCAGCAGGTGAGCCACAGCAGCCTGGTCCCCCCAGACCTCAGCCTGGGGCCACCTTCCCCCCTTCTCTGCACCTGGATAAGCGACGTGTGGAGCAGCCACGGAAGTGGCCCTGGCTGCCCACACCATTTGTTTTGGGGGCAAGACAGAGCATATCCGCCAACAGGGCCCAAATTTCTTCAAACAAGAAAATACAGGAAAGTCAAAACAAGATATTTATCTGGGCTGAGAGGGTGAAGAGAAGCTAACTCATCCAGCTGAGACAATGGAAAGAAGAAACAGCAACGACCACCGGCTCTGCCGTCCCCACGAATCCAGAACGTGGTTCCCACGGCTTTCAGTCCGTGGATAAAGTTCCCTTTGCCAGGACTTAGTTCCTTTCCAGCCCACATGGTTGACCTGGGGGTCCAGGCAGTTCTCAAGGGAACCACAGGACTCCATGTGGCCCGAGCTCTGGGTTTGTGATGTCCCTTCAGGTCACAAGCTGAGTTGGACCCAAATCTGTGCCCTGAACATCCCTCCTGCCGGATCCTGCCCAGGCAGGGACCTCCCCTCAGGCTGGGTGGGCAGCCTGGGCTTCCTGCTGGAGAAGAGACCCCCCCCCCTTGTCTTGATCTCGCCGTCCCCAGAAAAGACACCGGTAGAAGCAGGCAAGCTACATAAGTGGAGGCAGGGACCACAGACCACGTGAGTCTCCGGCCCGGATGCACCTGAGCAGACCCGGTCTTTGAGCCCCACGTCCTCCTCACTTACTCTGCCAGGAAGCCCTTCCTGGCAAATACCCAGTTCTCACTTATGCCCAGCCGAAGTCCACAGCCCAGGAGGGGCGGCCTGGAGGCTGTTGCCCTGACCAGGTCAAGCCGGTCCCCACGCCTGATTGGGCAGCTCCTGGCCTGGTTGCCTGAACTCCTGAGGCTTTTTGGTTCCTGTCCTCAGTGACATTCCGGCCATCTACACTGGCTGCTGCAGAGGAATAGAAGCCACTGTCTCCATGGCCCTGGGAACAGATGACCTTCATTATTCTACCCACAGACCCCGAGCTGTTGCTGTCACCTGACCACCCTGCATCCTCACAAAGACACCCTCCACACAATCTGTGTGAACAGCAGGAACTTGGAAGAGGATTATTTGGCAGCGTAGATAGATGCTAAGATGACAGGAGGAAGGTTTTTGTTCAGACAGTGAGAGGCAGAGAGACAAGCTGAAGGACGCTGTCCAGAGGCACATGTCTCCCACAGGAGATAACCAAGCATCGTCCTTCTCTCAAACGAGACAGCCCCTGCAGGTCCCAGGCTTCCCCAGCCCAGGGACAGAGGAGGACACCAAAATTGAGGGATGGAGGGGACGGGGACCACAAGACCTGAGGCAGCAAGGACTTCCCCCAGGACCTCAGAGGGAAATAGCAGGGAGAAGATACTGATGTAGCAGGAAGACTGGAAGGAGGAGGACAGTGGCAGGATGAGAGGGAACAGAGAAGCACCTGCCCAAGACCTGAGACTCACACATGGGCCTTCTAGGGACCCTGCCTGGGGGCTTGGGAGAGCAGTCTGGTCTGTACAGGCCCAGGGCAGAGGAGAGCTGGGGAGGCCCATGAGAGCTCCTGAATGTACTTAAGGCCACTGAATTATCACTTAAGAAATGGCTAAAATGGCAAATTTTATGTTATTTATTTTTTTTGAGATAGAGTCTCACTCTGTTGCCCAAGCTAGAGTGCCATGGCATCAGCCTAGCTCACAGCAACCTCAAACCCCTGAGCTCAAGGGATCCTCCTGCTTCAGCCTCCCAGAGTGCCAGGATTACAGGTATGTATGTTTTAAACAATAAAAAAAGAAAAAAAAGTACAGCCACTTTGGAAAACAATCTGGCAGTTCCTTAAAAGGTTAAATGCCAGATTACCTTATAACCCAGCAATTTCACTCCTAGGCATTTACCCAAGAGAAGGGAAAACATATGTCCACACAAAAACTAGCAGCAATATCCATAACCAAAAAGTGGAAACAACTCAAATGTCTGTCAGCTGATGAATAGATAAGCAAAATGTGATATATCCATCCAATGAGATATTATTTAGGCATCAAGGAGTAAAGTATTAATAATATACATGACAATATGGATATACTGCAAAAACATTATGCTAAGTGAAGGAAGCTAATCACCAAAGATCATATACTGTATGAATCTATTTACATGAAATGTCCAGAATATAGGCAAATCCATTGTGACAGAGAGTAGAGGGCTGGTTATCTAGAGCTGGGGAGGGTTTGTGGGGGAAACGGGGTGTGACTACTAGCAGGTACAGAGTTTCTTTCTGGGTGATAAAAATGTTCTGGAATTAGTGGCAATGTTGCACAACTTTGTGAATATACTAAAACCATTAGAGTGTGCACTTTAAAAGCTATATTTTATGGTATGTAAATTATGTCTGTTTTTTAAAAAAAATATTGTTAGAAAAATTTTTTCCTAACAATAGGAGTCTAAAAATAGGAGTCATCTGGGGAAAAGCCTGGCCATCCGCCCAGGCTCCTGGCTGGGCCGTCCTCCCCTCTCTGGGATGGGGACTCAGCACAGCTGGGAGCCAGGAAGCCGAGTGCCCCTGTGTCAGGCATCACAGGCTCAGGATGCTCCTGGCTCCAAGGGGCGTGCAAGGGAGGGCAATGGAAGAGAGGGGACCTCAGGGGACAGGGAGAGGGACAGACATCAGGGGTGGGAGGAAGGAGAAGAGGGAACCAGGCTGCCCGTTCCGTGCCCAGCTGCTCCCACCCCCTCAGCCTGCCCTGGAGGCCTTGGCCAGATTCCCCACCCCAGGGACCACCTAGCTGTGAGAGAAGCCCCCATGGGAGAAGGCAGGGAGGTCGGGGGCACAGGCAGCAGCCTGGGGCAGGCAAGCCAGGGGGTTGACCTCACAGGCCCCAGCATCCTGGTTCCCCCGGAAGTAGATGGAGTCAGGGGAATAGAAGGAGGGGTCCTCGTCAAAGAAGTTGTAGGGTCGGAGGAAGAAGCCCACGCCGTTGCCCACAGTCACCGTGTTGGGAATGTCCTCTGCATGCGGGATGTGCAGAAATCCGGCTGTCACCCAGGCCACCAAGTCCTAGCAGGGGAGAAGAAGGAGGATCATGAGGTCTGGCTTTGCTGAGGACGTGCCCTGCCTCCCACAGTGGCCTTGCAGCCTAGACTTTCGTCATTTCTCAGAAAAAATGTGAAATCATAAAGTTTCCTTTCTTAGTGGATTCTAAAGACCCCTGAGGAATCTGGCTTGGGAGAGAGAGAAGTGGCTCATTCTTGGTCCCACAGCCCCCGCGCCCCCCATCCCCTTCCCCTCCCTCCCCGGCCTTTCGACTGACCCGCCCTGCAACAGTCTCATTGTTGATGAAGTCAGTGAAGTCCACGGTGGGTGTCCAAGGGTCGTTCAGATTGTAGATGCTGGTGCTACTGGGCTCCTCCTCTTTCCGCTGGGTCACAGCCAGCTGATACCTACAGGAGATTTGGGTTAGACCTACAGGGCCATCCACGGTCCCATGGCCCGCAGCTGCACTGAGGAGGAACGCAGAGGAAGGAGCACAAAGGTCTCGGGGTGTTGAGTCTCTTTACCATTCTCTGCCCGGTTCTCCCTGCGCCCTGTAGAGGTCCTGCATCTGTTCACTATCCTGTGCCTTAAACACCAGATGGCCCAAAATCGTTCAGATTTCGGGTAGAAACGTTGCTCATCACCCACCACATCAGCGCCTGCGGCTGAGAATGGGCCTGGGATCCCTATGTGTGGACAAGGCCTGATTCCCATCCTCGGTCAAGTTTAGTACCTCAAATGCCTGGATTCTAGGGACTCCTCCCTTAGATCTGTGTTCCTCTCTCGCTCTTTTTTGTTTGTTTGTTTTTGTTTTTTGAGACAGAGTCTTCCTCTGTCTCCCTGGCTAGAGTGCAATGGTGCCATCGTAGCTCACCGCAACCTCAAACTCCTGGGCTCCAGCCATCCTCCTTCCGCCTCAGCCTCCCAGAGTGCTAGGATTATAGGCGTGAGCCACCGTGTCTGGCCCACTCTTTGTTTTTCCCTCCAACGTTTAATGTGGTTGGAGGGAAAAACAAAAACCTTTAACGTTTCAAGCACACAAAAAAGTTGGAAGAACTGTATAGTGAACACGTGTATACCCACAGCCTAGATTCTACCATTTGCTACAATTGCTTCAATGCTTCATGTCTCACCGTTCCTAGGCTTCATTCTGCATGGCTAAGGATTGTGGCCACGGGAATGCGTGTGTATGTTTGTTTGCACGTGTACCTACAGGAGGTGGAGCACTGTGGGGCCCTTCTACAGCCAATCTCCGCCATCCCCTCTCTGACGGCCACTCACCTCCCCCAGCCGAGGGCTCTCTCCATGGAGCTGTTCTGGGGCAGCGGCTCCCCGGCAAAGCTGAGCATCTGGATGCGGTAGCCCCGCGGGTGACCCCACTTGTTGCTGTGGTTGCTGGCCAGGTACAGGTAGCGAGGGGTGGTCCCTCCCATGGGGAAGGCGGCCTGGTCCTCTGTCTGCAGCAGCTTCCGGGTCACCTGCAGCCTCTGTACCTGGTGCTCAGGGCTCCAGGGCACAGCCGTGGGAACGAAGGCCATGTCCTCGGCCCAGACCCAGTTCTCCAGTCCTGCTCAGGGGGGAAGGGCCTGTTATGCAGGCACCCTGGCCTCTCTGGACTCTGCCCCATCTGGCCTCAGAGTGGGGGCCAAAGAGCAGCCGAGAACTCAGTGTGCCCCTACTTCCCTCTCCCCAAGTTATCCTCAATCCAGAGATCTGGAGTAGGTCTTTCTGCCTAATGTCATCTCAGGTAATAATCCCAGATGCCTTGTGACTGCGCCTCCACCAGCCTTCTCCTTCTGAGGGGCTGCTACAGAGGATGTTTACCTGAGGTTGGAACAGCCTAGTGAGCCATGCACAGTGTGGCATTCCTTCTGCCCGAAGAGGGGTCTTCCCTTCTCATCTAAAGCCCCTTGGCACCACCAGAACTGCCTTATCATGAAATAAGGCCCACACTCACTGAACCTGAAGGAAGTCTGCCCAGGTGGCATTCTGAGTGCTTTATGTGTATCGATGCTTTTACTTTTATGACAAGCTTATGAAGGAGGAACTATAATTGTCCCCATTTTACAGATGGGACAACTGAGGCTTAGAAAATTTAAATAATGTGCCTTGGTTGTTCAACAAGGGCACAGTTAGTATCATGGAAGTGCTGGGAATGCTGGTCTTAGTCTAACTTTACACCACCCACACATCAGCACAGAGGAAGCCAGCACAGAGTGACCCCACAGCATATAGGTACCAGAAATGGGGACCAAAGGGAAGGAAAACCAATGTGGGGCCCAATGCTGCTGGGGCTTGGAGGTGCCTCTTGCAGTTTGAAACTTGGCGGGGAGGTGGGAGTCTGTTCCCTGAACTTGTAATTTTATTAGAGTCTAACTAGGTTCCATGTTAGGAGTCAACTGAAATGATCTGAGACCAAATCAAAACATGTTGGCAGTTCCCTCCACATCTTCCAAGGCCCAGGAGAGAATAGAGACTGATTCAGCAAACCCTTAGTTTCCTTTTGTGGATTCACTGCCCCTAATCCACACCCTAGGGTTTCTACTGTTAGGTGACGATTACAGACTAAGCTCTTCCTGTGCCATTCACACAGTTGGGCTCACGTAGGAGCCAATAACAACAAGAACAGCTAATATTTCTAAAGGACTCACTATGTGTCAAGTACGGCTCCTTAACTTAAAAGTTACGATCATTTAGATTCAGAGATAAAGATAAATGTGCGTGTGTGTGTATTATAGCTAAGTCCACTAAGAGTGCCTAAAAGCAATGGTATCCAGTAATGATGAGCACATCTGGTACCCAGATCTTGGTATCTAAATACCGTACTCCAGTAAAAGAAACCAGAACTCCTTAGAGAAGTGGTTGATTCCAAGGCTGGAGCAGAGAAAATACCAGATGAAATTGGAATATCTTGTGGTGCCAGAAAGTAAGAAAGTGCTCAAGAAAGACTGGGTGGAGGCATGACAAAAGGACACAGGAACCAACCTAAAGGACCTCCCAGTGGCCAACGTTGGAAAAATGTAAGGAACAAAATAAATGATAGTACTGAGTTTTAACCCTTAGAATACAATAAATAACACTGAGTCCATACAATTATGAATAAATAATTGAATACATAAATAGATGAAAAAGGAGGGACAACTCTTCTGTATGGAAAATTCCAATGAATAAATTATAGGGAATTAGGAAAAAACGTTGATGGATAAGGAAAATGTGGTATATATACATAATGAAATACTATTCAGTTTTAAGAAGGGAATCTCATTTGCAACAATGTGTATGAGCCTGGAGGACATTATGTTAAGGAAACTAAGTCAGACACAGAAAGACAATACCACAGGATCTCTCACCCATGTGGAATCTAAAAGAAAGCTGAACTCAAAGAAGCAGGGAGCAGAATGGCAGCTACCAGGGGTTTGGGGAGGGTGGGGGATGGGGAGATGTTGGTCAAAGGATACCAAATTTCAGTTAGAGAGGAGGAATAGGTTCAAGAGATCTGTCGTACAACATGGTAACTATAGTTAATAACAATGAATTGGGCCGGGCACGGTGGCTCACGCCTGTAATCCTAGCACTCTGGGAGGCCGAGGTGGGCAGATCGTTTGAGCTCAGGAGTTCGAGACCAGTCTGAGCAAGAGCGAGACCCCATCTCTACTAAAAATAGAAAGAAATTATATGGACAGCTAAAAAATATATATAGAAAAAATTAGCCGGGCATGGTGGTGCATGCCTGTAGTCCCAGCTACTCGGGAGGCTGAGACAGGAGGATCGCTTGAGCTCAGGAGTTTGAGGTTGCTGTGAGCTAGGCTGACGCCACAGCACTCACTCTAGCCTGGGCAACAGAGTGAGACTCTGTCTCAAAAAAAAAAACAAAAAAAAAAAACAATGAATTGTACTCTTGAAAATTGCTAAGAGTAGATATTAAGTGTTCTTACCACAAAAAAATAAGTGAGGTAATGTATATATGCAAATTAGCTCAACCTGGCCATTCCACAATGTATACATATTTCCAAAACAACATGTTGTACACAATAAATATATATAATTTTTATCTGCCAACTTTTTTAAAAAATCAAAAAAAAAGGAAAAAAATTTAGATAACCAGTAGGGAAACACCTCGGTAGTAATTGTTGCAGGTAAAAATCCACCAACAGATGCTGAAATTAGTGGGCAAAAGTTTGCGGAAAAAAAGAAATAAGATATTTGCATAGTATCAAAGTATTTTTCCCAAGACATTTATTAATTACAAATGGAAAATACTAACTTTTACGATGGAGAAAGCTGGAAGACACCACCTTAACCAAGTGCATGAGGTTGACATCACTATGATAAGACATGTTGACATCACGTGTACTTTGATATGATGCACTGAGAGAGACACAAATCATTTCTATTGTTTTTCTTGTAGGCCGGGCGCGGTGGCTCACGCCTGTAATCCTAGCACTCTGGGAGGCCGAGGCAGGTGGATCGCTCGAGGTCAGGAGTTCGAGACCAGCCTGAGCAAGAGTGAGACCCCGTCTCTACTAAAAATAGAAAGAAATTATATGGACAACTAAAATATATATATATACAAAAAATTAGCCGGGCATGGTGGCGCATGCCTGTAGTCCCAGCTACTCGGGAGGCTGAGGCAGGAGGATCGCTTAAGTCCAGGAGTTTGAGGTTGCTGTGAGCTAGGCTGATGCCACGGCACTCACTCTAGCCCGGGCAACAAAGCGAGACTCTGTCTCAAAAAAAAAAAAAAAAAAAAGCAAGATCTCAATGTTATGATCTCAATCTAATCATGACAAAACACCCGAGAAACCCAGATTGAGAGATATTCTACAAATAATTGACCAGTACCCTTCTAAAGTGTCAAGGTCGTGAAAGACGAGGAAAGCCTAAGAAACTGTCGCAGATTGGAGGAGACTAAGGAGATACATCTAAATGCAATGTGGGGATCTGGATTAGATCCTGGAACAGAAAAAGAACATTACTGGAAGAACTAATGAAATTCTAATAATGTCTGTAGATGAGTTAATATTGTTGTAATAATGCTAAATTCCTGATTTTGATCATGGCCTATGGTTTTGTAAGATATTAAAGTTGGAGGAAGCTGAGTGAGGGGTATATGGAAACTTTCAAACAATGTTGGCAACTTTTCTGTATGTCTAAAGTTATTTCAAAAGACAAAGTTTGCAAAAGTAGTCATCATTAATCCTCACAACAGTCCTATGAGAAAGGCACTGTTATATCAGTGGGGTTAGTGTTAGGGTTAGGGTTCCGATCTGACGTGCAGAGGTCCAGCCTAAAAATGTTCCTATCATACACATCTTTCCAGAAAGCTCTCTGTGTTCTCCACTCCTCCATTAGCATGTAAGCTGCCTGAGAGCAATGATATTTTTTCTCTTGTTAAATTGTATAGTACAGTGCTTGGCACAAGTCTACATTCATAAATATTTGTTGCTTGCTTGAATGATGTTGTTACATGAAAAAACAGAAACAGCAAAGTATACTTACATTAGGATCCCATTTTGGTAATAGAAATCTAAATACTTATACTGGTATATCATATTTGTACATAGTATACAATATAACAAATTCTACCATCACAGAGGCAATTTTTAAAAGTATGAAATAATTTTTTTTAACTATGGGAGGATAACCAACCTGCTAAGGATGAGAAACACGGAAGAGGATGACTTTTACTTTTACCTCATATACTTTTACATTTTTAAGGTTTCAATGAACACTTTTAAAGCTAGGCATGGAAACTGCAGTCCTCTCCTCTGGCACCTTTGCCCCTGCCGGGATGTCTTACCTGCTACATCCAGATCCACCTTGAAGTGTGCACTGTGCGTGTGGACCGTGCCCAGCGTGTGCTCCCCAACTTGGTTCCCATAACTCCGGGCAGCACCAAAGAGGAATGTTGAACTGATGTAGCCCGTGGCATGGAATCTGACTTCTATGGCCCCGTTGGGGTGGAAGACCATATCCCACACATAGTCATAGTTGAGCATAGTAGACACAGATCTGAAGACCAGCACTGTCTCTGCAAGGCCCCCAAAATAGTGGGGGTGTAAATCTGAGTGGTGTCTCCGCAGGGGGAGGCCCTGGTTCTGTTCAAACACAC
Source organism: Eulemur rufifrons (assembly GCF_041146395.1). NCBI lineage: Eukaryota > Metazoa > Chordata > Mammalia > Primates > Lemuridae > Eulemur > Eulemur rufifrons. The sequence goes on along the minus strand of NC_090991.1, from coordinate 39,054,263 downwards.
AAAAAGCATCATGTAGTGTCTTAGGGGCTTGCGACTCCAAAAGGAAGTGCCAGTCCACATAGGTGGCCAGGTAGGGGCAGTCCACCCCACGGGTCAGAGGCGTGGAGAAGTGGCCCAGGCCAAAGCCACCATCTATGTATCGGCTTCGTAAAGCAGAAGGAGAATTGCCCCCATAGATGGCCAAGGCCTCTTGGAGGCTGATCTCATAAGCTAGCCGTTCTCCCTGGAAGCGGACGTCAAAGATCCTTGGGCCACTAAAAGCTCCAAGGCCAAAGGAGAAAGTCCACAACGAGGAGGCCACTCGACGCCCCTGGACACTGAAGCGGGGGCCCTGGGGATGGAACTGCAGAGGGGGAGCCGGACCTGGGGGCACCTGGGACTTCAGGGACCAGGACCCACCTGTGCCATTGTCTGGGATCAATACCACATTTACCAGGCCGGCCTCAAACTGGTTCTCCAGCTGGGCCAGACTGTCATAGTAGCGGCCTTGATAGAACACCTTCTGGATGGTCCAGTGGGCAGGGTCCAGGGCCTTGTGGTCTACCAGCAGCTCTAACCCCACGGGGTGCAGGAAAAACCCAGCCCCTGAGATGTTGTAGTAGAGGCCAAACCAGGTGGCTCGGTCCCCTGACTGCAGACCACGGGGCGCTGTGTTCATTGTCACCAGGTTCCTTCCTTGGCGTTTGTAGAAGCAACAGTGGTGGAGGAGACCAGCCACCTGGGGCAGTTCTCTGTCGAAGATCATCTGGTCTATGTCCAGGTACTCTCGGGCCGGCACGGGGCGTCGGTGATAGGGCAGGGGGCCTCCATGACGCTCCATGGTCACATCCCGCATATAGGAGGGGTGAGGCAGCGGTCCCACCACCAGCTCACTCACGTTGGGCTGGCGTTGTCCACCAAAGAAGACGATGGCCAGCGCCTCCCGGGCAGGTGGGGCCTTTCCCTTGTCCAGGTGGGCCAGGGCCGCAGCCTTGGGGGGCAGCTGCAGCTCCACTGAGAAGACACAGTTGTCCGAGGGCTGGGCCTGAGCTGGATCCACCAGCCCTGGCCCCAGCCGCTGGGTCAGAAAGTTCATCACAGCCGTCAGCTCCTCTCGGCTCAGGTCTGCAAACAGCTGGCTCTGGCCAGGGTGTGACCCGGGCTGGGCCCTGGGAGATACAGAGGGACAGCGGGGAGCCATGCCTGGATTACAGTCCCTCTCAACTCCTTTCTCACTCCCAGCCCCACCTTCACCCATGCCTGTCACCAGGACACTAAATAGGGACAATGTAATGAAAATGGCCATAGCTAAAGCTCCTGGTCTGTCCTCAGGCTCTGGATCCTGAATGCAGAGACAGACAGAGAGGTAAACAGATAGGACCTGGGTGCGGGATGCCTTTCTCAGCCTCCGGAGGATCTTGTCTCTGGGCGGTTCTGCTAGGAAACAGGCAAGATGGGTATTGTGGAAGAGAAGTGGCCAAAGGCAGAGGGTTGAGAGTGGAGCTGGAAGTCAGGCCAGGTTCAGGAGGTGGAGCAAAAGTGGGAACCTGGACTTTAAGTGGCCCATGTGAGCTTCTGACCTCCTGTTCCAAATCAAACAACACACTCATGGTCAGGGTTGGGGAATCAGGTGGGTGGAGGGGTGGGTTTTGGAGATAACCGTTGGGGGAGGCCAGAGGAAGGAGAAGTGGGCCTGTCCTGGAGCTCTCCTTTGTCTGTGCTCCAGAGGGGACCTTTTTCCGGGCTACAGGGTGGCAAGTGACACTCACCTGGCTGTGCCTCTGTAGCCAGATTCTCTCCTTCCCCCCTTCTAGTTTCCTGGGCCCTCCAGGCTCTGCTCCCTACCAATGTCTCCTGCCCCTCTCCACCAGCCAGAAGCCTACCAGCTGCCCAAGGGGAGCTCGAGAGTCCTGGTGGGAAGGCAGAGCCTCTGGGAGAAGCTTGGGGACTGGTGCCCTGAGCACCCTAGGTCACTGAGGGCAGCGTGAGGGAAGCTGCCAGTGCATTGCTGGAGGGTGCATGGGGGCACAGAACAGAGTGTAACTGAGACTCTCATGGCTTGCCCCTTTGCAGGACTGCCTGATAGGCTAGGTCAGACATCGGGTGGACTGGGAAATTGTCTGTGGAATCAACCCTGCAGTCCACACTCTCACCTCCAGAAAGGAAACCCTCCTCCAAAATGTTGCCAATGTGTAGAGCAAAGATGCTTCTGTCCCTCACAGCCAATGGCTGGGAAGTTTCTCTGGAAGCCACTGTCCTCTGAGTGGCCCTGTCCTGAGGGGAACCGGGAGAGACTGAGGGTTCCAGAAAGGAGACCTCCTTCCCTCGTCGCCTGGGCAGAATCCTCTGCAACTTGGACATGTCCAGGAAGACTTCTCAGGAAGAAACATGTGAGTTGACCTTTTTGTTTGTTTGTTTGAGACAGGGTCTTGCTGAAAGGACGGCATTGCAAATAAACAAACTAACCAACAGAGAAAAAAATAAACGACCTAATAGGAAAAAGAGAGAAAGATCACAGCACGCAACTCTCCTTTTGTTTGATTAACCACCTGTGGCTTAACTTGTGGTCTTGCAGAGTTGGTTTGTACAGCACTTGAAAAGAACTGAGCACATAGAAGGAGCATGACCCTCCCCTAGTTCCCAGCAGATCACATTCCAAGGAGCCTGATAAGCCAGCCTCACAGAGAAGAGGGAAAAAAGGCAGCCACAGCTGCCTTCTGCTATCAGCTTGCAGCAATAACTTTTTTACCGTTTATAATGCCCAATAAAAAGCCCAAAACCTTCATCCTCGGTGCCAGCACTTCTTCTTTTCCTTCTTTTGTGCTGTGCCCTTTCCTCCTTTGGAAAGTAAAATAAACTTTTTCTCTAAACCCATCCTAATCTTTGTGTCGAGAATTCCTTCTCAGCCCTGAGCTATGAGTTCCCATCCTAACACTCGCTCTGCTGCCCAGGCTGAAGCACAGTAGCCTCATCATAGTTCACTTCAACCTCGAACTCCTGGGCTCAAGCGACCCTCCCGCCTCAGCTTCCCGAGTAGCAGGGATGAGAGGCACATGCCACCATGCCAGGGTCTTGCTATTGCCCAGGCTGGTCTGAGCTGACCTTGAAGAGGATACATTGCGAAGTCTCCTGAGCAAGATTCCTGATGCCAACAATGGCCATCCTCCATGACCTGCCCCAGTGCCCACGACCTGCCTCAGTGCACATAGCCCCTTCTTAGTCACACCAGGACCTGCCCGAAGGCACATGGCACCTCCTTAAAAAGCCCATGGCTTCCTTTAGTCTTGGAGATGGATTTGGGGTAGCTTCTCTCATTCTCCTGACAAGATGTCTATGATATTAAAAATTCCGTTCTCCCTTAGCAATCCTTGTTGTATCAGTAATTGGATCTTCGTGCGAGGAGCAACTAGATCTAGTCGAAACTTCCTTGTGATTTCAACAATAGAAGGAAGTGGGTGTGTGTCAACCCAGGGGAGAGAAAGGCTTTTGAGAGCTCCCCTAACACAGGAAAGGAGGTCTTTGGGGAATTCTGTGGGACTAACAAGTAGGGTCAGCATGCGTGTGTATGTGTGTAGAGCCCACTCTCCCACCCAGGATCTTGAGGAAGTGACGGCCAAGCACCCAGGCCCCTCCTCCATCACCACCTTGAGCAGAAAGTGAGCATGACAGCAGTGATCACTGCCAACTTGAGTCTAGCTGATGTCCCCCAAAGTCCCAGATTCTTACCAAACCCTAAAATGAACACCCCCCCAAAACATGCCTGTAATTGAATTTCCTGCCAAGCAGGTGGGTGAGGGCACATAGCTAGTTAATATAGAAAAATAAAGAAACGTGACTTTGTTAGGCTGCCGTGCATTGCTATTAAGGAAATACCTGAGGTAATTTATAAAGAAAAGAGGTTTATTTGGCTCACGGTTTTGCAGACTGTACAAGAAACGTGGCACCAGCATCTGCTTCTGGTGAGGGCTTCAGGGAGCTTCCAATCAAGGTGGAAGGGGAAGGGGAAGCAGGTGTGTCACATGGCAAGACAGGGAGGAGGTGGTGCCGGGTCTGTTAAACAACCAGCTCTCACGTGAACTAATAAAGCAAGAACTCACTCATTATCACGGGGAGGGCACAAAGCCACTCATGAGGGATCTGCCCCCATGACTCACATACCTCCCACCAGGCCCCACATCCAACACTGGGGAGCAAATTTCAACATGAGAGTGGGAGGGGACAAATATCCAACCCGTGTCAGTGACATTTAATACTTACCCCCAAATGTTGGGAAGTAAAATTCAGACCCAATATTCCCAGCAACTGAGCAGTAACATGGAAATGCCGGGCGGGAGAGCCTCTTGCAGGAAAGACAGAGACAAAATGACTACTACAACTAAGGCAGGAAGGCATCATGGAAACCGTTCTTGTGACCTTTAGAAGAAGAGTGAATAAAATCTAGTGTCAGGCCCAGCCCAGCCACAAGGCAAGCAAGCCATCCGGGCCAGGGAACCTAAATCTGGGCCCTTTGGGAAGTTACGGTCAGTGGTGGGGAGGCGCCTCCAGCTCCCAACTAAGAACATAACATCAAGACGGCTAATGTTTCTGAGTCCTGACCTGCGTTACCAACGAGTGTTCACTCTGGGTGGGTGTCACCAGGGCCCCCTATGGGGTGGTGGGTGATGGCCCAGGGGCAGAGCCCCTTGGGGTGGCTGGTGGGGGCGGGGAACCGCCCTCCCTAAGAGACTTGCTTCCACATTGTTCTCTCTACTATCTTTTCTTCCAAGCCTTAACAACTGCCATGCCAATTACTCTAAAAGCTTATCGCAAAGGTGTCCTTCAGGGAGAATTACTCTGAAGACAGGACCACACACTCTGCTTCCCCCACTAGGTCCTATTGCTCTGTGAATAAACTTGGCCCCAGCCTCTGTGAACTTGATGAAGATGAGTTTATCCCTGGGAGCCAGAGTCCACCTTCAGCCAAAAGATTTGGCCAATGATAAATATTAGCAGTTAAAGTAAGAAAGGCTGGCCAGGCATGGTGGCTCATGCCTGTAATCCTATCACTCTGGGAGGCTGAAGATCACTTGAGCTCAGGAGTTCGAGGCCAGCCTGAGCAAGAGTGAGACCCCATCTCCACAAAAAGGTAGAAAAATTAGCCGGGCATGGTGGTGTGCACCTCTAGTCCCAGCTACTCGGGAGGCTGAGGCAGGAGGATCCCCTTGAGCCTAGGAGTCTGAGGTTGCTGTGACCTATGACAATGCCACTGCACTTTAGCTGGGGTGACAGAGCAAGACTCTGTCTTAAAAAGAAAAAAAAGAAAAAAGAAAAAGAAAATGCAGGAGCGGCCAAGGGAACCTTCCAGGAGGAGTTGGAAGGGATGGGGTTCACCTAAGCTGGTAAAGAGGCAGTGGAATTAACAAGCTCATCCTCATCACCAAACCCAGTCAAAGAAGCTGCCAGGAGAGCACCAGCCCCTGACCCCTCTTTGCGGGTTTACCCTTTGAAAGTGTTTTCCAAACGCACTATACCTTGTGTAAAATGTGCAAGGATGATCTAAGCAATGATCACAAAACCGCACTAGCTACAAGTAGGACTGATTGTTGAGTGGGAACTTACTTTAATCAGCAACTGACTCTATCAAGTGATCTAAGGGCCAGATAAATATGACTGTTAGGATGGGAACTTGTGGCTCGGGTTGAGAAAGAATTCTGGACACAAAGATTAGGATAGTTTTAAAGAAAGAACGTTTATTTTATTTTTCAAAGGTGGGAAGAGTGTGGCATAAGAGAAACAAAGGAGAAGTGCCAGCTCAGAGGACAAGTGGCTTGGGCTTTCATTGAGGGTAAAGGGAGAAGAAAAAAAAGAATATTGTTGTCAGTCGATAGTAAGAGGGCTGTGAAGTGTCTGTCTTTTTTTTTTTTTCTTCTGTGTGAGGCCGGCTTATCAGGGTCCTTGGAATGTGGTCTGGTGAAAACTGGGGCTGGGGAGCATCACTTTCCTTTTATCTGTTTAGTTTTTTTCGAGTGTTGTGAAAATCACCTTTTTAGGTGGTTAATCTTAAAGACAACCAATTGAGTCACTGGTGGCTAATCAAACAAAGGAGCAGTTATGTGTTGTGATTTTTTTTCTTTAAAGGGGCAATTATGTGTTGTGAGTTTTACTCCTCTTTTTTTCTGTTAGTTTATTTTTCTCTGTTGGATAGTTTATTAATAGGGTTGCCCTTTTAATGACCGTCCATTCAGGGGGTCATGGCCTGCACAGGGGCAAAGATCAGCCAGCGGCCAGGGTGCGCCACTTCCTCATTTTCCACCAACCTCAGCAGAGGGTGGGAGGTGGGAGGAGGCACCAAATCTCGAATTCCAGTCTGGGCTCAGAGAACGGGCCCTCCTTGGGCCAGATCTCCTACGGGAGTCCTTCACTTGGGCCGCCCGTCCTTGTTGACTTTGACGGCAGTCCCAGCCATCTGACCTACCTCCCTGTGGCCAGCACCTTCCCCACCCCCACCCCGTTAGTTCTATTCTTTGTATCTGGGCCAGAGAGAATGTCCTAAAAGGCAAATCTGACCCTGTCACCTCCCTGCTTAAAATCCTTCTATTGGGGTGTGGTGGCTCACGCCTATAATCCTAGCACTCCAGGAGGCCAAGGCGGGAGGATCGCTTGAGGTCAGGAGTTCAAGACTAGCCTGAGCAAAAGCTAGACCCAGTCTCTACTAAAAAAAATAGAAAAAATTAGCCAGGCATGCTGGTGCGTGCCTGTAGTCCCAGCTACTTGGGAGGCTGAGGCAGGAGGATTGCTTGTGCCCAGAAGTGGGAGGTTGCTGTGAGCCATCATGACACCATGGCACTCTAGCCTGGGCAACACAAATCCTTCTATGGTTCCCCATTTTCTTAGGGTAGTGTGGCTTGCAAGAACATGCCTCATCTGTCCCCTAGTTGCCTTTCCTGGCTGTCCTCCCCTCACATTCCCCTCACAGCCCACACACCTGTCAATGAACTTGGGTGTTTGGATGGTGCCACCTTGTCACCCCCTGGACTTTGAATGTGCTGTTCCCACTGCTTGGAACATTCTCTCCACTCTCTTGGCTCCTCCCCAGCCAACTTCTACTCCTCTGCCATAATCGGTGTAAACATCACGTCCCACAGGAAGCCTCCCAAGCCCCTAAGTCTGGGTTAGGAGTCCCTGCTGTGTCCTCTTCCCTCCTCGTCTGTAATTGGGCCTTTGCTGGCCTCCTTGCTCCTGAGGGTAGATTTTGTGTCTTATTTACGAGCTTATTCCAGTTCTCTGCACGGTGCCTGGCATCTAGATGGCCCTCCATAAATCTTTGTTGACTGTGTGAAGGAATCTTCTCTTGCACTCGGAGTTGGAGCCCTTTCCACGGGCTGCCAGAGGAGAGGCGGATGAGCACAGCTTGTGTTCCTCACAGGGGGTTCCCTTGTCTACATTCCTGGAGAAGTCCCAGGCATGCCCTCTGACCCCAGCCTCAGGGGCCCCTTGTCTAGCTCCTCTTTCTCAGGACACTGGACCCCAAGTCCTGCAGATCTCAGCCTGCGCGGCCCTGGTCCCTTCAGAACCTGACATGCTCAGTCACTAATCACTCCTAGACAATTGACCAGAAGTCTGAGGCCAAGGCTCCAGACAACTTCAGTGGTCTAAGGAAGAGACTGGATCAGGGTAGGGGGCTGGAGGTCCACCTTGCAGCCCTCCTGACTGGAGCTGGGCTGATGTTCTAATGATCTTGATGTCCCTTCTGCCTCATCTCATTTGGGGCCTGGGCACGTGGCATCGTCCCCATGGTAAGACCAGAAGATACAATCAGTCACATTTTCATATAAAAGCTTGTGAGAATTCACACACACTCACCACATACAGAGATTCACACTGTTTGGTCTGGACGTAGGTTTCAAGGTGATGAAATTCAAGTGAGCCAGATGGTGGAGGCAGGGTGTGCTCCTCTTCCCCCAGCACTGACCATGGTGCAAGTAGCAGGAGAAGGAGCCATAAGGAGGTAGGAACATAAAATATGTGATGAAGCCAGGTGCAGTGGGACACACCTGGAGTCTCAGCTACTTGAGAGGCTGAGGCAAGAGGATCAGTTGAGCCCAGGAGTTCTAACCTGTAGTGTGCTATGCTCATGCCTATGAATAGCCAATGCATTCCAGCCTGGGCAACATAGCAAGATCCCATCTTTACAAAAATTTTAAAAATTAGCCAAGCATGGTGGTGCAAGACTGTAGTCCGAGCTAATTGGGAGACTGAGGCAGGAGGATCACTTGAACCCAGGCGTTCGAGGCTGCAGTGAGCTATGATTGCACCATTACACTCCAGCCTCAGTGACAGAACAAGACCCTGTCTCAAAACATAAATACACAAATAAGTGAGAAGTTCAGTTCCTCAAGTCAGAGGCAGTTGGAAGCATGAAGTCAGTATCAAGCCACAACAGGCCACTGATAGGGTGGCCTTGCTAATAAACTATCTAACAGAAAGAAAGAGGAATAAACTCATAGCACATAACTGCCCCTTTGAAGGGAAAGATCACAACACAACTGTCCCTTTGTTAGATTAACCACCTTAGTTTCTCTAAGAGTTTATGTTAACAGCCTTGAAGAGCCCTGAGCAGACAGCAGGGCTGCGAGCTCCTGTCTCAGTTCCCACCAGAACCACATTCCAGAGGACTCTGATAAGCCAGCCTCACAGAACAGAGGACAAAAAAAGGAAAAACAGACACATCCATTTGGCAGCTGTCTCCTGTTAACCAGCTTGTAGCAGTAACTATTTATTTACCCTTTTTTCCTATTAAAAACTCTGAGCCCCTTAGCCTTGAGGCCGACACTTCTCCTTTCTTTCTCTTGTGTTGCACCCTTCCCACCTTTGGGAAGTAAAATAAACTTTCCTTCTTTATAACTATTCTAATCTTTGTGTCAAGAATTCTTTCTCAGCCTGTGCCACGAGTCCCCACCCTGAGAGCCTCTATATCCTTTCTCTCCTCTGTCTCAGTCTTCAGTCTCTCCTTGTCCTCCACCTCTCCTCGTCCATCTTCACTCTTGCTTCTACCCAGGCCATATTATAAACTGAGGCAGCCATTGCTGGCCCCCTGCTCCATACTGTGGGCTTTTTTCCTGTATTTTGGACCTAGTTTCTCTCCAGCCCAGTGACTCCCCCCCATCCACTGTTCCAGTCATTGACCTACAGAGAACCTAGGCTTGGGGCAGAACAGACAGAAGGCAGCAGAAGCTTCCATGGTGCAGGAGCTCCCAGAATATGATCTCTCTCTGCGGAGAAGCTGAGCAGCATCCAAAACCTGTTTCTTGTACTTCATCTCCTGCTTGGCCTGGGTTTCCAGCAAGCAGAAGTCACCTTTTTCCCTCGCCTGCTCTTATAAGAGAGATGGCAGGGTGGGGTGGGGAGAAGGGGAGGGAGAGATTGACTGAGATTTAACATTTCCACAGAGACATGCAAGCAAGAGAAAGCAAAAGGAGTTGCTAGAAGCCACATTTGCTTCTCTGGGTCTGAGCACTTGAGAAAATTTCATCCCTGATGAAGGCCCCATCCCTTAACCCACTTTAGCTTCCCCCTCTACCCACCTGTTCCGAAAAAACATGTCAGTAAAAAGGTCACTTCCTGTCCGGGCCTATGTATTATTTATTTTGAATAAGTAATACAGTCACATGGTCCACAACTCAAAAATGTACAAAAGGGTACACAGTGCTAAGTCTCCTCCTCCCCTGCCCCCAGCCTCCGGGTTCTCCTCCCCAGAGGTAATCAGTGTTACCCATTTCTTCTGAATATGCACATAGAAGCAAGTATGTATTTACATCTTCCTTTCTAAAGTGCAAATTGGAACTGCACTATCACATTTCCACACCTTGCCTTCTTCACTCGAAGGTTATTCCATATTAGCATGTAAAGATAACATTTTTTAACTGCATAGAATTGTATAGAAATGTTGTATCATAATTAATTCATTAATCCTTTGTGGAAGGAGGTTTCTGTTGTTTCCAATCTCTTGCTATTTCTTTAGACCCATCCTTAATCCAGATGCCAGGAGGTAAAGCAGCGATGGGAGGTGCTGGAACAGGTGCCCTCACCAGGCCAGGCCCCGCCCCACCTAGGCCAGCCCCACCCAGCAGGCCGGGCCCCAGCTCATTTGCATGCACACACACAATTGGACAGCCCTTGGCCTGGTGGCTGGAGTCCCTGGGACTTTCTGTCTCTCACCTTTGGTGCCCACCCTTAGTTCCCACACCAGCCTCCCAAATTAGCTGTTGCAGAGTAAGGAAGCCAGTGGTCCCATACAGCCCTGGCACAAAATGATCCTTCTTTATTATCACTGCACCCATAAAACCACCTGAAATGCTAACTTAAGCAGCTGCTGTCACAACGTGCATCCTCCTCCAGAGAGTGCAAGGCAGCCAGATACAACTGGGCAGAGGGAACTGTCCAGAAACACACCCTGCCCTAGGACAGGGGTGGGGGCAACTCCTACTCCCAACATGTGACAGACACAAGGGGACACACAGTGTTGTCTTCTCCACTAAGGTGGCCCATTGCATCTTTGATACTTTCACAGGCCTGGGGCAGGGAGAGGAGACCGAAGTTGAGAATTGAGGGCAGTGGGAACACCAGGGGGTGGGACAGAAGAACATTCCCTCAGCACCTGAGGGAAATCCCAGGATAGAGGGGAAGCAGGAACGGGAGGGGCAGCAGTAGGCAAGAGGAGAAGGAGAGAAGGGACTTGGAGGAGAAGGAATGTGGGCAGAAGTGTCCTTTCCAGCTCATCTGTGGACGTGCAGGATTGGCAGCCCTGCCTTGGGGTTGCTAAGGAATAATCCCTGTGGCAGAGCCTCAGAGATGGCCTACAAGATTCAGGAAATCCAGAAAACAAAAAAAAGGGAACGATCTGGGGAAAAGCCTGGCCATCCCCCAGGCTCCTGGCTGGGCCGTCCTCCCCTCTCTGGGATGGGGACTCAGCACAGCTGGGAGCCAGGAAGCCGAGTGCCCCTGTGTCAGGCATCACAGGCTCAGGATGCTCCTGGCTCCAAGGGGCGTGCGAGGGAGGGCAATGGAAGAGAGGGGACCTCGGGGGACAGGGGGAGGGACAGACAGCAGGAGGTGGGAGGAAGGAGAAGAGGGAACCAGGCTGCCTGTTCAGTGCTCAGCTGCTCCCACCCCCTCAGCCTGCCCTGGAGCCCTTGGCCAGATTCCCCACCCCAGGGACCACCTAGCTGTCATAGAAGCCCCCGTGGGAGAAGGCAGGGACATCGGGGGCACAGGCAGCAGCCTGGGGCAGGCAAGCCAGGGGGTTGACCTCACAGGCCCCAGCATCCTGGCCCTTCCGGAAGTAGATGGAGTCAGGGGAGTAGAAGGAGGGGTCCTCGTCAAAGAAGTTGTAGGGTCGGAGGAAGAAGCCCACGCCGTTGCCCACAGTCACCGTGTTGGGAATGTCCTCTGCATGCGGGATGTGCAGAAATCCGGCTGTCACCCAGGCCACCAAGTCCTAGCAGGGGAGAAGGAGGAGGATCATGAGGTCTGGCTTTGCTGAGGACTTGCCCTGCCTCCCACAGTGGCCTTGCAGGTAGCGATTCAGCTCGCCAGCCCAAGGAACTTGAGTCTTTAAACATGTTTTTCCTACTAGCCCACAAGTCAAAGCATAGTCCATTTCTTACTAGAAACATCACCTGCCTCCCTGTCCCTGCCCTGCACCCTCCATCTTGGACATTTCCCATCACACCGTCTCTGCTTACCCACCCCCAGAGGGTGACACCCACAAGCTACTTCAGCTCCTCTCCCCCTGACTTGCCAGGAGTTCCCTGTAACCGGGGAGGAAGGATGGAGAAGGGAAGATCAGGGCTTGGGAGGCAGAAACAGGCCAACATTGAGAAATTCGTTCTTTACCAGTCAAGTCAGGAATGGGAGCAACTTTAGATACAGGAGATGTGATTTTCCCTGGTAACATCCATCCCTCCTTGAGTTCTGGGGCCCAGAAAGGACTCAATCTAGGAAGCTGGAACTGGGAAGGCGCTAGGGTCTCAAGGACAGACCAGGTCCTCACCCAGTGTCCGCATGTAGCTACCGAGCTCGGAAGATTCCTTCAAAGGGTAATGATCAGATCCACTAAAGTGCAGGGGGCAGGAGTCAGCTGTACCCCTGAGGAGATGGGCTGGTTTTCAGGAACCCTCCCCAGAGAAGGGGAGGCTCATCCTAGTGTCCGCCCCTCCCTGGGCCGTTCTGTGTTCGCCAACCTCTCCCATGATGGTCTCGTTGTTGATGAAGTCAGTGAAGTCCACAGTGGGGGTCCAAGGGTCGTTCTGGTTGAAGACGCTGCTGCTAGCAGGCTCTTCCTCCTTCCGCCGGGTCACGGCCAGCTGGTACCTAGGGAGGCACTGGTCAGGCCTCCATGGTCACTAACTCCCATCCTGCTGCCTGATTATGACGGGAGCCCGAGTGCTCAGACCTCAGGTTCACACGCACACAATGACTCCATGCTATAGAATCCCTGACGCCACCCTGGGGGTCACTGCCACCTCTTTATCCCCTGCCATGTCACAGCACAGCCCCTCCCCCATCCAGAACAGAAGACACTCTTGAGCTTTAGCCCTTCTAGGGGGAAATGTGCCATGGCAGTGCCTTTGGATAACTAGGAAATCTTTCCTGAAATCTCACCTTACCTCATATATGGTTTCAGTGACTTTCCAGGTGTCTCTTCACACTCCCTTCCCATTCTCACCTCCTCCATCCCCTTTCTGACGGCCACTCACCTCCCCCAGCTGATGGCTCTCTCCATGGAGCTGTTCTGGGGCAGCGGCTCCCCGGCAAAGCTGAGCATCTGGATGCGGTAGCCCCTCGGGTGACCCCACTTGTTGCTGTGGTTGCTGGCCAGGTACAGGTAGCGAGGGGTGGCTCTTCCCAGGGGGAAGGCGGCCTGGTCCTCTGTCTGCAGCAGCTTCCGGGTCACCTGCAGCCTCTGTATCTGGTGCTCAGGGCTCCAGGGCACAGCCGTGGGAACGAAGGCCATGTCCTCGGCCCAGAACCAGTTCTCCTGTCCTGCTCGGTGGTCGTGGGAGTGGTGGTGAATGATCAGGTGGTTATACAGCCACCTTGGCCCCTGTGGACTCTGCCCCAACTTGGCTTCAAGAGGGGGCCAAAGAGCACCCCAGAACTGAGTGTGTCCCCCTACTTCCCTCTCCCAAGGATATCCCCAATCCTTCAACCAAAGTTGTTGAACTAAAATAAATAAAGTAAAATAATTAAAATATGTCATCACGGATTTCATTCATTTTCATTAATTCATCCTTTCACAATTCATTAGTGGAGAGAACTGTGCTCGCCCCTGGGGAAAAAGCATGTGAACTGATGTCCGACGCAGGCAGGTGAACCACTGACTGGCCTGCGTGTGAGAGGGGCACAGCCCAGCAGGTTCTGGGTCACAGGAACCCAGATGCAGGCGGGAAAAGGGGGCCCTCCTGGGCAACTTTTCAGGCTGGGCTTTAGAGGGTGTCCCTAAAAGAGATGACATGGAAGGGCATTCTAGGCAGGGACAAAGCATAAGCAAAAAGAAAGGAGCTTGACTGTGACGTGTAGATCGTGCATGCAGGGACAGGGAGTGTGTGGTGTGGCAGTGGCAGGGTGTGGGGAAGAGTCTGCAAGGGGGGCCGGAGCTGCATGGTGAAGGGAAGGGGTGTGAGGTCTTCTGTGGACAGGACCCTGCAGCGATGGGGAGAGGGAGAGCGTAGTAAAGGGCAGGCCAGTGTGGGTGGGAGGGTCCTCTTGGCACAGAGTGGCCCCTGATCTGAGAGCAACAAGAGGGGAGGCAGCAGAGAGAGGGCTGGCACCTGCAGGGGGATGGCAGTGCCGTCCAGCGAGGGTTTTGAGGTATTTCAGGGGTGGAACCTGAGAAAACCTGATGATTCTTGTGGGGAGAAAGGTGAAAAGACAAAGACAAAGACTTCAAGGTATCATGTGGCCTTGGCTCTCCCTGTAACCACCAACTCTGGAGCTACCCGGGATGCTCTACGGGATCCATGCTGCCCCCCGCACTTAAGTGACCGTGCTCAGAGAGAGATGGAAATCTTCTAGGAAATGTACACCCGAGGTGTTCCGTGACTGGCCTGCACATGCCAGGGGCTGGGCAGAACGCGAGCAGATCGTCCAGCACGCCAGCACCGCGGGCCAGACACAGAGAAATGTGCTGAATGACAAATGGCTGCCTCCTGGATGGGGGCCCATGTAGTGCAAGGGAGGGAGGAGGGCAATGGGGACACTGTTGGCCCAGATCCTGCCTCCTCCCTGAGCTTAGCCACTTCCCAAGATTTTCTAATGTGGTCACGTGAAGACAGGCTGGCAGCTGTGTACTGAGCAAGTGAGTTAGATCCAAATAAAACTCAGCAGCCAACTCTCTCCCATCCAGCAAGGGAGAAGCATAAAAATCCAAATCTTCCTTCCCCAGACAACCTACACAAACCCCAAAGCAAATGGAGACAACTTTTCAGCCCTTCTTCCAGAATCCTTGCCCAGCAGGGACATCTTACCTGCCACATCCAGATCCACCTTGTAATGTGCAACATGCGTGTGGACCGTGCCCAGCGTGTGCTCCCTAACTTGGTTCCCGTACCTCTGGGCAGCACCAAAGAGGAATGCTGAGCTTATGTAGCCTGTGGCGTAGAATCTGACTTCTATGGCTCCACTGGGGTGGAAGACCATATCCCACACATAGTCATAGTTGAGCAAGGTGGACACAGATCTGAAGACCAGCACTGTCTCTGCAAGGCCCCCAAAATAGTTGGAGTATAAATCTGAGTGGTGTCTCCGCAGGGGGAGGCCCTGGTTCTGTTCAAACACACAAAAGGCATCATGTAGTGTCTTAGGGGCTTGGGACTCCAAAAGGAAGTGCCAGTCCATATAGGTGGCCAGGTAGGGGCAGTCCACCCCACGGGTCAGAGGCGTGGAGTACTTGCCCATGCCAAAGCCACCATCCAGATAGCGGGTTGTCATTGCTCCTGGGGTATTTCCACCGTAGATGGCCAAGGCCTCTTGGAGGCTGATCTCATAAGCTAGCCGTTCTCCCTGGAAGCGGACATCAAAGATCCTTGGGCCACTGAAAGCTCCAAGGCCAAAGGAGAAAGTCCACAACGAGGAGGCCACTCGATGCCCCTGGACACTGAAGCGGGGGCCTTGGGGATGGAACTGCAGAGGGGGAGCCAGACTTGGGGGCACCTGGGACTTCAGGGACCAGGACCCACCTGTGCCATTGTCTGGGATCAACACCACATTCACCAGGCCGGCCTCAAACTGGTCCTCCAGCTGGGCCAGACTGTCATAGTAGCGGCCTTGATAGAACACCTTCTGGATGGTCCAGTGGGCAGGGTCCAGGGCCTTGTGGTCTACCAGCAGCTCCAACCCCACGGGGTGCAGGAAAATCCCAGCCCCTGAGATGTTGTAGTAGAGGCCAAACCAGCTGGCTCGGTCCCCTGACTGCAGACCACGGGGGGCTGTGGTCATTGTCACCAGGTTCCTTCCTTGGCGTTTGTAGAAGCAACAGTGGTGGAGGAGACCAGCCACCTGGGGCAGTTCTCTGTCGAAGATCATCTGGTCTATGTCCAGGTACTCTCGGGCCAGCACGGGGCGTCGGTGATAGGGCAGGGGGCCTCCATGACGCTCCACGGTCATGTCCCGCATGTAGGAGGGGTGAGGCAGCGGTCCCACCACCAGCTCACTCACGTTGGGCTGGGGTTGTCCACCAAAGAAGACGATGGCCAGCGCCTCCCGGGCAGGTGGGGCCTTTCCCTTGTCCAGGTGGGCCAGGGCCGCAGCCTTGGGGGGCAGCTGCAGCTCCACTGAGAAGACACAGTTGTCCGAGGGCTGGGCCTGAGCTGGATCCACCAGCCCTGGCCCCAGCCGCTGGGTCAGAAAGTTCATCACAGCCGTCAGCTCCTCTCGGCTCAGGTCTGCAAACAGCTGGCTCTGGCCAGGGTGTGTCCAGGCCTGGGCACTGGGAGATATGGAGGGGCAGTGGGAAAGCTGGCGAGGTTCATCTCCATCTCTACCCCTGCCCACTAGCAGGACACAAACCAAGGCAAAGATGGTGATGACGGCCAGAGCAAGGAGCACTAGGGTGGTCTTCTGGTTCATCGTCCCATAAAGAGGGACAGATCATTCAATCAGAGTAGAGCTGTGTGTTCTCAGGCCAGCAGGACAGGGGCTTTCTTGGCTCCTGGACTGGGGGCTCCTGGACGGCGGGGCTCTCGGACTCTGGCTGAGCCTCTCAGTAGTCAGCCGCCTAGGACTGAGGGTGGGAAAGACATAGGGAGGCTGGGGCAGGGGGTGGGGCGGGCTGGGCTGGGGGCGGGTCTCAGCAAGGCAGCTGGGATGACCTTACATAGCTTGGTCTCCAGGCTGCCAAATCAGGCTCTGCTCTCTGGGTCAGGGTTAGAACTGGGGAGAGCTGGGGTTGGCGGAAGGGGAAGGAAAATTTCAAGATAATGCAGCCAACCAGCCTGAGCACAAAAATGCAGCCCCAGCAAGGAGCTGGGTCTTCGCAGAGCAGCACCTCACGTCCCTGCCTAGCTTCTTCACCACTCCTCTTCACAGGGCCACATGTTCTCTTTCCTGTGACTTCAAACTATTGTTCTCCTTCTAAGGAAACCTCCACCCCTATCCCCTGCAACTTTCCCAGCAACGTTCCTTGGCCTGGTCTATCCACCCCCCCCATTGCTAATTTCCTTGGCCAGAGTCCTAGAGTCCTTAATAGTCTCCAGGGACTCTAGATACATAAACAAATAGAACAAACTCAAATAAAATTCTTGTAATTTTTTTTATTATAAATTACACATAACATCTGTCTTACAAAATTCTATCTACGCTTCCTTTTCAATGCACATGCATGAAGAAATGTCTGGTATATTGTGAACAGCAGCTATTTCTGAGTGGTAGGCTTTATGGTGTGCTCAAACATTTTAAAATCATTTTTTATAATTTATCATTTTAAAAAAATGAACAGAAAATAAGAATTAACCAAAGGGATATATGGGGATTTGTGGGGAGTTAATGTGGGAGGAGGTTGTTTCCTAAGAAACATTGAGAGGATGGGAGTCAGGGCAGCAGGTATGATAAAAACACAGGGAACAGGCCCAGCATTTTGTGAGGCTGAAAGGCTCAGGTGGGAGCATCTCTTGAGACCAGCCTGGGCAACATAGTGAGGCCCCACCTCTCCAAAAAAATAAGAAAAATTAGCCAGGTATGGTAGTGTGCTCCTGTAGTCCCAGCTACTCGGGAGGCTGAGGCAGGAGGATCGCTTGAGCCCAGGAGTTGAGGCTGCAGTGAGTTATGGTGACACCACTGCACTCCATCCTGGGTGACAGAACAAGACCCTGTCTCAAAAAACAAAAAAGATGGGGAACAGAAAGTGGAAACAGAGAGGAAGGTACATATGTCTAACCCTCTCCACTCCCCAACCAGGGTTAGAAGCCTTGGTAAGAGAAAGGGGGCAAGTCTGGGACACAGGCTGCCAGGTGGGGTAGGCAGGCCACAGGGTTGACACTGCAGAGCCCAGTATCCTGGCCGCTCTCAAAGTAGACGCTGCCAGGGGAAAAGATGGAGGGGTCCTCATCAAAGAAGTTATAGGGCCGGAGCAAGAAGCCAACTCTGTTCCCCAGAGTCACTGTGTTGGGGATGTCCTCAGCATGGGGAATGTGCAGGAAGCTGGCTGTAATCCAAGCCACCAGATCCTGCAGGAAGAGGGAGGAACTGGAGGACCAAGGAAGCAAGACCCAAAGAACCACCCTTTGGCTACAATCCCCAACCTCCAGCCTCAGCCCGGCTTCTGCCTCTGCCCATCCTCATGCCTACACAACAGGGAAGTGGGGGTGGGGGTCAGTGTTCTTCCCATAGCTAATCTCACCCCAGGAGGGGTGATCTTAGTTGGTCATTAGGAAACTTCTAGGCCCCTGAACCTAAGAACTGGAAATCTATCATTCCCTCCAACCTATGGCTAGAGGCTGGGCAGCCAAGATGCCAGGCACAGAGGAGCCCCTCTCCTCTGTCCCTGAGGGCTACCAACCTCTCCCAAGAGGGTTTCATTGTTGATGAAGTCAGCGAAGGCCACAGTGGGTGCCCAGATGTCATTCTGGTAATAGATGCTGCTGCTCTGCGACTCCTCTTCCTTCCTCCGGGTTACCACGAGCTGATACCTGACCAGGAATTGTGGGAAGGTGGTGTTGGAAAATGTCAAGGGCATTTACTGGCCCAGAAGTCCTTTGGATCAGATTCTTTGTGAGACCATTTCCCACCCTGTATCTACTGGGATCTGAGGGGAGGTATAGCGACAAATAGTAAGCTAGGGATACTGAGTGGGGGGTCTCCAAGGGCTGGGATAGGGGAGAGGGCCAGGCTTTCCCTTCCACCCATTGCCCAGGGCTCTCCTCACCTCCCCCAGCTAAGGGCCCTCTCCATGTCGCTCTCCAAGGGCATGTGTACGCCGAGGGGGCTGTGGATCTGGATTCGGTACCCACGCTGGTGACCCCAGGCATTAGTCTGGTTGCCAGCCAGGTAAAGGTAGCGGGGAAGGGGGCTTCCCAAGGAAAAAGCTGTCAGGTCTTCTCTTGCCAGGACCTGCCGAGTCAGCTGTGGGCGCTGCAGCCGGTGCTCCGGGCTCCAGGGGGCAGCCACAGGTTTAAACACCACATCTTCGGCTACCACCCAGTTTTTCAGCCCTGCCAGGGTGAGGGAAGGGAGAGGAGTTCCACACCAGGTAAGGCTATTCCAACAGGCCTGTCTTCCCCACGATGCTCACTGCACCGGCCTGACAAAAGGCAGCAGAGAGCGCTGTGCTGGGAGCCAGGAGGTCTGGGCGAGTGTTACCCTGTCTTCTCCTAACTTGCCCTCTCCAATAGGGTAACCACCAGTCCCATGTGGCTAACTAAATTTATATTGAAAATTCAGTTACTCAGTCACACTAGCCACATTTAAAGTGCCCAGTTGCCACACGTGGCTAGTGGCTATTGTTTTACAGCACAGATATAGAACATTTCTATCACTGCAGAGAGTCCTGTTAGCATGGGTCTACAGAATTAGAACCTGGACTAATTCGCTTCTCTGATTCTTACTTTCTGAATCCATACACTGTTCAATGGCTGTGCTCAACAAACGGAAAAGTTGACTAGTGATATTCTTATGATTATGAAAGGGAAAATGATTATTTATTGTGAAGAAGCTAGGTGGAAAAGCTCAATCCCTTTCCATGGTCCCCTGCATAATCCTCCCAGTTCTGAGACTTCACTGTCTCTCAATAAAGCCGGGAGTAGTTTCAATCATTTTTGGAAGTGAGCAGATTCTTATCTTTAAATTTTCGGAGAGCTTTTTGGAATTCTACTGCATCCATAACCTGCATCACCCAGCTCAGCATGTGGTCATACATTTTTTTCCTGCAGGTCCAGATTGTTGCTTCCTTTAAATGGGAAGGCCTATATGGGGGTACCTGGCACAGGAAGAGCTCGCTCCACTGAAGCCAGTGCCTCTGTAGGTCGTGGTCCTGTGCGCTGGCCTTTGTCTGACACTGCCTCTCTGGCCCCATAGCACCAGCCAGGGCTGCACACATTAGGGATCCCACAAATGTTACCTAATGTTACTTCCCAAACAAGGTCTGTAATGCCAAAAATGCTGAAGGGAAACCTCCAATCAGAATAGTCATAATCCAAATATGTCAAAGAGTAATCTAGATAACAGTACGATCATTTCAATCCTGTTACTTTCTTAGTTCTCCTCCCCTGCACCCCCATTGCAAAGGCAAACAGAAGTGCATGTGTACGTACACGTGTGCGCACGCGCGCACACACACACAGTCTTCATACTCAAGAGGACAAGAAAACGTTTCACAAGAAATATGCTTAGTTCCATTGTGAAATACTTGCAGTCACTTTCTGTCTGCCCCAACTTCCCTCCCACCCTCCTTAATTTCCCCAACTGTAAAATGGAGGTGAATTCCTAATATTCTTTGTGGATCTAAAAGTGTGATTTGGTAAGTTCATTTTCTGTTGTCAGCAGAATGTCAGGAGCAGCAAGTCCTCTTTGTGCTTTGAGCTCTACTTGAGAAATCTTTCTATACCTGCAGCAAGCCTATCCCATGCCTGCCATGTCGCTGGAAAGTCCATTGTGGTGACAGGAAGGGGATGGCCCTCCCCACGAGGAGAGGAGAGTGGCACTATGGTATGGGGCCACCCCCAGCTATGGCATTCCCCACTTCCCATGCCCCAGGTCCACCCCTACCCTGAAAACGCTTTAGACAGACTCCTTCCAACCTCTGCTGGGCCCCCGCCCTCCCAATCCCCACTGACCCTCAGAATTAGGAAGCAGTGTTCCAACTCCAGCCCCAGCCAACCTCAGACAGGCCAATTCACTCAAGGCTATGGCAGGCAAGCACAGCCATCACATTTAAACTAGTTTCGCAATTGCAGCAAGGCAGAGGGGACTGGGGGATTGGGGCTGGGCGGGGGGAACCCTTTTCACCTTTTGCCAGATACCCAGCAGCCCAGTGTCAGACTGATTGCAGTTGGATACACTGCACTTGTCCCTGCTCTATTGCTGGGATGCCTGCTCTTGCCTCTTTCAGAGATCTCAGCTTGATCTGGGGGTTCCCTTCCCTCCGTCCACCTGCAACCCTCCACCACCATCCCTCAGCACTTACCTGCCACATCCAGGTCCAGCTTGAAGTGGAAGGCGTGGGTGTGCACTGCCCCTAGCACATGCTCCCCTACACGGTTCCCAAAGAGGAGGCTGTCCTCTCCCCCACTCAGGAATGCTGTGTTGACATAGCCCGTAGCATGGACCCGCCCTTCAAGTGCCCCATTTGGGTGCAAAACAAAGTCCCAAATGTAGTCATAGTTACCCACAGATGATACAGACCTGACCACAAGGGCTGAGCTGGCCAAACCCCCGTAGAAATGACTCCCAATGTAACTGTGGTGCCTTCGAAGGGGCAGTCCCTGGGCCTCCTCAAATACACACACAGCCCCTGGAAGCAGTTGGACTGCCCCTTTGCCCACTAATATATGGATGTCCACCATCGTGGCTTGATAGGGGCAGTCCACTCCCCGGACCAAGCCTCGGCTATTACGGCCAAGCCCATAGCTGCTATCCAAATACCGAGTTACCATCGTCTTGGGTGAATCGGCACCATAGACAGACAGACACTCCTGGACACTGAGTTCATAGGCCACTCGCTCGCCCTTGAACCGAATATCAAAGAGCCTCATGCCACTGAACACCCCATGGCCAAAGGTAAACATCCAGAGGGAGGACACCACCAGGTTCCCTTGTACACTGTATTGGGAACCCTGGGGTGAGAACTGAAGAGGGGGAAGAGGACCTGGGGCGATACGGGACCTCAGGGATGAAGCCCCATTTGGTGAGGGTAGAGGGACTCTAATCACTTCCAGCCGGCCAGCCTTAAACTCCCATTCCAATTGGCCCAAGTCTGCATAGTAGTGCCCAAGGTAGAAGACCTGTTGGACAGCCCAGCGGGAAGGGTCCTGGGCCCTGTGGTCTAGCAGTAGCTCCAGCCCCACAGGGTGAAGGAAAATACCAACACCTGAGATGTTATGGTAGAGAGCTATCCAGGTAGCTCGGTCCCCTGAGCGTAAGCCACGAGGGGTGGCTTGCAGAGGTATCAAAGTAGAGCCGTTGTAGTTGAAGACAGAAGCCAGGAAGATGGGTGCCTTGGGTAGCTCGACTTCTTTCAAATGCCTCCACATTTGAGTAAACTCGGTTCTCAGCATGGGGCGTCGGTGATAGGGCAGGGGGCCTCCATGACGCTCCATGGTCACGTCCCGCATGTAGGAGGGGTGAGGCAGCGGCCCCACCACCAGCTCACTCACATTGGGCTGGGGCTGTCCACCAAATAAAATGATGGCCAGCGCCTCCCGGGCAGGTGGGGAGCTTCCCCTGTCCAGGTGGGCCAGGGCCGCAGCCTTGGGGGGCAGCTGCAGCTCCACTGAGAAGACACAGTTGTCCGAGGGCTGGGCCTGGTCTGCATCCACCAGCCCTGGCCCCAGCCGCTGGGTCAGAAAGTTCATCACAGCCGTCAGCTCCTCTCGGCTCAGGTCTGCAAACAGCTGGCTCTGGCCAGGGTGTGAGCTGGGCTGGGCCCTGTGGGGTATAGAGGGGCAGCGGGGAGGCTGGCTGGAACCACCTTGGCTGGTCAGCAAGACATAGGCCAGGGCAAAGATGGTAATGAGGGACAGTGCCAGGAACGCCAAGACTATCTTGAGATTCATGGTGGATGCTGAGAGCTGAAATCAGAGTCCTACCAGCCGCTCCTTCCAGTTACCGACATCAAGTCAGGTTTATATTCACTAGGATGGAGAGGAATGGAGCAAACTCCACCCCGTGGGTTGGACAGGAAATTTTTGACCTTGATTTATGTAATTCTGTTCCAATTTTCTGTCCTGTGGTTTGGCTCAAGGCATTACTTCCACATGCACAGCCTCTTCTTTGCCCCTGAACTCTTACTAGTAGCAGTCAGTACCAACTACTGATTCCCATCATTTAGACCAAATGACAGGGCATCCGATTAACAACACTACACTCCACCTTCCACCAAGAATGGGTCTGAGGAAGAATGCAAACCTCAGATCCCAATCTAGTCCTGCATGCAAGCACTAAACTGTCCACTTTCCTACCTCCTGGCACATGCTGCACCCCAGCAGTTCCAGGATTCACTGCCCAGTTCAGTAGTAAGCACTGAATTTTGCCTGTGGCACAATGCCAAGCCCTTGATTTAGTCTCAGGCCTTTTGTATCTAGGCAGTGAGAAAGGAGTAGTTGAGGGCGGGGATTAGCAATCAGATTTGTACACCAATGCAGGTCCCTAAGCTGTGTGACCTCAGGGGAGATATTAATCTTGAGTCTCACCTGTAAAGAATGGATAAAACTACCCTATAGATTCATGAAGATTAAATGTGATCATGCACATCAGGTCTGACACAGGGCAGACTTTCACAAAGTACTAGCTTTTGGTATTCATTTCTGAAACGGAACGGAGCAGATGTTCCTCCATTGCTCAAGACCTTAAAACTTTTTTTGCAGAGACAATAAGAGGATTATTGGAAACCAGAAGGCTACTTGCAAGTGGAAGTGGAGGAAACTTTATTTCAGAGGAACATGGGTTCCTAGGCAGCCCTCCAAGTAATTTGAAAACCAGGACCAGGAGTCTCCTCAAGAAATTTAAGACATTATTCAGAGAGGAGAATTAGTACAAGGTAAAGAAAATGACTGGGTAGGGTATGCCTTGAAGCAGGTAGTTCCCTACACATGGAACTACAGCAGCCTCTACTGGCATTCATGGGTATAACCGGGCAAGGAAGGAGGCAGCTTAGGTTTGGGAAGAGCTAACTTTCACATAATTCAGACTGAACACAAATGAAGGACCCACTCTTGCTTGGTAGACAGAAGCCTTAGTCTTTCCACTATCCCAGAGAAAAGAGGCAGCTTCACTGGCACAGGGACGCAAAATAGGGTGGGCTAGAGGTGTCTGTGGAGGTGGGTGTCCTAATGTGCACACATGAGGATGAGTATGTCCCTAGCCACCAGAGCATTGCACCAGGGTCTGCGGCTTTAGAAAGAGGTCAAAGTACCTGTATTTTTAATAATTTCTTGACATGGTAAAAGAATTTTACATTACGATCCAAGGGTGGTAGGGTGAGGAAGACGGGCAGCGGAACAATCCAACAAATAAAAAGGGAAACTGAGAAACACATGGTAGGAGGAGGGAAGGGTTTTAGCTGGAAGGGATCTGTAGGGTGGGTAGGGGCACTGCCCAACTAAAATGCAATTGGTTTGTTACTGAATACTATTCGTGGGAAGACAGCATCCTGACTCCTTCTCTACAGAATACTGGGAGTAAAAATGATGCATCCCAGATGGAAATATGATTGGGGGTTGGAAGACAGAGACGGGAAGAATAAAAGTCAGAAACAGACACGGAGAGTCACTGGCAGGCTAACTGCAGACGTCGACTCTCCAGCACTGGTAGAATAAAAAGCTGGGGGCAAATGAAGGTTAACATAAAAACTGTAACAATAAGTGATATCTCTGGAAGATTCAAGAGATAGGAGGCAACTCTTCTACGGTTTTGACCTGCCCAGCCTATGTCCACATACACAATGTGTACATGTGTGTGTATACGTGCACATATACACACAAATGACTGCTTTCCCTGGAAGCACGCACAATACTATAAATAAGAGATACATTTCCCAAAGGGAAAGCCCAACAGGAGCAGCAGCATCTGAACCTCACAGTTGCAGACACTCCCACCCCAATTTACAACTGGCCTGGGAAAAGGCAACCAGAAGTCACAGGAGCCTTTGCAATAAGGCCAACAAGTGCCGCAGTCACAGAGGAAAAGGCCTTCCCCAACCCCTCTGCTTCTCATCTCTTGGTTCTCCTCCAACTCCCCCTGGGCACCAGAAAGCTACAATATCAGGAGGGAGGATGGGCACGGGACTTATGTCTGGGTGGATGATATCTAAGACAACTATCGCCTCCTGAAAGGTATGTGTGTGACAGGGGTCATACCATGGAGGGGGCAGGGTATGTGGGGTAAAGAGTTGGAAGGAGTGTGTGTGCATGTCTCTATAGGTATATATATGCACACACATAAGTGTATGTGAAAATCCCCGTTATAAAAACATCTGAAGGAGCTAGGGACTCCGCTGAAGGCCTAAGGTATTCCTTGTCATGATCAGGTTCAAGGTGGAATGTATATAGATGGAAAACCCTAAGTCATCACCAGGGCAACTGTGGCAGGGAGGATTCAATGTCCCACAGAGGCAAGAGACAACAACCTGATATGAGGAAGAGAGAAGCTAGTCCCCATGTCACCCCAGTTCCTAAAAAACACCTAGCACTTTCCTTCCAGTTCCCTCAGCTTCTAACCAACTAATCATCAAAAGGAAGAAAACACAAAGCCCAAGACACAGGAGGGAGAGAGGAGAGAGAACACAATTATTCTTGTGCCAATATCCTGCATACACAAACCTGGAGTTCTCCAGAAATTAGGACAGGTTGGGTTTGGGGTATTAGGGAAGGAAATACAAGAGTTCCTGAGGCCTGAAAAAAGAGGTAAACACATCACAGAACTAGATGAGAGTTTCATTAGACTCTAACTAAAAACAGAGAGGTGTGATTACTATTTCCAGCCAGTTTCCCCATCACGATAGTCATGTAACAAACCAAGGCAATGTCGGTCTTGAGCCAGACTCACAGAGTCCCCTGGCCCTGGCCCTGGCCTCAGTACAGTGTCTCTGCATTGCTGCTCCGGGGCCGTTTGATCTTCTCAATATTTTTCAGAATCATGTCATGTAGAGTGACCTGGGAGAAGAAGGATCATGGGAATCACAACCTGGGGAATCGGGGGAATCAACCCCTACCTCACCAAGAAAACAAGACCCCACCCCCCACCCCCAACAAATCCTCAAGCAATCATTCCCATTTCCATACAGAAAGTCCTAATATCATAGACGGGTTCTTGGTAACTGCTATTTTGAGCAAAACAACATGCAGTAGGTCCTTGAATTACGTGGTTTCAAACAGTCATTTTGTTCAATGTTATAATGTTGATGAAAAATAAACTGATTTGTTATACATCGTTTCCCTTAAAGTTGCAGTTTCCAAGAACCTAGGAATGACTGATCTTAAGTGCGGACGTAGTGTAACCCCACTCTCTCTCTGGAGCCTGCATTCAAGGTGGCTGTACCACCTTTTTCACACAACTGGACATAACTGGGTATTTCCAAGGCCCCAAGTGTCTAATAACAACTAACATGTATTGAGCACTTTTTTTTTTTTTTTTTTTTTTTGAGACAGAGTCTCACTTTGTTGCCCAGGCTAGAGTGAGTGCCGTGGCGTCAGCCTAGCTCACAGCAACCTCAAACTCCTGGGCTCAAGCGATCCTCCTGCCTCAGCCTCCCAAGTAGCTGGGACTACAGGCATGCGCCACTATGCCCGGCTAATTTTTTTTTTTTCTATATATATTTTTAGTTGTCCATATAATTTCTTTCTATTTTTAGTAGAGACGGGGTCTCGCTCTTGCTCAGGCTGGTCTCGAACTCCTGACCTTGAGCGATCCACCCGCCTCGGCCTCCCAGAGTGCTAGGATTACAGGCGTGAGCCACCACGCCCGGCCTTGAGCACTTAATATACTGAGAATTACGCTAAGTCTGTTACGTCACTTTTGTTGTTTGTTTTTATGTCACTTATTTTTAAAAACCCATTTTTGTGCAGTACTCTACTCAAAATCCCATTCAGAAAGAAACTGAAGTTTAAGCTTGAACAATTTGTTCAAGGTCACACATTACAGGTAGAGCCTGGTTCCAAACCAGAAGGAACCAGGCTCTACCTGTAATGTGTGACCTTGAACAAATTGTGTATTATATTAAACACTCGCATCTTAACTTTTTACAACTTAACAAATTGTATATTATATTAAACACCCACATCTTAATTTTTATATTATATTGCGCACCCCTCTATCCAGGCAGAAACAGGGGAAAACCCAGCTAGGCAATCCCAATGATTTCATGGTTTTGAACACTCAGTTGATGAGCAATATTTGTTCCACTCATTTTACCTCTGATCCCCATCTCAACCCCCAGACAGTTTCAAGAAAATTATCAACAGAACTAAGAAGAAAGGGCAACTGTGGCCAAGGACCAAGGTTACTCACATATTGATTCCTTAGCTCTGATATGATGAGCCGAAGGCTGATATATTCTTTCTCATCAATCTCTGTGACGGTGCGACGATAGTCCTCCTGTAAGGAGAGACAGAGGAAAAAGCTAGTCCCCAAGGCCCAACTGACCACAGCTCCTTCCCAGTAACGGTCACTTCTCCCTATCCTGCCACCTCCACCCTCAGGCCACAAAACCCTTACTTACCACATGGGGATATTTAGCTATTTTAGAAACCAATTTGGCTCTTGTAATATAATATCTGGAAGAAGAGAGAAGAGGAGGAAGCTGCAGAGACCCCTGACAGTGCCCACCATCTCACCAACCTCCAATTCCTGGGCCAAGCCCAAGCAGCCCTACCTAGAAATCTGGTCCAGATAAGATGCAGCTTCACTCTCAACAGTTCTTAGTTCTGCAACTGTCTCCTCCTGGGGGGGAGGAACAAAAGCAGGCTAGTCAAAAGCCACTTCCACGTCACCCACAGCAGTCCCAAAGTGAAAGGAAAAACAAAGCAGGGGAGATATGCATGGGAGGTGCCAGTTTGTAATGCAAGCACGTTACCTGAATGGACACCCCAAAGTTGTTCCCATCTTCTATCCTGGGAATCAGGAGCTGTACCCACATTTTGACCTGGAGGGTGAGCGAACAGAAACATATACATGAGGAAACTGTGGCCTTTTCTGCTGAAGCCATGAAGTACACAATGCATGCAAATTCTGGGGCCAGATGCCAGGAACTCAGGAGTCAAGATACCTAGTCTGCCAGCCCCCACACCTCCATCCCCTCATTCATCATTTTTCATAGTGCGAGTGGGACTACACTGGCCTCTGCCTCACCGTGTTACATTTCTCGATCAGCAGCCGGATCTCAGGTTTCACTTTCTCAATAATGTCCACCAGCTGCTGGTTGCTTTTTAGCATCCCATTGGGCATCACAAACACCTTGGTTCCTGTTAGAAATGTGAAGATCAAATGATTAGGGTAGAGGGAAGGCTGTAGCATCCCCTACCTTTCTCTCTTTTTTCCCAGACCTATGAAATATTACGAACTCTGCCTTTCGTTTGTCACAATCCTACCATGACACCATTATCAGGATGAAAAAGGAGAATGTATGGAAGGACAGAACAACAGATAAATATCTAAAGTATGCCAAAAGTCTTAAGAGTAAGAACACTGAAGTAAATATATGCCTTACAGACTTAATGCATCAACAATTGTTTTCTTTTTCATTTTTTAAAGACAAGGTCTTGCTCTGTCACCCAGGCTAGAGTGCAGTGGCATGATTAGAACTCACTGCAGCTTTGAACTACTGGGTTCAAGTGATCCTCCTGCCTTAGCCTCCTGAGTAGCTGGGACTACAGGCGTGTGCCACCACAGCTTCAGACACAGGGAGGGAGGGAGGGAGTGAGGGAGGAAGGGAGGGGAGAGGAGATAGAAGATAGGCGGGTGCTAGCCTTAGAGCTAATTTTTCTTATCTTTTGTAGAGACAGGGTCTCGCTATGTTACAGGCTGGTCTCAAACTCCTGGCCTAAAGTGATTCTCCTGCCTTGGACTCCCAAAGCACTGGGATCATAAGCATGAGCCACTGCACTGCTTCAGTGACAACAGCTGCTACTGAAGAAGAAAAAAATAACACGGAATTGGGACTTCTGTGACGAATTTAAAATGTGTAGAGGCTACCTCCAATCTCTCTCCCTTGGTACCCCATGCTAAGTAAAACCCTCTGTTTATTGGAAAACTGGGTTTAGAGCGCTAAATGATGACCATGTTTGGAGGACTTGGGAATACTGACTCTGGGAGATAAGATCAGAATTTGCTTCCTGGCCAGAACACCATATCCATCCTGCTTCTCAGGGCTACAGGTCAGGAGATGGGGTGAGAGGAGGTGGGGTGGGGGTGGCTCTTACCTTGGAAGGCCTCTTCACACTCATCCAACCTTCGCTTCTTATAAGTAGGCTAAGGATACAAAGAGGCAGGAATTAGCCTGCCTTTGACACCCACATCCCCATCACAAGATACCCTTCAAGTAAGTGTAATACCTTCCTCAACCTCATAGGTTGTCTTATTAATTTCTGCACAATTTCTTAAGTACATAAAAGGCTTTAAGAAAAGGTTCTTGCCACAAAGCAACTTATACTCTAGTTGGGAAGACCAACCTTTCAAGAAATACAACACATTAGCGGACAAGGGAAGATACTATAAACAACAGGAAAAAGGAAACAATCAAGGCAGAGTGAGGATAATTAAGAGACTATTTATAAATCTTCTGGTTTCACAAAGAAACACAATATTCAATCAACAAACATGTATTTAGCACCTGCTGTGTACCAGGATCAATGCTAGGTACAGGTGATACGAAGATGGTTAATTGCATTACTGGATGTTTAGCAAAAAGATTTTAAAAAATTAAAAAAAAGATGATTAAGACAGTTCCTGCCTTCAAGACGTACATGTTCTATCAGTGAGACAGTAACACAGACAAAGAACGATACAGCGTCATCAGTGTTATAATAGAATGTGGACATACTGATAAGGACGAGGTGCTAAAAATGCACAGCAAAGACAGGGACTGAAGTTATATAGCAAGAACTTCTCATCCCATAACAAAAATTAAAACAGTGAAACAAGGATAGGTAAGGTCTTCTTGTCAGAGCTATGGGAAAAATTAGGTAACCTGAGGGAACCTGTAGTTAGTTTTGTCCTATTTGAAATTCACTCTAACCCTGAGAGTAGCATTAGCATATTCACCTAATCTTATAAATGAAAATCAGGGTATTAAAGGAGTATACTGGAGTTATCATGTCTGTAAGACTGAATCCTAGTTCCCAGATCCAAATCCCACTATCCCTTCTGTACACGTTCAAACCTCCTAGGAAATAGTGGACACAGAGAACCTATTGCTTAAGAAAACAAAGAAAAACATAGGAAGACACTTACACCATCCAGTCCATCATGGCTATTGGTGAGAAGAATGGGGTCAGGGACTGGGAGATTCATGTCCGAATGGATCTGAGTTAGGTCATGGATGTTTAAGATTGGTTCCTACAAGACAGATGCCCACCCCCAAAACAACATTATTCTTTTCAAGCTGAACAAAGGAGTATTTCATTTGAAAGGCAAGAAATGAAAGAGCTTGACAAGACAAAAAATAATAATAGAATCAAAACACAGTTTGTCCCTTTTGATAGAAAGACCAGGGCCAAAAAATTGGGGAATTTTAGGACAGAAAAGTGTCTCTCACCTTCAAAAAACTATCAAGTTCTAACAACTTCTTTGGGAAAAAATTTGCCACCAAGTCTTCTGCCTAAAAGGAGGGAAAATATGGCTGAATTAATAACTGTGTGAAGGTCTCTTTTTACAGATGTCTCCTCTTGGGAAACTCCCAACTATTAACCAACACATTTTTCTATTTCTGTCACTCACCTCACTTGTGATCCGCTCCCTGAAAGAATCAACCTAAAATTAACAAAGAGAGCAATTCAGTACCTGGCAACAGAAGTAAGAGCAGGATGGGGAATCCCAAATCCAGCTGTCTTTCCCTCACCTTGCAATTGTAATGAGAAGCTGAGAGGCCCCCAGACTGCAAATACTTTATTTTTTTAAGGATCCATTTCTCCATCTCAGGAGAGGGAAGCAGGGCTAAGGCTAGCACCCGCCTATCTCCTGTCTCCTCGCCCCGCCCTTCCTCCCTCCCTCCCTGCCTCCCTCCCTGCGTCCGAAGCTGTCTGAATTTGATAAACAAAGGCAGGTAGTTAGGGGGTATGTAAGCTCACAAACGTGCCCACCCCCACCCAGACCTGGCCTACGATACAGGCAGGCTACCCGCCAAGGGCAGGGTCAGCTGCAGCGTCGGGGGGCGGGGACGTTGCTGGGTTGGGGAATTTCCAGCTGTCACTGGCTTAAAGCACTGAGTCCAACACGTGTCCGCAGAGGTGTCCTCGGGGCTCTCCATCACCAGACGCGGTACGGAAAGCCATCTTATATTATCTTTTACCCCAATGCCGTCCGGGGGAGTTGGGGGCTGGGCTGAGCCAAGCGGAAGCTTAGAGTTGGTGTCCCCAGGGAGACAAAGACGCCATGGGGCGTGGAGAGCCGGTCAGACCTGCCGAGGGATGGAAGCGAAGGGTAAAAAAGCCTGGGCCGGTGCCGCTACCTTGAGCTTCACTTCCTGATCCACCTTCAGCAACGAGGCCATGGCCGGGCCGGGCCGTGTCCGCTCCGCTGGAGACCGGAGGCGCTGTGGGCTCCGGGGAGGGGGCCAGAGGGACTTGAGGAATCTCGGCTGCCCTCGAGACCCGGCCGCCCTCGCTGGCTCACTCTCTGCTCGTTCGCTCCCTCCCTCCGTGCCGTCCGTCCGCCAGCCAGCCGGCAGCCTGCTCCCTGCTCGCTCTCTCGCTCGCTCTCCCGGCTTTCGCCGCTCACTCCGGAAATTACGTCACAGCCAATCGCCGGGACTCCTGCAAGGATGTGCACGTGCCCCGCGCAGCCGCGCTGAGGCTCGGCTCTGGACGCTGCAGTTGGGGTTCGTATCACCCCGGCTCCTGGACCAGGTAGGAGTGAAGTAAAAGGGAGGGCGGTGGAGGATAGTCTACTGAGGAATGAGCTTCCAAGAGACCCGGGAACTGTTCGACCCTCTGGTGGCCCGGAACTCTTCAGCTAAGGGACCTTCTGAGTCGCTGCAGCCCCAGGGACCACACCGTCGCGCGCCAATGACGTAGGCTCGAGGAAGCCGGCGGCCCGGGTCCTGGGTTAGTGGGCTCTGGTCTGTGATTCCTTGCTGCCTCCGCCCATTGGCCGAAGCTCAAGTGTTTAGACTAGAATCAAACAGAAGACAAGTTCCTTTGTGCCAGGCTTTTCTGGTACATTTCTCCGCCACTGATTCTCATAAACTTCCAAACTTGAACTACCCGATGGGCGAATTGACGCCCAGATAGGTAGATCTTGTGCGGGGCTACACAGTGTTTCCAGTAAATCTTGGACCAGAGCTCAGATCTCCTAACTTGTAGGGCAATACTGTATTCATTTTCTTAATGGAAGCCTGACACTGTATCTCTTCATTCACTCATTCATTCCGTGTATCTCTCAACAGTGGTTATTCCACTTAATAACTGTCTCAGAGCCTAGACATATGTGAGTCACTTATGTAGGTTAAATTCTTATAGTAGCCACGTTAAAAAAGTAAAAGAAACAGGCGAAATTAATTCTAGTCATAATTAACCCAATGTATCAAAATATTTCAACGTGTAATCAATATTAAAAATATTGAGATCTTGTACATTCTTTTCTCATACCAAGTCTTTGAAATCCAGTGTGTATTTTATTAATACATTTAACTGCACATCTCAATGAGGAGGCACCGTGTATGCAGTACAGTACTAGCCATATGTGGCTGATGGCTCCTGTGTTGAACAGCACAACTCTGGGAAATCAAAGGTAAACTAGACTCAGGGTCTCTGGCGTCATGGGGCTTAATATTGGAAAGACACTAGAAAGTAAACTGACCACTACTTGCAAAATTTGATAAATGTTTGGAAACAAATGGCTGACATAGAGAATACCAGGGATCTATTTTAGGTAGAATAGCCAAAGAAGCCCTCTCTGACCAAGAAACAATTAAGCTGAGATCTGAAGGAAATAAAGGGGTTAGCTTGGGAAGAGTGAGAAGAGCCTTCAAAGGTATGAGTACAACTCAGGCCAATGCCCTAGGGAAGGAAAAAACGTGGTCTTGTTGAAGAAGGTGAAAGACTAGAGCGGTGCAGATGGGGAGGGTTGTTAGGAAACAGATTAAGCCATCAGATTTATACTCTGGGGTCACTCTTGCTGCTGAACATTTATCCTGGGCTTGCCTCTGTACTAAGTGCCAGGGAGATGGGGGCAATATGCAATTAAATGAAATGCAGCACAGAAGACTATGGCCTTTGGAATCAGAAACCTGGCTTCAAATCTGCCTCAGCTCCTTACTAACTGGACTCTTGGGCCAATTACTGATACGCTGAGTCTCAATTCCCTCATCTATAAAATGGAATCTAATAATTACTAATAAGTAATATGTAATTTTGTAGGGTTCTTGTAAATATTAGAAATAGCATGTAAAACAACTAGCACAGTGCCTAGACACAAAGCAGGCACTAGATAAATAGTAGCCATTGTCAGATAAGGAGTATGTTAGTGCTTAGAATGAAGAGGTCACTCCTTAAACTACAGGAATTATTTTCATCCCTGCTTTCAAACTCAAAGTCCTTTTCTACCTATTGAAGGCTGCATAGAACATAGCTCATACTATCCATCTTGCTCATTAACATCTTACAGGTTTTCCCCCTTTTACCTCTGCTTTCTTTTTTTTTTCTCTCCTTTTTTTTTTTTTTTAGTTTATTTTTCAAGCTGAGAATTCCAATACCTCTGCTTTCTGTTAACACATGTCTCTAGGAACTAGATCTGGTCTGAAACTGCAGGAATTCTTCTCCTATTTTAAGTATGCTTTTATTCTGCATTTCTTTCAGAATTTATAATGTCAACTTGAAAACCTTAATGTTTGTGCTTGTTCCCAAATAATTATGTTTTGTCTCCTTCAAATAGGTTATAAGAAGACAGATACACATTCTTTATTTCCCTTCCTCCTCCCTATCCAAATGTTTTATATAATACTGCACTCATTTTTTGTTCAGTGAACAGCTGGAGGGTGTTAGACTTAAAGAATTCACCCTCCCCAAACTTCCATCCAAACCTCCTATAAACCCCAGCACTCTCCCCTTCCTAGGGGTGTATTAGGCAGGTAGCCTTTGCCAGACCCCTAGGGAGATAAAGGAATGGAATGCAAGAGGGGGGAACTTATTTTCCTTATCCCTCCCTGTTGTTTAAAAAGAATTTATTACAGCGGCTGTTCCGGCCCAGTTGCTCACTCTCCTTGGAAAAACCCTTTATAAAACCCAAGGCTCTCCCCTTTTCTTGTGTGGATGTTTTTTTTGGCCTCTACCCATCTGCAGCCAGATACTCAAATAAACAGCATTTTTGTGGCTTCGTCTCTCTCTCTCAACTCTGGACCTAACAGAGGGTACCATTATATTTAACAAAAACTGTTCATTTCTGGGTGCTTATAAATCATATGTGATCGCCGATGACTGGTTTCACTTTAAATTCATGTCCACAAATCTCAAATGGATGCACAACACTGCCTACATGTTCCTGATGAGTTTACTCTCCCATACTCTGCATGACTGTCATACTTTTTCATCTCCCTAAACTTCCAATATTCCTTCCCTTCTACCTCGTATTTATGGTATGGACTCATTCTTCATTGAGAAAACAGAAGCAAATGAGAACTTCCTCATCATCTCACTACCAAGTCTGCCAACCTGCAAATACTTTCTGCTTTTCCCCATCTTTCATTGAAGGAAACATCCCTGTTCCCATCAAAACCCAGCTCTTCCTCTTGTGCATTGGATTCCATCCCTTTCACTTTCTCAATGTCTGTGCCCCAGTGGTTATCCTCTCTTTTTCCTATATCACATTTATCCTCTGCTGGATCATTTCCAAACATGGCCAAATATCTCCCATCTTGAGAAAACCCTCCCTTGAACACAGGTTCCTCTGTAGCTATCACTCCCTTTCTGTGCTTTTCTTCATGGCGAGACTTCTTGGAAGAATTATTTTATTGTCTCTTACTCTACTTCCTCCTGCCCCATTTACTCCAATCCATTCTAGTCAGGCTTCCCAACCCTACTGTCTCACTGAGATAGTTCTTGTTAGGTTACCAATGACTTCGATGTTAACAGCGCTAGTAGTCACCTCTCTTCTTACTTGACCCTCTCAGTGGTACTCAACACATTAACCATTCCCCTTCTTAAAATACATAGGGTGACATGTTCTGATTTTCCTCCAACCTCAATGGTGACTTTTCCATTTCCTTTGCTAGCTCTTCCTCCTCTGCTTCATTTCTTTTGTTTATTTGTTTGTTTTGAGACAGGGTCTCACTCTCTTGCCCAGGCTAGAGTGCAGTGACATCATCATAGCTCACTGCAGCCTCAAACTCCTGGGCTCAAGCGATCCTCCTGCCTCAACCTCCTGAGTAGCTGAGACTACAAGTGTACACCACCACACCCAACTAACTTTTCTATTTTTTTTGTAGAGACAGAGTCTCGCTATGTTGTCCAGACTGGTCTTGATCTCCTGGCTTTAAGTGATCCTCCTGCCTCAGCCTCCCAAAATGCTAGGGTTGTAGACATGAGTCATCATGCCTGGCCTGCTTTGCTTCTTAATATGACTTGCTCCGGGACTCAGTCTTAATGTCCTCTATTCTTCTCTGCTTAAACTTTCTCCCTAAGAGGAGGATCTACCCATGTTCATAGCTTTGAATACCATCTGATGCTGATGGCCCCATATTTATATCTCTGGTGTTGACATTCTTCACTGAGTTTCAACTGTTTATTTGACATGTGTTCTTGTGAACCTAATAGGTATCTCAAATTTAACATGGTCAGATCAGGCGCAGTGGCTCACGCCTGTAATCCCAACACTTTGGGAGGTCAAGGCAGAGGATTGCTTAAGGCCAAGAGTTCAAGACTAGCCTCAGCAATATAGCAAGACCTCATCTCTAAAAAAATATTTTTTAATTTTAAAAAAAGCTGGGTGTGGTGGTGCATGCCCATAGTCCTAGCTACTCTGATAGGCTGAGGCAGGAGGATCAATTGAGCTCAGGAGTTCGAGGAGATTGTATCACTGCACTCCAGCCTGGGCAAGAGAGCAAAACCCTGTCTCAAAAAAACAAAAAACAACAAAAAAACTTAACATGGCCAAACCAGAATACTTGGTTCTTCCACACAACTGTTGTTTTCCCTTTTTTCCCCATCCCAGTAACTGACATAACTGTTCATCTAGTTGTTCAAACCAAACACCTAACAATCAACCTTAATTCCTCTCTCTCCCTTATCTCCCCACTTTCACCCATCGCAGGTCCCATCAGCTTTACTTGTATAATGAGTCCTATATGAGTGTGCTTTTCTCCATCTCCTCATTTGTCATCCTAGTCAAAGCCACTGTCATCCTTTGGTAAAACTATTATGATACACTCCTATCTGTTTCTCCCCATTTCCACTCTTGCCACAGCCCCCCCCACTACCACAGTCTTTTCTCCACTCAGCACCCAAAATTATCTTTTACTATGTCAACCACAGTTATGGTAGTATCTACTCAAGCCGAGTATATATATCTGTGACCCAGAAATGCCAACTCTAGGGACATTCCCAAGAGAAATGCATAAATATATTCACCAAAAGACATGAACAGGAATGTTCACAGCAACATTATTCACAATAGCCCCATCTGGAAACTACCCAAATGCCCCTTGACAGTAGGATAGATAATTCGATTTTAATACAGTCACACAATGACATACGAAAAAGTATTGAGAATGGATGAACTAGAACTACACAAACAAGATGGATGAAACTCATGAAAATAATATTGAGTGAAAGAACCAGCAACAAGAGAATACATAATGTATGATTCCATTTACATGAAGTTCAAAAAATACAGTCAAAACTAATCTATGGTGTTAGAATTGAGGATATTGTCTACCCTTGGGGTGGGTATCGACTAGAAGGGAGCATGGGAGAGGGAGTTGAGTACTGGTTACATTGGCATGTCCATTTTGTGAAAATTCATTGAGCTGTAAGTATACTTGCGATTTGTGTCCTTTTCTCTATGTATTTTATTCCTCAGTACATAGTTTTTTAAAAATCAGCCAGATATGTCTCTTCCCTACTTATCACCCTCAATGGTTTCCCAGATAACAGAGGCTTTCCTGAATCCCTCAGTTGAAGTAGCTCCACCCACCCTGCCCCACTCACTCTATCATATTATCCTTTTTTATTTCCATCATGCCCGCTATTTTAGTTTGCTAGGGCTGCTGTAACAAAGTACCACAAAGTGAGCGGCATAGAACAAGAGAAATTCATTGCCTCACAGTTCTGGAGGCCAGAAGTCCAAAATTAAGGTGTCAGCAGGAACATGCTCCTTCTGAAGGCTTTAAGGAAGAATCTGTTCCAGACTTTTCTATTAGCTTCCGGTAGCCTCAGGTATTCCCCAGCTTGGAGATGACCCTGAGTCTCTTTACATCATCTTCCCTCTGTACAAGTATGTCTCTGTGTCCAGATTGCCCCTTTTTATAAGGACACCAGTCATATAGAACTAGTGCTCACCCTAATGACCTCAATGAACTTGATCATCTGTGACTCTATTTCCAAATAAGGTCACATTCACAGGTACTGGAAGTTAGAACTTCAACATCTTTTGGGGAGGATACAATCAACCCATAATACCTACCTTATCTGAAATTATCTGATTCAGTTGTTTACATGTTTATTGTTAAATTCTGTCCTCCAGATTATAAACTCTTACAGCAATTCACCATTGTATCCTCCCAGACCTAAAATAATGACCGGCACATCGTAGGTCCTCAATAAATATTTGTTGAATCAATGACTTAGGGTATGTTGTTGATTATTCATAATCCCTTAAGCACTGCATAGCAAAGATAGGTTTTGAACACAGACAGTCTAGACTTCTAAGCCCTCAGTTGTAACCTCTATCTGCCCTACTTCTCTAGAATCCCGTTACTTCCCTGCACCTTTCTAAGACGTGTTAGTGGCAGCCAAGCAGGAAGAAATGTGGGACTACGAACCAGTCACACCAGGCCTAGGTCAGAATTCTTTAGGGATCATTCCACTCACCTCCTCTAGAGGGGGTCTCATGCTGAAAAATCCAAGAGGAAGAAGGATTGCAAAGGCTTATCTCTAACTAGTCAGCAACACCAGGAGAAAAATCAATCGAGTTCCACATATCACATCCAATACCAATTATAAGAGGACCGCATACATTTAAAATAATATGAAAGTCACTTCTGGAAGTGGGAATAACTTTCTCAGCAATAAAAGTCACCAAGAAGTAAGCCAATTTGACTTCATAAAAACTTAAAACTTTTTGCACATCTGAAAAATAGCTATATTAGCTAGACCCTTAATGAAAATTGACTAAAAAAATTGTTAAAAATATTAAGAATCCAACAGCTAAATAAGGAAAGGATGCAAACAGATAATTCATAAAAGTGTAAGTACAACAAGCAAATATATGGCAAAATGTTCAGCCTTACCAGTAATCAATGATGCCAATTAAAATAACAAGGAAGGGTCATTTTTTGTTTTTCTTCCCCAAATATGTAATACCCAATCCTGGCCAAGGCATCGTGAAACAGACTCTCTCATACATTACCAGAGGCAGAATAAAACTATGTGCAATCACTCTGGAAAACAATTGCCAATGTTAATCAAGAGACAAGAAATAGCCATTACTTTAAGTAATCTCAATTATAAGCCCGTATCATAAGGAAGCAGTTAGCTCTTCATTGTAGTGTTATTGTAATCACCAAAACTGCAAACAATGGAAATTTCCAGCAGTAAAGAAATACATTAAGGTAGCACATTTGATATAATGCAACCATAAAATGATAATTACAAAAACTGTGAAGCTACATGGAAAACTGTTAAATTTAAAAGGCAGGATACTAAAATTGCATGTAGGCTACAATTGCACCTCATCAAATTCAAAAGTTTTGCACTTCAAAACACACCATTAGGCAGGGCGCGGTGGCTCACGCTTGTAATCCTAGCACTCTGGAAGGCTAAGGTGGGGGGAGCACCTGAGGTCAGGAGTTCAAGATCAGCCTGAGCAAGAGCGAGACTCCGTCTCTACTAAAAATAGAAAGAAATGATTTGAACAGCTAAGAATATATATAGAAAAAAATTAGCTGGGCATGGTGGCACATGCCTGTAGTCCCAACTAGTCGGGAGGCTGAGGCAGAAGGATTGCTTAAGCCCAGGAGTTTGAGGTTGCTGTGAGCTAGGCTGACGCCACGGCACTCTAGCCAGGGCAAAAGAGTGAGACTCTGTCTCAAAAAAACAAAACAAAACAAAACAAAACACCAAAAACACACACACACTATTAATAAAATGAAAAGACAAGCCACAGATTAGGAGAAAATATTTGTAAATCATGTATCTTATAAAGGACTTACATCTAGAATATATAGAGAAGCGTTATGTAACTCAAAAATAAAGACAACCCAATTAAAAATAGACAACATCAGCTGGGTGAGGTGGTTCATGTGTGTAATCCCAGCACTTTGGGAGGTGAAAGTGGAAGGAGTTTCATTTTAAAATGAAATGAGTCCCTCTGCTCAAGACCGATGCTTCTCATCTCATTCAAAGTGAAAGCCAGACTGGGTGAGATGGCTCACGCCTATAATCCTAATACACTGGGAGGCCAAGGCGAGAGCTCAGGAGTTTGAGACCAGCCTGAGCAAGAGCAAGACTCTTTCTCTACTAAAAATAGAAAAATTATCGGGGCATGGTGAGGCACACCTGTAGTCCCAGCTACTCAGGAGGCTGAGGCAGAAGGATCACTTGAGCCCAGGAGTTTGAAGTTGCAGTGAGCTATGATGATGCCACAGTACTCTACGCAGGGCAACAGAGGGAGACTCTGTCTCAAAAAAAAAAAAAAAAAAAGTGAAAGCCAGAGAGCATTACAATTGCTATAAGTCATCTAGGTGATGGACACTCAGCCCCTTACCTCCCTGATCCCATATCCTATCTCTCTTTTCCTTGCTCATCCTCTAGCAACACCAGTCCCTTCACTAGTCCTTAAACAGGCCCCTTCTGTTCTCAAGGCCTTTGCTCTTACTATTCCGTTGCCCTAGAATGTTCTTCCTTCCAATACATGCAGGAATTCCTTTCTCACCTTCCTCAACTCTTTATTCAAATACTTAATATTTCTTTTTTAGTGAGACTTTCCCTGGCCACCTTCCTAAAATTACATGCCTGCCCCTAACCTACACATGTTTTAAAAGCTCTTTTCCCTACTTTATTTTTCTCCTTGATAGTTATCACTATATAATATACTATATTTGTCTGTCTTTCCCACTAGGATAAATCTCCATGAGAGTATGGATAGTTGTCTGTTGTCTGTTGCTGTTGTATCTCCAATGCCTAAAACAGTCCCTGGCACATAGTAAGCCCTCAATACATTTTTTGAAAGAATGAATAAACAAGATTTCATAGACTTCTTTCCATATATAAGTTTACTTCATTCTTTTTAATGGCTGCATAGTATTCCACTAAATGAATACTACCATAATTTATTTAAACAACTCCCTATTACTGAAGGACATTTAGCAGTGAGCATTCTTGTATATAGGTATATATTATATATCTGGGCACTTGTATGTCTATTATGAAAATTCCTAGAAAGTGATTTTATATCAAAGCGCATGAATATTTAAATTTTTGTTAGATATTCCCAAATTGATCTCCAAA
This sequence comes from Eulemur rufifrons, assembly GCF_041146395.1. Taxonomy (NCBI): domain Eukaryota; kingdom Metazoa; phylum Chordata; class Mammalia; order Primates; family Lemuridae; genus Eulemur; species Eulemur rufifrons. The sequence continues at coordinate 39,014,223 of NC_090991.1, read as the reverse complement.
AAGATTATACCAATTTATACTTCTGGTCAACAGTATTCAAGAGTTCCCCAAATCCTCATCAACCTGGATGTTATCAACTGGTTCAATATTTACCAATCTCATAAAAAAATGCTGCTTCACTGTAGTAGGCTTAATTACAAAAGAAGTAAAACATCTTTTTTTCCTTATCAATCATTTGTATTTATTTTTCTACTTTTTCAGATTTTTTGCTCATTCATTATTGGCTTATTGGTATTTTTATTGATTGGAGTTCTGTATCAATCTTAAGGAAATTTGCCTTCTATCTTATGAGCCGCAACTATTTTCCACATTTTTCTTTTGTAAATTTTGTTCACAGTGCCTTTGATAGTTAAAAAAAATTAATTTCTAAGGAATGAAATTCAGTATTTTCTTTTTTGACTTCTGATTTTCATGTTATGTTTAGACAAAGCTTCCCCACTCCAAGACTATAAAAAATAGTATGCTTTCATCTAGCCCCTTTAATCACTGCATTTTTGATGCTTCAATTTGTGACCAATTTTGGTGTAAACAGTCAAATAGAAGATTCAGCTCACTACTTTTATCTACATGGCTTTGGGGCCGTACTCATCATTTATTCAATAGTTCATTTCCCATTGATTTGAAATATCATCTTTATCACACGCTAAATTCGCCTGTATACTTGATCTATTTTTGAACTCTAGTCTGTTCCATTGATCTGTCTCTTCCTGCACCAAACAAAAATGTTTTAATTTTATAACTATAAAATGTGTCAAAACCGAAAAGTGCTCGGCTTTCCCTAATTAATAATTGCAATTTTAAAATATAAAATAAAACACACTAAAGCTTATCTCCTCCCCCCACCTCCCGCCCCGTGTGTCTATCTGAAGGACAGCCGGTTCTCCTAAGGAGAAATTTTAAAAACTAACACTAAAGGAAGGAATTGAAGTGGCTCCTCTTGGGAGTGAGCATTCTTGAGCAAACCCACTGAATTTAGAGAACAACAGTCTCATTCTCTCCGGACTTTGTTGGTGCTTCCACTTCAGGTCGCAACCTCGCACACCCGCCGAGGGCTGCTGCTTTTCCCAGCTCAGCCTCTGGGGGCCGCCAGCGGGCACGACCGACTGTGGACCAGGCCCGCCTGCTGCCGTCGTGGCGTCACGTCCGGTCCCGGCCGGAAGTTTTCCGCTGGCGGACCGGGAAGTAGCTAAAGACAGGGCGATGGCAGTTCTGGAGGCCTCGCTCCGGGGAAGACCCGAAGCCACGGTGCCCCCGCGGTAGACTGGATCTGGGTGGCGGGCTCCGGGGTCCCGAGGTGAAGAGCGTCAGGGGCTGAACTGGGACCTTAGAAGGGAGACCCTTCCCTGACCCTGGGCTCTAAACTGCCTTTGCCCAGGCTGCCCCGGAAGCAGGTCAGCCTGGTATCATACCGTTCCTGAAGGGAACGGCGCCGCTCAGGCTTCATCCCCTTCACCACTACCACCAAGGCAGGTGGTAGTCCTGGGTCAGAGGTTCAAGGGTGCCTATTCTCCCTAACATCGCCTCCTTTCCACCGCCGCAGGGATGGAGGGGTCTAAGACTTCCAACAGCACCATGCAGGTGAGCTTCGTGTGCCAGCGCTGCAGCCAGCCCCTGAAACTGGACACGAGCTTCAAAATCCTGGACCGTGTCACCATTCAGGAGCTCACAGGTCAGCGAGACCCTTGGAAAGAGGGTGGTCAAGAATGCGGAAGGTGGGCAGCTTTGGAGATACAGTTCTTATGGTGGCTATCTGTGTAGTTTGCCACAGACTCGGCGTGTGAACCAGGGAAAGTTATTTCATCTCTCTTGTTCCCCCTTTTTCTCATCGGGAACGTAAAGGAGTTCTGATGTGCGCTTCTGAGAGCTTTCTGTAGCAAAAAAAAGGTCCTTATTTTTGTGCTCCTGCTTCAGAGAAAGGGAATATGTATATATAATAATCGGCATTTGTTGAAAATTTACCATATGCCAAGTGCACTACACGTATTCATTTAGTCCCTGCAACAAGCCCTGTGGAGTAATACCATCATTACATCATTTTACAGATGAGTAATTGAGGCACAGAGGGGTTAAGTGATTTACCCAAGGTCCAACAGCTGGTAAGTGGAGGAATAGAGTCTCAAAGTCCCAAGAATTGAGATGAAGTTAGAAAACAAATTGAGAAGACTGAATAGGCAGCTTAAATAAGCTTATAGGTCTGGAGTCAGTCTGCTTGGGTTTAAATCCTGGCTGTGATTTACTAGCTGAATGACTTTTTGCAAATTACTTCACCTCTGTAAGCCTTGTTTTTTTTGGTTTCTTTATTTGTAAAATGTCAAACTGCCTCATAAGGTAGTTGTGAGGTTCAAATATGACAAAGCACACAAATAGTAATATGCTGGGCAAATAGTACTCAATAGATATTAGTTGCTGTTATTAACTGATTTCTCTTTTTTCAGAGGGAATTAACTCTTTTTTTTTTTTTTGAGACAGAGTCTCACTCTGTTGCCCGGGCTAGAGTGAGTGCCGTGGCGTCAGCTTAGCTCACAGCAACCTCAAACTCCTGGGCTTAAGCGATCCTACTGCCTCAGCCTCCCGAGTAGCTGGGACTACAGGCATGCGCCACCATGCCCGGCTAATTTTTTGTATATATATATTTTAGTTGTCCATATAATTTCTTTCTATTTTTAGTAGAGACGGGGTCTCGCTCTTGCTCAGGCTGGTCTCGAACTCCTGACCTCCAGCGATCCACCCGCCTCGGCCTCCCAGAGTGCTAGGATTACAGGCGTGAGCCACCGCGCCTGGCCTGGAATTAACTCTTTAATATAGATTTTTAACTTTTTATTATGGAAAATTTCAAACATACACCGTCAAGAGAATAGTATAATGACCTCCCTTGTATCCATCCCCCAGCTGAGAGCTTCTGTCACAAAAGAAATTAGCCACATTCTGCCATTCTTATATTATCTATCATCTCCCATCCCCCACTCAATTATTATGTTTTTCACACTTTTTTAAAATGGTAAACTTTCATGCATTGAAATGTACAAATCTTAGCTGTATATTTTTGACAAATGGATATACTTACGTAATCTGGATCATTGCAATGTAGAAATGTTTCATCTTCCCTGAAAGTTTCCTTGTGTTCCTTCCCAGTTATTCTGGGGGAAAGGGAATGTTAACTTTCTTGATGGAAAATTTCAGAGTATATAATGAACCCCTGTGTACCCATCACCTAGTTTCAGCAGTAATCAACACATATTTAATCATGTTTTATCTATAGGCCCATCCATTCCTTCCCACTCCAAATTATTTTGAAGCAAATCCCAAACATAAATACCATAAATATTTCTGTATTTTTGAAAGATAAGGACTCTTTTAAAAGTAATCATGATACCATTTGCCTTAAATTTTTTAACATTTCCTTAATTTGATTTAATGGGGATGGAGAGGACAACAGATTCTTCTTTGTGTAAATGGTACTTTAAGAAAAAGTTGGAGATGGGGGTGGTCATGAGGATATTTCAGATTCTTTTCCCATGCTTTCCCATGCCTTCCTGCTTTAATAAGACTTTCTGACCCAATATTTTCCTTGCCCTTAGCTCCATTACTTACCACAGCCCAGGCGAAACCAGGAGAGACCCAGGAGGAAGAGGCTAACTCAGGAGAGGTAATAGAAGTGTCCTCTCCCTATCCTCCTCATACAATAAACATTCTAAGTGGGAGATTTGATGTGAAAACACAGGAATGCAGGCTTGGTTTCTGCAGGGTACTTGGTGCTTCTAGAGCCCCCAGATTTTGTGGATCTCTGGTTAACAAGAGACCTTCTACATGATCAGGCCACTATGCATCATTGGAGATATATAAATAGAAGTGCACCTGAGGTCACAAGGTTACTGAATGAAGCATCCATTCAAAAATGTTGGGAGAGGCTCTTTATTTGAAGCAGAATTATAAATCATCATCAGTCAGGGATAGGCTGACCTGTGTATCCAGGTTGTTCCAGGGCATTGGTTTGCATCTGTTGATCTAGCAAGTTATTAATATCCACTTCTCTCCATTCTTAAAAGCACCTTGGTTTGTACAGTGAATTGTATGATTAACCTGAACAGAAAAGATTGTCAGTGTCGTTTTTAAACTGTGATAATGTCAGTGATCCTATGGAGCGGCTGTGGAACATTCTGTGAGATAGTATTGAAGACACACCTGAGATTTATCCTGCCCAAGTAGCAAGGGAGCTGGGGTATTTACTCAGCCACTGCTGACCTCAGGTGGAGTGGGGACCATTAATTCTGGCCAGTGCTCCCTGCAGGCAGTGTAGGAGCCAGGGGCCAGAGAAAGACTTCACCAAACAGGCATAGGGGGCTGGCCGTTGAAGTCAGTAGATGTCATAAGATTTTGATCACAGATTAGTAATACCAAAATATAGAAAACATAAATTATCTACTTTGTCTATGCTATGGCAAACTTCACTGCAGTCTAATCTGCCTTTTTCCTTGTACCATGAATTTTAGGACATTCTTCTCTCCCCTACCCCTGACTGATGTTGAGAAAATGCAAATTTAGCCATAAATAGAGCATAGCATAGTTAAAAAATGCTGTTCCCCACAAAAAAAAAAAAAAAATCAAATGAGTGTTGAAGTTTGTCTGTACCATGGGTCCTTTCTAAGTCTACATATACAAGAATTAGGTAGATAATGCCCATTTTCTTCAGTCTCTGTGGTTATCCATCAAAAATAAAGCCATATAGTTCTGAGACTGTTTGGGAGATAGATTCCACCTTTATTTTTTTATTTATTTTATTTTATTTTTTACCATTTTTCTTCCTTTGTCATTATAGACTCCACCTTTAAGCTGCCAAAACTCTAATGCCTCTTATTTCTTTCCCAGGAGCCATTTATTGAAACTCGACAGGATGGTGTCTCTCGAAGATTCATCCCTCCAGCCAGGTGCCTACTACTTCTCAGCCCCCTGTTCCTTACCAAAGGCCAGTAGAATTTTAATTGAACCCAGGAATCAAGACCTGGAGCCAGGTGATGGAGATGAGTCATCACCTAGCCTCTTCAGAAAAGATGTATTCCCTTACACCTGGCCCTTTATCTTCCAGAATTAATTTTTTTCCTGTGGCCATTTACACAGTGGGAAGGGACAATAACTCTAATGATGAAGGATTGAGAAAAGTTGAGGGAGTGATGGACTAATAAAAAAGATGGGCTCTTGAGAAGTTTTCAAATAGCAGATGTCGTTAGATGTTCAGGTCCTTAGCTCTCATTGATGCAGGTGAAGGTTGCTGGCAAGGAGTATAATAAAAAACGGTCTTTCCTGATTCTCCCTCTTTTTCTACCATACACACACACACACATATCGATTTTTGATGCCCCTCCCTCCTTAGTCCATCCAGGCCAACCTTCGTGCTGAGTGCCCCTGTGGAAGACTAGCATGGCCCTCCCTTGGGAGAGAGGTACCCGTGGGAGGTCAGTCGGGCTAGGAGTGGGCATGTGCCTTGAGGCCCCTCAGCTGGTGCTTGAGAGTCTCTGCCACTGTCACTGCAGTAGGTGGAGGAAGCCTCTCTGCTCCCTCATGTGGCCCATGGGCGGGGGGCTGTCTGCAGGATGATGTCTACAGAAAGTGCCAACAGCTTCACTTTGATCGGGGAGGCATCTGATGGCGGCACCATGGAGAACCTCAGCCGAAGACTGAAGGCAAGTTGGCCCCATTCTAGTGTCAAGCAGTAGGCCTGGCTGGTAGAGGAGGTGGTTGGGCAGATAGCATGGGGGAGGCCCTACCCTAACTCTCCCACACTTCCAGGTTACTGGGGACCTTTTTGACATCATGTCGGGCCAGACAGATGTGGATCATCCACTGTGTGAGGAATGCACAGATACTCTTTTAGACCAGCTGGACACTCAGCTGAACGTCACTGAAAATGAGTGTCAGAACTACAAGTGAGTGCCTCCAGAGCCAGGGCCCTGAGCAGATACTGCTGTGAGGCTGCTTGGTCCTTACCCTAAGAGCTCTGCTCCACTCAGGCAGACGGAACAGCAGGTTCTCTCTGGTAAGTATACTCTGTGTCTTTGGCAGACGCTGTTTGGAGATCTTAGAGCAAATGAATGAGGATGACAGTGAGCAGCTACAGATGGAGCTAAAGGAGCTGGCATTAGAGGAAGAGAGGCTGATCCAGGAGCTGGAAGATGTGGAAAAGAACCGCAAGATAGTGGCAGAAAATCTTGAGAAGGTCCAGGCTGAAGCTGAGAGACTGGATCAGGAGGAAGCTCAGTGAGTACTCAGCGCATTCTCTCTTCTTGCCCTCGAGGCTCTAGGAGAAGAAATGGCTTCCAGCTGAATGTGTCTGATTAGTTTGTAAACTGTAGTCAGCTGTCAGTCAGCAGCATGTTTGCGCCAGATCCTGCATGTTGTTTCTAGGCCCTGTTTCTAGAAGTTTGTTAGGAGGGTTGTGTATGAAGAGTCAGCATGATTGTTTTCTTTTCTTCTTTTTTTTTAGAGCATTATAGAAATGAAAGAGTCAGCATGATTAAATGATAAAACGGTGTTGGTTAAATAGAATGCAGAAACCAGGGCTCTAGTCTTAGCTCTGTCCTATAGGGAATGGGCTCATTTTGATAAGTCAGCCACTTTCGAGCTGTCCTCATCTGGAAAGATGAACATATTAGCCTACATTTCTTTCCTCCTAGCTCAAAAATTTCATGGTTGTCCTTGACCTGAGAGAACCTGATGTCTAGTGGAAGAGAAACAGTATCCACTCTAACTGAAGTTGGGAAAGTGAAGGACAGAGAAAGTCAAATTTTTCAGAGTAGTATAAGAAGTTTCACTGGAAATGTTGTATGTTCACTATTTCAAGGACAGTAAGTTTATAGAAATGAAGCTATAGAAGGCCACATGTGGCCAATTCATGGAAGAAGACACTCTTACCCCATTCACCTCACTTCTGAAAAAGATGAGAAATAACAAGAGGTTTTTTGGCTTGGTTTGGGAGAGTTCTTTTTTCTTCCACCTTTTTGCATATGGGCAGCTGGAATTTGAGACATTTCTGTCCCTCCCAGGCAAAACAACTAGGGCATGTATGTTCCTCTGAGTGGGATCTATGCCAAATATAAAAAGTGCTGTAGGTAGATGTAACCATACTCACTAGTGTAAATTGTTCAGAGGCAGGGGGAGAGGGAAACTTAGCCATCAAACTCACAGCCTTCAGTGACCCCCTTGGCTGCTCACAGGTACCAGAGGGAATACAGTGAATTCAAACGACAACAGCTGGAGCTGGATGATGAGCTGAAGAGTGTAGAAAACCAGATGCGTTATGCCCAGATGCAGCTGGACAAGCTAAAGAAAACCAACGTCTTTAATGCGACCTTCCACATCTGGTAATGAGAGCTGGAGGGTGAGGAGCATCTGGAGAGCACCGCACATAGCTGGCCCTTAGCTGTTGCCCACTAAGCCAGGGTGCCCAACTCCCACAAAAGGGGGACTGTGTGCAGCCTGAGCAAGAGCGAGACCCCGTCTCTACTAAAAATAGAAAGAAATGATCTGGGCAGCTAAAAATGTATAGAAAACATTAGCCAGGCATGGTGGCGCATGCCTGTAGTCCCAGCTACTGGGGAGGCTGAGGCAGAAGGATCGCTTGAGCCCAGGAGTTTGAGGTTGCTGTGAGCTTGACGCCACGGCACTCTAACCTGGGCAACAGAGCGAAACTCTGTCTCAAAAAAAAAGGACTGTGTGGTATCTTCACTCAGCTAGGTTTCCTTCATTCCTTGTGATAGGATAGGCAGAATCAGGATATTGGAGTTCTAGAGTTTGGTGACATCCACCCTTCCAAGGAAAGGAAAGGGTCTGAGCCCTCCAGCCACATGAAAACCTGGTTAGCTGCCTGGTTCTGATTTCTTACCCCCAGGGTCATTCATATATTAATTTATTTGGTGTTTTATCCATTTAACTAATAACTGTTGAGCATCTACTACATGACAGGCACTATGTTAAGTGCTAGGAGGGTGACAGCAAACAATACAGTATGCAGTCTACCTTCTACTTACGATCTGGCGGAAGAGATGGATAAATAATAAGCAATTGTAATGCAACATGATAATGATAAGCCCAGGGTTTATGAGAATACAGAAGGGTACTTTATCCAATTGGGAGGCCACGTGGAAAGCTTCCCTCAGAGGATGTTGATGTTTAAGCTGAGAGATAAAGTAGAAGTCTGGGGAGGAGGGTGAAGGGAGAGGGTTGTTTCTGGCAAAGAGAACATGTGCAAAGAAACAGGAAAGAGGGAGTGGCGAATGCAGAGACCTGAAAGGAGCTTATTGTGACTGAAGCTTGAGCATGAAGGGGAGAGTGACCAGTTCCTAAAGGATATCATAGGCCTCATTAAGGGGTTTGAACTTGACCCAAAAGGCAGTAGGAACCATTGAATCATTTTAGGCAGGGAAGTGACATAAAATGCCACTTCATCTGCATTTTATCTCATTGACCCGCAATGTGGGAAAGGACTTGGGGGAAAGGGGTGATGATGTTAGTAAGGAGACTTGTCGGTATGAATCTAAAGAGGAAAAGAACAGTAGCGTTGATTTGGAGGGAAGTGGACAGATTTAAGAGATGTAGGAGGTAGAATCAGCAGAGTTTCTCTCAGCAGAGGTAGTTCTGAGGGGAGGAGCTGAGAGAGATCATTCAAAGATAACATCCAGGTTTCTGCTTTGGCATCTGAGCAGCAGGGGGAAAGATGATGACTCAAGCTTTGGCCATATATTTAAAGTGCTAAGGAGAGCTTGGATATATGAATCTGAAGATGAGAGATTTCGTGCTCGGTTTTGGGTGAGAGTAGGAATTCTCAAAAGTTTTAAGTAATCCCTGTATTTTCCCTGCCCTTCTACCTTCCTCTGTAGGCACAGTGGACAATTTGGCACCATCAATAACTTCAGACTGGGTCGCCTGCCCAGCGTTCCTGTGGAATGGAATGAGATTAATGCTGCTTGGGGCCAGACCGTGTTGCTGCTCCATGCCCTGGCCAATAAGATGGGTCTGAAATTTCAGAGGTAGGAAATGTAGCCCTTTCTTGAGGTGTGGTGTGTCTTTGATATAATCTGTCTCTCCAGCCTGGTACTGCTCTCCACCATGTCAAGAGCCCTTGCTGGCAGTGGCCTGGGAGTGTTCTGTGGGCAGAGACCCTGTCTGCTTCTAGTTTTCCCTCATCACACTGATCGAGCAGTCACTGAGCTGCAGGACCACAGCAGTCCCCACCCTACAATCTGTAGAACTTCAGTGTTCCTCAGGGTATTTTCAGTTTTTGTTTTTTAAATCTAAAACAAAACATAACATTTGTCCACGAAAGGCCCCAGACAATTGTATAATAAATGTGGTTTGTTCAGTAAACAAAATCTTAAACGTGGATCCTATGAGGAGGTGGGAGAGAGGGCTGAGAATAATCAAAGTCCTTGAGTAGGATGAAGAGGGAAAATCATTCTGTTGTAACTTCCCAGTGATCACTTTAGGAGGAGTCCTGTATCCATTGCTGTCTGCATCTCCATTCTAGGTATCGACTTGTTCCGTATGGAAACCATTCGTACCTGGAGTCTCTGACAGACAAATCTAAGGTACTCTGGGAAGCTCCATTTTCACTGGAACACAGAATTCTTAGACCTTCTAACAAAATGGATGGTTTGCTTTGATGCTGGCATTATTCACTTTCTTTCTTAGACTATCTCGTGAAGAGCCAATGTTGTGTTCAGTATCTTGTCTAGTTCAGGTTTAGCTCTTTGGAGCTTATAGAGAAAAATTAGGTTTTTCCAGTCTGTTGAGAAGGGATGTGGGCAGGTCAGAGGAGGATGTGTGCACTAGGATAGAGAAAGAATCCCAGTGATATAGATGTTACAGGTTGAGTATCCCTTATCCGAAATGTTGGGACCCAGAGTATTTCAGATTAGGGATTTTTTTCAGATTTTGGAATATTTGCATATAATGAGATATCTTGGGGAAGGGGACCCAAGTCTAAACATGAAATTCATGTATACTTCATTTATACCTTATACACATAGGCTAACAGAAATTTAATACATTATTTTAAATAATTTTGTGCATGAAACAAAGTTTGTGTACATTGAACCATCAGAAAGCAAAGGTGTCAGGTGTGGAATTTTCCACTTGTGGTGTCATGTTGGTGCTCAAAAAGTTTCAGGTTTTGGAGCATTTTGGATTTCAGATTTTCAGATTAGGGATGCTCAACCTGTGGGACATTTCCACTGATAGTGAAATGGTTCTATGTGCATTGTTATTTGCCCAAGATTATTGTATTGTTAAAGGTTGTGGAAGATAGAGTCTAGCCACAATACATGTTTCCAGTGGGGTACAGGCAGAACATGACTTACAGATAAATAGGTTTGGAAACAGTCTCTGGTGGCCTGCCTTGGTGTCACACCGATAGCCAGTTCTCTCTTCTTGGACAGGAGCTGCCGTTATACTGTTCTGGTGGATTGCGGTTTTTCTGGGACAACAAGTTTGACCATGCAATGGTGGCTTTTCTGGACTGTGTGCAGCAGTTCAAAGAAGAGGTTGAGAAAGGCGAGACACGTTTTTGTCTTCCTTACAGGTCAGTATCCCCCAAAACTGAGTGAATCTATAGTAGGACCAAACTGGACAGAATTGAAGTGACAGTAAGAATGGAGGCAAAACATAGTATAAATGGTGGGAAAGCAAAAAATGGTGCAGAATCATAGGACACTGATGGGCAAAAACTGATCCAACACTACAAGCAGGACAGAATGTGACCACTGGTCCCTGGAGTAAAAGAATGTTGCCTTAGATGGTTTTGGGGATTTTCTTGGCACAGAGCTCAAGCCTGCTCTCCAATTTCAGAAAAGTTTTTCCTTGAAGCTCTTGGAAATATACAGGAATGCTTCTTCTGGTCAAATTTTGTAGGAGCCCAGTGATGGATGGAAACCTAAGTTCTTACCTAGAGTAAGGCTGCTTCTATCACCCCAAAACAAAGCATTTCTTTTCTTCTGCCTCCCTTCTCCCCCAACGAGTTCACGGATGCCTAGGAAAACAGTGAGGAGTACTGTAACCCTCGCTCACTCCCTGCTTCAAGGCTTCTCTTCAGTTTGGGTGTGTGTCCTGTCCCTGTACTCTGCAATGACAATGAGGCTCTTGTGACAGTCTCCTTGATTTTTGGCTTTCATGCAAATCCAAAATACACTCCCGTTCCTCACCAAGTGTTCTTTAATAGATAAAGTGACGTGAATGGTCCCATGATCAAGTCCCTGCCCATTTGCCTGAACTGACTTAACTCGGATCTGTTACTAATGAGTTCTGCTGTGTCCATCTGCAGGATGGATGTGGAGAAAGGCAAAATTGAAGACACAGGAGGCAGCGGCGGCTCCTATTCTATCAAAACCCAGTTTAACTCTGAGGAACAGTGGACAAAAGCTCTCAAGTTCATGTTGACGAATCTTAAGTGGGGTCTTGCTTGGGTATCCTCACAATTTTATAACAAATGACTTTCGTTTTTCCTTAGGGGGATGTTTGCCTTAAAGGCTTTAAAGTTTGTTTTGTTTGCAAAAATGTTTTAAATTAAATTTGAGTAATATTAAACAGCACATGTTTACAATACCAAAAGAAAGAATCCACAAAAGCCACTTTATTTTAAAATATCATATGACAGTTTTCAGAGCTACAACATGCCATGTATAGCTGCCAGCCCTTGTCATAGTTTTGACTCTTAACCCCTTGTCTTCCTTTCCCTT